>NC_090309.1:59718602-60343602 GCF_039906515.1 Pseudorca crassidens | reverse complement strand
TAACTCCAGTCAGTCTTTTGTAACCTAATCTCAGAGGTGAGATCCCATCACTTTGGCTGTATTCTATTTGTTAGAAATCAGTCACTAGTAAATATGAATACCAGGGGGTCATTTCAGAAGACCGCCTACCACAACAGCCATGCAACCTTGGTAATGACACTCTTTTGTTCAATTTCCTCTTTTACAAACAGGGCTACTAATAGGACCTACCTGATGAGGCTGTTGTGAGAAAAAATGAGAATATGCATATCAGTGGCTTAGGAAAGGGCTCAACTCAGAGCAGAAGTCAGTGTATGCTACTACTGTTACTTTTTAGTTATGCCATCTCTTCTGCATGTAGATTCCTTATTTGTAAAGTAACTGAGGATTAGATGACCTCCAAGTCCCTTTGTAAACCAGAGGAATCTATTGATTCTCTAGCCCCTGGAGTTTAACACTTCTTGGACTCAACATTAGTGTTTTTTCCCTCATCTTTATAATATCTCATTATGATCATGTTTTCAAAACTTGTTGTAATTGAAGGAGCTGTCTTATTATTAATGTTTGGAGCAATGCAAACATTGATGTAGGGCCTGACCCTAAGAGTCAGAAGATACATTTTAAGAGTTATATCGTCCCCATACTGCAGACAAGTCCTTTAACACTTCTCAGGCTCAGTTTAACTCATGGGTAGGGGTAGGTGAGTTGGACTGGATGATCTCTAGTACCCCTTCTAGTTATAATAGTCTTTGGACATAATTTCCATTTGCTGCCTATATTGGTCCTTAATTTTTCTTTCCATGTATTTCATACATATTTACTTAGGGGCAACTTTATGAGATTAGTTTTCAGGCATGTTTTAGAATATCCTCAATTCCATAAAGATTACAGGTTTGATAGAAATATAGTTGTATAACTTTAGAAGGAGCTATTAAAATGTAAAGAAAATTATTGTGAGAATTAGTAAACCTCCAGGATATCCTTACAGAGGTCATTTCTATAAAGTCAAAGAAAAATGAAGTCAGGTGATTTCATCTGTGTGCATCAGGGGAAAAATGTCTCCCAGTTGAAGAAAAAGATTTTTGGGCCTTTGGACTGACTGGAATCCAAAGTGAAAATAAAACTGGATTTTTTTTTTCCTGTAACAATCCTAGTCATTGGATTGTAATGGTAGTTTCCTGAGGTCTAACTTGTGCCTTCTTAGAAACTCTAGACATATATAAGCTGCTGCAATAAAATGAGGAAACTTGAATTAAAAACAAACCAGACATTGTCCACCCAAAGACGTTCAATCTCTTCCAGTCATTTTGGTAGGATGCTATTATAGCTTCATCAATTTTGAAATTCCATTTCTGAAACTACCTGCAGAATCTGAGGCAAATCCCTTTGAACATGCTCATTGATTGAAAACTCTGTCCATTTTCTGAAAACAAATCCATATTCAAAGAAATATCATTTAAAAGTAAGCACAGTGGATTGAGTAATCAAACTGGTTGATACTTAGCATATAAAATAAAGAACAACGTGAGAGTGGTTTTATGTTGTACTTAAAAACTAGCTCTACAGGCAATTCAAAAGATAACCTCAAATTGTTTAGAATGAGGAGTCTACATTGAAGAAAAACTCTTACATGCTTTTTGATGTTTCTGAAAAAAATACCACTTTCAGTTTGTATGAAGTGTTACTTGAACCTGAAGCATCTTTACAGTCGATTCAAATTTTGGTTCTGCCCCTTTGGAACTGTGTGAAATTAGTACCCCTGGACTTCATTTTCACTTATAATATGGAATAATAATGTCAGAGATGTGATGAGTATTAAATGAGGTGATAAGTGAATCTATCTTACAAACTCCAATGGGTAATCACCAGGACGGTTATCAACATTAATAGTGTTATTTTATGCATAATTTCATATCTTGATTTTACAAACTCACTAAACTGATAAGTTATATAATATTTCAAAGATGATGATAGTAATAATAATAGTGACATTCTCGGAATTCTTACTGCCTGCTGGCATCATGCCAAGCCCTTAAATAAACACATATTAACTGAGTTTCCATTTTATAGATGAGAAAACTGAGGTTTCGCGAGGTTAATTTTGCCCAGATTATGAAACCAGCAAGTGACAGAGCTGAGATTCAGACCCAGATCCAAATGACCCCAAACCAATTCTCTTAAGCCCTGTGCTAAACTGCTTCCATTTCCAGCACCCGATATAAAGAGAAAAAAAATGCAGGAGCCCTACTGGTTATATTACACCAGCAATTCACAAACACAAGTGGATTACCTGGGAAATTTTAGAAAAAAAACCCAAAGTCCAGGACAGACTAGAAATCTATTTAATCAAATTCCCTGGGGGTTGAATCCAGATATTAGTATTAAAAAAAACAACTCTTCATCTGATTCCAACATGCAGCCCAGTTTGAGATTCTGTGTCTTAAACACTCAGCCCCTGAGGTAGACCAGCAGAGTGATTAAGACTTTGGGCTTGGGAGTAAGATGATTCCAAGTCCTGTATGGTTGTTCACAAGCTGTGCAAACAAGGACAGGTTACCTCACTTCTCTGAACTTTGAAAATGATACTAACAACATTGTATATTTGTGGTGAAAATAAAATAACCCATGAAATGTTCGCAGCATGCTGCCTGGATCATAGGTCATGTCCAGACCTACGTATCTCACATTCGTGCCCTGCACAGATTTTTGTTGCTTTGTGAAACCTTTAAGCACACATTTTTCTGTCCCTGGGTGGAAGTTGGAGGCTATTACTGGGCCCTAAAATCTCTCCCAAATTGTTAATTTTATGCCATTTTTAAAGAATAGCATGAGATGTATTTTATGTAATAAGAAATTGACAATATTTAGCAACAGAAGCAATAGGTTGCTTATTCTGTGAGTAACCCAGGTCACTAACAAGAAGAATTTGATGCCTTGATTAGTTAATATTGATGTTCTGGAAATGACCATTTACAGGCTTTTATAAACAGGTTGTTTTTTTTTAAAATATAGATGTTGCCTTTTCCCCTTATAACTTGTTTACTTTCCTCCCACAGGTGTAGGCAGTGGGTTGTTTGAATTAGTCTTTTAAGTGAGTGTTTAATGGAGATGAGTAATTGCTTGCAGCTGCATATATCTGTAGGGATTTGTTTCTCTTTTAGTAGGGGACAAGATAATTTGCCAGGCAACTTTGGAAAGTGTAGTCTCCGTTGTCCCTGTATGCTTGAGGGTGACTTTGCCTCTTGAATTGAAAAGCCACTGAAGCTTCCCACCTCCACCATAGGACATCATGGCACCTGGGGCACAGGCAGCCAATTTTATCTTGAGAGGGTTTTTTCCCCTTCAGTATGGTTTCGTTTTGAGTGAAGATTATAAATATGGATAGTTGATAGGTTTTCCAAGATGCAGAAGAGCGATTTCAAGGGACTGGACCCTTCCAACTTAGCACCTAAAATATCTTTTGAAGATGAGGTATTCGGATGTGATAGATAGAACTTGAATATATAGATGTGGGCCTGAGGAACACTGGGGTAGGATGAGCCACTAGAATACTGACGTGATGATTTTGGGAAGAGCCTCTCCACCACCTTCAGATTTTACTGGAAGTTCTGAAAATAGCTATTCCATTGCCTCCCGATTGTAAGGCAAAGTAGGATGTGTGTCCTCCAAATGCAGCAGTGCAGTTACTGATCCTGAGAGCTGGCAGATGAAGATTTGTTTCTACGTGCTGATGGATTTAAAGGTAGACGTGAGGATTCACATCTACCTGCTTCCCCTGTCCTAATCTCTCTGTGGCTTGGAGGAGCCATGGCTGACTTAGGAACAGGAAAAGGCAACAGTGGCTCCTTAAAAATGTGGAACTCTGGCCTGATCAACTTCCAGCTTGTTTGCATTCCTCCCCTAATAAAGACTGGCTTTTCCATTGCTGGCAGTGTTGAAAGTAGGCTTCAAGATCTACTTAGAAACAGGATTTTCTAGAGACTTTGTTTACAGAGACCTTGTAGGGGAAAGAACAGGATTGGCAGCGAAGGATGGGGTTTAAGGGTCATAGTTCTGACATTTCCTGGTTCTGTGATCTTGGGTGATGCACGTAACCATCTCGGCCTCGGGTTTCTAAAGTGAGGGATAACACTTTCCTGTGTCAGCATTATTGTGAGGAGGGAAATAGTCTTCCGGAGTTGGAAGGAACCACTCACCGTAAAATGCTGAACAAACGAGAGCAGTTTGCTTGTTCATTTTTCTTTGCATGGCAAGCAAATAAATTGAGTGGGTAGGAAGAATTTTTTATTAGAAATTCATATTTTGATTCTTGGGTGGTAGCTCACTTCTCTATCCTCTAAAACCAGTCAGCCTGGTCTTACGTGTTGAAGGGTGAGCTGTGACAAAGCGAGAGAGAGGCATGGACATATATACACTACCAAACGTAAGGTAGATAGCTGGTGGGAAGCAGTCGCAGAGCACAGGGAGATCAGCTCGGTGCTTTGTGACCGCCTGGAGGGGTGGGAGGGAGGGAGACGCAAGAGGGAAGAGATATGGGGATATATGTATATGTATAACTGATTCACTTTGTTATAAAGCAGAAACTAACACACCATTGTAAAGCAATTATACTCCAATAAAGATGTAAAAAAAAAAAAAAAAGAGTAAGCCATCAGTGATAACACAAGTCTTAAGTCAACATTCCCCTCTACATGCTTTGGGTTGCCTGAGGGAGGTGATACCACATAGTAGTAGCAGGGTGCAGTTGGAGTTAAGTGTCTGGGTTCAAGTGCCCATTGGGCCACATAAAGCCATGAGACCTTGACCTTTCTGTTGCTGATTTTCTGGTAGGATATTTGTAGGATTAAATATTTCATGTAAAGTATTGAAAACCGTGGTTATCATACAGTAAATGCTATTATTTCAAAGAATTACTAAAAGATATAGCATTTGGAGATAGGGTCTTATGTTCCTATCTTGGTCATTAGATTGGAAAAGAAATTATTTTTCATAATTCTTCCTAATGACTTTTCATGTATAGCTTTAGTTTCTCTGGCATGTGTAAACGGATACAGACTTATACCTAACGATAGACATGATTTATTAAGAAGCTGTTCTATGCCAGGAATTACAAAATTTCTCCCACTCTGTGAGCCAGGTAATTATTTTTATTCCCAGTTTTATAGATGGGGCAACTAAGGCATCATAAAATCGAGGGACTTGATGAAGATCCTTAACTAATAGCAGGGCTAGATCTAAACTTGTATCTGGGGTCCTCCAAACCATGTGTCCTTTACTCCACATAACTCCCAAACATCTTGCCTTCTGAAGAGGCAGAATCATCCTTTCTTCCTTAAATGGCAATGGAAACCTACATACTCATCTTATACCATAGGTATTCCTACAGTTGTGGGCAAATGTTTCATTTTTGTAAAATGATATTGCAAACGTATAAGGAACATTTAAACAGAATCCTATCATAAATCTTTAAAATCTGGGATAAATTTAGCTATTACTCAGTGAGGCTTAAACATAGTCATATTAGCGAACCTTCTTACGAATACTGTTCTAACGTGCTTGTCCATGATACCGTAGGATGATTTAGTTTTTAGCAAAAAGAAATAGTTATTTTGTGAAGCTGCTTTGGTTGAGGAGAGTGCTCTCAATATGACAAAAGAAAACTGACCAAACAGGCAAGTTCCGCTGTATCCACCTAGTTTCCTGTCCTAGCCACTAGAGGGTAGTGTTGGCATTGGAATGACTCTAAGATAAAGTTTTCAAATTGAGAAAGCTGTGTGTGAGCACAGACTATTGCTAAATTTAGAATATATAAAATGATTTGATGAGACAATTTGATATGACAGGAGATACCACATAATTGAAATTGGATTCTGTGTTACAGACAACGTACATCCTGAAGGAATTTCTTGAGGTCCTGTGCCTGTAGGTGGTGGGGTCTGGGAAGCAATTAGTCCCCCCACCAATTGGCTTTAGTCCCAAATTGCATTTAGTCCCATGCAATTTGGGACTAAAACCTTTCCTTTTCACCTTTCTATTTCAATTCCTGTTTCACTTTTCCACTTGCAAATTGTTGGCATGGGGAAATCCCTAGTGTGAATTAGCTTCCCTTCCTTCAAACTGCAATCATGACCACCACAGACATCGATTTCTCGCTTAATAAATCTCTTGAGAAATTCAATCCTTGTCACAGGTGTCATCCTGCTTATCTTGGTTAGAGCTCTGTGAGGTCTATGGGTGGGGGGTGGGGGGCATTTTGTCGAACTTGGAGTTGATTGAGTGACTTTCAAGGCCAGGCAGTGACTTCTAGGTGTGTGACCTTCCTTATCCTTTGTCCACTATGCGGCCCCTAGCAGCCCTGCAGAACAATGAGGCTGGATGAGTATCCAGAACAAGATATTTAGATTAAAAAAAAAAAAAAGTTTGCTTGTTCAAAATTGTATGCATGTTATTTCATGAAGCATGCCACCTTTTTAAATTAAAAATTTAATTTTGAGGGGCTTCCCTGGTAGCGCAGTGGTTGTGTCCGCCTGCCGATGCAGGGGACACGGATTCGTGCCCCGGTCCGGGAAGATCCCACATGCCGCGGAGGGGCTGGGCCTGTGAGCCATGGCCGCTTAGCCTGCGCGTCCGGAGTCTGTCCTCCGCAACGGGAGAGGCCACAACAGTGAGAGGCCCGTGTACCGCAAAAAAAAAAAAAAATTAATTTTGAGTTTGTGGATCTCAAGATAGTAGCTTTTCATGCAACTGTAAGAAATAAGGCAGAGAATCCCATACACCCATCACCCCGTTTACCCCTTTGGGAGCATCTTGCAACACTATAACACAACATCACAACCAAGATACTGACATTGATACAGTCAAGATACAGAACTTTTCCATTACCACAAGGATGCTTCGTGTTGCCGTTTTATAGCCACACACACTTCCTTACCCCTTCGACCTCCTACCTAACTCCAGGCCACCACTGAGCTCTTCAACATTTCTGTGACTGTGTCATTTCGAGAATGGTGTCTAAATAGAATTAGACAGTATGTAACCTTTTGGGATTAGTTCTTTGTACTCAGCAGATTCCTCTGGACAGTTATCAAGTTGTTGTCTCAATAGTTCATTCCTTTTTATTGCTGAGCAGTATGCCACGGTATAGGTATTCCACAGTTTAACCATTCACTTGTTGAAGGACATCTGGGTTATTTCCAGTGGAGACTATTAGATTAACACCATGTTGTTTGTTTTTAAATTTTATTTTCTTGAATAACACTAAATGCTATTGTTTTTTAACTTCCAGTGTCCCTAGTGTTCATTGCTAGTATATGGGAATACAATTTTGTTTGTTTACCTTGTATTCTGTGACTCTGCAGACTCAGTTTTAGAAAGGTTTTGTTTTGTAGAGGTTTGGGAATTTTTCACATAGGCAATTGTGTCATCTGCAGTCAGGGATGACTTATTTCTTCCTTTCCAATCTGTGTGCCTTTTATTTGTTTGTTTTGCTTTATTACACTGGGTAGAACTTCCAGTACAGTTATGGATAAAAGTGGTGGAAGCAAGCATCCTTGCCCTGTTCCTGAACTTACGGAGAAAGCAGTCATTCATTCACAATTAAGTCTGTTAGCTGTGGGTTTTTGTAGAATCTATGGATCAAGTTGAAGAAGTTCTCTCTCCTTACTGAGAGGTTTTTCTTTTTCTTTCTTTTTTTTTAAATGATGAATGGATATTGAGTTTTATTGAATGCATTTTCCATATTAATTGGTAGGATCAGGGATTTTTCTTCTTAGGCTGTTAGTAATATAGTGGATTATACTGTTTGACTATCAAATCTTGAACCAGGCTAGAATAAACCCCAGTTTGTCATGGTGTATAAGTCTTTTTTTTTAAATAAAGAATTACAAAATTGAGGTATAAATGACATGTAATTCTTATGTGTTGCTGAACTCTATATGCTATTTTGTTAAGGATTTTTTTGCGTCTATATTTATGAGTATATCTGTGATTTTTAAAAATATTGTCTGGTTTTGGTATCAGGGCAATACTGCCTTCATAAAATGAATTGGGAAGTGTTCTCTCCTATTTGCTGAGAGGGATTATGTAGAATTGATATGAACTCTTCTTTAAATGTTTGGTAGAATTGTCCAGTGAAACCATCTTGGCCTTGCAAATTCTCTTGGGAGTTCTAAAATTATAACTTAATGTCTTTAATAGTTACAGGCTTATTCAAGTTTTGTATTTCATACTGGATGAGTTGTGATAGTTCGTTTTTGAGAAATTGGTCCATTTCATCTAAGTTGTTGAATTTATGCTTGCAGAAATATTCCTAGCATTCGCTTATTATCCTTTTGAAGTCTGCAGAGTCTGTAGTGATATCACATGTTTCATTCCTGCTATTGATAATTTGTGTTTTCTTTCTTTGCCAGTCTTGCTTGAGGTTTGACAATTTTATTGATCTTTTTAAAGGACCAGTTTTTTTCCTATTAACTTCACAATTGTTTTCCTACTTTCAATTGATTTTTGTTCTTTATTTACTTCCCTGTTTGCTTTGAGTTTATCTTGTTCTTTTTTAGGTTCTTGAGGCAAGAGCTTAGATTGTTGATTTGAGACTTCTCTTTTCTAACATGTTCATTTAGTGCTATAAATTTCCTTCTTAGCACTGCTTTAGCTGTGTCCCACAAATTTTTATATGTTGTATTTTCATTTTCATTCAGTTCAATATATTTTTATATTTCCTTTGAGACTTCCTCTGTGACCCATGGATTATTCAGAAGTATTTCATTTTCAAGTGTTTGGAGATTTTTATGTTATCTGCTATTGATTTTCAGTTTGATTTCATTGTGAATATCAACTCTATATAATACCAGCTGTTCTGAGTTGAGGTTTGTTTTATGGTCCAGAATATGGTCTATCTTGATATATGTTCTGTGGGTGCTTGAAAAGTATGTACATTCTGCTGCTTTTGGGTGGAATGCTCTATAAATGTTTATTAGGTCCTGTTGGTTGACGTGTTATTAAGTTCTTCTACATCCTTGTTGATTTTCTGAGTAGTTACATCTATATTGACAGTAGGCTCAAAGTATGATTGTGGATTTCTTTTTTTCCCTATCAGTTTTACAACTCTATTGTTAGAAGCATGCATAAGTAGGATTGCTGTGTCTTTTTTGTAGATTATCCCTTTTTTTTTTTTGGTCTCTGGTAATTTTCCTTGCTCTAAAGTCTACTTGTCTAATATCAAAGGAAAGCAAGGATAGCTATATTAATAATTGCATGATATATTCTTATCTTTTTTCTTGCTACCTGCCTATATTACATTTAAAGTGAGTTTTTTGCAGAGAGCATATAGTTGGGTCATTTTTAAAAATCGACTCTGCCAGTCTGTCTTTTTAGTTGATGTATTTAGACCATTTAATATAACTTTTTACATATTTTAGGGCTTAAATCTGCCATCTTAATTTTTGATTTGTTCTGTATTTTTTTTAATATTCTTTTTTTCTGCCTTTTGTGGGTTACTGGAACAACTTTTCAGAATATTGAATTATCTATAATATTCTCGAATGTCTGTCTTCTCTCTACCTATCAGAGTCTTCTTATGTTGTTTTTATACACCATGTCCAGGGGTTTTAGTTATACTTGTCAGGAGGAAGAGGGAAAAGTATGTCTACTCCATCTTCCTGAAAGTGGAAGTCTGACCCTATTTTTATTAACAGCTTTATTGAGATGAATCACATGCTATACAATTCACCCATTTGAAGTGTACAATTTAGTGGCTCTTGGACAGAATTGCACAGTTGTCTCCAAAATCAATTTTAGAACATCTTTATCACCACAGAAGAAAACTCCATACCCCATCACCCCTTAGCCCCTCCAACTTCCGTCAACCATAGGCAACCACTGCAGAGAACGTTGGGCTCTCAACAAGAGACCAGAGGTCTACTTCGCTTGGCTCTTCTACCTGTGCAACATGGGGCAAGCAACTGAACCTTTCAGGATGGTGTTATGTAATAGAAGGGAGCTGGATTAAGTGCTCTTGATTCATCTCTAGCTGAGTTCAGAGGAGGAAAAAGATAGTAGGTTTGGGTTGACCTGAGACGGCTTTATGAAAGAGGCTAGATTTGAATTAGGTCTTGAAAGATACACCAGGCTGTCTACATCAGTGTAGTAGGCTGAGTACTCATCTTCTTCCCCCTGCAGGACATCATAAGGTAAACCAACCTGGGTGAAAACTCTCCAGAGGGGAGAGTTGTTGTGTCAAGACCCAGCTGGCAGCGCTCATAGCCGGCATTCATCTGCATGTACACTGGGCCTCCCGCAGCACCCTCCAGTGCTCTTTTTGTATCTGTCTCCAAGAATGGCCTCCTCCGTCTCTCCTGCCTTTGCATATTCTAAAAATTCTTTGAGACTTATCTCGGGGTCTTCCTCCTCCAGAAATGAGCTTCTGAACCTTTATATTCCTAGAACTCGCATTATGTATGATACTCCTATAGCTCATATAACACATACTGCTCTGTTGTGTCTTAACTGTCTAACTATATTTCAAGCTCCTGGAGAGCACAGGCCATATCTTCTATCTACCAAAGCCCTGGAAGGGACTTAAATGATGACTTAGAAAGGTGGCCCCCTAGTTGATTATCACTGGGGGTTTTCAGAGATAGAGATTCTTGGGCCCTATCTTACATGTAATGAATCTTATTTTGTGGGTTTGTCTGTAAGCATTTGCTCAGGGCAGGGTGGGTTAGGGGCAGGTGAGAGGAAGCTGTGTCTGTTTTGCTTTGGTTCTGTTCTGCATTTACTGTCTACAAAATATAGTGCCTCCTGATATATATGCGTGGCACCTGTGATGTACAGCTTACTTGCTGGTTCTTCATTTGACACAGGACATTGAAGTTTCTGTTACTTTTCCATGACCCTGACTCCAATTCAGAAAAGAGGGATTATTCTGCATTCTGAGAATGGACAGCAAGCCCAGCTCAGTGTCATGCCGTTCTCCTACAGAGCTCTCCTGTTTACACACTTGGAATTGTACCCTGATGGTTGTACAGTAGCTTGTTCTGTATGTCCTGGGCCAGAGAAATGAGACCCTGAGTTTTACTCTGTACCTTCTATATGGAAGTTTAGGAGGACTGCAATGGGCCTGAAGACTCAGTATATTATAATGCATATCCAATATGTGCTTTCGTTAAATAAATCTGATAAAGCATAGAGTTAGGTTAGAAAAGATAACGTCCAAATAAAAATGTCTAGCTAGAGAAACGTGTTTTTCCTCTGCTGAAAGGCAAAGCATGATTTCAGCATTTGGTGTCAGGAATTACTCAGGAAATACAAGTCAAACTTCTATAAAGAAGGACTTTTATTCCTTTGTAAATCTAGTGGAAAATTAATCATACAAAATACAGTGGTGCCAAGAAAGCATTTAAGAGCACAGATGCATGAATATGAAACATTACATTTTCCAGGCAGCGTGTTTCCTTAGCGGAGTAGACTCCTTCATGACTGAAGCGATCATTACACCACAGTGATGGGTGACAAAGAGTCATGTTTTCCTATGTTTTAATCATTTATTTGGAACTGACTGTGGAAGCAGGAAATGCAGGGGGAAAATGCCCCTTTGCTTTGCAGTGCATGTTACACAGTGAATGGGACATTTCTGAGGATTTTCCCTCCTCCCTGCTTCAGGGTAGTGTCTATATGGACTGAACTGAATTTAGAGATATCTGCCATCCTGTATTCCAACTGTCTATCTAATGAAGTAAATGCTCCGGTTGATAAGAATGCTTTGGCACTGTGTGAGAGGAGGAAGGAACAATAGCGTGAAAGTTTCTGTCTGCTTCAGACCATTTAGGAGGGAGTAAATTTATATGGTGCCCTGGAAGCTCAGTTCCCCCTGATGTGGCACAGCTCCGGTGGGAGCAGCTGGTGTGGCCACATTCCAGTGGCTTACACCCCAAAACTACTACTGCTACTTGCTTCCCTGGGAGATTTGTTCAACTGTTATCTTCTGAGACACTGAATTATGATGTATATATGTATATGTATATATATCCCACAATATATACATATATATGTATATATAGGATTTTTAATTACCACAAATTGTCTGTTGTTCCGTACTGTTCCATTTTAGTTTTTTTCTCTTTTTAACATCTTTATTGGAGTATAATTGCTTTACAGTGGTGTGTTTCCACTTTTGAACAAAGTGAATCAGCTTTGTTATATATATATATATACATATCCCCATATCTCCTCCCCTAGCGTCTCCCTCCCACCCTCCCTACCCCTCCAGGTGGTCACAAAGCAGTGAGCTGATCTCCCTGTGCTATGTGGCTGCTTCCCACTAGCTATCTATTTTACATTTGGTAGTGTATATACGTCCATGCCACTCTCTCACTTCATCCCAGCTTACCCTTCCCCCTCCCCGTGTCCTCAAGTCCATTCTCTACGTCTGCGTCTTTATTCCTGTCCTGCCCCTAGGTTCTTCAGAACCATTTTTTTTTTTTTTAGATTCCATATATATGTATTAGCATACAGTATTTGTTTCTGTCTTTCTGAGTTACTTCACTCTGTATGACAGACTCTAGGTCCATCCACCTCACTACAAATAACTCAATTTCGTTTCCTTTTATGGCTGAGTAATATTCCATTGTACATATGTGCCACATCTTCTTTATCCATTCATCCAATGATGGGCACTTAGGTTGCTTCCATGTCCTTGCTATTGTAAATAGAGCTGCAGTGAACACTGTGTTACACGACTCTTTTTGAATTATGGTTTTCTCAGGGTGTATGCCCGGTAGTAGGATTGCTGGGTCATATGGTAGTTGTATTTTTAGTTTTTTAAGGAACCTCCATACTGTTCTCCATAGTGGCTGTATCAATTTACATTCCCCCCAACAGTGCAAGAGGGTTCCCTTTTCTCGACACCCTCGCCAGCATTTCTTGTTTGTAGATTTTTTGATGATGGCCATTCTGACTGGTGTGAGGTGATGCCTCATTGTAGTTGTGATTTGCATTTCTCTAATGATTAGTGATGTTGAGCATCCTTTCATGTGTTTGTTGGCAATCTGTATATCTCCTTTGGAGAAGTATCTATTTAGGTTTTCTGCCCACTTTTGGATTGGGTTGTTTGTCTTTTTGATATTGAGCTGCATGAGCTGCTTGTATATCTTGGAGATTAATCTTTGTCAGTTGATTCGTTTGCAAATATTTTCTCCCATTCTGAGGGTTGTCTTTTTGTCTTGTTTATGGTTTCCTTTGCTGTGCAAAAGCTTTGAAGTTTCATTAGGTCCCATTTGTTTATTTTTGTTTTTATTTCCATTTCTCAAGGAGGTGGGTCAAAAAGGATCTTGATGTGATTTATGTCATAGAGTGTTCTGCCTGTTTTCCTCTAAGAGTTTGATAGTGTGTGGCCTTACATTTAGGTCTTTAATCCATTTTGAGTTTATTTTTGTGCATGCTGTTAGGGAGTGTTCTAATCTCATTCTTTTACATGTAGCTGTCCAGTTTTCCCAGCACCACTTATTGAAGAGGCTGTCTTTACTCCACTGTACATTCTTGCCTCCTTTATCAAAGATAAGTTGACCATATGTGCGTGGGTTTACCTCTGGGCTTTCTATCCTGTTCCATTGATCTATATTTCTGTTTTTGTGCCAGTACCATATTGTCTTGATTACTGTAGCTTTGTAGTACAGTCTGAAGTCAGGGAGCCTGATTCCTCCAGCTCCATTTTTCCTTCTCAAGATTGCTCTGGCTATTCGGGGTCTTTTGTGTTTCCATACGAATTGAGAAATTTTTTGTTCTAGTTCTGTGAAAAATGCCATTGGTGGTTTGATAGGGATTGCGTTGAATCTGTAGGTTGCTTTGGGTAGTGTACTCATTTTCACAATGTTGATTATTCCAATCCAGGAACATGGTATATCTCTCCATCTGTTTGTATCTTCAATTTCTTTCATCAGTGTCTTATAGTTTTCTGCATACAGGTCTTTTCTCTCCTTAGGTAGGTTTATTCCTAGATATTTTATTCTTTTTGTTGCAGTGGTAAATGGGAGTGTTTCCTTAATTTCTCTTTCAGATTTTTCATCATTAGTGTATAGGAATGCCAGAGATTTCTGTGCATTAATTTTGTATCCTGCTACTTTACCAAATTCATTGATTAGCTCTAATAGTTTTCTGGTAGTATCATTAGGATTCTCTATGTATAGTATCATGTCATCTGCAAACAGTGACAGCTTTACTTCTTCTTTTCCGATTTGGATTCCTTTTATTTCCTTTCCTTCTCTGATTGCTGTGGCTAAAACTTCCAAAACTATGTTGAATAAGAGTGGTGAGAGTGGGCAACCTTGTCTTGTTCCTGATCTTAGTGGAAATGCTTTCAGTTTATCACCATTGAGGATGATGTTGGCTGTGGGTTTGTCATATATGGCCTTTATTATGTTGAGGAAAGTTCCCTCTATGCCTACTTTCTGCAGGGTTTTTATCATAAATGGGTGTTGAATTTTGTCGAAAGCTTTCTCTGCATCTATTGCGATGATCATATGGTTTTTCTCCTTCAATTTGTTAATATGGTGTATCACGTTGATTGATTTGCATATATTGAAGAATCCTTGCATTCCTGGAATAAACCCCACTTGATCATGGTGTATGATCCTTTTACTGTGCTGTTGGATTCTGTTTGCTAGTATTTCGTTGAGGATTTTTGCATCTATGTTCATCAGTGATATTGGCCTGTAGTTTTCTTTCTTTGTGACATACTTGTCTGGTTTTGGTATCAGGGTGATGGTGGCCTCGTACAATGAGTTTGGGAGTGTTCCTCCCTCTGCTATATTTTGGAAGAGTTTGAGAAGGATAGGTGTTAGCTCTTCTCTAAATGTTTGATAGAATTCTCCTGTGAAGCCATCTGGTCTTGGGCTTTTGTTCGTTGGAAGATTTTTCATCACAGTTTCAATTTCAGTGGTTGTGATTGATCTCTTTATATTTTCTATTCCTGGTTCAGTCTTGGAAGGTTGTGCTTTTCTAAGAATTTGTCCAGTTTCTCCAGGTTGTCCATTATATCGGCATATTGTTGCTTGTAGTAATCTCTCATAATCCTTTGTATTTCTGCAGTGTCAGTTGTTACTTCTCCTTTTTCATTTCTAATTCTATTGATTAGGCTCTTCTCCCTTTTTTTCTTGATGTGTCTGGCTAATGGTTTATCAATTTTGTTCATCTCCTTTTAGTTTTATTTATCTTTGCTATTGTTTCCTTCATTTCTTTTCCATTTATTTCTGATCTGATCTTTATGATTTCTTTCCTTCTGCTAACTTTGGGTTTTTTTGGTTCTTTCTCTAATTGCTTTAGGTGTAATGTTAGGTTGTTTATTTGAGATGTTTCTTGTTTCTTGATGTAGGACTCTATTGCTATAAACTTCCCTCTTAGAAGTGCTTTTACTTCATCCCATAGTTTTGGGTTGTTGTTTTTTCATTGTCATTTGTTTCTAGGTATTTTTTGATTTCCTCTTTGATTTCTTCAGTGATGTCTTGGTTATTTAGTAGCATATTGTTTAGGCTCCATGTGTTTGTATTTTTTACGTATTTTTCCTTATAATTGGTATCTAGTCTCACAGCGTTGTGGTTGGAAAAGATACTTGATACGGTTTCAATTTTCTTAAATTTACCAAGGCTTGATTTGTGACCCAAGATATGATCTATCCTGGAGAATGTTCCATGAGCACTTGAGAATGTATTCTGTTTTTGGATGGAATGTCCTATAAATATCAATTAAGTCCATCTTATTTAATGTATCATTTAAAGCTTGTTTTCCTTATTTATTTTCATTTGGATGATCTGTCCATTGGTGAAAGTGGGGTGTTAAAATCCCCTATTATGATTGTTTACTGTCGATTTCCCCTTTTATAGCTGTTAGTATTTGCCTTATGTATTGAGGTGCTCCTATGTTGGGTGCATAAATATTTACAGTTGTTATATCTTCTTCTTGGATTGATTCCTTGATCATTATGGAGTGGTGTCCTTCTTTGTCTCTTGTAATAATGTTTATTTTAAAGTCTATTTTGTCTGATATGAGAATTGCTACTCCAGCTTTCTTCTGATTTCCATTTTCATGGAATATCTTTTTCCATCCCCTCACTTTCAGTCTGTATGTGTCCCTCGCTCTGAAGTGAGTCTCTTGTAGACAGCCTATATACAGGTCTTGTTTTTGTATCCGTTCAGCCAGTCTATGTCTTTCGGTGGGAGCATTTAATCCATTTACATTTAAAGTAATTATCAATATGTATGTTCCTATTACCATTTTCTTAATTGTTTTGGGTTTGTTATTGTAGGTCTTTTCCTTCTCTTCTGTTTCCTGCCTAGAGAAGTTCCTTTAGCTGTTGTTGTAAAGCTGGTTTGGTGGTGCTGAATTCTCTTAACTTTTGCTTGTTTGTAAAGGTCTTAATTCCTCCATTTAATCTGAATGAGATCCTTGCTGGGTAGAGTAATCTTGGTTGTAGGGTTTTCCCTTTCATCACTTTAAATATGTCCTGCCACTCCTTTCTGGCTTGCAGAGTTTCTGCTGAAAGATCAGCTGTTAACCTTATGGGGATTCCCTTATATGTTATTTGTTTTTTTTTTTCCCTTTCTGCTTTTAATATCTTTTCTTTGTATTTAATTTTTGACAGTTTGATTAATATGTGTCTTGGCATGTTTCTCCTTGGATTTATCCTGTCTGGGACTGTCTGTGCTTCCTGGATTTGATTGACTATTTCCTTTCCCATGTTAGGGAAGTTTTCAACTATAATCTTTTCAAATATTTTCTCAGACCCTTCCTATTTCTCTTCTTCTTCTGGGACCCCTATAATTTGAATGTTGGTGCATTTAATATTGTCCCATAAGTCTCTGAGACTGTCCTCAATTCTTTTCATTCTTTCTTCTTTATTCTGCTCTGTGGTAGTTATTTCCACTATTTTATCTTCCAGGTCACTTATCCGTTCTTCTGCCTCAGTTATTCTGCTATTGATTCCTTCTAGAGAATTTTTAATTTCATTTATTGTGTTGTTCATCATTGCTTGTTTGCTCTTTAATTCTTCTAGGTCCTCATTAAGCATTTCTTTTATTTTCTCCATTCTATTTCCAAGATTTTGGATTATGTTTACTATCATTACTCTGAATTCTTTTTTCAGGTAGACTGCCTATTTCCTCTTCATTTGTTTGGTCTGGTGGGTTTTTTCACCTTGCTCCTTCATCTGCTGTGTGTTTCTCTGTCTTCTCATTTTGCTTAACTTACTGTGTTTGGGATCTTCTTTTTGCAGCCTGCATGTTTGTAGTTCCCATTGTGTTGGGTGTCTGCCCCCGGTGGCTAAGGTCAGTTCAGTAGGTTATGTAGGCTTCCTGGTAGGGGGGACTGGTGACTGTGTTCTGGTGGATGAGGCTGGATCTTGTCTTTCTGCTGGGCAGGACCACGTCCCGTGATGTGTTTTGGGGTGCCTGTGACCTTATTATGATTTTAGGCAGCCTCTCTGCTAATGGGTGAGGTTGTTTCCTCTTGCTAGTTGTTTGGCATAGAGTGTCCAGCACTGTAGCTTGCTGGTCGTTGAGTGGAGCTAGGTCTTAGCGTTGAGATGGGGGATCTCTAGTAGGGCTTTTTCCATCTGATATTACGTGGAGCCGGGAGGTCTCTGGTGGACCAATGTCCTGAACCTGGCTCTCCCACCTCAGAGGCACAGGCCTGACACCTGGCTGGAGCGTGAAGACCTTGTCAGCCACACGGCTTTTGGGAAGTCTGAGGTCTTCTGCCAGCATTCGGTAGGTGTTCTGTAGGAGTTGTTCCACATGTAGATGTATTTCTGATGTATTTGTGAGGAAGAAGGTGATCTCTATGTCTTAATCCTCCGGCATCTTGAAGGTCTCTCACAGACGCTTTTAATAGTGTTATTACTGTGAATTTTTTCCGTCACTCTTCCTGAACTTGGCTTTCAAGCTCTTCATGTTTAGTCCATTCAGCCCTCCAGAGCTCTAGAGGAGACTTTCAGCACCCCACCTAGGTGGCGGCGGCTTCCAGGCCCTACTGGCTGCGCCACCCTGCCTGCTGCTTCCCCAGGAAAACATGGCCACTGGGCTCCCCATTTTAGTTTTTAAGGCACCTCATTCTGTTTTCTTTTAAAAGTGTTTTATTTTTACTTTTCTGAAATATTTCTTTGGAATATTTCACAGTTAGATTCACCACATTTTAAAAGGCATATCAACTTTACTGATAATAGCTTTTGCCATTGTGATTTTTACCAGTGTTATTGAGATATAATTGATATATAACATTGTACAGGTTTAAGGGATACACCAGATTGAGTTGATACTTATATATTGCAAAATGATTAACACAATAGTATTAGCTAACACCTCCATCACTTCACATAATTACCATTTCTTTTTTGTGGTGAGAACATTTCAGATCTATTTCTTAGCAACTTTCAAGTATATAATACAATATTACAAACTATAATCACCATGTTTACATTAGATCCCCAGACAATCTCTCCATTTTTTTTTTTTTTTTTGCCACACCCAGCCCCTAGTGACAACTCCTCTATTCCTATGATGTTGGCATTTTTAGATTCCATGTATAAGTGAGATCATAGAGTATTTGTTTTTCTCTGACTTATTTTACTAGCATAATGCCCTCAAGGTCAATCCATGTTGTTGTAAATGGAAGGATTTCCTTCTTTCTCATGGCTGAATAATACTCCATGCATCTGTTGATGGACACTTAGGTTTTTCCATATGTTGGCTATTGTGAATAGTGCTGCAGTGAATGTGGAGTGCAGGTATCTCTTCAAGATCCTGTTTTTATTTCCTTTGGCTATATGCCCAGGAGTGGGATTGCTGGACCTTATAGTAGTTCTATTTTTAATTTTTTAAGCAAATTTTACACTGTTTCCTATGACGGGTATATTATTTTATATTTCTGCCTATCTTTTCTCCACATCCTCACCAATGTTCATCTCTTGTCTTTTAGATGACAGCCATCTTAATAAGTGTGAGGTGATATCTCATTGTGGGTTTTTTGGGGTTTTTTTTGCTGTACGTGGGCCTCTCACTGTTGTGGCCTCTCCCGTTGCGGAGCACAGGCTCTGGACACTTAGGCTCAGCGACCATGGCTCATGGGCCCAGCCACTGCACGGCATGTGGGATCTTCCTGGACCAGGGCATGAACCGGTGTCCCCTGCCTCGGCAGGCAGACTCAACCATTGCACCACCAGGGAAGCCCTCATTGTGGTTTTGATTTGCATTTCCCTGATGCTTAGTGATGCTGAGCACCCTTTCATATACCTGTTTCTATTTATATGTCTTCTTCGGAAAAATATTCAATTCCTCTGCCCATTGTATAATTGGATTGTGTTTTTGCTATTCAGCAAATTCTTCACATATTTTGCATATTAACCCCTTATCAGATATATGATTGGCAAATATTTTCTCCTATTATGTAAGGTTACCTTTTCATTTTATAGGTTCTTTTGCTATGCAAAAGCTTTTTAGTTTGATGTAGTCCCACTTATTAATTTTTGCTTTTGTTGTTTGTGCTTTTGGCATCATATCCAAAAAATCATTGCCAGTGTAAGAGAGGGGTTTTCCTATGTTTTCAAGTCTTTAATCTATTTTGAGTTAATTTTTGAGAGTTGTGTAAGGTAACAGTTCAGTTTCATTCTTCTGCATCTGATTATCCAGTTTTCCCAACACCGCTTATTGAAGAGACTGTCCTTTTGCCATTGAGTATTCTGGGGCCCCTTGTCAAATATTTGTTGACTGTATATGTGAGGGTTCTGATTCCATTGGTTAGTGTGTCTATTTTTATGCCAGTACCATACTATTTTTACTATAGCTTTGTATGATAAGTTTGAAATCAGGAAGTGTGATGTCTCCAGCTTTATTCTTTCTCAGGATTACTTTGGCTATTCAGAGGTTTTTTGTTTGTTTCCATACAAATTTTAGGATTATTTTCTCTATCTCCATGAAAAATGCCATTGGAATTTTGATAGGGTTTGCATTGAATCTATAGATGGCTTTGGGTAGTATGGACATGATAACAATATTCTTCTGATCCATGAACACAAGATATCTTTCCATTTGTTTGTGCCTTCAATTTCTTTCAACAAAGTCTTATTATTTTCCATATAAAGATTTTTCACTTCCTTGATTAAATTTATTCCTAAGTAGTTTTTTTGTGTGATGCTACTGTGAATGGTGTTATTTCTTTTTCAGTTATTTTGTGTTAGTGTATAGAAATACAACTGGTTTCTGTATGTTAATCTTGTATCTTGCAACTTTAGCGAATTTGTTGATTAGTTCTAACAGATTTTTTTTTTTTGGTAGAATCTTTAGGATTTTCTGTACAAAAGGTGATATCATCTGCAAACAGAGACAGTTCTACTTCTTCCTTTTTGATTTGGCTGACTTTTATTTCTTTTTTTGCCTGATTACTCTGGCTAGGACTTTTAATACAGTCATCCTTCAGTATCTGCAGGGGACCGGTTTCAGGAGCCCTGCAGATACCAAAATCCATGGATGCTCAACTCCCTTATTTGAAATGGTGTATTTGCCTATACCTATGTACATCCTCCCATATACTTTAAATCATCTCTAGATTATGATACCTAATACAGCGTAGATGCTATGTAAAAAACAATGTAAACACTGTGTAAATAGTTGCCAGTGTACTGCAAATTCAAGTTTCGCTTTTTGGAATTTACTGGAATTTTTCCTCCAAATATTTTTTGATTTACTGTTGGTTGAATCTGTGGGTGTGGAACCCATGGATATGAAGGGCTGACTCTACTGTGTTGAATGAAAGTGGAGAGAATGGGTACATTTCTCTTGTTCCTGATTTTAGGGGAAAAGTTTTCAACCTTTCACCACTGAGTATAATGTTAGCTGTAGGCTTGTCATATATGACCTTTATTATATTGAGGTATGTTCCTTCTATACCAATATAACATTTATTGATTTTGCATATGTTGAACCATTCTGGCATCGCAGGGATAAATCCTGCATGATCATGATGTATTATCCTTTTAATATGCTGTTGAATTTGGTTTTCTAATATTTTGTTGAGAATTTTTTGCATCTGTATTCACCAGGTATTTTAGCCTGTAGTTTTCTTTCCTCATAGTCTCATTATCTGGTTTTGGTATCAGTATAATGGTGACCTCATAAAATGAGTTTGAGAATATTCTCTCCTCTTCAATTTTTTGGAAGAGTTTGTGAAGGATTGGTGTTAATTCTTTAAATGTTTAGTAGAATTCACCGGTGAAACCATCTGGTCCTGCACTTTTCTTTGTTGGGAAGTTTTTAATTACTGATTCATTCTCCTTACTCATTATTGGTCTGTTCAGGTGTTCTATTTCTTTATGATTCAGTGTTGGTAGGGTGTATGTTTCTAGAAATGTATCCATTTCTTCTAGGCTTTCCAATTTGTTGACATATAATCGTTCATAATGGTCTCTTTATGATCCTTTGTATGATATCAGTGGCAAGGTCTCCTCTGATTTTATTTATTTGGTCTTTCCTACTTAGTCTAGTTAAGATTGGTCAATTTTGTGTATTTTTTCAGGAAAGCAGTTTTTAGTTTTATGGATCTTTTCTACTATTTTTTCTGGGGTCTATTTCATTTATTTCTGCTCTGATCTTTATTTCCTTCATTTTGCTAACATTGGACTTAGTTTGTTCTTGCTTTTCTAGTTCTTTGAGGTGTAAAGTTATGTTGTTTGAGATCTTTTTTCTTCATGTAGGCATTTATCACTGCAAACTTTCTCTTAGAACTGCCTTTGTAGCATCTCACAGGTTTTTGGGTGTTGTATTTCCATTTTTATTTGTTTCAAGATATTTTTTGATATCCGTTTTGGTTTCCTCTCTGACCCATTTGTTGTTCAGGAATGTGAACAACTGTATGTTGGTGAATTTTCCAGCTTTCCTCCTGTTATTGATATCTAGTTTCATGTCATTGTGGTGGGAAAAGATACTTGGTACGATTTCAGTCTTTTTAAGTTTGCTAAGACTTACTTTGTGACCTGTCATATGAACTCTCCTGGAGAATGTTCTGTGTGTGCTTAAGAAGAGTATATTATGCTGCTATTAAATGGAATGTCTGTTTATGTCTCGTAGGTCCATTTGGTCTAAAAAATAGTTCAAATCCAAAATTTTTTCGTTTTTTATGTATGATTGATCTATTCATTGTTGAAAGTGGGATATTCAATTCCCTACTATTATTGTAGTGTTGTCTATTTCTTCCTTCAGATCTTTTAGCACTTGGGAGTGGTGGCGAACTCCCTCACCTTTTGTTTGTCCTGGAAAGCATTTATCTTGTCTTCAGTTATGAAAGAAATCTTTGCTGGGTAAAATGTTCTTGGTTGGCAGGTTTTTTTCCTTCAGCACTTTGAATATATACCATCCCATTCTCCTCTGACCTGTAAGGTTTCTGCTGAGAAATCTGCTTATAGCCTTATTGGGGGTTTCCTTGTAAGTTACATGATTGCTGCTTTAAGATTCTTTTTCATTTTGATCTTTGATATTTTTATTGTAATGTTTCTTGGAGAGTGTCCCTTTAGGTTGATTTTTATTTGGTGATCTATCAGCTTAACTTGGATGTTCTCTGCTATCATTTCTTTAAATAAGCTTTCTACTCCCGTCTCCTCCTTCTCCTTTGGGAACTACAATAATTAAAAAATTGTGACTTTTGATGGTAATCTATAGATCACATAGGCTTCACTCCTTATCATTTTTTTCTTTGTTCTCCTCTGATTGGATAATTTCAAATTCCTGTCTTGTATCTCACAGATTTTTTTTTTCTGCTTGATCCATTCTGCTTTTGATGCCCTCTATTGAATTTATTTATTCTTCAGCTCTAAAATTTCTATTTGGTTCTTTTTTATGGTTTTTCTTGTTCTGTTCATGTATTGCTTTCCTGATTTTGTTACATTGTCTCTGTATTTTATTGTGGATCACTGAGTTTCTTTAAAACAGCTACTTTTTTTTTTTTTTTTTTTTTTGCGGTACGCGGGCCTCTCACTGTTGTGGCCTCTCCGCGGTGGAGCACAGGCTCCGGACGCGCAGGCTCAGCGGCCATGGCTCACGGGCCCAGCCGCTCCGCGGCATGTGGGATCCTCCCAGACCAGGGCACGAACCGGCGTCCCCTGCATCAGAAGGCGGACTCTCAACCACTGCGCCACCAGGGAAGCCCTAAAACAGCTACTTTTAATTCTTAATGGCTAAGTCACAGATGTCCATGTCTTTAGGTTTGGTCACTGGAAAACTAATGCTTTGGTGTGATGTTATATTGATTTTTTCATATTCCTTGAAGTTCTGCATTGCAGTTTGTGTTTGAAGTAGCGGTCACCTCCTCTAGTCTTTAATAACTACTTTCTGGAGAGAGATGACTTCCATTAGTTTTGCTAGAGATTCTGAAGCTATCTCAGACCTTCTATGGGTAACCAGCCCCATGCTTCCTCCCTCTTGTTGCAGAACTCTTAAACTGGTATGACTTTTCCAGATCCTGCAACACACCAGGTTGAGTGCTGACAGCCTCTTGTGTTTTTCCAAAGATGATGCTGAAATTCAAGTTTTGGTCTCTCTGGGTCTGGTAGATTTGGACTGGCTTTTTGTGCATGCTACTAGCTGTCTGCCAAATGTTGTTCTTGCTGCCACTGTTGGGAGCATGCACAGGGAGCCAGCCACAGGATGGGAGGGTCTGTGGGTGAGGCATGCAGAGTTCTGTGGGGTGCCCATGGGCCAGATGGGGAGATCTGTGGATGAGACATTCCCAGCAACTCATGGACAGGATTTTAATGAAGTTTCTGATGGAGTTAGTTCCTTTAATGCTCTCCTAGAGACATATCTGCCATTCTCCCAGTCTCTTCTGCCCCCTCCCCTTACCTCCCAGTCATGTAGCTCAAAATCATTACTCTGGATGGGATGAGAGAGACATTAACCTCTTTGGCAGCATCCTGCATAGCTGGAGAACCCTGTTGCTCACTCACATACCCTCTCTTTCTCTTGCAGGAGAAATCACAGGCAGGAGAAGATCTCTTGGCCCTAACCTGTGCCATATTGGAGGAGGGGTGATGTGAGTAAAGTCGAGTTGTTTTTCTGACCCACTTCAATGCATCCAGACTCATATTTTATTTTGCTTCACCGGTGTACTGGAACTTCTACTCTGGAAACTCGGACTTCCACAAAGAATCTCTCATCCATGGGTGAGTGTTTAAGACAATGTTTTCCAGGCACTCTTGGACTATGGCTGAGAGGTCACAGCACCTTCTCCATACACTGCACAAAGCTGTTTTTGCATTTCAGTTGCGTTTTTACCTTTCTTGAAATAATAAAGCATGATAGGCCGAAAGAAAACAAAATCTGGAATCAGATCATGGGCTACTGCAAAGTCCATAGGTGAGACTGAGGTCTGTCTGCCTGTTACTTGATTTATGGGTCCCTTGGTGTATGGTGCTGGATCCAGATCCCTCAAGGGCACTTTTGTCCATGGATGAATGCTGAATTTTGAGGGGGAGGGTTTGGAAGGGAACAAAAGTGAGGGACATCTTGTGTCACCATGGTGCTGATATCACCTCCAAGTACCACATTCTTGTAATGTTTCCAAAAATCTTCTCTTGGAGCACGATAGTTCATAGTTCTTTTCAAAGATTCTTCTCTTCTCTGCATTATCTCTGACTCTTCCTTGTATCTTTGCTTTTTCTGTCTGTTTTGGATTGTGTCTTCATTTTAGAGGTATTTCTTAAATATCTGGTTGTCCTTGGCTGTGCATTTTGAGACTGGGGCATTGAAATGCTCCTTGGAAAGTTTCATGTGATCATGGGGCTTGCCCACTTTTGTGATCAGGTGTCACCTAGACATTTCATTGTGGAGTGGTGGATGCAAAATATTAATATATTTAGGTCTTTCTCTTGAGTTGTAGTTTTTCCTAGGGATGATTCTCCAATCTTCTGGCTGAGGAGCATATGCCTGGCTGCTTTGCCTTTTAGGAGTTAAGTTGCGAAAAGAACTAGGGATTTCATATTCAGCATGTGGGTTTTCACTGAATTCCCATAATCTCAGAGGCACTTGGTACCTCCAAGGAATTCCTGAGCCTAAGGAATTTGCCCTGCCTTACTTTCTTTCTTTCTTTCTATCTATCTATCTATCTATCTATCTATCTATCTATCTATCTATCTATTTATTTATGGCTGCATTGGGTCTTTGTTGCTGCACGCAGGCTTTTTCTAGTTGTGGTGAGCGGGGGCTACTCTTCATTGTGGTGCATGGGCTTCTCATTATGGTGGCTTCTCTTGTTGTGGAGCAGGGCTCTAGGCATGTGGGCTCAGTAGTTGTGGCTCACGGGCTCTAGAGCACAGGCTAAGTAGTTGTGGCGCACGGGCTTAGCTCCTCCGCCGCATGTGGGATCTTCCCTGACCAGCGATCGAACCCGTGTCCCATGCATTGGCGGGTGGATTCTTAACCACTGCACCACGAGGGAAGTCCCTGCCCTGCCTTTTAATTTTTTTTTTATTTTTTTATTTTTGCGGTACACGGGCCTCTCACTGTTGTGGCCTCTCCCGTTGCGGAGCACAGGCTCCGGACGCGCAGGCTCAGCGGCCATGGCTCACGGGCCCAGCCGCTCCGCGGCATGTGGGATCTTCCCGGACCGGGGCACGAACCCGTGTCCCCTGCATCGGCCCACGGACTCTCAATCACTGTGCCACCAGGGAAGCCCCCTGCCCTGCCTTTTGAAATGAATTCACTGTAATCTCAGTGGAATTGGAAGTGAAAATAAATGTGTGTTCAAGTTATGTTTAATTGGAAGCCCAAGGTTGATATTCAGTTTTATGGAAAATTCACATATACAATTTCTGTAGGAGAACTTTAGCTCTAAGGGGCATGTGTAGTTTGAGAAGCAACTGATCAGTTAGTGATTCTCTGGCACCAAAGAATTTTAAGGTAGTTAAGGGCTCAGAGATGAATGCCTTCTAAGACCTCTGGCCAGGGATATGGGTTTTCAAAATGTACTAAGGATATAATTTAGGTTATGAAAGAATTTGAGGACATGACACTCTCTTTCTTGTATTCAAGGTCTTGAGCTTATTTCAATCTGCGTTGTCTCCAAATTATCTTGTCTTCAGCTTTGCAGACTGGACCCCCCTTACAGTTGCTGAGGCAGTATGTTATACTTGTCAAAGCCTTTTCACGTATATTTGACCTTCAGGTTTTCTTTCAATTATGAAAAATAAATGTGTAACATACAGATGTACTGTTAATGCTTCAGTAGTTAAAAAAAAAAAGCTTCACAAATATCAAATTGGTTATATATTAGTGTCTTGGGTGACAGTCCTAACAGTGGGGTGGGTAGAAGTTGAAAACCGCTCATTTTAGAGTTTCAGAAGAGCAGCTACTTAACCAGACGTTCATAATCATTCTTTATTCTGAACACCATCATCCCCCATCCTGTGGGCCTTGAGCTGAAGACAGAGCAAATTTTCCTTTCTGGACTTCAAAAGGGTTGAGGCTTCTTGGTACCCCAAAGCTAAACTGTTTGACTTTATAATTTAAAGTGTGTCTTTACAGCAAACAGAATTGCACCTCAGGATCATTTTTCCTAGAATGTGCTTCTTTTCTATGCATAAATTTGGATTTCCCTGTATCAATATAGTCTTGCCTTTGCTCTGGATAAGTTCATGTGTATTTAAGCTGCTGCTGATAGGAGAGAAGAAGCTGAGACCTGCCATGGCTGGAAACATGTGCAGATATGATCTTTACCTCATGTGTCCTGAGTCTGGTGCAGCTCTGTCCAAGCTAGACTGTTGAGGTCCCAAATCTTTACATTCAAGACTCAATATCCAGGAATCTAAAAAATAAAACAAATGAATGTATACAACAAAATGGAAAGAGAGTCACAGATACAGAAAACAAACTGGTGGTTACCAGTGGGGAGAGGAAGTGGAGTAGGAACAAGATAGGGGTATGGGATTAAGAGATACATACTGCTATGTATAAACTCGATAAACAACAAGGATATATTGTACAGCATAGGAAACTTTAAAAAAAGAAGTGGATATCCAGGCTTGGGCATCTGTACAAATTCATGTGTATTTATGGGCTAACTCAAAGGAAGACCCTAGAGCAAGACCTTAGCTTGGAGGTTTCCCCTCGAAAGGGAGAGGCTGGTCCAAGGTCATGGAATGAACACTAGGAAGTGAGAAATAAACTTCTTTGTCTTTCTGGGCCTTGGGATTAGGAACTTGTTTTATTGAAAACCAGGATATGTTTAAGGACATTCCACTAGCGTACATGTGCGGTTCATAAGCAGGTTCCTAAAACATGGTCTAGATGGGAGAAGTACAGTTATGGATCTCTTGAAATTAGTGTTGGGTCTTGGCTTGTAGGTTTTGTGGGCACCATATCTAAAAGCAGTGTCAATTTTACTGCCTTCTTTTTTTAAAAAATTATTTTATTTATTTACTTGGCTGTGCCAGGTCTTCGTTGCAGCATGTGGGATCTTTAGTTGCAGAGTGCAGGACCTTTAGTTGTGGCATGCGAACTCTTAGTTGCAGCATGCATGCGGGATCTAGTTCCCTGACCAGGGATTGAACCTGGACCCCTGAATTGGGAGTGCAGAGTCTTAACCGCTGGACCACTTTATTTCTTTTTCTTCAACCCCTCTATTATCCTCAACACAGCAAAAAAATTTTGTTTATTTGATCTGTTTTACCTGGAACTCGAGGAAGCATCTGTACCCAGGTTTTAGACGAAGCAGTCTAAAGGAGAGGAGTGGCAACCTCTGATGAGGTGGCAGGAGGTCATATATGCTGGAGCAAGTGATGGTCCACAGATAGAAGCCTGAAGCCAGGGGACAATCACGATGGATTTGAAGAGTGTGAAACATTTCCCAGGGAGTCCAGAATACCTGAGGATGATTTAACCAGGCAAATGGAATAAGGATCTCAGATATCATCATTTGGTGAATGGGGATACATGAGAGAGAAGGACTGTGCTGGTTATACTGATAAAAGAAATTACTTTGTAGTTTTCATCCCCCCTTTTTAAATACAAGATAGGCTTTATTCTTTTGCTGTGTTCTTCTAAACCTTATTGAACAGCAGATGTGAATTACAATTCTTAATGACTTTCTCTTTCCCTTCTCTCTCTTTTTTTTTTTTTTTTGCGGTACACGGGCCTCTCACTGCTGTGGCCTCTCCCACTGTGGAGCACAGGCTCCAGATGCGCAGGCTTAGCGGCCATGGCTCACGGGCCCAGCCGCTCCGCGGCACGTGGGATCTTCCCGGACCAGGCCATGAACCCGTGTCCCCCGCATCGGCAGGCGGACTCTCAACCACTGCGCCACCAGGGAAGCCCTCTCTTCTCTTTTTAATGAGATCCCAACAAATGTTTTCTTGTTCCCTTTTGTGTCTAGTCTGCTCTCACTCACCAGTCCTAAATCCTTCACACACAGTTTTAAGGTCTCTAGTACCTTTGAAGAAACTGCTGCTGCTCCTTCTTTCTCATCTCCACCCCCATCTCTTGAGCAGGTACTGTACCCCCCTCCTTTTTCCTTGACTTTTATTGTTGGCCTTAACAAAAAAATTATGTATAACTTCCTACGTGCTATCTCTACTTTCCCTAATTCTTCTCAATTTTTGAAGATTCTTCAGGAAGTCCCTACAAGCTCTGCTAAACCCTGAGACTTTAACCCGTACATCAGGATCTGCTGGTTGCACTCACGTGTATCTGCTGTATCTCTGGGCCATCAGTGTTTCCATCCTCTGCTTGGCCGTGTGTTTACTTTGCTCAGGGCTTTTCCTGTTAGCACTTCATCTCTAGGCTTAGGGAAGCCACAAGAAGCTCACCTTTCACAAAATGTCTGAAGAACCCCAGCCTAAATCACTCCGTTTCTTTCTTGTAGGTGTAAACCTTCTTTGTAAAGGTACTTCACACGCCGGTCGCCTGGTTTTCCTTTTTGTTTTTGTTTCTGATCTGTTTTTTTCATTGCCAAATCTCTACTCCTTCGTGCAGTGCCTGGCATGTAGATGCTCAAGAAATGCTTGTGGAATGAATGAATGAACGAACGTAAGATGAACCAGAACTCTGTCCCAGTTCTAAATTCTCAAGAAAGGAGGTGGGCCTGACTCTAGATAATTTCAGAGTAGGTCAGGATTCTCTGGCACCCTCCTTTCTAAATTTTATTCTGCGGTCTCCAACCCTCGAGAATTCCATGCTTCTCTAAAGTCTTCATAATGTTGCCCGTGAAAGCCTTCCTCTCACCTATGTGAGGAGTGAATGGTGACCAAGCAGTCACCCTGTCAGGCAGGGTGTGGTTGCTTTACAGGTACTATGTAACTGGATTCCTACAATAAACTTCGGAGGTAATTGATTTCATTTCCATTTGTCAAATGAGGAAACTGAGGTACAGAAAGGTGAGATCCTTGGCCAGTGTTCCACATTTGGGAATCTTGTTAGGATCCAGGATTTGAATGTAAGTAGAATAAACCAGGGCCCATACCCTTTACAGTTACACTATCATCTTTTCCCGCCCCAGGTTCCAGAACATTCTTGCCATCTGTTTCCTTAATGTTAGCATTAAACACACACACACACACACACACACACACACACACACACAAAACTACTGGATTTATGCAATGAGGAAACACTCATGAAATAATTCATGATTTTCCTTTTAATAATTAAGAAGATATTGGCACCCTAAACATTGTGATGGTTTTTGGTTTGTGAGTGTGATCTAATGATGGTTGACTGTTTTATAGCATACACTTAAAATTATTAGTATGTTTATAAATACTTTGTATCATAATAGTCTAGAAAACCCATCTTTTCATTGGTTAGTCATCTCTTCGGCACTCGCCACACCCCCTCACGCCTGCATTTGTTAAACACCTTTTGAGAGTTGGGCACCATACTGGACACTGGGATTATAAAGATTCTCAAACACTTACGTACAGATTCCTCCCCATTTTAAATCTCCTCAATGTCTTGTCGTTTTGGGAGGTTTAACTGCAAACACCTATGCGTGACTTAAAACCCTTCATGACCTGGCTCCTGCCTCCCTCCCTCCATTTTCATCTCTTCCTTATTCTCTACTCCCTACCTACTTCCCGCCCTTGAATAAATGAACTGTCCTGAACTTCTTTTAATGATTCTTTCCTCCCCAGGTTTAACATATGTCATTCCTCTTCCTGAAACACTATTCTCCACAGTGCCTAAACTTGATATTTAGTTTTTGACTTGGATACCACTCTGTGCAGGAAGCTTTTCTGACCCCCAGAGTTTGGGTTAGGGAGCCCTTCTCACCACTTCCACGTACCCTGTGCTTCACTGATTATAGGCAGGCGGGGTCTCTCTCCCTCTTCTCACCATTTTATACCTTCAGGTAGCACACAGCACTGTTCCAGGTAGAGACATGGTAGTCTGGTGGAGAGGCGTGGAAGGGGATCAGGTGTTTGCTTTTGAGTTTTACAGTGTTATTGTCTACTTTCTTTAATTAGAGGAAAGCATCAGTTATTTTATTATATATTTCCTTCCAAATAACTATTAGTATTAGCTTCATTTGTCTTTGCCTTTCTGGAATGACCACAGTTCAGCCCGTAGTCCTCTCTCTTCTTTGAGCTCAGTGTATGCTAACACTTTACAGAAAGCAAAAAGAATTGGTGACAGGAAACCCCTTATTTTGGCAAAATTGTTGTATTAGACATCTTGGATGTGAAGTTTCTTGCTAACTTCAAAATGCCTTTGTCTAATGTTGTGTGTTCTTTGAAAGAAACAGGGAGCCGCCCTGGAATCTCTTGGATTAATCACAGGGCAAATGAAACCACCACTGAGGTTCCCACAAGTGTCTGGATGGAGTTTCCAGCTGTTCTACAAGCTACTAGCTGACCACTCTCTTGGCCCTGGCTGTCGGGAGTAGGGTGGGAAGTCTAAATTCCAGACGAGGGTTGGGGTCCTTGGAACAATGATGAGCTCCTTCCAGCATTGCTTCTTAGTGGGAGAGGATTAGGGAACTATTTGTTTTCTTTCCTGTCTCTACAACGGACTCAGTTGGATTTAACTTTATGAAAAATGCAACAATGACAAGTCATTTCTTAGAACTACTCATATACGTAATTCTAGGCATCATAAGAATGCTATCTTTGTGTGTCTTAGGAGGTAGGAAGTTAATTTTGTTGGGAGTTTTATTTAATTACAAAACAAAGTTTCATATATGCTCAGCCTTTAGAGTTTGACGTTTATGTTAACTTAAAAAAATTTTTTTTTAAATCAAGAAAGTATTATTTCTCAGTCTGTCACTTCTCGTGACTCAGCTGTTAAAGTTCTGAGCAAGGGTGATACATCCAAATGATGTGCAGGGGAATGCTGCTGTCGTAAGGAGAAGAGAAATATTTTCTTGGGACGGTCAAGTGTCACCTGCTTAACATTTGACCTGGTTCATGCTTATAGCAGGACAAAGGTGGAGCTATAGAGGGGGAAAGAAGTACCAACCAGAAGCACCATTTTTCTCCCTAGCTCCCTTCCGGAGTGACCTCTAGGACTCCAGCTTTGATTTCGGCCTGCCTTTTCCTTATGACCTCCACCGAATTCAGGAGTGGGTGGAGCATCTATTCTCCTGGCCGTGGTTGTCAAGTACTCACTTCCAGTGCGGGGATGGACCTGCTGCTCCTCTTCTCAGAGCTGCCTTATCCCAGCTCCCTCTTCTGCTTCCTGCCCACTGCAACCACGAATGACTGCAGTTCCCATAGCCACGCTGAGCCTCAAGGCCATGGCTGTTCTGCACATGAAATCTGCCCAATAGTGAAGCCAACAGAAAAAAAGCAGAGCTCAGAGCTGAAAATAGAGGTAGTCATGGTTATACTGTTTGGACCCTCAGATCCAGCCATATGTGAAGCCAGCCCTACCTTTTAGACATTATGGTGATGCTAGATTTAATAGCATTTTGACAGCCTTCGAATCTCAGCTCATAAGGGCTCAACTCATTTTGTCAGTACTGTAGTCATAAAAAACCCTGACTCCTTTCCTAGCAGCTGATGCGCGCTTATGTATTGACAGTCCTACCTGGACCCATGGCGGTGGTGTCAATAAATAAAAGTCTTTATTTGCGGCTCTAAGTTCTTCTTTTTTTTCTTTTGGCTGCATTACGGGGCAGATTCCATGTGGCATCAATGAAGGCCACTAGCTCAGGACTCTCATCCTCCTAGCTCCAGTGCCTCAGCAGAAAGAAAGCAGTTTTTTTTCTTATAGAACTGGTAGAAAGATCCCAGAGAAGATCCTGACGGGCTTGGCTCCAACCAGAGACTAATCCTTAAAACAATCATAGTACTGGAGGTGGGGGACTTATCGATAGGACCTGCCTCCAGCCTTCTTCAAGGCTGAAGAAGAAAGGGATTTGGGGAATATCTGTCCATTTGTTTGCTACAGGGCTATCCTTTGCCTTAATCTTGGCATTGAACCCAGGTCCCTGGGAAGTTCATGAAGACTCTCATGTTTCTGGGAAGAGTGGGCTGTGTCCTCCTACCTCTAGAAGGCTTGCTGCCTCCCTCACAGGTTTCTCTCCCTGGTGTGAATACCACGGCTGTGCCTGTCGAACATTTTCTGTCTTATCCTGGTTTCTAAATCAAAGCCTGAGGCAGAGGCTTCTGTGCTACTTCTTTATTAGAGAATATAATCCCGGGGAACAGGAGGGAAGGAAAATGGAAATGAGTCAGGAAAGGAGGGAAAGCCAGTATAAAGGTACATTATTAAGCCCACCACCACTTGGTGTCAAGAGCAACTGGGAGCTGAGTCTTGCAGAATCATCTTAGAGATTGTATAGATGACTGGTCTGCAAGAAAAGACTGTCTTCCTCCAAGGGATGAAGTGAGAAGAATTCATCCACTGGCTCCTGCCTGCCCTTGGTCAAAATTTAACCTCATGGGTGTTGATTCCTCTGAACATCTTGGATGTGCATACATGGGCTCTGTGGCATGTCCCATCTTAGTAACAACAGGAAACCCTGGGCAGGAGGCAAGAAGTACATGGTGCAGGTATGAGAACAGACGTTGTATTTGGCTCCTATAATACAAAATGGTGCCTTCTCTGGGAGGGGAGGGCACAAGTCCAGTCAGTCAGAGGATCTTTCAAGGAATAGGCAGCTCAAACTCTGAAAAGACTTGGTTGGACAAGAAGGTTAATGGCGCAAATGACAGTTGCTAATTAACATGTATCATCTCCCTCCTCCACCATCTCTTCTAGATTTCTCCTACCTGTGGCCAACACTTGAGTAGGTCTGGTGTGTCCCAGTAAGAGGACTCAAACCTTCATTCCTGATGTTTTCTGTGCATTGTTTGTGTCAGGCTGTGATTGCTACAGTTGTCTGTTTACTGTTATTACTGACTGAGAAGCACCAAGGGATGTTCTAGGGAATCCTCTGCTTCTAGACGTGCTCCTCCTTCATCCATTGTGTGGCAGCTACCTCAGGTCCTCATGGCAGTCAGGGTTGATTGCTCTTATCAGTAGGATGATTCTCTTCTTTGTCAGTAGCATAAGGAAGTCAGTGATCTATGGTATTACAGTGAGGAGTTCACTGGAACCATTATGTGTTACATGATGGAAAAATTTGTTCTTCACACTGCTCACTTTTTCCCTCCCCGCACCCTGAATTAGGACATAGGATGAGAAACACAGACTCCACAGTGGGTCATCAGGAGTGACAATTAAAGGGGCCTTTCCTATTCGTACCCCTTGGTTCTTGGACTCCCGTATTCTACATATTGGGAACACAGCCCTTTTGGTTAAATACATATACCACATTTTAGACAAGAAAGCTTCAACTCCATAAGAGTAGTCTTCAACCTGGCACTTCAGCTGAGGCTTTAACAGCCTGTTTTGTTAGGTTGACTGCTTTTGGGTGATGAGCAGTTGATCACATGTTCATGTACCTATTGTTGAGTGTTCTTGAAGAGAAATGGGTCTCTTGGTCCAAGGCAATGTTACATGGGATGTCATGTCAGGAGAAGAGACATTATGAAAGTCCATGGGGGCTGATATTGGCAGAGGCTCTGTAGTGTAGCAGGGAGGGAAAACCTATATGCAGAGTAGACACACATTCTGGTTGGGATAAATTGCTATCTCCTCGAAGGTGGAATGGATATGGTTAACTCGTCATCAAACAGTTGGCTGGTCCCCTCCAAAATGGTGCCGTATGAGGGCTCAGCATTAGTCTTTCCTTCTGGCAGTCTGTGCATTCAGCAGTAGTAGAACTGGATCAGTGTTGCTGAGAAGGAGTCTGTGCTGAGGGGTCCTTGTACAGCCTCCATTCCCACCACCATGATGGCTCTGTTCATGGGCTCATCATGCCACCTGTGATACGCAAGGAGACAGCCTGGCTGACATCCACAGGACACGTCATTCCTATCGTCTGGTCTTTGAGAGTCTCCTTTATGGTGAATCCTCTCTGGAGGACATTCACATTCTCTGGAGGACGTGAGATATAACCTTTGCATACTTTGTGCCCGTGCTCAAGTGTCCATCATTATCTCTCTCATAGGCCTCTTTCTCCCCAATATTCTAATCTTTACCTTCTGGGACGCTGACCAGCCAGCCAATTCATTGCCCAGGATTCCTTGTATAAATATACTTTAGGCGATTTCTCCATACAAAGTGAATGATAAAATATACTGCTCACGGCTCTGCCCACTAGGATTTCATTAACCACTGCCCTTTAAGGCCCTTCCGGGGTGGGCAGGCCCGAAATCCTCGGAAGCAGGAGTGAGGGAAAGGGGAAGTGAAGCAAGGAAGGTGGACAATTTAACATGACGATGCATTACCCAGCTGACATTGGCCCTATACATGACCATTTCTCAGGATGGTCTGTTTGGGGAGGGAGGGAGGGAGAAGACTTTGTCCACTGGTCAGAGTATCACCTTGAGTGTTAATTCTTATGTAATTTTGCATTGCATGTGTGTGGGTTTCAACTGGGTCCTGTAGTGTCTCAATCTTCCATGATACAGGTGTGTGGTAAGATGCTGTTGGGTTGTACCCAAATGAGATTGGTCAGATTTCCCACAGAGCTGGTAGCTACTGCAGCCACTGAGGTTAGAACAAGTGGCCAAATGCCCTGGGCATAGATGAATACCAGAGGGCGTGACATGGTGCATAAGAAGTGTCTGATTCTTCTTCCCTCCTTATGGAAACCTTCCTTGTAGGGTGATGGTATATTCCATACAACCCCCATGGCTCTGCAAACACCTCTGAGAAGTAGGCAGGTATGCTACTGGGGCACATATAATGTATCCCCAGGCAAGGCTGAGGACACAAAGCGGAATAAGACCTGGTCAGTTTTTTCTCTCAAGGAGTTTGAAGTCCATTATATCCTCATTTGACAGATGGGAAAATGAAAAGAGATGGTGATTTTCTTCAAGTCATTCAACCAGAACTTGGCAGAGCTGGACCTGTTAACATTTTATGACTACCATTCCAAATAAATTGTGCTGCTGGTACCAGTTACTGGAGTATTAAAACAGAAAATGACTGGCAAGCATGGGTTCATGACTCATTGCACAGTTACAAGTTTAAACAATGCTTCACAGTACATGAGATTTTAAGTTCTTCTGTGATAATACCACCAAAGGTAGATTGTTTTTTATAAATGCTAATTTGCAGCAGGTGAGAGGACTGACAAATTTATTGTCAAAGGGCATCTATCCATCTGATTGCAAAAAACAAATACCAATTGTAATATCTTTAGAAAATAGTTATAACCAAAAAATACAAATAAAGCAAATAACACCATATATAATCTTTTTGACCTTTATATGTTGTGACTATCTTTCTAAATCATTTAAAATTTGACTATATCTTCATTTTAATGACTTTATAGTATTCCATTATATGGTTATATCATAATGTGTTTAACAGTTATTTATTGGTGGACATCAATTTTTTTCAGTGTTTCAGTATTAAAAAAAATAATGGTTAAATAGCCAGAGAGGTATATCTTTGTGAAATCCATGATTTTTTAAATAATAACTTCTTCATCATGAAACTCCTGATTCAAAATGTATGCACTCTGATACGTACACATACGAGAGTGTCCATTTCCTTCCTAATTTGCCAGCCTCGGGTATTATAATTTTTAAATATTTGCTCATGTGATAGGAGAAAAATATAAAAATACAAATCCTTATTTTAATGACCGCAGAGAAAGCTTTATTTTGCTAAAAGATAACAGGACTTCTAGTCCAAACAAGGATAAAATTAACATGTTTATCTGACAGTTGCGTATATTCATTGTTGTAAAGTTTTTCAAAAGTGGCTACAATTGTTTCCCTCGCCATATCCGACTTTTGCAATGTGATTTTGCCGAATCTTCCGTCAAGAAGTAGAGTCCGTTTCCTCACTCCTTGGATCTGGGTTGGACTTGTGTTGGTTCGCAAATTGGCTCCCATACACAGAGGGCAAGGAGAGATGGAGGAAAGTGGCAGACCACTCCAGATTGGGTAGCTGGCAGGTTTAATGAGCAAGGGAACTTACATATGGGGCTTGTCTTAGACGGCTGCAAGACGAGTAGATTTCCCCACCCAACCGCTGGAATCTTAAAAGTTGCTGTAGAGGCCTTAACCACAGCTGGATGGTCTCCACAACAGCTTACTTTCTCAAGGGTGCATCCTTGTCCTTGAAGTGGCTGCTTGTATGGGAATAGTAGGTGGGACCTCCATTCCAAGAAGAGGTGAGGTCATGAGGAACCTCCAGTTATCTAGGTCAGCCAGCAGTCATGTCCTCTCGATGACCACCTCCAACAACTTGTGACTTGCTTTGGCCGATAGAATGTAGCAAGTGGTTTGCTCTCTCCGAGCCTAGGCCCCAAGAGGCTTTTACACTTTCATCTGCCATCTTGGAATCACCATGTGAATAGGCCCAGGTCGCCTGCTGGGTGATGAGAGATCCATAGGCCGGGGACTCTGTCATGCCAGCAGCCAAACGGTCAACCCCCAGAAGCAGAACTGGGTAGCTGATCTGTAGTTGAGCACAAATGTGTGAATGAGTCCAGCTGAGATCAGAACCCCTCAGGTAAGCAAAGCCTAAATTGCTGACCCTTAGATTCCTGAGAAAATTAAATGATCGCTGTTCTACATTACCGCGTTTCGAGATAGTTTGTTACCCAGCAAAAGTTAACTGAAGCACTCATCACAGTATTATGGTGGAGAAGGTAACATTCATATGTGATGAAAAGTGATCTTAGTTGAAAAATAGGATGAGTGTTGTTTCAATAACGAAAAGATCAGTTCTTTATAAGCATGGTATTATAACTTATAAAGTGATGAAAATGAAAATAAGAAGTTGTGCACCCTGTCAGTTATTAAACATTTATGAATCCATTTCCCCTGTACATATCCTCGGGAACTATTTTAGGTGGGCAATTCTGAGAGACTGTTGACTGAGAATATGATTCTATAGGGTTTAGTCTTAACTCTGGAACAAGAAAGCCATGTGAGTTGAGAAGTGAGCGCTTTATATTTGTGGACCTCATTTTTTACAACTGCAACATAAAGAACTTGGAATAACAGCAACAGTAGCTAAGATTTATTGACTGCTTAGTCAGTGTGACAGGCTCTGTTCTATGGACTTTCATGCATTATCTAATTTCTTACAGTGGTGCTTCAAATTTCTCACCCATAAAAGATAAAACACAGTCTTCTCTGTGGTGAGGATTAAATGAAGTGGCCCTAAATCACCTCTGGGCTTCAATGGTCCTGTCTGATGCTGATCGATATTTTCTTTATAAGGCAATATAACTAAACGCAATACTTTGTCTTTATTTACCACATTGATTGCTAAATAATTATGAGGTAGGCATTTTTTTTTTAACAGGTCTTTGCTTCATTCACTGGGGATCTTTTGGGACTGGAGTTCTCAAGCCAATGTCAATAAATCTTATATCAGCAGTATGTGGATGACTCGAAGGTCTAGGTCAGCCCTTGGCTCAGTTTTGGGAAAAGTCAATTTCAGGGAAAACCTGAGAAATGTTGCCATTTGTATGACTTTAAAGATTGACTATTTTGAGTGATTTTCATACCAACAGATGCCACGGTGGGGACAATTTGCACCCATCAGAGGCAGACTGTCACTTGCTGGGATTCCTGAACACGTAAAAAGCGCTAACTATAAGGGGAAAATTTGACTTCCGGACTCTGAGTTAGGAATGTCTCTTTATTAACAGACACTATTTAGAGAATGATAAGGCAAATTGCAGAGTGGGAGATGGCATTTGCACTACCTACAAACATAAATATTCTTACCCCACATGGCAATAAGAAAAAGATGTGTGAATAGAAAAATGGGCAAAATACTTGAACAGGCACTTACAAATACCCAAAATGTCAATAAACACATTAAAAGGTACTTGAAATGGTCAGTCATGGGGGAATTACGTTAAATCACAATAACTGGAATGGCTAAAATGTACAAGGCAATACCAGATGTTTGCAAAGATGTAGAGGGACTGGAATTTGCAAATACTGTTGATGGGAGTGTCCATGTGTACAATAGCTTTGGAAAATGGCTACATGTACTGACAGTGAAGGCATGTACATCCTCTCAACCAGTTATTTTACTCCCGGTTGTAACTCAAGAGGAAATGTGTACCTTATGTTCACCAGAAGACGTGTAAGAATGTTTATGGAAATGCTACTTGCAATAGAACAAAGCTGGATATAACCAAATGTCCATTAAAAGCAGGTAAACAGTGGTATATTCATAACCTGTAGTGCTTTATAGTAATAAAGAATAAACTGCTACATGCGACAACATGGATAAACCTTATAGACCTGTTTAGTAGAAAAAGGCACAAAAGAGTCCATACTGCATGATTCCATATATAAAGCTCAAAAGCAGGCACAACAAACCTATGGTGTTCAAAGTCCAGATAATTGTTATTTGGGGGGAGGCGGATGATGAGTGGGCGGAGCAAATGTTTATCTTGGGGATTTGAATGGCTGGGAAAGGACGTGAGGGGCTTCTGAGGCGCTGCAAATGTTCTATTTCTTGATCTGAGGGGAAATCATACACACGTGTTCACTCTGAATATTTAATGAGTCGTTTATAACTCATGTGTGTCTCTGTTCATGACACTTGAGTGGGTAAGTTCATCTTTTTAAATAAATGAACTTATGGGAGCTTTTGGAAAGTGTCCCACAGAACAGCCATGGGTTATAAATAGCAATGGCACCCAGATATGGCCCAAGCAGAGTGAGCTGTTTCACGAGAAGGACCGGCATGTTGGTACCCGGTACTGGCTCTCGAGTGGTTTTGGAATCAAGTAACTCAGAAGGGGCCAGGCCCAGGCACTTTGGCTCGGGTTGGTGATGCAGCATATAGGCAAAGATCACGAGTGGGGGGCCTGGGGGGTTGTGGAACTGCTGGTGGGTAAATCCTGTGAATTCAGAGAGCAACGATGAGGTCAGAGAGGAAGGAGTAAACGCCGAAGAGAGTGGGAGAGTCGAGAGTGACATCCAAATACCCCGGGCATATAGAAGGTGGTGTGGATAGGAATGCAGATTTACAAGATGTTTTAGCCTGCCTGTTGATCCAAGGGCAGCAACTGTTTGCTCTGGTGGGTGAGAAGTGTCCTCCCTGGTGAGGAAAAGGCTATTTGGCTCCTCAAAGTGAGGCAAGATTTGCTAGGGACCAGGTGGTTGAAGCAAAGAAGGAGGGTGAGAACTCTCTAGGGCAGGAGAGCTCAGTTTTAATGATTGGATGATTCAGGAAGGAAGGAGAGTTACTTCTTATCATTCTGTCAGTGGCAAGGGAAAATGTATTGCTGTGTGGGTGCTGTGCAAAATAATTAGGACCAAAACCATATAATTGGAAGATGTCCTACCTTAGCTGCTATGGCTTCTGGCACAAGAACAAACAACAGTTGGTCCTCAGATGGTAATCGTGATATGGCGTGAATCCATCTCACTGAGCATGAACCAAGCACGTGTTAGGAAGTGGCGAGTAAAATACTAATGCTTAAGTAATACCTCATCTTATACAGCACTGTTATCCTTTCAGAGGACTTTCACAAATAAGATCCCATCTGAAGCTCAAAACATCCTTGAGGGGAGGGAGGGTTTGTATTCCTACCCACCTAAACAGATGACTCAGCTGGGCCCCAAAGCGGAAAACGTGATCTGTCAAAGGGCTTACAGTGCGAGAGCTCTGGCATCACTTTCCTCGTATGATGCTTTCTTGGCTAAGCTGTGGTGCATGTTGGCCATGGGACGCTAACTAAAGGCAGCATGGTACATTGAGCAAAGATCTTTCTTTTAGTTTAGGAGATTTCACATGTAGCTGATGCAGGACTTAGAAATGGAAGCCTGACTTTTGAGGTCGACTTTTTTTTTTTTTTTTTTTTAAAGCTCTGTTACCTAAGAACAAGCAACCCCTGGGTTCCCTGGAGTCCAAAGACTGGCTTGTGCTTCCATCGATAAGACCTCAGAGCCCTTTGCTGGAAGCTCATCACACAGGATCCTGCTTCTCAGACTTTCAAGTGCCTAAGAATCACCTGGGTTGGTGGTGGTAAAATGTATATTACGATTCATTAGTTCCGGCTATACGCGCAGCAGTAAGAACACAATATGCTTTTATGGTCACTGTGAACTGAGCCCTTTAGTGTGGAGCCCTAGGGACTAAGACATCTAGAAACTGGATCTTTATTAAGAAATAGGCTCAGGTTCCCACATAAAGCCACATTTAGGAATCTTCCTGCTTTCTGGATCTGCTTTAAAAAAGAAAGCTTAGCAATTTTTATTTTACTTTTTGTCTCCTGTTTGGCAGTAAACAGAATTTATAAGTCCAGGTGCTTAACTCAATCATTCCTGGAATGTCTACTATAGCGCAGCCACAATTGTAGACCCTGGGAAGAGAGGAGAAAACAAAACGGAAGATGTCCCTGCCCTCAGGAAGTTTACAGTTTAGTGGGGGTGGCGAGAAGGGGAAAGTCGACAAAAAGTGAATATGTAATGTGTAGGATGGTTGTAAGGGATACAGATAAAAATGTTTTTAAAAAGCAGAGAAGGCAGATATGGTAGAGGGTGTGGGGTTGCAGTTTTAGGTAAAAAAAAAAAAAAAAAAAAAAGCCTCATTGAGCAAAAAAAAGCCTCATTGAACCAAAAAAAGAAAAGCCTCGTTGAGCAAAAAAAGTCTCCTTGAGGACGTTGGAGCAAAGACAAGAAGGAGGTGAGAGAGTGAGCTTGTGGGGAGATCTGGGGAGAACATTCCAGGCGAAGGGAGCCACAAGTACAGAAGCTTTGAGATGGAGCGAGCCTGGCATGTTTACAGAATAGTGAAAAGGCTGGTGTCATTAGAGTTGGGGGCCAGGGGACTGTGGTGAGACGAAGGTAGGAGGGGAAAAAAGGCAGCTTAGAGCCTAAGGAGCCACTGTATGGACTTTGGCTTTTAATCTGAGTAATATGGGCTGTAATACGTTACGTGGTTTTGAGCAAAGGAATGAATGACAGGATCTGACTCTTGTTTTAAGAGAATCATTCTGGCACCTGTGCTAAAATCTGTAGAGGATAAAGGTATGGCCATGTAGGGGGGTATCAGTCACCCAGGTGAGAGATGAGGATGGCTTGGGTCGTGGCAGTTGCTGGTCTGGTGATGAGAAATGGTGGGACATATATTTGGACAGATGTGATTTTCCTGTGTGTTTCCCTGGGTCAGTGGGGAACTGGGATTTATTAATCTGGGTGCTTGACTCATGAAACTCCTGGAAGTTGCTTGACAGTTATAAGGGGTTTTGTTTGTTTTGGGGTTTTTTTTTTGTGGGGGGGAGGGGGGAAGCATACCATTTCATTTTGTCTCTGCTGCTGGATTATCACTTCTTTTATCATTAAAAAAGATTATGGAATGTTGGAAGCGGTGGTGTTTGAGGTTAACCTTTCCCAATACAGACTTCAGAAAAATGGAGCAGCATGAATTCCATTTTTAAGTTTTATATCACAGATGGGTGCCTTTCCATTAAAAAATAAATCAGGAGTGGCAGCAATTGTCAATGTTATTTTTCTTCTTATAACTCTAACTTGAGTATTAAAGATAGAAACTCTCGAGAGAATTCACTACTCTGGGATGGCCAATACGTAGCAAATAGCGTCCCCCGACCTCTTTCTTACCAAGGGCAGACACTGCTAACTGAGCACAGCATTCTTTTTCACTGAGTCCTGATGGGGCGTTGGAATCTTTATCAAAACAATCACAAATAGATCAGAGCTGGCATGAGTTAAAACCTATTTGCCACACCAGTGTGTAATTGCTCTTACTGACAGCCTAATGGGGTTGGACAGGAAGCCATGCTTCACAAACGTGCAGCTGGAGCCAGACGTCATCTTCGTCTTGTCAAATCCTGTCTCCGTGGCTGGCTAGCTCTTCGACCCTGGACTGGTAACTTCACATTTCAAAGCCTCAGTCTCTTCCTGTATAAAATGGGGGAGATAATACCTATCACATAGGTAGCTAGAAGACGTAAATACTATATATGAAGTGCTTAATGCAGAGCCTTACCTGATTTATTGAAACCTTTAGTACATCTCAAACATTGTTATTTGAATTAGTTTAATTCATAGACTGATGTCTTGGGACAAACCTAGAAGTATCCTGGCTCTGCCACCTTTTTTTTTTTTTTAATTTTTAGCTTGTAAGCATGTTCATACTGTCTCCAGGAAAGGAAACCATTTCTTGCTTGCTCTCCCTAAGCCCACACAGGTGGTATTGGAACCCTTCATCCTGCTTCAACCTCCTCTGAATTTGGGGTTGGGGGGATTCAGCATCCAGGGGCAGGAGAGCTGGTAGACACATGGTGAAAGGGGAAAGCCATGGCTGGAGGAAAGGACTGTGGTCTTGTAGTCCTCGGTCTTCCATTTTACATTGGATCTATACGTGGACGTTCCCTTAGGGACAAGACACACAGTGAGGTGGTACCCAGTGACGTGTATTCCATTGTTCACCATGAACAATGCGGATTTTTGTCTGTTATGTTGGTTTGGGAGTTAAGCTCTCCATTAACACTACTTGTGTGGGAAAATATACCCCAGGTTCCAAAAAGTTTTATGTACTCTATAGTATTTTAGTAATAAAACTCACATCCTTAATGGATTCTGCCTTTAAAAAACCAGTTATAATTACGCTGTACACCTATACACATAAATGCCACGCCACTGTCGGGGAAGGTGGAGTTAATTGGGGCCAGTCTGGTATTAGATCCCTTGAGTTTCACCTTCAGTCTTCATACCATAGAGATCAACTTCCTTCTGCCAAGTTGAAGGGGGCATGTTTGGGTCCCAAGTCCTGGCGCTCCAAGGATGTTGGTGAAGACCCCTTCAGCAGTATTATCACCAGAATTGCCATTCCATTTATTAAATATAAATTTTTTTTTACAAGATACGTTGTATGTATATTAGCTTGATTCTTGGAACAGCCTCATTAAATAAACGTAAAGGCATTTATTTTGACTTTTTGGCCCCAGAAAGGTATTTTCTGCTGTGGGGCAATAATATTTCACTGGGCCTTACGGTAGCCTAGATTTTGGGTGGATAACACACACACACGCTGAAGCTTTACTTGCCTTTCTTCTGTCAATGACAGACAGCCCTAAGGACTTTTTTTTCCCTCTGCTGAGAATGAATGGACTTAAAAATCCTTCCAGGGGAACATAACTAGGTGATGGAAGAGAACATACAAAATAGAAACTTTGTCTTCTCTGGCCTAAATCAAACCCTTATTTTTTAATTCATTCCACCAAGATTTTATTCTGGCTTCTATTCTTTTCTTTTCTTTTTTTGGGGGTGTGTGTGTTAGTTTCTACTGTATAACAAAGTGAATCAGCTATATGTATACATATATCCCCATATCACCTCCCTCTTGCATCTCCCTCCCACCCTCCCTAACCCACCCCTCTAGGTGGTCACACAGTACTGAGTTGGTCTCCCTGTGCTACGTAGCTGATTTCCACGAGCAATCTATTTTACATTTGGTAGTGTATATATGTCAATGCTACTCTCTCACTTCGTCCCAGCTTACCCTTCTCCCTCCCTGTGTCCTCAAGTCCATTCTCTATGTCTGCATCTTTTTTTTTTTTTAACGTCTTTATTGGAGTATAATTGCTTTACAATGGTGTGTTAGTTTCTGCTTTATAATAAAGTGAATCAGCTATACATATACATATATCCCCATATCTCCTCCCTCTTGCGTCTCCCTCCCACCCTCCCTATCCCATCCCTCTAGGTGGTCACAAAGCACTGAGCTGATCTCCCTGTGCTATGTGGCTGCTTCCCACTAGCTATCTATTTTACATTTGGTAGTGCATATATATCCATGCCACTCTCTCACTTCACCCCAGCTTACCCTTCCCACTCCCCGTGTCCTCAAGTCCATTCTCTATGTCTGCGTCTTTATTCCTGTCCTGCCCCTAGGTTCTTCAGAACCATTTTTAATTTTTTTAGATTCCATATATATGTGTTAGCATATGGTATTTGTTTTTCCCTTTCTGACTTACTTCACTCTGTATGACAGACTCTAGGTCCTTCCATCTCACTACAAATAGCTCAATTTCGTTTCTTTATATGGCTGAGTAATATTCCATTGTATATATGTGCCACATCTTCTTTATCAATTCATCTGTCAATGGACAACTAGATGGCTTCCATGTCCTGGCTATTGTAAATAGAGCTGCAATGAACATTGTGGTCCATGAGTCTGTTTGAATTATGGTTTTCCCAGGGTATATGCCCAGTAGTAGGATTGCTGGGTCATATGGTAGTTCTATTTTTAGTTTTTTAAGGAAACTGCATAATGTTCTCAATAGTGGCTGTATCAATTTAAATTTCCACCAACACTGCAAGAGGATTCCCTTTTCTGCACACCCCTGCCAGCATTTACTGTTTGTAGACTTTTTGATGATGGCCGTTCTAACTGGTGTGAGGTGATACTTCATTGTAGTTTTGATTTGCATTTCTCTAATGATTAGTGATGTTGAGCATCCTTTCATGTGTTTGTTGGCAATCTGTATATCTTCTTTGGAGGAGTATCTATTTAGGTCTTCTGCCCATTTTTGGATTAGATTGTTTGTTTTTTTGATATTGAGCTGGATGTGCTGCTTGTATATTTTGGAGATCAATCCTTTGTCAGTTGCTTCGTTTGCAGGTATTTTCTCCATTCTGACAGTTGTCTGTTCGTCTTGTTTATGTTTTCCTTTGCTGTGCAAAAGCTTTTAAGTTTCATTAGGTCCCGTTTGTTTGTTTTTATTTCCATTTCTCTAGGAGGTGGGTCAAAAAGGATCTTGCTGTGATTTATGCCATAGAGTGTTCTGCCTATGTTATCCTCTAAGAGTTTTATAGTGTCTGGCCTTACATTTAGGTCTTTAATCCATTTTGAGTTTATTTTTGTGTATGGTTTAGGGAGTATTCTAATTTCATTCTTTTACATGTAGCTGTCCAGTTTTCCCAGCAACACTTATTGAAGAGCCTGTCTTTTCTCCATTGTATGTTCTTGCCTCCTTTATCATAGATAAGGTGACCATATGTGCGTGGGTTTATCTCTGGGCTTTCTATCCTGTTCCATTGATCTATATTTCTGTTTTTGTGCCAGTACTATACTGTCTTGATTACTGTAGGTTTGTAGTATAGTCTGAAGTCACAGAGTCTGATTCCTCCAGCTCCGTTTTCCTTTCTCAAGATTGCTTTGGCTTTTCGGGGTCTTTTGTGTTTCCATACAAATTGTGAAACTTTTTGTTCTAGTTCTGTGAAAATGCCATTGGTAGCTTGATAGGGATTGCATTGAATCTGTAGATTGCTTTGGGTGTATAGTCATTTTTACAGTGTTGATTCTTCCAATCCAAGAACATGGTATATCTCTCCATCTGTTGGTATCATCTTTAATTTCTTTCATCAGTGTGTTATAGTTTTCTGCATACAGTTCTTTTGTCTCCTTAGGTAGGTTTATTCCTAGATATTTTATTCTTTTTGTTGCAGTGGTAAATGGAAATGTTTCCTTAATTTTTCTTTCAGATTTTTTATCATTAGTTTATAGGAATACAAGAGATTTCTGTGCATTAATTCTGTATCCTGCTACTTTACCAAATTCATTGATTGGCTCTAGTAGTTTTCTGGTAACATCTCTGGATTCTCTATGTATAGTATCATGCCATCTGCACACAGTGACAGCTTTACTTCTTCTTTTCCAATTTGGATTCCTTGTATTTCTTTTTCTTCTCTGATTGCTGTGGCTAAAACTTCCAAAACTATGTTGAATAATAGTTGTGAGAGTGGACAACCCTGTCTTGTTCCTGATCTTAGAGGAAATGTTTTCAGTTTTTCACCATTGAGAATGATGTTGGCTGTGGATTTGTCATATATGGCCTTTACTATGTTGCAGTAAGTTCCCTCTATGCCTACTTTCTGGAGAGTTTTTATCATAAATGGGTGTTAAATTTTGTCAAAAGGTTTTTCTGCATCTGTTGAGATTATCATATGGTTTTTATCCTTCAGTTTGTTAATATGGTGTATCACATTGATTGATTTGCGTATACTGAAGAATCCTTGCATTCCTGGGATAAACCCCATTGATCATGGTGTATGATCTTTTTAATGTGCTATTGGATTCTGTTTGCTAGTTTTTGTTGATATTTTTGCATCTATGTTCCTCAGTGTTATTGGTCTGTAGTTTTTTTTATGTGTGACATTTTTGTCTGGTTTGGGTATCAGGGTGATGGTGGTATTTTAGAATGAGTTTGGGAGTGTTCCTCCCTCTTCTATATTTTGGAAGAGTTTGAGAAAGATAGGTGTTAGCTCTTCTCTAAATGTTTGATAGAATTCGCCTGTGAAGCCATCTGGTCCTGGGCTTTTGTTTGTTGGAAGAATTTTAATCACAATTTCAATTTTAGTGGTTGGGATTGGTCTGTTTATATTTTCTATTTCATTCTGGTTCAGTCTCGGAAAGTTGTGCTTTTCTAAGAATTTGTCCATTTCTTCCAGGTTGTCCATTTTATTGGCATATAGTTGCTTGTAGCAATCCTTCATGATTCTTCATATTTCTGAGGGTCAGTTGTTACTTCTCTGTTTTCATTTCTAATTCTGTTGATTTGAATCTTCTCCCTTTTCTTCCTGCTGAGTCTGGCTAATGGTTTATCAATTTTGTTTATCTTCTCAAAGAACTGGCTTTTAGTTTTATTGGTCTTTGCTATCGTTTTCTTCATTTCTTTTTCATTTATTTCTGATCTGATTTTTATGATTTCTTTACTTCTGCTAATTTTGGGATTTCTTTGTTCTTCTTTCTCTAATTGCTTTAGGTGTAATGGTAGGTTGTTTATTTGAGGTGTTTCTTGTCTCCTGAGGTAGGATTGTATTGCTATAAACATCCCTCTTACAACTGCTTTTGCTGCATCCCATAGGTTTTGGGTCATTGTGTTTTAATGTCATTTGTTTCTAGGTATTTTTTGATTTCCTCTTTGATTTCTTCAGTGATCTCTTGGTTATTTAGTAGCGTACTGTTTAGCCTCCATGTGTTTGTATTTTTTACAGATTTTTCCCTGTAATTGATATCTAGTCACCTAGTGTTGTCGTCGGAAAAGATACTTGATACAATTTCAATTTTGTTAAATTTACCGAGGCTTGATTTGTGACTCAATATATGATTTATCCTAGAGGATGTTCCATGAGCAGTTGAGAAGAAAGTGTATCTGTTGTTTTTGGATGGAATGTCCTATAAATATCAGTTAAGTCCACCTTGTTTAATGTGTCACTTAAAGCTTGTGTTTCCTTATTTATTTTCATTTTGGATGATCTGTCCATTGGTGAAAGTGGGGTGTTAAAGTCCCCTACTATGATTGTGTTACTGTCGATTTCCTCTTTTATGGCTGTTAACATTTGCCTTATGTATTGAGGTGCTCCTATGTTGGGTGCATAAATATTTACAATTGTTATATCTTCTTCTTGGATCGGTCCCTTGATCATTATATAGTGTCCTTCTGTGTCTCTTGTAATAGTCTTTATTTTAAAGTCTATTTTTTCTGTTATGAGAATTGCTACGCCACCATTTTTTGATTTCCTTTTGCATGGAATATCTTTTTCCATCCCCTCACTTTCAGTCTGTATGTGTCCCTAGGTCTGAAGTGGGTCTCTTGTAGACAGCATATATACGGGTCTTGTTTTTGTATCCATTCAGCCATTCTCTTTTTGTTGGAGAATTTAATCCATTTACATTTAAGGTAATTATTGATATGTATGTTTTTATTATCATTTTTGGGTTTGCTTTTGTAGGTCTTTCCCTTCTCTTTTTTCTAGGCCATGGTCTGCTCTTACTTCCTTAGAATTACCTCTCACTATCTATTTTCCTTTTCTGGAGCTCCTTCTAGATGTAAATTAGAGCTACTCATTTCTCTTTCATACATCCTAACTTTCTTTTTATATTTTCTAACTTTTTATTTCTCTCTTTTATTTAGATTTCCTCAGATCTATCTTCCAATTCATTAAGTCTCTCAAAGTATGATTAATTTGATTTTTTTTGAGATATAGTTGGTTTACAATATTATAAATTTCAGGTATACAACATAGTGATTCAAAATTTTTTAAGTTTATGCCCTAAAGTTATTATAAAATACTAGCTATATTCCCTGTGCTGTACAATATATCCTTGTAGTTTGTTTTGTATATAGTGGTTTGTACACTTACCCCTATCCTGCCCATCCCCCATTTCCTCTCCTCACTGGTAACCACTAGTTTGTTCTCTATATCTGTGAGTCTGTTTCTTTTTGTTATATTCACTGGTTTGTTTTATTTTTCAGATTCCACCTGTAGGTGATATCATACATCATTTGTCTTTCTCTGTCTAATATACTTCACTTAGCATAATACCCTCCAAGTCAATCCATGTTGTTGCAAATGGCAAAATTCATGCTTTTTCATGACTGATTAGTATTCCATTGTGTGTGTATACCACATCTTCTTCATCCATTCATCTGTTGATGGATACTTAGGTTGCTTCCATATCTTGGCAACTGTAAATAGTGCTGCTATGACATTGGAGTTCATGTAGTTTTTTGAAGTAGCGTTTGCATTTTCTTCACCTATTTATCCAAGAGTGGAATTGCTGGATCATATGGTAGTTCTGTTTTTACTATTTTGAAAAAACTTTATACTGTTTCTGTAGTGGTTGCACCAGTTTACATTCCCACCAGCAGTGTACTTGGGTTCCCTTTTCTCCACATCCTTGCCAACATTTATTTGTGGTCTTTTTGACGATAGCCATTCTGATGTGTGTGAGGTGATATTTCAGTGTGGTTTTGATTTGCATTTCTCTGATGATTAACGATTTTGAGCATCTTTTAATGTGTCTGTTAGCTATCTGTATGTCTTCTTTGGAAAAGTGTCTATTCACGTCTTCTGCCTGTCTTTTAACTATGCTGGGGTTTTTTGTTTGTTTTTTGATGTTAGTTGTATGAGCTGTTTATATATTTTGGATATTAACCCCTTATAGGTCATATTATTTGCAAATATTTTCTTCCATTCAGTAGGTCATCTTTGCATTTTGTCAATGGTTCCTTTGCTGCGCAAAAGCTTTTAAGTTTAATTAGGTCCCATTTGTTTGTTTTTGCTTTTGTTTCCTTTGCCATAGGAGATAGATCCAAAAAAATATTGCTATGATTTTTATCAGAGATTTCTGCCTATGTTTTCGTTTAGCAGTTTCATGGTTTCTGATCTTATATTTGGGCCTTTAATCCATTTTGAGTTTATTTTTGTATATGGTATTAGAAAATGTTCAATTTCACTCTTCTACATGTAGCTGTCCAGTTTTCCTAGCATCACTCATTGAAGAGACTGTCTTTTCTCCATTGTATATTCTTGCCTCCTTTGTCATAGGATAATTGATCATAAGTTCATGGGTTTATTTCTGGGCTCTCCATTCTGTTCCATTAATCTATAAGTATGTTTTTGTGCCAGTACTGCACTGTTTTAATTACTGTATCTTTGTAGTATAGTCTAAAGCCAGGGAGCATGATACCACCAGCTCTGTTCTTCTTCTGAAGATTGTTCCTGACTATTCGGGGTCTTTTGTGTTCCCATAAAAATTTTAAAATTGTTTGTTCTAGTTCTGTAAAAAGTACCATAGGTATTTTGATAGGGGTAATCTGTTTAAAATTTTATTGCCTACTTATTTGTTATGAGACATTATATTGGTGATTTGTTTAAGTTTTCCCTCATTTTTTACATAATGTCTCAGTCTCTTAAGCTTCTTTCCTGTTTATTTCTTTGATAACAATTATATTTTCTTTAAGATTGTGTAGTATTTGTTGAAGTTCTACTACTGAATTTAATTGTAGCCCGACTCTTGAATTTTACTACCTATTATTTTTTATTGTGTCTTATTCTTTCCTTAAGACTTTGATTCTTCCATTAGTGTATTTAATACTTTTAAGTATACCTTAAAAATATTTTCTTTCAGGTTGACATTCTAGCACAACGTTTTTGGAATACTTATGCTGTCTCTAGCTCACAGTGGATTGTTAGGTATTTTGTTGTTTTAGATCACAGTGTGCATGTGTAGATGAAAAGCTATAACTCAGGTTGAGAACAGAACACTCCAGAACAGTTTTCATGTGTATGTTTCTGCATGTATTCTTGACAAGTATTGCAGGAAAGTCTTGAGTCTGAACTTAATTTCTGTTAGTTTGTTGATTTGGAAATTCCAGGCCAATGCATATTTGAATTAGAAACCCAAAGGAAGTGAAGGCCTGGGTTTTAAACTTTTATAGAGAATTTTTATTTGTTTCATCCAGAGTCTTGAGAGAGAGAGAGAGAGAGAGAGAGAGAGAGAGAGAAATTATTCTGTCATCTCCTAGAGTGTTGGTGGGAATTTCTTTTCTGGTCAAACTTTTCAATAAAATTTGTAACACTTCAAGTATCCAAACTCAATTCCCCCTCGTCCCTTCACACTGGCCCAAGGCCTCAATCTCCTATTTCTGCATGAACACTGGACCCCCATCTCCTATTTTACCAAGATTGCTACCCTCCACCTCTCACCAAACTCTCCTAGGGAAGCTATAGCATTAGCAGCACATACTTGTCTGGTTTTCAGGGCTGCCTTCATTTCTAACATTTGGGAATTTCCCTTCTTCATCGTCAGCTTAGCTATGCATCTGAAATAATGTTTCCTATGTTTCATCTAGCATTTGCCTGTATTTGTAGTAGGAGGATTTTCAAGTTATCTTATTCTGCTCTCATTCCAAAATCAGAAGCCCTTCCATATCATGCATTTGTTGAACTCTAGTTAATACCAAGCACTGAACTTAGTACTGGGGATACAAAGACAAATAAGACATAGTCCCTGCTCACAAGATAGTACTCTAGTGGGGTAAATAACCATGTAATTTTTGGATAATATAGTGTAATTGGTACAAAAGGGATACATATATAATCCTTTTGAAACAAAACAGCACCACCAAAGCTATGGATGAGCTCAGGTCAGAGAAGTTTTACTGGAAGAAGAGGTACATAATTTGATCCTGAAGTGCAAATAGGAGCAAACCAGGCAAAGGTAGGGGAAGAGGGAGAAAAGTTCATGGTGAATTTGAGAGAACTGCAATCATGTCAGAACTATTGGAAGACAGAGTTCAAGGAAACAGCCATGTCTCATTGCTAGACTCAACAGATTTCTGATTACTGACTGTTCTTCTGGTGCCTTGATAACAAGGGCAGTGTCATGTAGATACAGCATTCTAGTTACAGGAAAGAGATGGTTACTCTGGACAGTCAACTCCTCCGGGAAGTGGATGCCAGGAAAGAGAAGTAAAAGAGATTTATTGGGAGTGATGCCTGTAAGAGACAAAGAGAAGAGAAACAGGGGAAGGCAGGGGTAGACTTCAGTCTGCTATGCGGATCTCAGGGGGAAAGCAGGAAGATTGGGTACGAAGAGCCTTAGATTATGGTGCAAAGCTGAGAAAATATTTGTCAAATGAAGCGAAGCTCTAGTGCATTGCCCATAAAAGAGTCTGCACTTGGCAGTAATAGCCAAGACATTGTGTCCCTGCTCAGTGCTGGACTCAGTATTTGACAGGGGCTGCCAGGTAAGAGCTATGCTTATCTCTTTTAGCCTTGGCTCAAATGTTGCGGCAGACCCCAAAGGTCTAACCATTCCTTGTTGCAGGTTCTCTCTTGAACCTCCATGGCTACCCACCCCCACTGGAAATTTCATAAACTAGTTTGTGATTTATATATGAGTCTCAGTGTGAATTTCATTATCGTGACCCTATCAGTAAGAGTATGTTCATGTCTGAGTCTCCAGTGCGTAGGCCTGTAAAGTTGATTGTAAGAATCACATCATGACAGATTTATCTGGGTGTTATGTCTAGGGAGGCCTAGGCCTCTAGATATCTTTCAACCTGTTAGTTTTTGGCAAAAAACCTCTGTCTCACTGTGTATCACGTGCTTACCTGTTTTGTTCTAAATTCAGTCCTTTCCACTACATTGTGCCTCTTTCCCTGGTGAGTCAGGCATCATTTTCACTCGAGGTACACTTATTGGACTTCCTTTGGCTAGACTAGGAGAAGGCTAAAGATCATACTATTTGAAAACTTTGAGAATAATTATGCATAAAGAGATTTGAGCTATTTTAGAAAACGGTACATCAGTATCAAAAAGATACTAGCAGATTACTGTCATAACCTTCCTCCCAGGAAATTTTTAATTGCTGAGGGATTTCTTAACACATGTCATGGAAAAATTGGTCACATAATTTGAACCTTTGAAATTACATGCTGTTTTAAAAAAATTTTTTAAAGAGGGAATGAGAGTGAATCATTGAGAATGAGTCATTTATGTTCCCTTTGTGCACTAACCACCTCATCAAGACTTAAGTTCACACACATACCTGTCCTTGAAATTCTTGAGCTATAAAAGCAAGGGATGTGCCTTTAAGGTTTTTATTTCCTTATTTTAGAGCACATAGAGTGAATGGATTAACAATGAACCTTGCCTGGGTGACACACATCTTGGTTTCTGACGTCTCTGTACAGAATATCATGTTCTGACACATTCTGTCCCTGAGGCTATTTATCTAGTCCCTTTCATTGTAGAATGACATTCTGTAGTGGCCAGATTTTTTTTCCTTTCTCCCATAGAGAATTCAGTTCTACCGAGCTTCATGAAATATCCCTTGCCTTCACTTGGACTCAAGTGGTATATTCTTGAGAAATGTGATATTTTAAAGCAAGTGATTTAGGCACAGATGAATCAAAACCACATCTTCCTTGAGAGCTGAGTCAAGCTGTCAAGTACCTAAGCACGTGGGTTCAAGAAAGAGATATTTATAGTTGCTGTGTGAGAGGATGGTGAGGAGGAAAAGGAAGGATACCCAAGGCTACCGAGAAAATAAGGTCAGAGAAATTATTCCTTCTTAAAGGTTTCCCTTCAGGCTAATGAAATGGACCCAGAGCTGCAAAAAGTTCTTCTAAAATTACATGACATTTTCATTTACAGTTAAATGCTAGAGGTTTTCCTGATGAGCTAATGTGCATGTTGAAGTCTCACTTAGGAATTTAATTGTAGACCTTGTGCCTACCATGGGCACCAAAGGTCTAACTCCAGCCAAACTCCCCTGTTTATTTCTTCCCTGTTGATGTTCCAGTCTCCTGTAATTATGCTCCACCTATGTTTCCAAGGCTCCTGAGCATCTCTGCATTGGAATTTGTGTATATGCATATATGACCATTGACACCTAAGTGAGGAAAACATTCTATGCCATCTAATTAAAGAAAATTAATAAACATACAGAAATCAAAGAAAAACATAATGAAACAGGTAGTAAAGGCCACCAGTGCCTGCTCCTCAAGATATATGTATATGCAGATTAGCTCTCTAACCTGGCTGAATGCTAATGCTCTTGCTTTATAATTGTTCTGCTCCAAGTGTTTATATAATTACTCCATTCTTTTTCTTGGGATGTTTTGGTTAGATGATTCAACTAAATGTTAAAACATCAAATGAATAAATAGAACTGCAATTGACTGGGAATGATGCCAGCACTGAACATCATTATTAACGTTATACGTTTTAGCAGAGATTGAATTAAATGGTGGTTATATCTAAATGTTCCAGTGGGAATGTTATTAAAGGTTCTTTGGAAAGACTTTTCTTTTGATGTGTGGTATGTTTTTGTTGCTTTTAATGACAATATTTCCAAATGGGTCACTCAATGTGAAAGAGGCATTACTATGGACTTAAGATTTTTTTTTTCCCTAGCAGAGGAGGGTAGGAAGGAGAGACAGAGTTGGTATTTTGCCACTAATTTAGTTTAAGGAAAAGAAAATAGCAACAGCATAGTTTTTGTTTTTTTAAAAAATATATTTATTTATTTATTTTTGGGTGTGTTGGGTCTTTGTTGCTGTGCACGGGCTTTCTCTAGTTGTGGTGAGCGGGGCTACTCTTCCTTGTGGTGTGTGGGCTTCTTATTGCTGTGGCTTTTCTTGCTGCGGAACACAGGCTTTAGGCACGCAGGCTTCAGTAGTTGCAGCATGTGGGCTCAGTAGTTGTGGCACACGGGCTTAGTTGCTCCATGACACATGGGATCTTCAGGACCAGGGCTCGAACCCATGTCCCCTGCATTGGCAGGCGGATTCTTAACCACTACGCCACCAGGGAAGTCCCAACAGCATAGTTTTAGAATAACATTTATATAGCAAAATAAGTTGAAGATGTGTTCGTTATTGGATTAATTTTGTCAGTTATAGAGGATAAAATTTATCCCCCCCAAGAAATGACTGAGAGAATTTCAACCAAAGGATTTTGCTGAAAATCCTAAACCTCAGGTGAAATTTTTCAGTATGTAAATGACAGATATAAGAATAAAAAAAGGTGGGGATGAGGGTAGAAGTCTAAAGTACAAATGTTGTGAAAAAATAGAAATAATGTGACTGAAAAGTGAGAGGGAAAGGGAAAGGGAAGAAGAAAATAGAATAAGCTTATTGATAGTTGTATAAGCAGGAGATGGGCAGTAAAGTATGGTAACAAAAACTGATAAACCAGATCACCAAAGGCAAAATCCAACCAACCTAGCAAACAACCAACCAACCCCAGGAGATTAGAAGCATTACAAACGTACAAGCACAACTGTAATCACCAGTGAAAAAATACAAATATTTCCAAATACAAATATTTCCAAATACCAAAAATTGTTTTAAATTAAAGAGCAAAGAATACATATCATAGGAAAAGAAACATAGCAAATATAACAAAATACATAGGAAAATTTTTGCCATGGTTGAGACTAACTATATCAGTTATATCAATAAATGTGAATAAGTTTAACTCATGTACTAAAAAAAAGATATATAATTTGGCTCACAAAACATGAACTAACTGTATATATACTGTAAATAGAAGCTATACCCAAAACTAAGTAGTTTTGAAAGGCTAAAAATAAATGGATAAACTAAGACATAACAGGCAAATGGAAAAATAAGGAAGGTAGGGGTAGTAATCTTGATATTAGACAAAATAGAATTCAAGCCAAAAAGCATAAATATGTCAAAGAGGGGGATTTTGTTCCCCATTTTTCTTAACTGCAGTAAAATACATAAAATTTACCATCTTAACCATATTTAAGTGTACAGATCAGTGGTACATTGATTTTGTGGCGCAACCATCACTACCTCCTATCTCGGGAACTTTTTCATTTAGCGAAACAAACTCTATACTCATTAACTCTATACTCCCCATCACCCTGCCCTCCCCAGCCCCTGGCAACCACTACTCTGCTTTCTGTCTCTATGAGTTTAATTACTCTACATACCTCATATAAGTTGAACCATACAATATTTGTTTTTTCTGTGTCTGGCTTATTTCACTTAGCATAAAGTCCTCAACTTTCATGTTACGAAATATGTCAGAATTTCCTTTTATTTATTTATTTTTGAATTTAATTTTATTTATTTTTTTATACAGCAAGTCCTTATTAGTTATCAGTTTTATACACATCAGTGTATACATGTCAATCCCAGTCACCCAATTCATCACATCACCACCACCACCACCACCACCACCCACCACTTTCCCCCCTTGGTGTCCATATGTTTGTTCTCTACATCTGTGTCTCAATTTCTGTCCTGCAAACCAGTTCACTTGTACCATTTTTCTAGGTTCCACATATATGTGTTAATATACAATATTTGCTTTTCTCTTTCTGACTTACTTCACTCTGTATGACAGTCTCTAGATCCATCCACGTCTCTACAAATGACCCAATCTCGTTCCTTTTTATGGCTGAATAATATTCCATTGTATAAATGTACCACATCTTCTTTATCCATTCGTCTGTTGATGGGCATTTAGGTTGCTTCCAGGACCTGGCTATTGTAAATAGTGCTGCAATGAACATTGGGGTGCATGTGTCTTTTTGAATTATGGTTTTCTCTGGGTATATGCCCAGTAGTGAGATTTCTGGATCATATGGTAATTCTATTTTTAGTTTTTTAAGGAACGTCCAAACTGTTGTCCATACTGGCTGTATCAATTTACATTCCCAGCAACAGTGCAAGAGGGTTCCCTTTTCTCCACACCCTCTCCAGCATTTGTTGTTTGTAGATTTTCTGATGATGCCCATTTTACCTGGTGTGAGGTGATACCTCATTGTAGTTTTGATTTGCATTTCTCTAATAATTAGTGATGTTGAGCAGCTTTTCATGTGCTTCTTGGCCATCTTTATGTCTTCTTTAGAGAAATGTCTATTTAGGTCTTCTGCCCATTTTTGGATTGGGTTGTTTGTTTCTTTAATATTGAGCTGCATGAGCTGTTTATATATTTTGAAGATTAATCCTTTGTCTGTTGAGTCGTTTGCAAATATTTTCTCCCATTTTGAGGGTTGTCTTTTCATCTTGTTTATGGTTTCCTTTGCTGTGCAAAAGCTTTGAAGTTTCATTAGGTCCCATTTGTTTATTTTAGTTTTTATTTCCATTTCTCTAGGAGGTGGATCAAAAGAGATCTTGCTGTGATTTATGTCAAAGAGTGTTCTTCCTATGTTTTCCTCTAAGAGTTTTACAGTGTCTGGTCTTACATTTAGGTCTCTAATCCATTTTGAGTTTATTTCTGTGTATGGTGTTAGGGAGTGTTCTAATTTCATTCTTTTACATGCAGCTGTCCAGTTTGCCAGCACCACTTGTTGAACAGACTGTCTTTTCTCCATTGTATATCCTTGCCTCCTTTGTCATAGATTAGTTGACCATAGGCACATGGGTTTATCTCTGGACTTTCTATCTTGTTCCATTGATCTATGTTTCTGTTTTTGTGCCAGTAACATAATTTCTTGATTACTGTAGCTTTGTAGTATACTCGTCAGGGAGTCTGATTCCTCCAGCTCCATTTTTTCCCCTCAAGACTACATTGGCTATTCAGGGTCTTTTGCGTCTCCATACAAAGTTTAAGATTTTTTTGTTCTAGTTCCGTAAAAAATGCCATTGGTACTTTGATAGGGATTACATTGAATCTGTAGATTGCTTTGGGTAGTATAGTCATTTTCACAGTATTGATTCTTCCAATCCAAGATCATGGTATGTCTCTCCATCTGTTGGTATCATCTTTAATTTCTTTCATCAGTGTCTTATAGTTTGCTGCATACAGGTCTTTTGTCTCCCTAGGTAGGTTTATTCCTAGGTATTTTATTCTTTTTGCTGCAATCGTAAATGGGAGTGTTTCCTTAATTTTTCTTTCAGATTTTTCATCATTAGTATATAGGAATGCAAGAGATTTCTGTGCATTAATTTTGTATCCTGCAACTTTACCAAATTCATTGATTAGCTCTAGTAGTTTTCTGGTGGCATCTTTAGGATTCTCTATGTATAGTATCATGTCATCTGCAAACAGTGACAGTTTTACTTCTTCTTTTCCAATTTGGATTCCTTGTATTTCTTTTTCTTCTGTGATTGCCATGGCTAGGACTTCCAAAGCTATGTTGAATAATAGTGGCAAGAGTGGACATCCTTGTCTTGTTCCTAATCTTAGAGGAAATAGTTTCACTTTTTCACCATTGAGAATGATGTTTGCTGTTGGTTTGTTGTATATGGCCTTTATTATGTTAAGATAGGTTCCTTCTATGCCCACTTTCTGGAGAGTTTTTATCATAAATCGGTGTTGAATTTCTCAAAAGCTTTTTCTGCATCTATTGAGATGATCCTATGGTTTTTATTCAATTTGTTAATATGGAGTATCACATTGATTGATGTGCGTATATTGAAGAATCCTTGCATCCCTGGGATAAATCCCACTTGATCATGGTGTATGATCCGTTTAATGTGTTGTTGGATTCTGCTTGCTAGTGTTTTGTTGAGGATTTTTGCATCTATATTCATCAGTGATACTGGTCTGTAATTTTCTTTTTTTGTAGTATCTTTTTCTGGTTTTGGTGTCAGGGTGATGGTGGCCTCATAGAATGAGTTTGAGAGTGTTCCTTCCTCTGAAATTTTTTGGAAGATTTTGAGAAGGATGGGTGTTAGCTCTTCTGTAAATGTTTCATAGAATTCACCTCTGAGGCCATCTGGTCCTAGACTTCTGTTTGTTGGAAGATTTTTAATCACACTTTCAATTTTGTGATTTGTGATTGGCCTGTTCATATTTTCTATTTCTTCCTGGTTCAGTCTTGGGAAGTTATACCTTTCTAAGAATTTGTACATTTCTTTCAGGTTGTCCATTTTATTGGCATAGAGTTGCTTGTAGTAGTCTCTTAGGATGCTTTGTATTTCTGTGGTGTCCGTTGTAACTTCTCCTTTTTTATTTCTAATTTTATTGATTTGCGTCCTCTCCCTCTTTTTCTTGCTGAGTCTGGCTAATGGTTTATCAATTTTGTTTATCTTCTCAAAGAACCAGCTTTTAGTTTTATTGATCTTTGCTATTGTTTTCTTTGTTTCCATTTCACTTATTTCTGCTCTGATCTTTGTGATTTCTTTCCTTCTGCTAACTTCGGGTTTTGTTTGTTCTTCTTTCTCTAGTTCCCTTAAGTGTAGGGTTAGATTGTTTATGTGAGATTTTTTTTTTGTTTCCTGAAGTAGGCTTGTATAGGTATAAACTTCCCTCTTAGAGCTGCTTTTGCTGAATTCCATAGGTCTGAGATTGTCGTGTTTTCATTGTCATTTTTCTTTAGGTATTTTTTTGATTTCCTCTTTGATTTATTCAGCGATCACTTCATTATTTAGTAACGTATTGTTTAGCCTCCGTGTGTTTGTTTTTTTTACGTTTTTTTCCCCTGTAATTGTTTCTAATCTCATAGCGTTGTGGTCAGAAAAGATGCTTGATATGATTTCAATCTTCTTAAATTTACTGAGGCTTGATTTGTGACCCAAGCTGTGATCTATCCTGGAGAATGTTCTGTGCACACTTGAGAAGAAAGTGTAATCTGCTGTTTTTGGATGGAATGTCCTATAAATATCAATTAAATCTATCTGGTCTATTCTGTCATTTAAAGCTTGTATTTCCTTATAAATTATCTGTTTGGATGATCTGTCCATTGGTGTAAATGAGGTGTTAGAGTCCCCCCTATTATTGTGTCACTGTTGATTTCCTCTTTTATAGCTGTTAGCAGTTGCCTTATGTATTGAGGTGCTCCTATGTTTGGTGCATATATATTTATAATTGTTATATCTTCTTGGATTGATCCCGTGATCATTACATAGTGTCCTTCCTTGTCTATTGTAACTTTCTTTAATTTAAAGTCTATTTTATCTGATATGAGTATTGCTACTCCAGCTTTCTTTTGATTTCCTTTTGCATGGAATATCTTTTTCCATCCCCTCACTTTCAGTCAGTATGTGTCCCTAGGTCTGAAGTGGGTCTCTTGTAGACAGCATATATATGGGTCTTCTTTTTGTATTCATTCAGCCAGCCTGTGTCTTTTGGTTGGAGCATTTAATCCATTCACGTTTAAGGTAATTATTGATATGAATGTTCTTATGACCATTTTCTTAATTGTTTTGGGCTTGTTTTTGTAGGTCCTTTTCTTCTCTTGTGTTTCCCACTTAGAGAAGTTCCTTAAGCATTTGTTGTAGAGCTGGTTTGGTGGTGCTGAATTCTCTTAGCTTTTGCTTGTCTGTAAAGCTTTTGATTTCTCCATGGAATCTGAATGAGATCCTTGCCGGGTAGAGTAATCTTGGTTGTAGGTTCTTACGTTTCATCACTTTAATTATATCATGCCACTCCCTTCTGGCTTGTAGAGTTTCTGCTGAGAAATCAGCTGTTAACCTTAGGGGAGTTCCCTTGTATGTTATTTGTCATTTTTCCCTTGCTGCTTTCAATAATTTTTCTTTGTCTTTAATTTTTGCCAATTTGATTACTATGTGTCTTGGCATGTTTCTCCTTGGGTTTATCCTGTATGGGACTCTCTGCACTTCCTGGACTTGGTGTCTATTTCCTTTCCCATGTTAGGGAAGTTTTCGACTATAATCTCTTCAAATATTTTCTCAGGTCCTTTCTCTCTCTCTTCTCCTTCTGGGACCCCTATAGTGTGGATGTTGTGGTGTTTAATGTTGTCCCAGAGGTCTCTTAGGCTGTCTTCATTTCTTTTCATTCTTTTTTCTTTATTCTGTTCCGCAGTAGTGAATTCCAGCATTCTGTCTTCTGGGTCACTTATCTGTTCTTCTGCCTCAGTTATTCTGCTATTGATTCTTCTACTGTATTTTTCATTTCAGTTATTGTGTTGTTCATCTCTGTTTGTTTGTTCTTTAATTCTTCTCGGTCTTTGTTAAACATTTCTTGCATCTTCTCGATCTTTGCCTCCATTCTTTTTCTGAGGTCCTGGATCATCTTCACTATCATTATTCTGAATTCTTTTTCTGGAAGGTTGCCTATGTTCACTTCATTTAGTTGTTTTTCTGGGGCTTTATCTTGTTCCTTCATCTGGTACATAGCCTTCTGCCTTTTCATCTTGTCTATCTTTCTGTGAATGTGGTTTTCGTTCCACAGGTTGCAGGATTGTAGTTCTTCTTGCTTCTGCTGTCTGCCCTCTGGTGGATGAGGCTATCTAAGAGGCTTGTGCAAGTTTCTTGATGGGAGGGACTGGTGGTGGTTAGAGCTGGCTGTTGCTCTGGTGGGCAGAGCTCAGTCCCTTTCTTTTTAAGGCTGAATAATATTTCATTATGTATATGTCACATTTTGTGTATCCCTTCATCCTTTGATGGACACTTGGTTGCTTCCATCTTTTAGCTATTGTGAATAATGCTGTTATAAACATCAGTGTACGAATTATCTCTTTGAGACCTAAGAAGGGTACTTTCTGATGGGAAAGTCACAATTCACAATGTAGGTGTATCCTTATGGATATTTATGCATCAAATAACACCTTTATGAAAATAAACTATAGGAGTTGCAAGGAGACAGAGGTAACTACAGTAATAGTAGGAGACATTCATACAGTGCTGTTAATACAGGAAAGACGAAGTAAACAAAAAACATAGGAGATGAAAGACCTAAAAACATGACAGATGTGGAAGATCTTGTGCATAGGTATCACTCTATACCCTGACAATAGAGAAGACATTTTTTTTCTTGAGTTCATGCACCAGTCACACAATTTGATTATTTTTTACTACACATACACACACAGTAAATTCAGTGGTATGATGATAAATATTAAACAAGCATGTGTCTATGAGAAAAAAGCTCTGTTGCAGTATTTGCTAATTTCTCTGATGTAAATCCTCATACAGCCAATTTGAAGTTACCAAGGTAATGTCACTGAACAAGGAATTGGGAAGAGATGAAGACGATTGGATTTCATAAGCCAGTACAAGTCAGCTCTAACACATTACTAGGTTTCATAAAGTAGAAATATTAGAGGTGAAACTCCATGATCACAAAGCAATAAAACTAAAAATTACTAACAAAAAGAGAACTGCTCTTTGAAATTTAAATATTTTTTATTAAGTAACTCAGTGAAAGGGGAAATACAAAATGAAATTATAGAATGAAAAATTAAGACAAAGCTCTCTCTTTATTACAATCTGTGGGATACATTTTAAGCAGTTGTCAAAGCAAAAGTCATTGGAGTAAACACTTGTACCAGTAAAGATGAAGTTCTGAAAATAATGTTTTAGCTCCAAAAACTAGTAAAAGGACAACAAAGTAAATATAGCACAAGGAAGGCAATCATAAGGGCAAAGCAGAAATCATTGTGGTAAAGAATAGCAAATCAGTAGACCTAATCAATAAATCCAAAATTGTATTTTTATAAGTCAACAAAACTAGCTAACTTGATCCTGAACAAAGGCAGAAAGCACATAAGTACAAAATAAGAACTGACAAAGGGGAAATAACCATTGAAACAGAGGAAAATTTAAAAGTACTAATAAACTATAGACCTCGATGCAAATCTGAAAATTTAGATGAACTGGATAAATTTTTAGGAAAATAGAGATTACCATAATTGACCCAATTGGAGTTAGAAAGTATAAACAGATCAATTTTCATAGTAGAAATAATGAGAGGTAAGGAATTATCCCACAAAAAAGGACTATGCTCAGATGATTTCACAGAGGAATTGTAGTAAGTCTTCAAAAAGCAGTAGTCCTAATGCTCCATAAATTGTTCCAGAGCATTGAAAACAAAAATGAAAAATGTCCTAACTTCTTTTATGAAGCAAATATAATATTGATACTTAATGCTGCTAAATATACTGTAAAATTATAATAACTATATTATTTATGAATATTGATGCAAAAATAATAGCAAAGAGAGTTCAACAGCACATTAAGAAAAAAATACACTATGACCAAGTGAGATTTATTTCATGGTTGGTTTGGTATTAGTATATTCATTAATATCACATACCAGATTAATAGCTCTAAGGGGGAAAATCATGTGATTATCTCCATAGATGCTGATAAAGCCATTGATGAAATTCAAAATTAACTGATGATAAAAGCATTCAAGAAAAAAATGAATTGAGAGCTACTGTCTTAACATGATTAAATATATATTAATCTCAAAGCCAGTGTCTTAATTGGGAAATACTAGAGGAATTTCTACGATCAGGAATGTATGGCATGGATGCCAATATATTCACTAAATTTCAGTGTTTCGCTAGAGAGATTACCCAATGCTATTAGATGCAGGAAATCAAAGTATAAGGATAAAGAAGTAAACCTATATCTATCTGCACAAGATACATTACATTTGACAAACTGAACAGAATCAAAGATACAAATGATTCAAACACATCATCACAAATATGTCAGTTCTTCCTGTTAATTTCTAAATTTACCACAATAATAAAATATAATTTTTATGGAATTTTACAAATTAATGCTTAAATTTTTATAGAAAACCAAATGTAGAAGAATAACCAGAGAAACCCAGAAAAAGAAAAATTATGAGTATGAACTAAACCTATCAGATATTAACATACTATACAGCCTCTGTAATTAGAACAAGGAGGTATTGAAGCATAAATAGACAAATACACCAGTGGAATAGAAGAGAAAACACAGTGATAGACCAATGGTCATATGGAAATTTAGTATAAGATAAAAGGCAAAGATAGACTTTTTAATAAAGGAAGCTTGGACAACCCTGTTACCGCTTGGAAAAAGAAAAAAATTAGATTTGTACTTTACACTATACAGCAAATGCATTATTAACTTAAAATGCATCAAAGATCTAACTGTAAAACCAAAACCGTTTAATACTCTAAGAAAACATGTTAACAGCTGATCTTTCAGCAGAAGCTCTGCAAGCCAGAAGGGAGTGGCAGGACATATTTAAAGTGATGAAGGAGAAAAACATACAACAAAGATTACTCTACCCAGCAAGGATCTCATTCGGATTTGATGGAGAAATTAAAACCTTTACAGACAAGCAAAAGCTGAGAGAGTTCAGCACCACCAAACCAGCTTTACAACAGCAGCTAAAGGAACTTCTCTAGGCAGGAAACACAAGAGAAGGAAAAGACCTACAATAAAAAACCCAGAACAATTAAGAAAATGGTAATAGGAACATACATATCAATAATTACCTTAAATGTAAATGGATTAAATGCTCCCACCAAAAGACACAGACTCACTGAATGGATACAAAAACAAGACCCGTATATATGCTGTCTACAAGAGACCCACTTCAGACCTAGGGACACATACAGACTGAAAGTGAGGGGATGGAAAAAGATATTCCATGCAAATGGAAATGAAAAGAAAGCTGGAGTAGCAATTCTCATATCACACAAAATAGACTTAAAAATAATGACTATTAGAAGAGACAAAGAAGGACACTATGTAATGATCAAGGGATCGATCCAAGAAGAAGATATAACAACTGTAAATATTTATGGACCCAACATAGGAGAACATCAATACATAAGGCAAATAGTAACAGCCATAAAAGGGGAAATCGACAGTAACAAAATCATAGTAGGGGACATTAACACCCCGCTTTCACCAATGGACAGATTATCCAAAATGAAAATATATAAGGAAACACAAGCTTTAAATGATACATCAAACAAGATGCACTTAATTGATATTTATAGGACATTCCATCCAAAAACAACAGAATACACATTCTTCTCAAGTGCTCATGAAACATTCTCCAGGATAGATCATATCTTGGGTCACAAATCAAGCCTTGGTAAATTTAAGAAAATTGTAATTGTATCAAGTATCTTTTCTGACCACAACGCTGTGAGACTATATATCAATTACAGGAAAAGATCTGTAAAAAATACAAACACATGGAGGCTGAACAATACACTACTTAATAACCAAGTGATCACTGAAGAGATCTAAGAGGAAATAAAAAAACACCTAGAAACAAATGACAACGGCAACACAACGACCCAAAACCTATGGGATACAGCAAAAAAGTTGTAAGAGGGAAGTTTATAGAAATACAATCCTACCTTAAGAAACAGGAAACATCTCAAACAACCTAACCTTCAACTAAAGCAATTAGAGAAAGAAGAACAAAAAAAAAAACCCAAAGTTAACAGAAGGAAAGAAATCATAAAGATCAGATCAGAAATAAATGAAAAAGAAACGATAGCAAAGATCAATAAAACTAAAAGCTGGTTCTTTGAGAAGATAAACAAAATTGATAAACCATTAGCCAGACTCATCAAGAAAAAGAGGGAGAAGACTCAAATCAATAGAATTAGAAATGTAAAAGGAGAAGTAACAACTGACACTGCAGAAATACAAAAGATCGTGAGAGATTACTACAAGCAACTCTATGCCAATAAAATGGACAACCTGGAAGAAATGGACAAATTCTTAGAAATTCACAACCTGCTGAGACTGAACCAGGAAGAAATAGAAAATATGCACAGGCCAATGACAAGCACTGAAATTGAAACTTTGATTAAAAATCTTCCAACAAACAAAAGCCCAGGACCAGATGGCTTCACAGGCGATTTCTATCAAACATTTAGAGAAGAGCTAACACCTATCTTTCTCAAACTCTTCCAAAATATAGCAGAGGGAGGAACACTCCCAAACTCATTCTACGAGGCCACCATCACTCTGATACCAAAACCATACAAAGATGTCACAAAGAAAGAAAATTACAGGCCAATATCACTGATGAACATAGATGAAAAAATTCTCAACAAAATACTAGCAAACAGAATTGAACAGCACATTAAAAGGATCATACACCATGATCAAGTGGGGTTTATTCCAGGAATGCAAGGATTCTTCAATATATGCAAATCAATCAATGTGATACACCATATTAACGAAGGAGAAAAACTATATGATCATCTCAATCGATGCAGAGAAAGTCTTTGACAAAATTCAACACCTATTTATGATAAAAACCCTGCAGAAAGTAGGCATAGAGGGAACTTTCCTCAACATAATAAAGACCCTTTATGACAAGCCCACAGCCAACATCGTCCTCAATAGTGAAAAATTGAAACCATTTCCACTAAGATCAGGAACAAGACAAGGTTGCCCACTCTCGCCACTATTATTCAACATAGTTTTGGAAGTTTTAGCCACAGCAATCAGAGAAGAAAAAGAAATAAAAGGAATCCAAATTGGAAAAGAAGAAGTAAAGCTGTCACTGATTGCAGATGACATGATACTATACATAGAGAATCCTAAAGATGCTACCAGAAAACTACCGGAGCTAATCAATGAATTTGGTAAAGTAGCAGGATACAAAATTAATGCACAGAAACCCTGGCATTCCTATACAATAATGATGAAAAATCTGAAAGTGAATTTAAGAAAATACTCCCATTTACCATTGCAACAAAAAGAATAAAATATCTAGGAATAAACCTACCTAGGGAGACAAAAGACCTATGTACAGAAAACCATAAGACACTGATGAAGGAAATTAAAGATGATACAAATAGATGGAGAGATATACCATGTTCTTGGATTGGAAGAATGAACATTGTGAAAGTGAGTACACTACCAAAAGCAATCTACAGATTCAATGCAATCCCTATCAAACTACCACGGGCATTTTTCACAGAACTAGAACAAAATATTTCACAATTTGTATGGAAACACAAAAGACCCCGAATAGCCAAAGCAATCTTGAGAACGAAAAATGGAGCTGGAGGAATCAGACTCCCTGACTTCAGACTATACTACAAAGCTAGAGTAATCAAGACAGTATGGTACTGGCACAAAAACAGAAATATAGATCAATGGAACAGGATAGAAAGCCCAGAGATAAACCCACACACATATGGTCAACTTATGCTTGATAAAGGAAGCAAGAATGTACAGTGGAGTAAAGACAGCCTCTTCAATAAGTGGTGCTGGGAAAACTGGACAGGTACATATAAAAGTATGAAATTAGAACACTCCCTAACACCATACACAAAAATAAACTCAAAATGGATTAAAGACCTAAATGTAAGGCCAGACACTGTCAAACTCTTAGAGGAAAACACAGGCAGAACACTCTATGACATAAATCACAGCAAGATCCTTTTTGACCCACCTCCTAGAGTAATGGAAATAAAAACAAAAATAAAGAAATGGGACCTAATGAAACTTAAAAGCTTTTGCACAGCAAAGGAAACCATATACAAGACCAAAAGACAACCCTCAGAATGGGAGAAAATATTTGCAAATGAAGCAACTGACAAAGGAATAATCTCCAAAATTTACAAGCAGCTCATGCAGCTCAATATCAAAAAAACAAACAACCCAGTCCAAAAATGAGCAGAAGACCTAAATAGACATTTCTCCAAAGATATATAGATTGCCAACAAACACATGAAAGAATGCTCAGCATCATTAATCATTAGAGAAATGAAAATGAAAACTACAATGAGAGGGCTTCCTTGGTGGCGCAGTATTTGAGAGTCTGCCTGCCGATGCAGGGGACACGGGTCCCTGCCCCTGTCCGGGAAGATCCCACATGCCGTGGAGCGGCTGGGCCCATGAGCCATGGCCGCTGAGCCTGCGTGTCCGGAGCCTGTGCTCCGCAATGGGAGAGGCCACAACAGTGAGAAGCCCGTGTACCAAAAAAAAACAAAAACTAGAAAAAAAAAAAACAAAAAACTACAATCAGATGTCATCTCACACTGGTTAGAATGGCCATCATCAAAAAACCTAGAAACAATAAATGCTGGAGAGGGTGTGGAGAAAAGGGAATACTCTTGCACTGTTGGTGGGAATGTAAATTGATACAGCCACTATGGAGAACAGTATGGTGGTCCTTAAAAGACTACAGATAGAACTACCATACGACCCAGCAATCCCACTACTAGGATTGCTATTTACAATAACCAGGACATGGAAGCAACCTAAATGTCCATAAACAGATGAATGGATAAAGAAGTTGTGGCACATGTATACAATGGAATATTACTCAGCCATATAAAGAAACGAAATTGAGTTATTTGTAGTGAGGTGGATGGACCTAGAGTCTGTCATATAGAGTGAAGTAAGTCAGAAAGAGAAAAACAAATACCTTATGCTAACACATATATATGGAATCTAAGAAAAAAAAAGTCATGAAGAACCTAGGGGCAAGACGGGAATAAAGACACAGACCTACTAGAGAATGGACTTGAGGATATGGGGCGGGGGAAGGGTAAGCTGTGACAAAGTGAGAGAGTGGCATGGACAAATATACACTACCAAACGTAAAATAGTTAGCTAGTGGGAAGCAGCTGCATAGCACAGGGTAATCAGCTTGGTAGTTTGTGACCACCTAGAGGGGTGGGATAGGGAGGGTGGGAGGGTAGGAGGGAGGGAGAAGCAAGAGGGAAGAGATATGGGGACATATGTATATGTATAACTGATTCACTTTGTTATAAAGCAGAAGCTAACACACCATTGTAAAGCAATTATACGCCAATAAAGATGTTAAATATATATATATAACTATATATATATATATATAGGAGCTCAGTTAAAAAAAAAGAAAACATGAGTGAATTCCTATTTACTTGGTGTAGAAAAAGTCTAATTACACCTCAAAATCTATAGGCAATAAAGTGCTGATAACTCTTGACTACGTAAAATAAGACGTTTTTACATGTTAGAAGAAAACACCGTAACTGAAAAACTGGGAGAAAATATTTGCAGCATATACTACAGACTAAAGCCGAATATCCGTTAACATATAAAAAGAAACCTTAAACATCAAGGTGCCAAGAGCCAAAATCCAACAGAAAAGTGGGAAAGAGACATGATCAGATAATTCACAGATTAACATGTAAAATGGCCCTTAGATATGAAAAAGTTTCCATTCATAATCAAATAAATGCAAATTAATAAAACCACTGAGATACCATTTTTCACCTATAAGGTGGGTGAAAATTAAAAAGTATCGACAACATACTCCATTGGCAAGGCTGTGGGGAACAGTTACTCTCATACCTGCAACATGAAATGCAAACAGATACAACCCTTCTTAAGGGTTATTTGGCAATGCCTACAAAACTGTGCTCACCTTTTGATTCTGCAATCTCGCTTCTCGGAATCTGCTCTGAAGATACATCCCCCCAAATATGAATATTATAAATGCACAAGGTTTATCATTGGTAATTGGGAAATACACATGGGAAAAATCTAAGTGTCCACGCATAGCAGAGAGTCAGCTACAGTACCTCCATCCAATGGAGTCCTCTGCAGTTGTCAAAAGAATGAGGAAGGTCTCTGTGAACTAATACGAAGTGATTTTTCCAGGATACATTGGTTAAGTGAAAAAGTGCAGAAAGTGTCCGTAATATAGTGCCCTTCAATATAGGTAAGAAGGAAATAGGAAAAGATATCTGTATCTGCTCATTTGTGTAAATAAGTACAGAAAAGTTAAATCAGAAGCTTCTGACAGGCTCAGTGTAAAATTGGTGTCCTGAACCCTGGCTGAGATTTTTTTTTTTGAGAAGTATAGTTGACTACAGTATTAGTTTCAGGTGTGCAACATAGTGATTCAACAGCTAAATAACTTTACCAAACGGCCACCATGATAAGCCTAGCAACCATCTGTTACTATATGAAATTATTATATTATTGTTGACCATATTCCTTACGTTGTATATTACATACCATGACTTATTTATTTTATAACTGGAAGTTTGTACCTCTTAATCCCCTTCACCTATTTCACCTCCCACCACCCCACCTCCCTTTGTTCTGGTAACCACCAATGAAATTTTTTTTTCTCTCTATCCCCCTCCACAATATAAGTCCTCTCTCCCTACCCTTCCCTCCCTAGCAATAAGAACACCCAACATGAGATCTACCCTCTTAACAAAGTTTTAAGTTCACAGTATAGTATTATTATCTGCAGCTACTCTGTTGTAGAGCAGATCTCTAGAACTTATACTTTATATCTGTTGAATAACAACTCCCCATTTTTCCTTCCCCCCAACCCCTGGAAACCACCATTCTATTCTCTGTTTCTATGACTTTGATTATTGTTGTATTTGGCCAAGGTTAGGTTTAGCTTTTAATCAGACATTAAGATCTCAAGGGCAGGGGTTAGAATAATTCATTCAAATGCCTTTTAAGGGGCTGGTTCTACTTGTTACTCTGTTAAACATTTGATAGATAGATCTTCCAACTCTTAAGATCAGTGCAAATGAGGAAAAAGTGATTCTAGATTGATGCAAAACCCTGATGACTTCCCCCTGGAACTGATTGAGTATATAATTTGAGTTGCCTCTGAGCAAGGTTTCCTGTCCCTTCTGGGGCCCTCAGTCCTGCCGTTCCCACATTAGAGCCTCAAGATGCTTCTTCTGAGACGCCTATGGTTAAAGGTTAGCAGCTCTGCCTGTTCCTTGATAGAAAGGAGTATCTTCAGTGTCCAGTGGATTATGATCAAGCATCTGTGGAAAAGCAAATAAAGCCAGTCCTATTATTACAATCTGGGGCATATGTTACCCGGGACAAAGGCAGAACTAATAAGACCTAAGAGGTGGGAATTCTAATGCCTTATAGCTGTCTCTATGTTTATATATCCTATCAACTGGAATAGGAAAAAAGTAACGTTTTAGACAGGCAGTCACATGTGGGGAAAAGAGGAGAATTTGCATCAGAGAGACCCAAATTTAAATCCTGATGCAGATACTTGTTAGATATAACCTTTGCAAACTGCTTACCTTCTCTGAGCCTCAGTTTCCTTATCCGTAAGACAGAAGATCACCCTTCGGTTGAGCTGTCATGAGAACTGGATAAGGCACTGTGTATATCCAGGGTATGTACTAGATTTACAGTCAATGTTGGGTCGTTCCTTCCAATTATTATCTCATAATTTAAATCTTTTCATTCATTTCTGTATTTTTCTCTGTTTTATTTCAGTTCCCATTCACCTTCTCAGCTGCTTAATGACAGGGATTCTCCACAGTTGACTCTGCCTTTCCTCCTTCCTTTGTAGTCCATAGAGGTCTTCCCTCTATCCTTGGTTTTAATTATGATTTTCTTTCCCTGAGAGGAAACAGTATCAGTGTAAGAACTGTTTATATTGATTAGTACCAGGGAAGAATATTGCAAAACTACATCGATATCTAACTTATGGATCATTCAATCTCACTATCTATTGAAGACCTCCTTTGCATAAGGTATGGAGATAAAGTCATAAATGAGACCTAGACTTTTGAAGGAGTCTGGTTATAAACCAATAAAAAATATAAGCAAAATAATAATAAATAATATAAAATTTTTTATGTAATTTTAAACAAAAAATAAATTTTAAATAATAAAAGCAGAATGATAGGATTGAAATAGAGATGCATAGACTGTGCTATGGGATGTTAAGTCATTAATTATGACCAGAGAAATCTTTGCAAAGAAGATGCATTTAGAGTGGGTCTTGAAGGAGGAGAATGTCAAGAGGAAAACCGTTTCAAAAATTGATTATTTGGTGATTTAGCTTAATTTTATTCAAAGCATATGAAAGGGGAGAGGAGGGATCAAAGAGATCTAAGTAAACAAATAATATAATGTTCCTCGTTTTAATTTTCCCATTGGGTAGAAAATTGTTATAGGGCAAAGAGCTGTGAGGAAAAAGCATTTTTCCCCCCACTGTGTCATTTATAAGAAGCCATAAAAAGAGCCAGTATCAGGAAATTACCTCCTCTCTATTGAGACTAGCTAAGGACTTGGTTTAATAGAAACCACTCATTAGAGAAATTAACGGTAATAATCTCAATTATGATCCTCTCTCATCTTGTTATGTGGAAACAATAGAGCACTGAAACCTAACTGCAGACGGGGGCAGGTGCCTAGAACCCTGATGTGACACTGATGGAAATAGTCCCTCAACCTGGGGACACTCTTGGAGGGAGACACAAGTCCACGCTGCACTGTGTTTTGGGTCAAGCTTGTACTGAGCAGTAGCAGGAACTGACTTGTAACAATATTTTGTCTGTAGTTTATCAATTTGTTTGGTGCTTTGAACAAGATAGTTATGCAAGTTTACTTGTGAAGAGCACGACCTCCAAAATAAGGAAATCTGGACTCATTCACAGCTGTGTGACTTGGGGACCACAGTTTCTTCACAAATCAAATGAACCAATGTGACTTCTTACCAGGCTTGGTGAGAATTAAAGGCCCAAATCCAGATGAACACAGTTTAAAACTTTTAAAAGCTTTTACTCATGTCAGTTATTGTTCAAGGGCACATTAAATCAACCAATAAATTACCAGACACATGGCATTACCTTGTCTCGGGAAACCAGGAATTGTTCTCATTTTGTGGAGAAAGCTGGAAGGTCATTATTGAATTCTTCTTGTGGATGGTCTAGATAATAGCTATAAATTATGACTCTATTTCCTCCAAAATAGTGTCTTTCAAACTGTAGGTTGTCGGCATTATTGGGGCCTGGAATCAATTTAGAGTTGTCACTGGAATTTTTTTTTTCCCTTACTGAAACAGAGAAAGTAGAATAGACCAGAATGCAATAGAAAATACACAGCTGTATCATGGTCTAAGGGCACAAACTTTTTTTTTTTTTTTGCGGTACACGGGCCTCTCCCGTTGCAGAGCACAGGCTCCGGACACGCAGGCTCAGCAGCCATGGTTCACGGGCCTAGCCGCTCCGCAGCATGTGGGATCTTCCTGGACCTGGGCACGAACCCGCGTCCCCTGGATCGGCAGGCAGACTCTCAACCACTGCGCCACCAGGGAAGCCCCAAGGGCACAAACTTTTAAATGAAGAATTTGTTACATGCCTGTACACATGTGCGCATGCACAAACACATATACACTTTGTAACTATTAGTTAGAAAGGTCAAATGTATTTCTTAAAATGGCTTGCAGTCAACATTTGAAAAACTTCCCTCTAGAGGGTTAATGATGAATGACATTCTTAAATTTTTTTTCCCCCCCAAGCCGCTGCTTTTCTCTCTGCAACCTGCCTCTGCTGATGGGGTCTTCGCTCATATTGCATTTCCCTTATTAGCATTCACTGGCCTTCTATTTTTTTTTTAACATCTTTATCGTAGTATAATTGCTTTACAATGGTGTGTTAGTTTCTGTTGTATAACAAAGTGAATCAGCTATACGCATACATATATCCCCATATCTCCTCCCTCTTGCGTCTCCCTCCCATCCTCCCTATCCCACCCCTCTAGGTGGACACAAAGCACCGAGCTGATCTCCCTGTGCTATGCGGCTGCTTCCCACTAGCTATCTATTTTACATTTGGTAGTGTATATATGTCCATGCCACTCTCTCACTTCATCCCAGCTTACCCTTCCCCCTCCCCGTGTCCTCAAGTCCATTCTCTACTTCTGCATCTTTATTCCTGTCCTGCCCCCAGGTTCTTCAGAACCTTTTTTTTTTTTTTTTAGATTCCACATATATGTGTTAGCATACGGTATTTGTTTTTCTCTTTCTGACTGACTTCACTGTGTATGACAGTCTCTAGGTCCATCCACCTCACTACAAATAACTCAATTTCATTTCTTTTTATGGCTGAGTAATATTCCATTGTACATATGTGCCACATCTTCTTTATCCATTCATCTGTCGATGGACACTTAGGTTGCTTCCATGTCCTGTCCTACATGTACATTGTGGTACATGTGTTTTTTTCAATTATGGTTTTCTCAGGGTATATGTCCAGTAGTGGGATTGCTGGGCCATATGATAGTTCTATTTCTGGTTTTTTAAGGAACCTCCATACTGTTCTCCATAGTGGCTGTACCAATTTACATTCCCACCAACAGTGCAAGAGTGTTCCCTTTTCTCGACACCCTTTCCAGCATTTATTGTTTGTAGATTTTTTGATGCTGGCCATTCTGACTGGTGTGAGGTGATACCTCATTGTAGTTTTGATTTGCATTTCTCTAATGATTAATGATGTTGAGCATCCCTTCATGTGTTTGTTGGCAATCTGTATGTCTTCTTTGGAGAAATGTCTGTTTAGGTCTTCTGCCCATTTTTGGATTGGGTTGTTTGTTTTTTTGATATTGAGCTGCATGAGCTGCTTGTAAATTTTAGAGATTAATCCTTTGTCAGTTGCTTCATTTGCAAATATTTTCTCCCATTGTGAGGGTTGTCTTTTTGTCTTGTTTATGGTTTCCTTTGCTGTGCAAAAGCTTTTAAGTTTCATTAGGTCCCATTTGTTTTTTTTTTTGTTGTTTTTATTTCCATTTCTCTAGGAGGTGGGTCAAAAAGGATCTTGCTGTGAGTTATGTCATAGAGTGTTCTGCCTGTGTTTTCCTCTAAGAATTTTATAGTGCCTGGTCTTACATTTAGGTCTTTAATCCATTTTGGACACTTACATTTTTTATCTCCTCTTACATTTCTCATAAGTCTTATTTTCTACATTCTCAACTGCCTACTAGACATTTTATCCAGGTTGTTTAGCTTTCATCTCAAACTGATATTCCTAAAACTAAACTACCTTCAAATCGTTTTATTTTACTAAATTTCCGTGTCTGTTTTATTCACTATACTGCTGGTTATTCTTGGTCAAGCCCTTTGTAATTTTCAACTCTTGTCTGTCTCTTTCCCTCTCTTCCTCATCTTGAATCATGGGGGGTAAAGAGGGTGTGGAACTGTCATTAACAAAGTACTTGAAATTTATCAGGCACCTTGCCGCTTGTTTTATATGTTGCTTCATGTAATTCTCATGATACCTTTATAGGCAATGAGGCTCACAGAGGTTGAGGAGCCAGCCCCAAGTCAGGCAAATTGTATTTATGTAGAGCAGCTCTTTTCCTTCTGTCAGCTTAGGCATCTGACTCCAAAATACACATGCTTTCTGTCACATTCCGCCATCTTCCCAAATGTACTCTCCTTAAATTTATTTCTACAGAAGCTTAGTGCAGTTATGATCCAGAATAATAATCACGACAAGGTCTTGGGTTACCATCAGGGCTCATATTGCTGGAAAGGACTTCACAGCCCTGAACTGTTATTTTACAAAAGACATAATTAAGACACAGAAAGGTTAAGTGATTTGACTTCAGCCAGAGGCTACCTGTGGCAGATCCTTGGTCAGAATTCAGGTCTGATTTTCATATAATGTTCGTTTCATCTCTCTTACTAGCCTGAGGAAGTAGGTGAAAAGACAGAAAAGACCCAGGATATCTACAGGGCAGAGCGCTTCGGCACCCCCTAAGGTGTCAGAATCTTTAGATGAAATGGGCTCCTTATCAAAGCCTTACGATCAGAAATCCTTTGAGATTTTTCGTCTGAATCATCATGGCTCAGTATACTTCTAAAAGCCCTTTATTGGCCAGTCCTGTGTGCACGGTTGGAAGGCCTGGTAATGGGCCCTCTGATGAGTTAAGGATTCTAAATATTAGAGAAATAAACTCACTGAGTCTTTTGCCTTCCCTTTGGGGCTCCAGCTGAACAAGCAAGGGTGGGGTTGAAGTCAAGCCCAAGACTGTTGAAGCGCAGTAAGTGGGGTTTATGTGCCGACCCCTCATCCTTCCATTTCATCTCTTGATATACTCAGTTATCCCAACCTTGATTCCGTGACTCATTTATTCATTTCAACTTTTGGTGGATCCGTTATGATTTTTTTTTTTTTTTTTTTTTTTTTTTGTGTGTGTGTGGTATGCGGGCCTCTCACTGTTGTGGCCTCTCCCGTTGCGGAGCACAGGCTCCGGACGCGCAGGCTCAGTGGCCATGGCTCACGGGCCCCGCCGCTCCGCAGCATGTGGGATCTTCCCAGACCAGGTCACGAACCCGTGTCCCCTGCATCGGCAGGCAGACTCTCAACCACTGCTCCTCCAGGGAAGCCGTCCGTTATTATTTTTATTATGTTTTGAATTTGCCTCGGTTCAACTTAAGGTTTCCTTCATCTCCATTTCTCTCCCCCCTCCAATAAAACCACTTCTATATTTTTTAAAAAAAATACTTTTCATTTACTTTCTTCACTGAGAGTTAGGAGGTTCTTAGTTCAGATTTCTGGCCGCTGTGCAGGCAATACTTGGTAAGGATGGCACAGCGGTTACAAAATCTTTAATATTAGGCTTCCAGTCTTCCTGAAATAGGCAGAAGGGGTGTATCAAGAGTAGATCCTGGGCTTCCCTGGTGGCTCAGTGGTTGAGCGTCCGCCTGCCGATGCAGGGGACACGGGTTTGTGCCCCGGTCTGGGAAAATACCACATGCCGCGGAGTGGCTGGGCCCGTGAGCCATGGCCGCTGAGCCTGCGCGTCCAGAGCCTGTGCTCCACAGTGGGAGAGGCCACGGCAGTGAGAGGCCCGCGTACCGCCAAAAAAAAAAAAAAAAAAAAAAAAAAAGAACCTTTATTTGAACACATTCTGTTTATGATAGGAATCACTTTAAAATGCAGAAGAGTTCTGGATTATTGATGGACTCACCTGAGTGTTGAAAGACACACATTGAAAAGAGATTATTTTAGTAAACTGTCGTACATGCAGATAGGCCTAAGGTAAAAGTATAGGTCTTTTGTTCATTGTGGTTTAAAGTCATTGATGACTTCAGAAGATGAGACCTCTAGTTGTGAGACCATGAATACTTTTATTTACTAAGTGAGAGGACCCATTAATATCCTGAATTCAGTATTTATTTGTTTTTATTTAGAAGGAAAACAACATTCCAGAGTAAATGGAGAGACTAAATATTGCTCCATATCTTGTATGCCGTAGTCTTTTCTACCTTTGTATTTTATTCTTATGACAGTACCTTCCACCTCCCATCTGGAATTCCCATCCAGCCCTCTCCTCTGCTGTAAGTTCTACTCAGTTAAACAACTAGTGTCTTAAGCTGCCAGAGTCCTTGTCAAATCCTTAGGACCAGAAGTCCTAGGAGGTGTTTTTCTAAATCATCCTGGATTGATATGCCTCTAAAAGCCCTTCTTTTTTGGTCAAATGCTGTGTGAGTTGTTTGAATGTAATTCCACCAAGAAACGGGAATCAAATTGTTAAAATTCCCAGCTGCACCATGAAAATTAATTTTACTGCACTAGCCCACACATATAGCTCTGCATTCTCGGAACGGTTACCCTTAAGACCACACAGTTTAGTATTTAAATTTTCTTTACTTGTTTTGAAGTTATTTTTTTGTATCCACCTCTAAGTACAAATCTCTATACATTTATTAAGTGTCCACTATGAAAGGTGCTGCTTGGCACTGGGGAAGATTCTTTTTAATGGAGATATTGCCAGTGACCTCAAATTATTGACCCATCCATTCCCTGGACACCCATTTATTGAGTATTTTCTGTAGGAGAGGTCCTGTGTTAGATATTGGGGATATAACATTCAGCAAAAAGTCACTTGGCTGTATGTACTCAACAGGAACCGTGACCAACAGGTGCTGAAACCAGGGGTCAACGAACTTTCTGTAAAGGGCCAGATAGTAAATATTTAAGGCTTTTCCATGTGGTCTTTATGGTACCTACTCAATTCAGCCATTGTAAGAGCAGCCATGGACAATACGAAAGTGAATGGGCACGGCTATATTCCGATAAACTTTTATTTACAAAAACAGGAAGTGGGCCAGATTTGGCCCTGGGCCACAGTTTGCTGGTCTAAACAGATAGGTCTTCATTATTCTCAGGTAATAAGATGCCCATAGGTAGCTGCTATTGGATTTAGAAGCTCAGTCATAGTAGTGCCACTGTCTCTGAAATTTTCTTGTTTTTTTTTCATTATGGGGACAGGATGACTACTGTCATCCAGCTATTATGATGCCACTCAAGGTAGGAATAACAGGGAAAGGAAAAGGGCCAGGACACTGACGAATATTGCTTTTTTTTTTTTTTAAATAAAAATCCTCAGAGCAGACTTTCTGTCGTGTCTCATGCACCGTAACTCCTTGCTGTAAGGAGGGCTGGCAACACAAGCATTTGACTTTTTAATCTTCATTGTGAGATGTGGCAAGGGAGAGGGGATCGCAAATGGCTTTGGAGGAAGCCAGCGTCTACTACAAATACAGTGGTCAAGACAATTCCTGTTTTCGGGGGACTAATAAATGGGTGGGGTTTATTGTTCAGATGAACAATCGACAGATAATTCTAATATGATGTGTGAAACAGGAGTCAGCATAGAGTCGCACAGGAGCCGACTGAAAGGACAGCATAGCTTTGGGTGGGGTTAGGTATGGGCGGACTCCAGGGAAGCCACATCTAATCTGAGCTGTTGAGAAGAGAGGAATGGCATGTAGATAAAAGGATTAAGTACTATAGTCATGGTGGAAACAGGGAACTAGAAGAATTCGGAGGGAAAAGAACTCAGCTGGGTAATTTTGTGAGTCTGCTCAGTTTTCAAGTAAAATATCTGGGTTGAGGATGTTGGGGGAAGAGTGTTTTCAGGTGGTGAGGACAGAGTGAGCTGAGGTATAGAAGGGGAAGAGAAATGTGGACAAACAGGCCCAGTTCTTTCTGGTACACCAAGGAGAGCATGACCAGTAATTACTAAAGGGGAGGAGCAGTGCGCGGCTGTTATTTGACGTGTCACTCGAGCCCGCCAGAGCACTGGCTTCAGCTCCATCTGGGCTCCCAGCTGGCCCCAATTTAGCAGCCATAGACACGGACCTCCTTGCTCCACCTACTCTGCCTGCTGCTGCATGGATCAGAGATGAGCCTTCCTTGCAGAGCCCTGCCACATTCATACATTTGTGAGCTAAATATGGGTTGCTGTTTTTAAGCAACTAAATTTTGGAAGATTTGTTACACAGTGAAAAATAACCAGAAGCATTTCTGATCGTCTTCTCAGAATAGATTCCTAGAAAAGGAAAGGCTGTGTAAGAGTATAAATATTTTAAAGGCTCTTCATACATATTGCCTTACCGACTTCTAGAAACGTTGTCAATTGCACCCCTCTCATCAGTGTATGGGAGTATCTGTCTCACTGTACACTTGCCAGCGTTGAAGATTATGTGAAAAAGAACTTGTTTTAAATTCTTGAATGTGAACTTTTTAGTTATTTAATGAATTTCTATTAGTTATTTACTTTTGTGCAACTCCCTGTTTTTCCTTTTTTTTTTTTTTTTTTTTTGCGGTACGCGGGCCTCTCACTGTTGTGGCCTCTCCCGTTGCGGAGCACAGGCTCCGGACGGGCAGGCTCAGCGGCCATGGCTCACGGGCCCAGCCGCTCCGCGGCATGTGGGATCTTCCCAGACCGGGGCACGAACCCATGTCCCCTGCATCGGCAAGTGGACTCTCAACCACAGCGCCACCAGGGAAGCCCCTGTTTTTCCTTTTGATTTGTCCTTTAATAAAAGGACTATCCTCTTATACTTCTGGCACATGTTTCCCCAGCTTATTTGCTTTTAAATCTTTTATCCTTTTAATTTTGCTTTCAATTTTTATGTAAATGAATTTAGTATTACATAATCCAGTTTCTTCTTTCCATGAAAAGACAAGCAAAGAATGATAACCCAGAATGACCAGAAATAATACCTGAGGCTCCAGTAGAGACAGCCAGATGCACAAAGCAATCTGTAGATGTCACATGTACAGCACAGGCAGCTATAAACTCCTTTCCAGAGGTGACTGCTTGTGGCTCTGATTGCATCACCAGGGAGGGGCAGTTTCTTTGGGGATTACGAACAAATAAAACTCTTCTGGAAACACAGATGAAAGAGTACAACATTGCCCAAGTCTATGGATTGATTATACCTATAATAACAAATGATCCCTTCTACAATACACTTCCGATATAACAGGGTATCTCTAGGAAGCAAACACCATTCTCATACTTAGGGATCTACATTTTAATGGACTTCTGTGATAATACAGAGAATAAGACTTAAACTCAAGGATTTAAGTTTTTATGTTTCTTAAAGTCAAGGATTTAAGTTTTCTATGTTTCTTAAAAATTATATACTTAGAGTATAAGTTTAAATTCTTCAAAGAAAATTATTCATTTCCATCACCCAGACACACTGCTATTAACATTTTAGTAAATGTCTTTTTTTATAAGCAGTTTTAACATCTGAATTCCTTTTGTGTGAACAACTATGTAACCTGCACTTCTCACTTACTAGTAAATGAAGGCACCTGGCTTTGTTATTCAAAACTATTCCTAAACATTTTAATAGCTATGTCAGTTATTCTTTTTGTAGCATATTTAGTTTTTTTCCATTTGTATCACTGTTATGGGTAATTCTATGATGACCATCTTTGTGCTTTCTCCACATTTATTATTATTTTTTAGGTTACTTCCAAGAGGTGAATTATGGAGTCAATATGAACTTCGTTAATTTTCACAATGTATATGGACAAATACAAACATTTACTTTTTCATAAAGAAAACTTTGCTGTTTTCCATATGTTTAATTTTGTCTGGCTGGTTTAGCCTTAAAGCCTTTAGGCTGATGTCATTGCTTAGCCCCAGACCTTATTGGAAGGAAGGCAGGAAGAGGGGTAAACATGGCAGTGCCCAGAGGATGGGTTTCAGATGAACAGTTAAGTATAGAAAAGCGGAGGTTTTGAGACATTAAATTGCGCTCCAAGTATTTGACTGCTCAGGGTGTGTGGAGTTGGGAGTTTATTCAATGACCTCCCAAAGCTTCCTTATACAAGGTAGTGATTTAGCTGGGTTGTACTATTAACATATGGACTCTTCAGAAACGACAAGGATTCTGTGGAAGATAGACACAAATGAGCCCGTAGACTGTCGGCACAATGAATCAGCGTTTGTAGCACCTGGCCTGCCGGGCTCGGGATGATGTATAGGAAGCCCTATGTCCCTCTTGGGAATCTGTGGGCAGACATACAGGATGGATGGCCAGCTACAGAAAACACATCCATGCCCACAGAGGAAAATCCTCTTACAGGAGCCACCTAGGGGGCTGGAGGAAATTTACTTTAGGCAAGAATTTACTTTGTCAGTTACATTGAACATGGTGGGATTAGTAGCAGAATTTAGGAATTCTCTTTTTCAAGTTCCTACTTTGTTTGGCAACAACTTTTTTTGTTTTTAATTCTCTTACATATAGCTATAGCTATTCTCAGTCTTCACTGTGAACCAGATTCACTTGTGGAGCTCATGAAAATGCACACTCTCAGGCCTTACCCCTAGAGACTCTGATTCAGTAGGTTGGAGTTGGGGCCCAGGAAGATGCCCTTTTTAGGTGAAGCTGATGCAGGTGCTTCTTTGACTACAGGTAGAGAAACACTGACCTGGGAGCTGTGAGGACCAGCCAGGTGCTTCTCCCAAATCCCCCTTCTAGGAAGGATTGTTGCCCCCGCTGCTGGCAGTGCTCTCAGCCCCCTCGGGGACTGCTTCAGCGACAGAAAGCCTCTTTGCCCCCATCCCCAAAACAGTGACCGATCCAGGCAGGAGTACAAACGCCTGGCACTCGGCTCATCATAGATCAATCTCATGGCCACGGTAGCTCCCAAGTCCCTCATGGTGTCGGCTGAGGCCCCAGGTCTGGCTTCACAGGACAGCTTCTCCCTTCTCCCCGTCCTGCTTCCTTTTCCCACCTTCCGCCAGGCTTGATCCCGAGGATACTTTCTAGTGAATTTTCTACACAGTAAATTCCATTTGAGACCGGGCTTCCCCCAGAACTTGACTATAAACGGGGGCTCACCCAGGTTCTGCCATCATGTAAATCAAAAGAGGACAGAAAAGTAGAGGGCTAAATGGGGTGCCCTCCACTCCACTGGTAACCCCACCTACCCACTGGCCCCCCGCAGCCACCATCAGCTTGTCCTCTGACAAGTTCCACATGTTCTCCATTACCTGCTGCCTTTTCGTTACCCAAGGTTTATCCTTGGTTCCTTCAGTTGTTCAGTCAACCTTTGTTAAATAGATTTTAATCAGATTTTCCCTGATTGAAAATATTATGGTCTGGAAGAAATAGAGTATAGAGTGAGGTTTTTTCCGAGATGCTCTCCTCTCCAGAGTAGATCATGGTTAATAAGTGTCTCTCTTGTGATATGTAAGTTTGTGGTATGAGTCACAAAGTGAGCTCTTACAAGGTTTATTGGAGTCTCTTTGTTAATGCTTCCCTTTGCTCTATCTTCCGTTCGTACACCCTCCTCACCCACCCCACCTACAGAGGGCAGAGGCAGAATAGAATGGTGATTAGGGGCAGAGGCTTCAGTGTCAAACTAAGTTGAGATACATAGTAAGAACTCAATAATAATTGAGCTAATATTTATAGAGCCCTTATTCTGTACCATGCACTGTTGATTTAATCCTTGCCCAGTTCTATGAGGTAGATACTATTAACCTCATACTCCAGGTGAGTAAACAGGTAAAGAGAGATTAAACAACTTATTGGTCACATAACTATAAGTAAGTGATGGAGTTGAGATTCAAACCCAATTATTGATAATTATAAGCTATCAAATAAAGTATCAATAATGATATTTGTTATTAATATCATGGAATTAATATCATGGAATCACCGTTATTATTAATATGTAGAAAGCAGTTCTCTTTTTCTTTTGTCAAACATTCCCCAGCGCTCTCAGAAACATTCTTAATTTGTAAAGCCAATGACTGAGGTCCAATATTGCGCTATTCATTTGTCATTGAGCAGTGCGCTTAGCTTCCTGCCAGGGTTACTGGGCATGGGGTGACGCTTCAACAGTCCTAATTCACAATACCCAAATTATTAAGGTCGTCGTTCTGAGAAACATACACAATTAGTTTTTTACGGAACTGTGTCTCCAAAGCTTCATCCTTTTAGACACAGGTTGCTTTCTGCTTTTTTGTGATTGGTCTCTCATCTAACATCTAAACATTCCTGGGAAACTGGTGATGGACTGGAGTCCCAGCGTTGCTTATAGGAAAATAAACTTTCAAACTCCTTAGATGGTTGGTCTCGGTTTACGCTTTTATTCTCAGCTTATGTCCTTATTTACACCAGGCCTGGGAAAAAAAGGGGGAAAGCCAAGTTCTGAAGCAAAACTTTGGAAATAAGATAAATTCCAGCTGCTTCAGCAAAAGGAAGCAGCTGTATTCAAGCAAAGCAAATGATAAAAACTGGATTACCCTCTCCTGCTGGAGACCAAAAGAGTTTCAAGAAGTTTGGGACAAAAATGGAATTATTTCTTTGAGTTTAATTTCAGCTTAGTATAAGGCATCCTCTGAAATGTGGATATTTTCACTTTAATTATTCTCCCACAGAACCAGGATGAAATGGTCTTTTTAGAGAGTGACCTTTAAAAGTGCGTGGAGAGAAAAGAAGACGAAGGAAGGTGCTGGGCAATTGTCACCTTTTCATCAGAAGTGAAAAAATGTTTTATGTACCTCATCCCTAAAGGCTGGCATCATCATCATCATTACAATTACCAGTTACTGAGGTTGACTATGGGGCAGTCACTGGGGTACACAGATGATCTGTCTTTCTACAATATGTCCTTGACTATGTATAGATCAACACCTCTAACATCTGACCCAACATTGCTCGGTATCACTCTTTGCTCTCCATCTATCGACTCTGTCATAGTCACCTGTTAACTTTCAATTAGTTCATTCATGCATTGATTTCTTCATTTATTAAAGAGTTGTTGAACATCGAATACAACGTAGGCACTGTGCGAGGTGCTTACAGCTCATTGGGGGAGATAAACTTATTCACAAAAAAAGTCACAGTGCAGAGATACAAGTTTAATGTCGGTGCTCTCGGAAAGGAGGAAGTGGTCGTTGCTGCTTAGGAAAAGATTTCGTGGGGGTCAGGGATGCCTCACGGGACAGGAGGAGGAAGAAGTGAAGGAGATGCTGAGTGAGTCTTGAAAGGAGCAGAAGTTTTCTAGCTTTTGCTCAGAGCTTGATTCTCCTACTGTGCTCCGTGGACCTTAAACACTGTTCAGACATGTTTTGGGGTATCTGTCCAGCCCATTCCCATAATGGTAAATCATATTTTATGGCATGCATCTACCTCCTTCCCGTATTTAATTGGACTAAGGGTAAATCTCTAAACTTAGCTGCACCAGTAAGATTCTCTTTTTTGTTTTTTCAGGTTCTTAATTAATAGACACAGAGGCTGTGATTGGGGAGTCGAGGACACTGGAGCCAAAAGATCAGGATTAAAATGTCAGACTAACTTTCCTCTCTGCTTGCATAACTTGTTATTGTTTAAATGGGCCCTGAGATATTGCAGCTGGACCCAAATAAATCAACAAATGAATTGATCACAGGGTGCTAGGATAATAAATATGGGATTTGGCACAGCAAGTGGAAGAAATTGGGAGCCACTTTCGATGGTGTGGTTGGGGAAGTCTCTCTGAGGAAACAGTATTTCAGTTGGGATCTGAAAGATGAGAAAAAACAGGCCATCAGACAATGAAGGCAAATGCCGCCCAGGCAGGAGCAGCAGCTGGAGCGCGTCCTAGCGGCAGAGCAGCGTGGCTTAGAGAAGTGAGTAAGGAGGAGAGGAGATCTGGACCCGTTGGGACCAGGACCTGGAGGCAGTTGGTATTTTACTCTTGATATAGAATAAAACCAGTAGCCATTAACGAGTTTTAAGCAGAGCTTTGACTATCTGAGTTAAGTACAGTCGTCCCTCCCTCTCCGAGGGAGATGCTTCCAGGACCCCCGCGGATACCAAAATCCATGGATTTTCAAGTTCCTCATGTAAAGTGGCCTAGCACAGTCGACCCTTCATATCTGTGGATGTGGAACTTGAGGATATGGAGGGCCAACTGTGGTATCAATTCATTTCAAGCTCTCAGTGAGTTGACCTAGCAGTAGGGATTTTTTTTTTTTTTAGTTTTATTGAAATATAGTTGATTTACAATGTTGTGTTAGTTTCAGGTGTATAGCAACTTGATTCAGTTATACATCCATATAAAATACATCCTTTTTTTTACATTTTCTTCCATTATAGATTATTACAAGATACTGAATATAGTTCCTTGTGTTATACAGTAGGTCCTTGTTGGTTATCTATTTTATATGCAGTAGTGTGTGTATTTTAATCCCAACCTCCTAATTTATCTTCCCTCTCCCCGCTATCAACTTTGGTAACCATAAGTTTGTTTTCTATATGTGGAGGCAGTAGGCATTTCTAACACGTGGTGTAGGCTAGCACGATCAAAGTATTCTACATGTGTCTGTGGACTTCACATGACCCAGTCTGGCCCTTTTATGGGGCGCAATCTGTTACCTAGATACCCACAACTCAGTGGCATAGGAAACTAATGATTATCAAAATAGCAACATTTACAGATTCAGACTGTAAATATTTTTAATATAACGAACTGTATTTAAGCCTCACGTATTAGGTCAACTACCTATTAATGGGTAATTGGGGATGATTATTATCCCGAAGTCAAGAGAAGTTCCATAATTGATCAGTGGTGGAGCTGGGATTCCTGTTTAGGTTGTTCTGACTCTAAAGCTAGAATATTTAACTACTCTTTTGTCTCTTGTTATGTTAAAGCTGACTGAGATTTCTGAGCAGAATCAACTCCTACCCTCTCATTTTAGAAAGTGAGGCAGTCATGGCCGAATGTCAGGTGGGCTGGGTGAGGTCACACAGCAGCTAGTTGGTGGCCTAGCCTTGTTCAAGATTGTACTCACTAGTTCTCATGGACAGTTTTGAACTACGTGTGCCCTCGTATTGCATGTACTGGTGCTAGTTACCTCCATCTTGTCTTAAAAATCTTTGGTTTTGTGACTCTTACAAGCAAGACGACAACACACTTTTGCATTAATGACAAAGTGAGATTACTTCACTGAAGAATTAAGAAGGAAAAATATCTATCTGTGGGAGGAAGGTCAGATAACATGCTATGCAAATGTAGCTCAAAATCATGTGGTCTGTCACATGTCAAGAGCAACAGCCAGAAAATGAAAGGCTTCCTATGGTGATGAACATCTCGGTACTTTTTTGTTAATCTGCATCTTATCCCACCTGGTGAACTTAAACCCACCTCCCCCAACTTGCCTTTCATCTGTGAACACCAATCTGGGTTATTTGATTTTTAAGGCTCTACAGCTCCTAGGCTTCATCTTCCCATGACAGAGGAGAGGTTAATTATGAATATCTGAACGATGTTGTGTCAGTCATTCCCAATGTGTGTTTCTGGAATACTAGCTCTAGTAGGCATTACGTGAAAAAAGGGTTCTGTAGCCAAATGGGTTTGGGCAAGGCTGAGCTTACTGAGTTAGATAATTTCTTTTCCTACAAGAAACCTATGGTCTTTAGTATGTATTGTGACTATCAAAGACAGGGGTATAGAACATGGCATTTCCCAAATAGATTTGACAGTGGAAAACTTCTCTCAGGGTTTCCACTAAAACTCTCAAAACTGTAAGTGCTGGCCAATTCTCTGACCTAATTCTCAGGCACTTAATCGGCTACAGCCAGGCTTGCTCTATATAAATAAAGTCTGCTCCAAGTATAACAGTGAGATTCTCCATCCCTAGGACTCTTAATTAGTTTTTTACCCTTTCTTTATCTCCCAGCCTTTCTCTACTTTTTTATTTTTTCCATTTTCGTATCGGTACATGGCAAAACCTTTTTAAAATTGAAAAATGCAACGTGATGTACACGTGGAGAAATATGTAGTCTGTGTAGGGTAATCTCAGAGGCACAGGAAAGGCACCTTTGCTCCAAACTATCTGTACGTCTCTTTAGCCCATTTTGTGATATGAATGATATACTTAACAACTCATTTATGTAGCTTTATTAGTATTGTCTTAGAAAGAGTATCTTCTAGCCATTGATAGCATCTGATGAATTAGCTGCTTTAATTCTCTAATTATTTTCCCTTGGAAGGTTATAGGGAGAGAGCTTTGAGAGGGTAGGAATTTTGATAAGGACTGTTACGGGCTGTTGCGCTTTGGGGCCAGAATCATCTAGCTGTTTCCTACTTGCCAGCACTACCCTTCCTTGACTGGGACACTCCTGATTCCCCAATCCACATTACTTTGATTCTGGAAACTTCCATAGGGAGTTCCAGAGTTCCACAGTAGACTCTGTTCCACTGTACACTCTGGGACTTGATGAGTGTTGAACAAGGCAGATAACTCTGCATGTAAATTCACACAGCATTTTGGCCTTTTAGGTCAAGAAGTAACAGTAAATCTTCAAACAGTAATACCAGTTACTAAACAGCAAAAACAGGTTATTTTGATACCACTTGATTTTACATGACACTTAAAAGTGGCTGGAATCATGGTTTAAAAGATGCGTTTGAACATTGTGCCTCCTTCTGACTGTTTCCGGAATGCTGTGGGGTAGCTAACAGCTACCTAGGCAGTAGATGGACAGCTGACTCTGCGTGGACTTCCTGGCTTCTGGCTCACTATGCCCAGATCAAGAAGGGGGAGGGAAGGGGAGGGGGTAAAGAAGGGAGCAACTAAGTGTGCAGTGGAGTAAGAGATTGAGGAATTAACTCTCCTGTCTCATGGAGACATTGAATCTTGTCACTGGAAGGGACATTTACATTGAGTTTAATTGCTATCTTTTAGAGGTGAATCAAGCAGACCAGAGAGGGTGAATGACCTGCCTACAGACATGCGTTAGAGCTTGGATCAGAGTTCAAGCCTAGCGCTCTGCTCTGTTAGACCACGCTGCCAAAGACCTGCGGGCTGGGTGACATCAAAAGGATGATGGAGCCAGGAGAAAATGTGGGCAGAGCGACTTCTCTTCTCTGTCACCTCCATCTTCCCACTGCCCACTTCAGTGCTCCCTTCTTTCACATTTTTCCTTCCTTTTCTTGCCATTTGTCACAAAACCAGCCCCCTCTTCTTCTTTTGCTACTCCTTTTGTTTCTCATTCTTTCTCACCTTATTTCGTCACTCTTTTTTTTTTTTTTTTTTTTTTTTTGCGGTACGCGGGCCTCTCACTGTTGTGGCCTCTCCTGTTGCGGAGCACAGGCTCCAGATGCGCAGGCTCAGCAGACATGGCTCACGGGTCCAGCCACTCAGCGGTATGTGGGATCTTCCCGGACTGGGGCACGAACGCGTGTCCCCTGCATCGGCAGGTGGACTCTCAACAACTGTGCCACCGGGGAAGCCCTCGTCACTCTTTTTTTTCCCATTCTTTTCTCTTCCCACAATTTTAGCTACTAACTCATTTCTTTCCTATGTCGCAAATGTTTCTCTCCAAGGTGTCAATTCCTACAACTTCAACTGATTGGTAACTTGGTTCTATTCAAGTTGACTGCAAATGGCTATGCATCTGAGTGCACAACTCTAAGGGGTACAAAAACTTCAGTATGACCATCCCCTGTCCTCTGGTCCCATCCCCAACCAAGAACTTGATTTATATGCAACAAAATGGAAAAAAAATTGACAAACTTCCATTAGCTATGACAACTACTCTCTAAGAAGGGCAGAGCTCGTATAGTCCTGCTGAGGAGCTTGTTGGGTTTGGTGAATGAAGGTAAGCTAAGACAGGCTTTTTCTATCTTGTCTTGGGAGAGTTGAATGGCTTTCCATAGCCCAAAGAGAGGAATTTGGAGTTGTATGAAGAAGAGAGATGAAATAGCTTGGATAAGAAGAAAGAAGCCAGAAAGATGGGGTGAAGCTGGCCTCAGGAGTAACCAGTGGAAATTCCCCATGGTGAAGTGACCTAAAGACATCTTAAGAACGGGTATGCATAAAAGTTGTGATGGCAACAGCCTCTTCTGTCTCCCTCCAGATCCTAAGTTCATTGAATTTCAGTCGTACATGCTTTGGGGTTATGTCTGATTGATGGATTTGGAAATTGCTTACAAGGCTAAGTTTGACATTTGGGGACATTCAGTGCTGAGCGGAGAAAACAAGCCTATGAGAAATAGGAGCCTGGAGCAGAGGTGAGCGTGAGCATGAGGCTGCCTAGGAATCTGAAAGAAAGTTTGGAGGGAGGGCAGATGTTTTGGACTTGCACTGAGCATGGAACAAGGATTGGAGCTGATTTTATCTACATTTCAAGGGGCCAGGATTCCTTGGCCGACATCTGGTTTACACATATATGATTAGAACACAGATGGGTTTCCCCAGGCCCAAATTATAACCACATAGCATCAGCTTCTCATAAGCTGCTAAGAGAGAAGGTCATAGAGGCTCTTATCCAAGGGCAATGGCATGTTTACTTTTCATTTAGAAAGAAGGTCTTGGAAAAGATCAAATGGGTAAACTTGTTAATACAGCAAATGTGCAAAACCTGAGAGGAGTCTCTTCACTGCTTATTGCCAGCTGGTACATGGCAGTTGCCTAAAGACTTAGAGAGAGGGGGCCTGGAAGGATGGTTAGAAACCATTTCCACTCATCACTGAGCCCGGGTGCCAGGTAGGAGAAGTGTTGGCTTCCATAATGGGAAGACACTTTTCCTAATGAAATAGGATTTTTTTTCTTTTGGAATTGACCGAAACACCATAGACCATAAACCATCATCACCCCTCTCTGGTTAAAGTAAAACAAGTATTGGAAAGCTGACATGGTCTAGGGTGCTGGTAAGCAGGACTCAGTGGTCTTCAGTGGTCCTCAGTTTCTTCCATTTCAGAGCAATGAGAGAATTTCCAGCAAAGAGGGTGTCTTTAAATAAAAATGCTTACCAGTAGGAAGCCTTGATGTAACAGGCACTGTGCTAAATAAATGCATCACTTAATTAAATTTAATTCTCACCACAGATATTATTTGTGGCCAATGGAAGTCCTGTGGTTGCCCCACTTGAGCAAATATTGACTTTTTAGGCCTTTAGAAATGTCTGAAAGCAATCTGTCATTATCACTGTTGATTGATTAAATATCAATTAATTTTTACTACCATGCCCCCAGCTCAAAGAACAAATCAAACACAGCAGCTTTTATAGCTGGTGAGCAACAAGGGTAGGTTTTTAAAAAAAATATGGACTACTTTGTTGATTACTCCTGAGGTCTTTGAGACAGATCTGCAGAAGTAGGAAAAGAGAAAACCCACTACAGGGGCAAAGCCAGGCACCTTAGGCTATAATCTTGGATAAATTGATAGTATTTCCTAGTCTCAGATTTTTTATTGGTAAATGAAGGGATTTGAAATGAAAATTCTTTTCTGGCCCCTCCAGCTAAAAAATCTGCTTCTACGTTTTGAAGCTCTGGAGCTATTACTGTCTCTTCTGTCCTGATTTGCCTGATTTCCTGACACTGTCACTTATAAATAAGAGATCAAGTGTGAATTGAATCATTCAACTGAGGACCAGGACACCTAATGTCCCTGAAACCAGCCCAGCAGTTGTGTCTTTCTGTTCCTCTCTCCTCTCAATTGGAAATAGAAACTGTCCTCACTTTTTCTAAGTAGTAATATAGTAAGATACACTCAGTCCCATCAAGTTCCGTAGAATGGAGTCTGTGTAAACAGGACATCAGCTAACATGGATAGAAGTCCAGACATACTGTTGCAGAAAAGCAAGTTACAGAATTTGTACAGTGTAACACTATTTATGTGACACATATAACAATTTTGTGTATGTGTGTGTGTGTCTATGCCAATAAATGTGTAAAAGTAATTAGGGGTAGTGGTTAAAGAGAATTTAAGTCTTATATATATATTTTTAACAAGAACAAGGCATTATTTTTATTTGAATGATTCAAAGCAATAAAACTACACTGTAATTTTTGCTGGCTGTACAATGATTTGCCATCTTTAGATGGAAACTACATTATGAAGTCTCCAAGAACGGATCAAAAGAAAACAGTCACCAACTTGAAAGATCTGGTTGGTGTTTGCGTGGTGGGAAGGGAAGTGGGTGTTGGAAGCATGATGCAATATGGGCGGTGTGATATCGGGAAATGGAATGTATGTGTATGTATTGCTGTATTCTGGAGAAGCCTCTTGTTTGGTCTGTTTCTTGTTTTGATATTGCTTTGAGGAAAGAGTCCAAGAATATGGTTTTCTTTAAAAAAAAAAAAAGGAAGATGATACAGTGCCTGTGAAATTGAGGACAGGCGTGTGTGTGTGTGTGTGTGTGTGTGTGTGTGTGTGTGTGTGTGTGTGTGTGTGTGTTGGATGCTGGAGGAATCCTATACCCCTTGTTACTCTTTATTTAGGTTTTATAGGAATTAGTAGCTGAACACTTTTCAAAAACTTTCTATATTCATTATTTTGTTTTATCATTAATGAGGATAAAGGAGAGGAATCTGGAGCTCAGATAAATAAAATGATTTGCCCAAAGGATATACCACAACTGGACTTCATCCCAACTCACACCAACACCAGCCTGCTAATACCCTGCTCTGCTGTGGGCAGAAGGGTCAGAGGGCATGGCCTGATGACACAGAAGCCTACATTGGGTTGTGATGGTTAAAGAAGTAGGATACAAATACAAATACCAGTTTCCTGCTGGCCATATAATTAGTCCACAAGAAATGTCAGATATTATGTGTTGTTCCAATTATTCGAATTTCCAGAAACAATGAAGGACAATCCTCCAGACTTTGAGATTCTCTGACATGATTCTGCAAAGATTCCCCCTCCTTTGCACTACCTCCACACCTCCTTCCCTTTGCTTTTAGGTTCCTTTATTTTTTTAAATTAATTTACTTATTTTTGGCTGCGTTGGGTCTTTGTTGCTGCGCACGGGCTTTCTCTAGATGCGGCGAGCGGGGGCTACTCTTCATTGCGGTGCGCGGGCTTCTCATTGCGGTGGCTTCTCTTGTTGCAGAGCACGGGCTCTAGGTGCACGGGCTTCAGTCGTTGCAGCATGTGGGCTCAGTAGTTGTGGCGCACGGGCTTAGTTGATCCGTGGCATGTGGGATCTTCCCTAACTAGGGTGTGAACCCGTGTCCCCTGCATTGGCAGTCTGATTCTTAACCACTGCGCCACCAAGGAAGCCCCTGCTTTTAGGTACCTTGATGAGCACGATTTACATTTTAAGCATTGGTTGCTACCACCAGAGACCTGTTGTTGAGTTGCCTAAGTAGTTTGGAGTCCCTGACAAAGATCGAGGGCTTTGGCTTTAGCTGTTTCAGGAGGCAGTGGTGTGCATCTGAATAAACTTAGCTTAATCATGGTTGGCGCAGTTTATCAGGGACATAACATCAAATAAATAAATGACTCCTGGAAAACAGCTCATTCTAAAGCCAGCCACTTTTATTGCTGAGCTCTGATTTCACTATGATTAATGAGGATGTGCTTCCTCATCTTTGGAGATCAAAAGAACAGCTTCTCAAATCCCTTCCCCTCCTAGCACTGTCTTGCTGTTTAATCTATGAGACTCAAGATGGTTCCATTTCGTGAGTACTCCGTGGCTTAGAAACAATTGTCCTGCACAAATAAATAGGACGGTTATGATCACTGTGCCATCCTAAGACTCAGTCTCCTGCTCAGAGAGTGTAGCTTCAGGATAACAGTGGTAAGTGATTTCCCCCCAGTAATACCTCGTATGCTTTAGCACTTCTGAGGTTCTCGTAAAGGAATTCACTGGTACTGAAGAGGGAAGACATTTCCCTCCAGAAAGTTAGAAAGTCTCTCTGTGTAGAAAAGCGAGAAACTGTGTTCTTTGGGGTTTGCCTTTGAGTGTTGCTCTGGGCTTAATTCTTTGTGTTTTGTGTTTATTATGACTCAAGTAGAACATTCTCAAAGATTCAAACAACCCAGAGGCATGCAGAGCAAAACATGGAACTTCTCTCTGCTTCCTCCCCCTTTTCATTTCTTATTCCAGAGGTAGCCACAGTCAGCAGTCTGTCTGCATCTTCCTTCGTTAATGCATTGACATACATGTCTAAAGCCATTTTCTTCCTGCTTATTTTATTTATTTTAAAGGAATGTGATTCTGAATGCAATATTCAACAATATACTCAATAATACACAGATTTTTAAAAAATTATGAAATATTTCAGGCACGTAGAAAGTTTCGACAATAATGAAATATCCACTTACCTATTACCTAAGCTTTGTGAATGGTTACATTTTGCTTAATTTGCTTCATATATTTTAGTGAAGTTTCACAGTAGAAATACTTGTTGATGCTCCCTCCATATCTTTCCTTTATCCCTTCCCTCCTTCAAATGTAATCTCTATTCTAAATTTGGTGCTTATTCATCCCTAATATGTTTTTATACTTTTACTAAATGTTTTAAGGTAGAATTGATATATAAAATATGAGTCTCAGGTGCACAGTATAATGATTTGGTATTTGCATATATTGCAATTTTTTTTCTTGTGATGAGAACTTTTAAGATTTACTCTTAGCAATGTTCAAATATGCAGTACTACATTATTATTAACTATAGTCACCATGCTGTCTATTACATCCCCATGATTTGTTTATTTCACAGCTAGACGTTTGTACCTTTTGACCTTCTTCATCCATTTTGCCCATCCCCCCACCTCCAATCTGTTCTTTGTCTCTATGAGTTTGGTTTGTGTTGGGGTTTTGTTGTTGTTGCTCTATTGGTTTTTTTTTTTAGATTCCACATATAAGTGAGATCATATGGTGTTTGCCTTTCTCTGCCTGACTTATTTCACTTAGCATAATGCCCTTAAGGTCCATCCATGTTGTCTGAAATGGCAAGATTTCATTCTTTTTATGGCTGAATAATACTCCACTGCTCCACTTTGTGTGTGTGTGTGTGTGTGTGTGTGTGTGTGTGTTTGTGTGTGTGATAGCTTCTTTATCCATTTGTCCATCGATGGACACTTAGGTTGTTTTCATATCTTGACTATTATAAATATGCTGCAATAAACGTGAGGGTGCGTATGTCTTTTTGAGTTAATCTTTTTGTTGTCTTTAGATAACTATCCAGAAGTGGAATTGCTGGATCATGTGATAGGAATATTTTTAATTTTTGAGGAAACCCCATACTGTTTTTTATAGTGGCTGCACTGATATACATTCTCACCAACAACACACAAGGATTCCCTGTTCTCCCCATCCTCGTGGACACTTGTTAATTATCTTTTTCATGATAGCCATTCTAACAGGTGCGCAGTGATATATCATTGGGAGTTTGATTTTTATTTCCCTGATCAGTGATATTGAGCAACTTTTTATGTACCTGAAGGCCATCTGTATGTCTTCCTTGGAAAAATGTCTATTTAGTTCTGCCCATTTAAAAAATTGGATCTTTGGAGTTTTTTGTTATTGAGTTGTATGAATTTTTAATATATTTTGGATATTAACCTTTTATCAGATATATAATTTACAATGCTTTTCTCACATTCATTAGGTTGCCTTTTCCTTTTGTCGGTGGATTCCTTTGCTGTATGGAAGCTTTTTAGTTTGATGTACCCCTACTTGTTTATTTTTGTTTTTGTTGCCTTGGGTTTTGGTGTCAGATTCAAAAAATCATTGCCAAGAGTGACGTCAAGGAGCTTACCACATACGTTTGCTTCCAGGAGTTTTATGCTTTCAAATTTTACATTCAAGTCTTTAATCATGTTGCTGTCCAGTTTTCCCAACATCATTTATTGAAGAGACTGTCCTTTCCCCATTGCATATTCTTGGATCCTTTGTTGTAAATCAATTGACCATATATCTGTGGATTTATTTCTGGGCTCTCTATTTTGTTCCATTGACCTATGTGTTGGTTCTTATTCCAAAACCATACTGTTTTGATTACCTTAGCTTTGTATTATAGTTTGAAATCAAAGAGCATGATGCTTCTAGTTTTGTTCCTCTTTGCCAAGATTGTTTTGGCTATTTGGGGTCTTTTGTGGTTCCATACAAATTTTAGGGTTGTTTTATTTCTGTGAAAAATGTCATTGGAATTTTGATAGGGATTGCTTTGGTAGTATGAACATTTTAACAATATTCTTCCAATCCATGAGCATAGAATATCTTTCCAGTTATTTGTGTCTTCTTCAATTTCTTTCATTAATGTCTTGTAGTTTTCAGTGTACAGATCTTTCACCTCCTTAGTTAAATTTATCCCTGTGTATATATTCTTTTTGATGCAATTTAAATGGGATTGTTTTCTTAATTTCTCTTTCTGCTAGTTTGTTTAGAAATGCAACAGATTTCTGTATATTGATTTTGTATCCTGCCACTTTACTGAATTTATTAATTCTAACAGTTCTTAGATAGAGTCTTCAGAGTTTTCTATATATAATATGTCACCTGTAAATAGTGACAGTTTTACTTCTTCCTTTCCAATATACATGGCTTCTATTTCTTTTTCTTATCTAATTGTTCTGACTTGGACTTCCAATACTATGTTTAACAAAATGGTGAGAGTGGGCATTCTTTTCTTGGTTCTGATCTTAGAAAAGCTTTTAGCTTTTCACCATTGAGTAAGATGTTAGCTGTGGCCTTTATTATGTTGAGGTACATTCCCCCTGTACTCACTTTGTTGAGGACTTTTATCATAAGTGGATGTTAAATTTTTTCAAATGCTTTTTCTGCATCTATTGAGATAATCATGTGATTTTTATCCTTTCTTTTGTTAATGTGGTGAATCCCATAAATTGGTTTGTGAATACTGAACCATCTTTGCATCCCTGGAATAAATCTCAATTGATCATCGTGTGTGATTCTTTTAAATATTTTGTTGGTTTGGACTTGCTAATATTTTATTGAGGGTTTTTTCAGCTATATCTATCAAAGATATTGGCCTATAATTTTCTTTTTTTGCATTGTCTTTGTATGGTTTTGATCAGGGTAATGGTGGCCTTGTAGAATGAATTTGGAGTGTTCCATCCTCTTCAACCTTTTATTAAAAACTGAAGTATAGTTGATTTACAATATTGTGTTAGTTTCAGGTGTACAGCATAGTGATTCAGTATTTTTTGCAAATTATGCTCCATTATAGGATATTACAAGACAATGGGTATAATGCCCTGTACTATAAAGTATATCCTTGTTGCTTATTGATTTTACATATATTATTGTATTTGTTAATCCCATACCCCTAATTTGTCCCTCCCCACTTACCTCTCTCCTTTGGTAACCACAAGTTTGTTTTCTGTATCTGTGAGTCTGTTTCTGTTTGCATATGCATACAGTTGTATTATTATTTAGATTCCACATATAAGTGATATCATACAGTATTTGTTTTTCTCTGTCTTATTTCAGTAAGCATAATATTCTCTAGGTCCATCCATGTTGATAAAAATGTCAGTATTTCATTCTTTTTTTTATGACTGAGCAATATTCCATGGTGTATACATGTGTATAAACACACAGAGCACATCTTATTAATTAATACAATCATCTGTTGATGGGCACTTGAGTTGCTTCCATGTCTTGGCTATTGTAAATAGTGCTTCTGTGAACACTGAGGTGCATGTATCTTTACAAATTAGCATTTTCAGTGTTTTTGAATATATACCCAGCAGTGAAATTGCTGGATCCTATGGTAGTTCTATTTCTGATTTATTAAGGACCCTCTATATTGTTTTCCATAGTGGCTGCACCAATTTACATTCCCATCAACAATGAACAAGGGTTCCCTTTTCTTAACATCTTAGTCAGCTTTTGTTATTTGAGTTCTTTTTGATGATAGCCATTCTGATTTGTATGAGGTGATACCTCATTGTGGTTTTGATTTGAATTTCTCTGATAATTAGTAATGTTGACCATCTTTTCATGTGCCTGTTAACCATCTGTTTGCTTTATTTGATTTTGAGTTGTATGAGCTGTCTATATAATTTGGATATTAACCCTTTGTCTGTCATATCACTTGCAAATATTTTCTTCATTTCTGTAGGTTGTCTTTTGATTTTATTGATGGTTTCCTTTGCTGTGAAAAAACTTTTAAGTTTAATTAGGTCCCATTTGTTTAATTTTGCTTTTATTTCTTTTGCCTTAGAAGATTGATCCAAGAAAATATGGCTATGGTTTGTGTCAAAAAGTGTTCTGCCTATGTTCTCTTCTAGGATTTTTATGGCTTCAGGTCTTACACTTAGGTCTTTAAACCATTTTGAGTTTACTTTTGTATATGGTATGGGGAAATGTTCTAATTTCATGGTTTCACAGGCAACTATCCAGATTTCCCAACACCACTTGTTGAAGAGACTTTCTATTCTCTGTTGCATATTCTTGCCTCCTTTGTCATAGATTAATTGACCTTAGGTGCTTGCTTTTATTTCTGGGCTCTCTATTCTGGTCCATTGATCTATATTTCTCTTTTTGTGCCAATACCATGCTGTTTGGATTACTGTAGCTTTCTAGTATAGTCTGAAGTCTGGAAGGGTTATAACTCTGGCTTTGTTCTTTATTCTCAGGATTGCTTTGGCAATTCATGGTCTTTTGTTGTTCCATGTATATTTTAGGATTCTTTGTTCTAGTTCTGTGAAAAATGTCATGGATATTTTGTTAGGGATTGCATTAAATCTGTAGATTGCTTTGGGTAGTATGGCCATTTTAATAATATTGATTCTTCCAATTCAAGAGCATGAGTTATTTTTCCATTTCTTTGAATCATCTTCAGTTTCTTTCATCAATGTTTTATAGTTTTCAGAGTATAAGTCTTTCATTTCCTTGGTTAAGTTTATCCCTAGGATTTTTTTTTTTTGATGCAACTTTAAACAGGATTTTTTTTTACTTTCTCTTTCTAATATTTCATTATTAGGGTATAGAAAAGCAACAGATTTCTGTATATTCATCTTGTATCCTGTAACCTTACTGAATTCATTTATTCTAATAGCTTTTGGGTGGAGACTTTAGGGTTCTCTACATAGAATATCATGTCATCTGCAAATAGTGACAAGTTTTACTTCTTACCTTAAAATTTGGATACTTTTTTTTTCTTGTCTGATTGTTGTGGCTAGGACTTTCAATGCTATGTTAAATAGAAGCACTGTGAGTGGGCATCCTTGTCTTATTCCTAAATTTAGCAGGAAGGCTTTCAGCTTTTCACTGTTGAGTATGATGTTGACTGTAGGTTTGTCATAAATGACCTTTATTAAGTTGAGGTATGTTCCCTCTATAGCCACTTTGATGAGAGTTTTTATCATGATTGAATGTTGAATTTTGTCAAATGCTTTTTCTGCATCTATTGAGTTGATCATATGGGTTTTGTCTTTCCTTTTGTTAATGGGGTATATCACATTGATTTTGTGCATGTTGAACCACCCTTGTGACCCTGGAATAAACCCCTCTTGATCATGGTGTGTGATCCTTTTATGTGTTGTTGGATTTGGTTTGCTAATATTTTATTGAGGATTTTTGCATCTATATTCATCAAAAATATTGGCTTGTAAATTTCTTTTTTTTGTAGTGTTTTTCTCTGGTTTTGATATAAGGTAATGTTGGTCTCACTGAATACATTTGGGAGTGTTCTGTCCTTTTCAGTTTTTTGCAGTAGAAAAGAATAGGTATTAGTTCTTCTTTATATGCTTCGTAAAATTCCCCTGTGAAGCCATCCAGTTCTGTACTTTTGTTTGCTGGGAATTTGTCTATTACAAATTCAATTTCACTTCTAGTGATCAACCTCTTCAAATTGTCTGTTTCTTCCTGATTCAGTCTTGTATGTTTCTAGAAATTTGTCCATTTCTTCTAGGTTGTCTGTTTTGTTGGCATATAACTCTTTGTAGTATTCATTTATGATTTTTTTTTTTTGTATCTCTGAGGTATTATTATTTCTCCTCTTTCATTTCTTATTTTGTTTATTTGGGTCCATTCTCTTTTATTCTTGGTGAACCTGGCTAAAAGTTTATCAATTTTGTTTATCTTTTCCAAAAAACCCAGCTCTTTGTTTCATTGATCTTTTCTATTTTTTTTGTCTTTATTTTATATATTTCCTCTCTGACCTTTATTTTCTTCCTTCTGCTAACGTTGGGCTTTGTTTATTTTTTTTCTAATTCCTTAAGGTGGTAGGTAATGTTGTTAGAGATTTTTCTTGCTTCTTGAGGAAGACCTGTAACACTATAAACTTCTTTCTTAGAACTGCTTTTCCTCCATTCCGTAAACTTTGGAGTGTTGTTTGTATTTTCATTTGTCTCTAGGTATTTTCTAATTTCTCCTTTGGTTTCTTCATTGACCCACTGGTTTTTTTAATTATTTTTTTAATTTGAATTTTATTTTTTTTACACAGCAGGTTCTTATTAGTTATCTATTTTATACATATTAGTGTATATATGTCAATCGCAATCTCCCAGTTCATCCCACCACCCACCCCCCACCTCCCAGTCTTCTTAATACCATGTTGTTTAGTCTCCACATAGTTATTCTTTTTCCAATTTTTTAAATTGTTGATTTCTAGTTTTATAGTGTTGGGGTTGAAAAAAATGCTTAATATAATTTCTATTCTCTTAAATTTGTTGAGACTTGTTCCATGTACACCTTTCTGCTGTTTGGGGATGGAAGTCCAGCTGGTCTATTGTGTCATTTAAGACCACTGTTGCTTTATTGATTTTTCTGACTGGATGATCTGTTCATTGATGTAAGTGGGGTGTTAAGGTCCCTTACTCTTATTGTATTATTGTCAGTTTTGCCCATTATGTCTGCTAATATTTGCTTTGTATATTTAGGTGCTCCTCTATTGGGTGCATATATGTTAATGTGTGTAATATCCCCTTCTTGTCTTATCCCTTTATCATTATATAATGTCCTTATTTGTCTTTTGCTATAGGCTTTGTTTTAAAGTCTATTTTGTCTGATAGGAACATTGCTGCCTCCACTTTCTTGTCATTTCTGTTTGCATGAAATACCTTTTTCCATCCTCTCATTTTCAGTCTGTATGTATCTTTAGTTCTGAAGTGAGTCCCTTATAGGCAGCATATAGATGAGTATCTTTTTCTTTTAAATCCAATCAGTTAGCCTATGTCTTTTGATTGGAGCATTTAGTCCATTGACTTTATTTTTTTATTTTATTTTTTTTGCGGTACGTGGGCCTCTCACTCTTGTGGCCTCTCCCGTTGCAGAGCACAGGCTCCGGACACACAGGCTCAGTGGCCATGGCTCACGGGCCCAGCCGCTCTGCAGCATGTGAGATCTTCCCGGACCAGGGCACAAACCTGTGTCCCCTGCATCGGCAGGCGGACTCTCAAACACTGCACCACCAGGAAAGCCCCTAGTCCATTGACTTTTAAAGTAATTACTGATAGGTGTGTGGTCATTGCCATTTTATTACCTGTTTTCTGGTTTTTTGTGTAGTCCTTCTCTGTTTCTTCCCTCATGGTTTGCTAATTTTCTTTACGAGTGCTTGGGTTCTTTTCTGTTTAGTTTTTGTGTATCTACTCTAGGTTTTTTATTTATGGTTACCATGGGGTTCATATATGTTGACCTCTAACTATATTTACTTGTTTTAAATTGGTAGCCATTTAAATTCAAACACATTCTAAAAGAGTTACATTTTTTACTCTCCCACATTTTGTGTTTTTAATGTCATATTTTATATCTTCTTTTTCTGTTAACTATTTATTAAATACCATATTTTTGCCTTTTCTAGCGGGATTTTCCCTTTCCTATAGACTCTTACTTCTTTTCTACTTAGAGAAGACCTTTTAACATTTCTTTTAGGGTAGGTTTAATATTGATGAACTTTTTAGTTTTTGCTTGTCTGAGAAGTTCTTTCTCTTTCTTATTCTAAACGATAATCTTGCTGAATAGAGTATCCTAGGTTACAGCTTTTTCTTTTTCAGCCCTTTGAATATATCATGGCACTTCCTTCTGGCCTGCAAAGTTTCTGCAGAAAAATCAGCTGATAGCCTTATGGGTGTTCTTGTGTGTATGACTTTTTGTTTTTCTCTTGCTGCCTTTAGAATTCTCTCTATCTTTATCTTTTGCCCCTTTTTTTTTTTTTTTTGAGGTACACCGGCCTCTCACTGTTGTGGCCTCTCCCATTGTGGAGCACAGGCTCCGGACGCGCAGGCTCAGCGGCCATGGCTCACAGGCCCAGCCACTATGCGGCATGTGGTATCTTCCCAGACTGGGGCACGAACCCATGTCCCCTGCATCAGCAGGTGGACTCTCAACAACTGCGCCACCAGGGAAGCCCTATCTTTTGCCATTTTAATTATGATATGTCTTGGTGTGGGTCTACTTGGGTTCATCTTGTTTGGGACTCTCTGTGCTTCCTGTACCTGAATATCTATTTCATTCTTCAGGTTTGTGAAGTTTTCAGCCATAATTTCATCACATACATTTTCTTTTTTTTAAAAAAAAACTATATCTAGGTATAAATTTATTTTTATTTTTTTAAATTTTATTGAAGTATGGTTGATTTACAGTCTTGCGTTAATTTCTGCTGTACAGAAAAGTGACTCCGTTGTAGATATATATTCTTTTCCATATTCTTTTCCATTATGGTTTATCACAGGATATTGAATATAGTTCTCTGTGCTGTACAGTAGGACCTGGCTGTTTATCCATCCTATATATACTAGTTTGAACCTGCTAATCCCAAACTCCCAATCCTTCCTTCCCCCACACTCCCTCCTCCTTGGCAACCACAAGTCTGTTTTCTTTGTCTGTGAGTCTGTTTCTGTTTCATAGATATCTTCATCTGTCTCATAATTTAGATTCCATATATAAGTGATATCATATGGTATTTGTCTTTTTCTTTCTGATTTACTTCACTTAGTATGATAATCTCTAGGTCCATCCATATTGTGGCAAATGGCCTTATTTCATTCTTTTTTATGGCTTAGTAATATTCCATTGCATATATGTACTACATCTTCTTTATCCATTCATCTGTCAATGGACATTTAGGTTGTTTTTGTATCTTGGCTATTGTAAATAGTGCTGCTATGAACATAGGGGTGCATGTATCTTTTCAAATTATAGTTTTGTCTAGGTATATGCCCAGGAGCAGGATTGCTGGATCATATGGCAACTCTATTTTTTAGTTTTTTGAGGAACCTCCATACTGTTTTCCATAATGGCTGCACCAGTTTACATTCCCACCAACAGTATAAGAGGGCATGTTTTCTCCATACCCTCTCCAACATTTATTGTAGACTTTTTAGTGATGGTCATTCTGACTAGCGTGAGATGGTACCTCACTATAGTTTTGATTTGCATTTCTCTAATAATTAGTGATGATGAGCATCACTAATTATTAGAGAAATGTAAATCTTTTTAGGTGCCTATTGGTCATCTCTATGTCTTCTTTGAAGAAATGTCTATTTAGGTCTTCTTTTTGTTACTGAGTTGTATGAGCTGTTTGTATATTTTGGAAATTAAGTCCTTGTCTGTCTCATCATATGCAAATATTTTCTCCCAATCCATAGGTTTCCTTTGCTGTACAGAAGCTTGTAAGTTTGATTACATCTCATTTGTTTATTTTTGCTTTTATTTCCATTGCTTGGGAGACTGACCTAAGAAAACATTGGTATGATTTATGTCAGAGAAAGTTTTGCCTATTCTCTCTTCTAGGAGTTTTATGGTGTCATGTCTTATATTTAAGTCTTTAAGCCATTTTGAGTTTATTTTTGTGTATGATGTGAGGGTATGTTCTAACACCCATTTCATGTAGCTGTCCAACTTTTCCAACACCACTTGCTGAACAGACTGTCTTTTCCCTAATGTATAGTCTTGCCTCCTTTGTCGAAGATTAATTGTCCATAGGTGTGTGGGTTCATTGAATACATTTTCAATCCTCCTCTCTCTCTTCTTCTGGGACCCCTATAATACGAATGTTGGTACGCTTGGTATTATCCCAAAGATTTCTTAAGCTGTTTTCATTTTTTTCCAATTTGTTTTTATTTTTCTCTTCTAATTGGGTGATTTCCATTATTATATTTTACAGATTACGTGTGCATTTTTCTGTATCATTTACTATGCTATTCATTCCTTCCAGTGTGTTTTTTATTTTCCTTATGAAATTCCTCATTTATGATTTTTTTTTCATATTTTCTAGTTCCTTGTTAAATTTTTCACTGTGTTCATCTACTTTTTTTCCCTAATTCAGTGAGCATTCATATTACTAATGTTTTGAATTCTTTATCTGGTAAATTGTTTATTGCTATTTCATTATTTCTTCGGGGGTTTTCTCTTGTGCTTTCAACTGAGAGCAGTTCCTCTGCCTTTTCATTTTGTTTAACTATCTCTATCTCTATGAATTTAGGTCCAACAATTATTAGTTGAGGTCTTGAAGTGGTGCCCTTACGTAGGAGTGTCTGCTATAGACTGCTTATGCCCAGTGCCTTTGATTGGAGAGATAGATTTGACGTGGACACAAGTCATGTCTTTCTTCAGGATATGCTGGCAACTATCACCTTGGTAGGAGGTGAGGCTGGAGATGGAGGGGCTAGATCTAGAGCCAGGTGTGAGGCAGAGCTCTGAGATTCGGGTCTGAGCTGGCTCTGTTTTCTTTATGTGTATGTTTTCCTCTCTCCCAACACTGGGACCCTTGCCCCAGAGGGGAGCAGTCCTAAAATAGGGGGGCCTGTGTAGGTTCTTAGATATGATGGGGCATGGACTGCAGCAGATCAGCTGCAGACAAAGGTCTAAGCTGCCTCTGATGCACTGTTTGTGCAGATACCAGCAATTTTTGCCCTCGCCCTGCTCAGCCCTGGCCTTGGGTCCAAGTACTCTTTGTCCCTCATAGCCAGTAACTCCCCCCACCCTGTTGTGGAGCTGTACTGCAGGGTAGATGGGACCCACGTTGCCTCTTTGCATGTACTGGGACATGGGCTGTGGTGGACTGGCCATCATCAGAGTTCCAGGCTGCTTCTGATGTGCTTCTGAGTACACACCAACAATGACTGCCCCCACCCCACCCAGATGCCACCCTGTGTCTGAATTGCCTCTGTGCCCCATGGCCAACCTGTCTTCTCAGTCATGGCAGCTCTTGGTCCAATGCAGAGCTGTAACATGGAGTAAGTGGGGCTGGAGTGTTTGCTCAGCTCAGGCTGGGGCGTGTGCTGGCTGTGTCATAGGAAACTGGACAGAGAAGTCTTAAATCTGCCTTCTCCATTCTGCCTTTGGGGGCAAGGAAGCATGCATCTCCATTCTGCCTTTGGGGGCAAGAAAGCATGCACACACTCCTTATGAGTGGAGCCCAGGCTTTCCACAGCCCTCCTGTTAGTTCCAGCAGCCCTCCAACCAGCCAAGGGGCTTGTCTTCCCTAGATAAGAGTCAGGGATGGAGTGCCCAGTAAGTGGCTTGAACTGCTCACTCCCAGGGTGAATTTCTGCCCATGTAATCTCGCTTTTCCTCTGAGTCTCCTCCCAGGGCCATAGGTCCTGACCTGATTGCCTCTCTTCCTTTCCTACCCAATTCCATGTATATCCTTCTTAAAGCTTTGATTGTATAGGAGTCTTTCTGCCAGTTTCTAGTGAGAATTGTTCCATATGCAGATGTATTTTTGATGTGTCTGTGGGAGGACAGTGAGTTCCATGTCCTCCTACTCCACCAGCTTGATCTATCTGTGTCAAAACTGTAATGATTGATACTCTGCAGGTCACGTTCTACAAGACTTCGGAGAGTTTTCTAGAGTACCCACCATGAGCAAAATTGTTGGATTGTAGTTTATGTGTTATTCAGCTTTAATAAATATTGCCAGATTGTTTATTGAAGATGTTGTAATTTAAAAAAATTACTTTTTTCTTCACAACTTCCTTAATACTTGGTATTGTCAGACGTTTAAATTTTTTGGTTTTTTTTTTTTTTTTATTGCTTTAACTTGCATTTCCCTAGATGTTAGTGAGGTTGACACAATTTTCCATGTTTATTGGACATTAAAGTTTCTACTTTAGTGAATTGTCTAGTTACGTCTTTTGCTAATTTAGTATTTCCATAGTAATATGTAACACTTAAAAAACACTTATTATATGTCAGGCAAATTGGAAGGGCTTTATGTATGAAGTCATTTTATCTAAACAAGAATCACGTGAAAAAACTCAACCAAGCTCGCATAGGCAGTAAATTGCAGAACAGAGATTCAAATTCATGAAGTCTGGTTTCAGAGTTTGTGCAATTAACCACTGTGCTGAAAGTACCCCCTCACCCACACCCACCCCTGTTATCTGCAGTTTCACTTTCTACAGTTTTAGCTACCCACAGTCAATCATGGTCTGAAAATATTAAGTGGAAAATTCTAGAAATAAACAATTCATAGGTCATGGCTTGATGATCCTCCTTCTGACTCATCAGAAAGTCAGTAGTAGCCTAAGCCTATGTCACAATGCCTACTTCATTCACCTCACTTTCTCTTATCATCTAGGCATTGTGTCATCTTACATCATCACAAGAAACGTGAGTACAGTACAATGAGATATTTTGAGAGAGAGACCACATTCACATAATTTTATCACTGTATATTATAATTCTATTTTATTATTGTTGTTGTTGAGCTGTTTCTGTGCCTAATTTATAAATTAAACTTTATCATAGGTAGGCATGGGACAAAAACATTGTATATATAGGGTTGGGTACTATCCATGGTTTCAGGCATCCACTAGGGGTCTTGGAATGAATCCCCTGCAGATAAGGTGGGGCGGGGGTGCTGTAGTATCTGGCCAGATAGCAATCCTACCTTGTTCTTGTTCACATTCTTCTTCTTTATATTTCATGCCTATTCTGGGCTCTTGGCTCTTCCGTATGCATTTCAGGATTACATGCTTTTCAGATTCCTCCAAATCCTGTTGGAATTTTTAATTACATGGAAATTATAGTTTAATTTGGGAATACTTAACACTTTCACACTGTTGGGTTTTTCTCCCATGAGTGAATATGTTATATCTTACCACATATTTATCTCCTTTATTTGTCTCCTTAATGACTTTTAATGATTTTTAAAATAATTTTGTCCATGAAGGGGTGGCATATCTCTCATCCTCTCTCTTTAAATTTATTCCCGAAAAATGTATTGTTTTTGCTGCTGCTTTAAATGACATCTTTTTATCAATTTATTTTTACTTAAAAATTTTCTATATAAAAGCATAATTATTTTATACTTAGTTTTTATCTGGGAAATTTTCTGTTTCTCATTAGTTTTAATATTTTGAATAGAAATCTTTTGAATTTTCTAAAATCTACAATTTTAATTTCAGTGAAGGGAAGTTTTCTTTTCTAAATCTTATACCTTTATTTAATTTTCTTATCTTATAATTTCTTATGGTTTTCTTATGGTCCTTGTCTGTTATTGGAATCCAGGATTTACTTGCCTTCTAAAGAGTTAGAGAGAATTTCCTTTTTATCCACCCATTTTTATCTTGAATACTTGCATAATATTGGGATTATCTCTTCCTTGAATATTAGGTAAAACTTGTTTGTAAAATCATCTGGGCCTCCCCCCAACCCCTGCCCTGTAGGTAGATATTAAATTACTACTTCATTTCTTAAACAGTCTTCAGTCTATTTTTTTAAATTATCGCATTTTGAAAAATGACTTGTTCTTTAGAAAATTATTCATTTGTTCTGTGTTCATGTTAACAAACAAATTTTCTCATGATATTATATAACTTTTACTTTAAATTTTGGAACATTTAAAAGCTGTTGAAAAATATTTACATAGAAAATGATGTAACAGAATCATATAAAATGTCAAGTTAGGTTTTAACTATTTGTCATATTTGCTTCAGATCTCTCTCTCCATCTCTCTCCCTTCCTTTCTCTCTCTCTCTCCCTCCCTTTCTCTCTCCCTCCCTTTCTCCATCTATCTCACTTTCTCTCTCTCTTCTCTCAAAGAGAAAGGAAGGAAGGTGAAGGGAGAGAAAGAGGAAGGAAGAAAGAATATAATTGAGGAAGGAAAGAAGAAAATATTACAGTTAATGATACCCCTTCACATTTCATCTCGGTCTTCTCTCTTGAGATAACTGTTAACCTGAAGCAGTTGTACATCACATTTCTGTTTATTTTCTTACCTTCTCTATATATTTATATATGTATATTTAAATGATATAGTCTATTGTTTTGTGTGGTAAGCCAGATTTACATATGTGACAGCTACAGGCAGGTACTGTTCAGGGATTTCCTTTAACTATCCCTTAAAAAAATTACATATATATATATATATATATATATATGGTTTTTATCACCTATGAATGTATTCCTAACAATATACTGTTTTGCTTTTCTTATAATTGGGCTTTGGTATTATGCTGTGTATTATAGTTTTCTGCAACTTACTATTCACTCAAATTATATTTCCAAGAACCATGTATCAATATGTTTTTCACATAGTTACCTTCATTTTTTCACTACTAAATAGTATTTTTTGTGTGTCATACAGCAATTTATTTATCCACTTATCTGTTGACAGTTATTTTTTCCAGCTTTTTGCTACTGTGGACAGTACTGCCTTCAGAACACTTCCTTCTTTCCTTTTCTTTATCAAACAGTTTTTTAAAAATATCTTTATTGGAGTATAATTGCTTTACAATGTTGTGTTAGTTTCTGTTGTACAACAAAGTGAATCAGCTATACATATACATGTATCCCCATATCTCCTCCCTCTTGCGTCTCCCTCCCACATTCCCTATGCCACCCCCCCATCCCACCCCTCTAGGTGGACACAAAGCACGGAGCTGATCTCCCTGTGCTATGCGGCTGCTTTAATGAGTACTAATATGCTAGGCACAACTCTAAAAACTCGGGTCATAGCAGTGGACAAACCAGTCAAAGATCTGTGTATTGGCAACTTAGATTCTAGAGGGCAAAACAGCTAAGAAACAAGACAAGTAAACTCTATAATCTGTTATATGGTAATAAATACTAAAGTAAAAAATAATATAGCAGAGAAGGGAGAAAGGAGGTCTTGGTAGCAGAGGAATGATCATTTTGGAAAGGACGCCAAGGAAGCCCGTACTGAGAAGCTGCTCTTTGAGCAGAGACCCACAGGAGTGAGGAAATAAGCCACGCACGTGTCCAGGGAAGGAGAATTTCAGGCCGAGGTAGCAGCAAGTTCAAAGGTCCTAAGGCAGGAGCGTGCCTGGTGCACTCCAGAGCCTTCAGGGAGGGCAGTGTGGCCGCCACACTGTTCAAGACAGAGGGTGACCAGAGACAAGGACAGAAAACTAGGGGGTGAGGGGGCAAGGGGAGGGTGCAGATCCTGGAGGGCCTTGTGACACAGGAGAGCATTTGGCTTTTACTGTGAGTGAGATAGCAAGTTCTTTCACTTCCATTTTTATCCAAATCCCTTTAGTGGCTGAGCTGAGAAAAGTCTATGCGGGCTGGGATAGAAGCAGAGAGACCGGTTAGGAGGCTGTTTCCGGAATCCAAGTATGATATTAGCCAAGGTCTGTACTTTATCTCACTTCATATTGCCCCACAACAACCCTTTAAGGTAGATATTATTATGCCCATTTGCCAATAAGGAGTTGAGGCTCAGAGGAGGTGAGTCAGCTCTCTACCTAACCCTCTGTCACACTGCCTGTTCATGGCAGAACACGACTTGCACCTGAGTCTGACTTCAACTACTTTGCTACATTCCCGGAAATAGTTCCCAGTTACAACAAAACCATTTTGCCTAATTTAAAATCCCAAATACCAACAGGGGATCTTACAATGGACTGAATTATTCAAACCTGGAATTTTGCAAAGAACTTCAGCTATAGTGCTTCAGCTCTCAGATATTCATATCTACATACGGAAGAGGTATTACTGGAAGGCAAACTTAGTCCAAAGCACATGAAAGACACTGTTGGAACTGTGGCAGCTACAGTTGTCTACAGGCCCAGCCCTCAAAGACCACCCCATAATAATTACATGACTATAGTTAGATTCACTGAGGGGAATACATTTGTTTGTTTGTTTTCTGTTGACTACAATCAAACTTTTAGGAAGGACCATGACCATTTGTTGCCCTCCACGTTCAGTTTTGGAAACTGCCTATTGAAGGTAACTGCTAGCAGAGTGTTTAACCTACAGAATATAAACAAGATTTTGTGCTTTAGAATTTCAAAGGCTTCTACAAATCCTAGGGAAATGTCACTGCATTGTGTGTTGGGCAGTATGGTCTTTGATTGTGGAACTCACATGGTGTCATAAGATTTAAAGCAACAAGGAAACTCAGAATTACTCAGTGTACTACCTTTATTTTATAGAGGAAAAAAACTGAGGCAAAGAGAGGCTGATTGTTTAAAGTTAGTCATTGATCCAGAACTGAGCAAGGATGTTCTGAGAAGCGCTCCAGTGCATTTCAAGGAAAAGTCTTGAGACATCAGATGGACTTGTCTCTTTGACTGTCTGGCTGTGTGACCTTGGGAATGTTATTTAACATTCCTATCTCTCAGGTTCTCCATTAGTAAAAGCTGGATAATAACTGTCTTGCAGAGTCATTGGGGAGAATTAGAAACATGTCAAAAGCTCCCAGGTAGTGTCTGGCACAAGGCAAATGCCAGCTATAATTTGTATTCTTTTTTGAGTTCAGGAGTCTTTTCAAGACTACCCTCTAAATTACCGACCTCAACACCTAAGGCCAAGCCAAGTTTTAAGCCTCATCTACACCGACAAATAATGCAGCTTTGACCCATCTAGACACTCATTAAGAGATGTATTTTAGGTACATCATTGGGAAATGATGTATTTCATGAAGGCCCTAGGGCTCTCAGGGAAAGGGGAAAAGGTAGCTAGTCTTCAGAGCATCCCAGGTGAAGTAAATAAAGAGATAATGACTTTTTTTTTTTTTTTTTGGTAGAGAAATTATGTGATTTCCCATTTCCAGGGGGCTGCAATCTCCCATGTGCACCCAACCCTGGTGCTGCAAGTGTTTGGAGTAGCTTGTTCTTTCTAAATGGGTGTTCAGTGTGCTGGAGGGCATTTGATTGCAATGAGCTAGACTAGACACATTTCCTTTGGGTGCTAGAATGAGAAGTTATTGAATTCACAAGTTTGAATTACACATCAAGTCTTCACAATAAAAATGACTCCTGGTTGTTCTGACATCTGCATTAACTACTGTTCACCAGAACAAAACATCATCGTTTTGGTGCGGGGTACATTTGAATGATCTCTTGAGAGCACACAGTGCTATTGGAGGAGAACTGAACAGTCCTCAGGCAGGTGAACACTGTGTCTTTTCTGCTTTAAAAAAAAAAAAAAAAAAAAATGCTGCCGAACGAAGCTGGCGTTCGCTCAATTAAAGCCTCACTAGGTATTCCTTGATGGAGATTGCAGTTTAATGACAAGAGACAGCTTTCTGGATTCAATTTTCCCAGAGTTCCTGAGACTCTTAGGTGTTGACACACAGTAAACCCCTAAGAAATACATGATAAACCAGGAAGTTGATACAGTGATTTACAGTGGGGTGAATATTTTTCCAGGAACTGGAGTACTGTGTTCAGTATCTGGGGCATCTTCTTCTTGGGGTCACGCTATTTGGCACACCAAATAAATGATCATGAAATTGCTTTGAAATCATGGAGTCAGAACCGACGCAGGCACATTGTCCTTAAAAATATTATATCCAATTTTAGAGCAATAGATAAGGCATTGCTATTGACTGAAAACTGTCTCCCAAAGGGATACATTGAAACACTCTCTGTGCAGATCACTTGACTTCTTTAACACTATCTATCTTCAGATGTGTTACTGGACCAAGGATTCCTTTAAAACTGTCTTTCATTACTGGCAGGCTATGCCGACCTCGACTGTTGCCCAGTTCTTCATCAGCGGTGTGTTTGCAAACCACTTCCGAATCATGTGTTGAATCTCAGTAGTTTCCTTCTCCAGGGATGACTTTACCTCTAAATTTTTGGAACCAGTATTTACTGTAGACTGCCACCCTGTCTGCTTGGCCCTAAATATGCAAATCTTACATGTGGCTATCATCACGATGTCATAGGGGCTCTCAAGTTACACTCTTGGAGATCTCAACACCCATAGTAGTAGAAAGGACAGAGCGAGGACACACGGGCTTTAAGTGAAATAAACGGAAGGAGTTATTATTTTATTGACTAACCAGCCATGTTTAAGAGCAACAAATATTTGACATGTCTTCTCTTTGGGGACTACGGTCCTAGGCAGGCTTCAAAAGTTGGTGGATGGAAGTCAAAAGAGAGTTACACAAAGCAAAGCAAAATATATCTCTGAGTGTTTTTAATTTAAAAACCCTACTTGTGAAGGGTATTTGCCCCTCTTTCATCTAAAGTAAGGTTATGACCATATTAGAAGAGCAAAACCATTTTGAGATTTCGACGTGCCATGTTTTATTTTACAACAAAATAATGATTTGTATTTTGTTTAAAATATGTTGCAAAGAATCAGACATCAGGAATATTTGCACAACAGCTGACTTACTGGCACTACCTGGACCTTATTCCAGGATGGTCTGACAGTCATAAGTTGCCTGTATCACCTAGTATCACATGTTGTGACTCATTTTTCCACAGTGAAAAGTAGAGCAGCCAATAAGATGCAGTGGAGGAGGCTTTCTGGTCCACATGTGGGAACTTTTCCCTTTCCCCTCCAGTTGATTATACTGTAATTCTGTTGGCTAATGTCAGTGATACCTGGCAATAGGTAGAGTATTTAGGTGTTTAGATAGATCTTTTTCTACCACTGGATGAACCTCATCTTTCTCTCTTTTCCTGGGATTAACCTTCCTGTTATTCTGTTCCTTCCCTCTTCTCATTTGTCTTTATCTCGGGTTGTGAATTAAGGGGAGAAACAAATCCTGAACTCTGTGACACCTATTTCCCCTCATTCCTCAGTCCTAGTACTTAGCGGTCTTGCTGCTGGTTTATCAGAATCGGTAACAGACAAGTTGGGTACTTTTAGGTTTGTCTGGACACAGGGGCAGCCATGGTGCTGGGGGAATATGATCACTTAATCCCCCTTTCTTTCTTAGCTCGAATGCTAAATTATATAGCGTTGTCAACATCTGTTGCATTTAATTTTTTTAAGCCGAATGTATTTTCTTAGGTATGGGTAAATCTGCCTAAAGAATTGTGTTTTATTAAGGAATGAAAATTCAATAAAAGATCTCGGCTGCTCAATTCTGCAAAAGGGCCAGTAATGAGTATTTAAACTGTTAGTAACCAAGCAACCTGAAGACACAATAAGAGGACTTTTGAGTTCACCTCCTTCTTTTTGTTCTTGTGAGCATTTTCCTTTCACAGGGCTTGGAAGGGATTTGTCCTTTGATGTAAATTTAATATTTTGAGACCTATTGGAAATGAGAAACATTGTTTTCTCACTGAGCTCTGTCCTGTGTATGCTTTGGGGAAATAGGTATTGATGAAGACAGTTTGAAAGCTGACGCGCAGGAATAAATCCTACATCTTTTACCGTTTGTTTGAAAGAAGCCAATCAAATCCTAGGAATAAATTTTCTCACCCTGCACCAGTGTTTTTGCCTCAGAAATCATGGTTTCATGTAAAATGCGGCCAAGCAGCGGCTCTCTGTACACTGTCAGATAAAAACCAAACAGCTTTTTTGTGGCTCCTCCCTGAAGCAGCCATGATGAAGGTATCAGCTGGGATTGCAAAAAAAGAACGTTGTTTTAGAGTCTCTCTTGCACCCGCTGTGTTCTCTGCTGTCAGTTTCATGCCCGTTCCGTGTGGGCCCTTCCACCCTTAGCCTGCTCCTATTCTGAGCTCCTTGGATGGGTACCACATTGCCATCCCCTGTATATCACCCTGTCTGTCCTCCACGATGGCCATTGGCCTATTTCTCATTGCTCTTCCCTCCACGTTCCTTCACTCACTGTTTCTGTCCATGTTCAACCTGGGTCTCTATGCATTGCTCACCGATCTGGGGGTTTGTTCTGTTCATCTTGGTCTGGGCTGACATGTCTTTGCTAAAAAGGCACAACCTATACTAGTACAGCTGAGTAGATTTCCCAGTGTTTCAAGAAATCCTTCGATTTTTTTCCCCTTAACAGAGAGGCCAGGAGAAGCAGGAAGCCCCCCTTTTTTTTTTCAATGTTGAGTGTCTATTTTGTTTTCTTTTGTTAAAATTAATTAATTATTTATTTTGGGGGGGGCTGCATTGGGTCTTCGTTGGTGGGCATGGGCTTTCTCTAGTTGCGGCGAGTGCGGGCTACTCTTCGTTGCGGTGCGCGGGCTTCTCATTACGGTGGCTTCTCTTGTTGCGGAGCACGGGCTCTAGGCGTGTGGGCTTCAGTAATTGTGACATGCAGGCTCAGTAGTTGTGGCGCATGGGCTTAGTTCCTCCGCAGCATGTGAGATCTTCCAGACCAGAGCTTGAACCTGTGTCCTCTGCATTGGCAGGAGGATTCTTAACCATTGTGCCACCAGGGAAGTCCCAGGAAGCCCTTTTAATATCAGGTGTTCTGAGTCCTCAGAAGCTGAGGTCACCAAGTTTCCCTCCATTCTGTGGTGAGCAAGCTTCAGCTGCCTGGTTGATGGAGACATTCTGTAACTGGGCAGCTGTGCACCTTGGAGGTGAGGTGAAGAATCTGCATTATTGAAGACAGGGTAGGGCCTGGCATGAGGCACCTTCAGCCGTTCCTTCATGAGATGGAACTGGGAAGCCCCCTCCCCTGTGTGCTGGAAATCAGGGATCCTAGTGTGATATTTACAAAGAACGTCCTTGATTTCTTTGAGTAACCTGATTGGTTAGTTGTGGTTAGGCAAGGGTGATTTGTGTAGCAGTAAATTCCCTCTCAGAAATTTCCCCTGAAACACATATGGTGTCCTCTGGTTGGAGATGGGCTATTATTTTGGTACTTAAAGTCCTGAAGGCCAGTGGTAACTTCATGTCCCCTCTCCACAGGTTTTCCGCTATTCAGTTATGCACTGGAAATGACAGGCTCTTTTCCTTGTTACCCTCTTTCCCTTAAACTAGGAGGCAGTAGGGGAGTGAACACCTGCTAGAATTTGTATATGTTTGTTATATTCTCTCAGTGTAATGAAAGCAGCTCTCTTTGGATTCCTACATAACAGCCATCACACCTTTCAACGGGCTGTCGTGATGGCATGTTTTTTCCAAGGAATCTCTCTAATCATACTAATCACAGTGCGCACCTGTGGCCCCATGTCCCAGAAAAGCTTTTTATTCTCACGTGTCTATTTGAAGTTTTCGTTAGAACTGCCCCCACCCCCGCCATCCCCATGAGTTCTGTTCTTCCTCCCCTCAACCTACTTTCACGTGGTTATTGGCTCTCTCCCAGGAGTGACCTCCCACCCTGGCTTTTTAAAGATTTCTATTTTTCTTAACCTATTTCTTCTCCCCACATGCCACTAGTCCCTTTCTTTCTGTCAAGGCAGCGCTGCTTCTGTCTCCCTTCTTTCTTCACCTTGTTTTTCAGTCAGTCCCACAGCCTTCCCAGATCAATCAACCAGCACACTGATTATAGTAAAAATAACAACAGCAGCAAAACCACTACTATGGCCACCGTTACTGACTACCTACAAGTGCTGGTCCCTGTCCTTGCAAAACTCACTGTGAAGACGTCTCTTAAAAAGCAAGGTGGAGGTATCATTATCCCCATTTTACGGATGGGGAAAATAAAGCCTCGAGATGTTAGCTACTGTTCCTAAGTAACAAGACACTAGTTAGCAGACTTGAGATTCAAACCCGTAACTCTCCAACTCTGAGCCTGTGCTCACTGTACTGTGCTATCTGACAAGAAAAGCCGTGTACAGTTTCATGAAGTGTTGATAGCTCATCTTTATCTCATCTTTTCTTCAGATCTTGGCCATAGTTCTGTCAAGAAGAAACTGGCTCAGAGAGGTTCATGAACTGGTTCATAACCAGAAGGCTTGTAAGTGGCAGAAAATCCAGGATTGACCTGGAGCTGTGTTCTGTATCCTGCCACACATGGTATAGGGAAAGCCTTGGTTCTCTTTAGGTATAGCTGCTAAGAGCTGGGTGGGGACAACTCTGTTGCTGGCTTATAGTGTATTGTTTAGGCTCCATGTGTTTGTATTTTTTACATTTTTTCCCCTGTAATTGATATCTAGTCTCATAGTGTTGTGAGGAAAAGATACTTGATATGATTTCAATTTTCTTAAATTTACAAAGGCTTGATTTGTGACCCAAGATATGATCTATCCTGGAGAAGTTTCCATGAGCAGTTGAGAAGAAAGTGTATTCTGTTGTTTTCGGATGGAATGTCCTATAAATATCGTTTAAGTCCATCTTGTTTAATGTATCATTTAAAGCTGTGTTTCCTTATTTATTTTCATTTTGGATGATCTGTCCATTGGTGAAAGTGGGGCGGTAAAGTCCCCTACTATAATTGTGTTACTGTCGATTTCCCCTTTTATGGCTGTTAGCATTTGTCTTATGTATTGAGGTGCTCCTATGTTGGGTGCATAAATATTTACAATTGTTACATATTCTCCTTGGATCGACCCCTTGATCATTATGGAGTGTCCTTCTTTGTCTCTTGTAATAGTCTTTAATTTAAAGTCTATTTTGTGTGATATGAGAATTGCTACTCCAGCTTTCTTGTGATTTCCATTTGCATGGAATATCTTTTTCCATCCCCTCACTTTCAGTCTGTATATGTCCCTAGGTCTGAAGTGGGTCTCTTATTTTTTTCTTTTTTTTTTTTTTTTTGCGGTACGCGGGCCTCTCACCACCGCGGCCTCTCCCATTGCGGAGCGCAGGCTCCGGACGCACAGGCTCAGCAGCCATGGCTCACGGGCCCAGCCGCTCCGCGGCACGTGGGATCCTCCCAGACCGGGGCACGAACCCGCGTCCCCTGAATCGGCAGGCGGACTCCAAACCACTGCGCCACCAGGGAAGCCCCCTGAAGTGGGTCTCTTGTAGACAGCATATATTCGGGTCTTGTTTTTGTATCCATTCAGCCAGTCTATGTCTTTTGGGTGGAACACTTAATCCATTTACATTTAAGGTAATTATCGATATGTATGTTCCTATTACCATTTGCTTAATTGTTTTGGGTTTGTTTTTGTAGGTCTTTTCCTTCTCTTGTGTTTCCTGCCTAGGGAAGTTCCCTTAGCATTTGCTGTAAAGCTGGTTTGTTGGTGCTGAATTCTCTTAACATTTGCTTGTCTGTAAAGGTTTTAATTCCTCCATCGAATCTGAATGAGATCCTTGCTGGGTAGCGTAATCCTGGTTGTAGGGTTTTTCCTTTTATCACTTTAAATATGTCCTGCCACTCCCTTCTGGCTTGCAGAGTTTTTGCTGAAAGATCAGCTGTTAACCTTATGGGGATTCCCTTGTATGTAAATTGTTGCTTTTCCCTTGCTGCTTTTACTATTATTCTTTGTATGTAATTTTTTTTCGTTTTTTTTTTTTTTACATCTCTATTGGAGTATAATTGCTTTACAATGGTGTGTTAGTTTCTGCTTTATAATAAAGTGAATCAGTTATACATATACATATGTTCCCATATCTCTTCCCTCTTGCGTCTCCCTCCCTCCCACCCTCCCTATCCCACCCCTCTAGGTGGTCACAGAGCACTGAGCTGATCTCCCTGTGCTATGCAGCTGCTTCCCACTAGCTATCTATTTTACGTTTGGTAGTGTATATATGTCCATGCCACTGTCTTGCTTTGTCACAGCTTACCCTTCCCCCTCCCCATTTCCTCAAGTCCGTTCTCTAGTAGGTCTGTGTCTTTATTCCTGTCTTACCCCTAGATTCTTCATGACATTGTGTTTTTCTTAAATTCCATATATATGTGTTAGCATACGGTATTTGTCTTTCTCTTTCTGACTGACTTCACTCTGTATGACAGACTCTAGGTCCATCCACCTCATTACAAATAGCTCAATTTCGTTTCTTTTTATGGCTGAGTAATATTCCAATGTATATATGTGCTACATCTTCTTTATCCATTCATCCGATGATGGACACTTAGGTTGTTTCCATCACTGGGCTATTGTAAACAGAACTGCAGTGAACATTTTGGTACATGACTCTTTTTGAATTATGGTTTTCTCAGGGTATATGCCCAGTAGTGGGATTGCTGGGTCATATGGTAGTTCTATTTGTAGTTTTTTAAGGAACCTCCATACTGTTCTCCATAGTGACTCTACCAATTCACATTCCCACCAGCAGTGCAAGAGTGTTCCCTTTTCTCCACACCCTCGCCAGCATTTATTGTTTCTAGATTTTTTGATGATGGGCATTCTGACTGGTGTGAGATGATATCTCATTGTAGTTTTGATTTGCATTTCTCTGATGATTAATGATGCTGAGCATTCTTTCATGTGTTTGTTGGCAGTCTGTATATCTTCTTTGGAGAAATGTCTATTTAGGTCTTCTGCCCATTTTTGGATTGGGTTGTTTGTTTTTTTGTTATTGAGCTGCTTGTAAATTTTGGAGATTAATCCTTTGTCAGTTGCTTCATTTGCAAATATTTTCTCCCATTCTGAGGGTTGTCTTTTGGTCTTCTTTATGGTTTCCTTTGCTGTGCAAAAGCTTTGAAGTTTCATTAGGTCCCATTTTTTTGGTTTGTTTTTATTTCCATTTCTCTGGGAGGTGGGTCAAAAAGGGTCTTGCTGTGATTTATGTCATAGAGTGTTCTGCCTATGTTTTCCTTTAAGAGTTTGATAGTGTCTGGCCTTACATTTAGGTCTTTAATCCATTTTGAGCTTATATTTGTGAATGGTGTTAGGGAGTGATCTAATCTCATACTTTTACATGTACCTGTCCAGTTTTCCCAGCACCACTTATTGAAGAGGCTGTCCTTTCTCCACTGTACATTCCTGCCTCCTTTATCAAAGATAAGGTGACCACATGTGCATGGGTTTATCTCTGAGCTTTCTTTCCTGTTCCATTGATCTATCTTTCTGTTTTTGTGCCAGTACCATACTGTCTTGATTATTGTAACTTTGTAGTATAGTCTGAAGTCAGGGAGTCTGATTCCTCTGGCTCCGTTTTTCGTTCTCAAGATTGCTCTGGCTGTTCGGGATCTTTTGTATTTCCATACAAATTGTAAAATTTTTTGTTCTAGTTCTGTGAAAAATGCCAGTGGTGGTTTGATAGGGTAGTTTGAATCTGTAGATTGCTTTGGGTAGTAGAGTCATTTTCACAGTGTTGATTCTTCCAATCCAAGAACATGGTATACCTCTCCATCTATTTGTATCATCTTTAATTTCTTTCATCAGTGACTTATAATTTTCTGCATACAGGTCTTTTGTCTCCTTAGGTAGGTTTATTCCTAGATATTTTATTCTTTCTGTTGCAATGGTAACTGGGAGTGTTTTCTTGATTTCACTTTCAGATTTTTCATCATTAGTGTATAGGAATGCCAGAGATTTCTGTGCATTAATTTTGTATCCTGCTACTTTACCAAATTCATTGATTAGCTCTAGTAGTTTTTTGGTAGCATCTTTAGGATTCTCTACGTATAGTATCATATCATCTGCAAACAGTGACAGCTTTACTTCTTCTTTTCCAATTTGGCTTCCTTTTATTTCCTTTTCTTCTCTCATTGCTGTGGCTAAAACTTCCAAAACTATGTTGAATAAGAGTGGTGAGAGTGGGCAACCTTGTCTTTTCCTGATCTTAGTGGAAATGCTTTCAGTTTTTCACCATTGAGGACGATGTTGGCTGTGGGCTTGTCATATATGGCCTTTATTATGTTGAGGAAAGTTCCCTCTATGCCTACTTTCTGCAGAGTTTTTATCATAAATGGGTGTTGAATTTTGTCAAAAGCTTTTTCTGCATCTATTGAGATGATCATATGGTTTTTCTCCTTCAGTTCGTTAATATGGTTTATCACGTTGATTGATTTGTGTATATTGAAGAATCCTTGCATTCCTGGAATAAACCCCACTTGATCATGGTGTATGATCCTTTTAATGTGCTGTTGGATTCTGTTTGCTAGTATTTTGTTGAGGATTTTTGCATCTATGTTCATCAGTGATATTGGCCTGTAGTTTTCTTTCATTGTGACATCCTTGTCTGGTTTTGGTATCAAGGTGATGGTGGCCTCGTAGAATGAGTTTGGGAGTGTTCCTCCCTCTGCTATATTTTGGAAGAGTTTGAGAAGGATAGGTGTTAGCTCTTCTCTACATGTTTGATCGAATTCGCGTGTGAAGCCATCTGGTCCTGGGCTCTTGTTTGTTGGAAGATTTTTAATCACAGTTTCAATTTCAGTGCTTGTGATTGGTCTGTTCATATTTTCTATTTCTTCGTGATTCAGTCTTGGCAAGTTTTGCATTTCTTAGAATTTGTGCATTTTCTTCCAGGTTGTCCATTTTATTGGCATAGAGTTGCTTGTAGTAATCTCTCATGAATTTTTGTATTTCTGCAGTGTCAGTTTTTACTTCTCCTTTTTCATTCCTAATTCTATTGATTTGAGTCTTCTCCCTTTTTTTCTTGATGAGTCTGGCTAATGTTTTATCAATTTTGTTTATCTTCTCAAAGAGCCAGCTTTTAGTTTTATTGATCTTTGCTATTGTTTCCTTCATTTCTTTTTCATTTATTTCTGATTTGATCTTTCATTTCTTTCCTTCTGCTAACTTTGGGGTTTTTTTATTCTTCTTTCTCTAATTGCTTTAGGTGCAAGTTTAGGATGTTTATTCGAGATGTTTCCTGTTTCTTAAGGTAGGATTTTATTGCTATAAACTTCCCTCTTAGAACTGCTTTTGCTGCATCCCATAGGTTTTGGGTCATCGTGTCTTCATTGTCATTTGTTTCTAAGTATTTTTTTATTTCCTCTTTTATTTCTTCAGTGATCACTTCATTATTAAGTAGTGTATTGTTTAGCCTCCATGTGTTTGTATTTTTTCCAAATCTTTTCCTGTAATTGATATGTAGTCTCATAGCATTGTCGTTGGAAAAGATACTTGATACAATTTCAATTTTCTTAAATTTACCAAGGCTTGATTTGTGACCCAAGATATGATCTATCCTGGAGAATGTTTCATGAGCACTTGAGAAGAATGTGTATTCTGTTGTTGTTGGATGGAATGTCCTATAAATATCAATTAAGTGCATCTTGTTTGATGTATCATTTAAAGCTTGTGTTACCTTATTTATTTTCATTTTGGATGATCTGTCCATTGGTGAAAGTGGGGTGTTAAGGTCCCCTACTATGAATGTCTTACTCTCGATTTCCCCTTTTATGGCTGTTAGTATTTGCCTATGTATTGAGGTACTCCTATGTTGGGTGTTTAAATATTTACAATTTTTATATCTTCTTCTTGGATCGATCCCTTGATCATTATGCAGTGTCCTTCTTTGTCTCTTCTAATAGTCTCTATTTTAAAGTCTATTTTGTCTGATATGAGAATTGCTACTCCAGCTTTCTTTTGGTTTCCATTTGCATGGAATATCTTTTTTCATCCCCTTACTTTCAGTCTGTATGTGTCTCTAGGTCTGAAGTGGGTCTCTTGTAGACAGCATGTATATGGGTCTTGTTTTTGTATCCATTCAGCCAATCTGTGTCTTTTGGTGGGAGCATTTAGTCCATTTACGTTTAAGGTAATTATTGATATGTATGTTCTTATTCCCATTTTCTTAATTGTTTTGGGTTCGTTATTGTAGGTCTTCTCCTTCTCTTGTGTTTCTTGCCTAGAGAAGTTCCTTTAGCATTTGCTGTGAAGCTGGTTTGGTGGTGCTGAACTCTCTCAGCTTTTGCTCGTCTGTAAAGGTTTTAATTTCTCCATCATATCTGAATGAGATCCTTGCTGGGTAGAATAATCTTGGTTGCATGTTTTTCTCCTTCATCACTTTAAATATGTCCTGCCACTCCCTTCTGGCTTGCAGAGTTTCTGCTGAAAGATCAGTGGTTAACCTTATGGGGATTCCCTTGTGTGTTATTTGTTGTTTTTCCCTTGCTGCTTTTAATATGTTTTCTTTGTATTTAATTTTTGACAGTTTGATTAATATGTGTCTTGGCGTATTTCTCCTTGGATTTATCCTGTATGGGACTCTCTGTGCTTCCTGGACTTGATTAACTATTTCCTTTCCCGTATTAGGGAAGTTTTCAACTCTAATCTCTTCAAATATTTTCTCAGTCCCTTTATTTTTCTCTTCTTCTCCTGGAATCCCTATAATTCGAATGTTGGTGCGTTTAATGTTGTCCCAGAGGTCTCTGAGACTGTCCTCAGTTCTTTTCATTCTTTTTTCTTTATTCTGCTCTGCAGTAGTTATTTCCACTATTTTATCTTTCAGGTCACTTATCCGTTCTTCTGCCTCAGTTATTCTGCTATTGATCCCATCTAGAGTATTTTTCATTTCATTTATTGTGTTGTTCATCATTGCTTGTTTCTTATTTAATTCTTCTAGGTTCTTGTTAAATGTTTCTTGCATTTTTTCTATTCTATTTCCACGATTTTGGATCATCTTTACTATCATTATTCTGAATTCCTTTTCAGGTAGACTGCCTATTTCCTCTTCATTTGTTAGGTCTGGTGGGTTTTTATCTTGCTCCTTCATCTTCTATGTGTTTTTTTGTCTTCTCATTTTGCTTATCTTACTGTGTTTGGGGTCTCCTTTTTGCAGGCTGCAGGTTCGTAGTTCCCGTTGTTTTTGGTGTCTCTCCCCAGTGGCTACAGTTGGTTCAGTGGGTTGTGTAGGCTTCCTGGTGGAGGGGACTAGTGGCTGTGTTTTGGTGGATGAGGCTGGATCTTGTCTTTCTGGTGGGCAGGTCCACGTCTGGTGGTGTGTTTTGGGGTGTCTATGGACTTATGATTTTAGGCAGCCTCTCTGCTAATTGGTGGGTTTGTGTTCCTGTCTTGCTAGTTTTTTGGCATAGTGTGTCCAGCACCGTAGCTTGCTGGTCGTAGAGTGAAGCTGGGTGCTGGTGTTGAGATGGAGATCTCTGGGAGATTTTCGCCGTTTGATATTATGTGGAGCTGGGAGGTCTCTTGTGGACCAGTGTCCTGAAATTTGCTCTCCCACCTCAGAGGCAAAGCACTGACTCCTGGCTGCAGTACCAAGAGCCTTTCATCTACACAGCTCAGAATAAAAGGGAGAGAAGGAAGGAAGGAAGGGAGGGAGGGAGGGAGGAAGGGAAGAAAGAAGATAAAATAAAGTAAAATAAAATAAAGTTATTAAAATAAAAATAATTATTAAGAAAAAAAATTTAAAACAAACAAAAAAAAACGGACGGATAGAACCCTAGGACAAATGGTGAAAGCAAAGCTATACAGACAAAATCTCATACAGAAGCATACACATACACACTCACAAAAAGAGGAAAAGGGGAAAAATCATAAATCTTGCTCTCAAAGTCCACCTCCTTAATTCGGGATGATTCGTTGTCTATTCGTGTATTCCACAGATGCAGCGTACATCAAGTTGATTGTGGAGCTTTAATCTGCTGCTTCTGATGCTGCTGGGACGGATTTTCCTTTCTCTTCTTTGTTCTCACAGCTCCTGGGGCTCAGCTTTGGATTTGGCCCCGCCTCTGCGTGTAGGTCGCCTGAGGGCGTCTGTTCTTCGCTCAGACAGGACGGGGTTAAAGGAGCAGCTGCTTCGGGGGCTCTGGCTCACTCTGGCAGGGGGCAGGGAGGGAGGGCCACGGAGTGCGAGGCGGGCCTGCGGCGGCAGAGGCCGGCATGATGTTGCACCAGCCTGAGGCGCGCCGTGCGATCTGCTGGGGAAGTTGTCCCTGGATCCCGGGACCCTGGCAGTGGCGGGCTGCACAGGCTCCCCGGAAGGGGCTGTGGATAGTGACCTGTGTTCGCACACAGGCTTCTTGGTGGCGGCGGCAGCAGCCTTAGTGTCTCCTGCCCGTCTCTGGGGTCCGCGCTTTTAGCCCCGGCTCGCGTCCGTCTCTGGAGCTCCTTTAAGCAGCGCTCTTAATAGACTCTCCTCGTGCACCAGGAAACAAAGAGAGAAGAAAAAGTCTCTTGCCTCTTCGGCAGGTCCAGACTTTTCCCTGGACTCCCTCCCGTCTAGCCATGGTGCACTAACCCGTGCAGGCTGTGTTCACGCCGCCAACCCCAGTCCTCTCCCGGTGCTCCGACGGAAGCCCGAGCCTCAGCTCCCAGCCCCGCCCACCCCGGCGGGTGAGCAGACAAGCCTCTCGAGCTGGTGAGTGCCGGTCGGCACTGATCCTCTGTGTGGGAATCTCTCCGCTTTGTCCTCCGCACCCCTGTTGCTGCGCTCTCCTCCGCGGCTCCTAAGCTTCCCCCGCTCCGACACCCACAGTCTCCGCCTGCGAAGGGGCTTCCTAGTGTGTGGAAACCTTTCCTCCTTCACAGCTCCCTCCCACTGGTGCAGGTCCCGTCCCTATTCTTTTGTCTCTGTTTTTCCTTTTTTCTTTTGCCCTACCCAGGTACGTGGGGAGTTTCTTGCCTTTTGGGAGGTCTGAGGTCTTCTGCCAGCGTTCAGTAGGTGTTCTGTAGGAGTTGCTCCACATGTAGATGTATTTCTGGTGTATTTGTGGGAGGAAGGTGATCTCCGCGCCTTAATCCTCCACTGTCTTCTCTGCCTCCTCTTTTACAAGCACTGCCCAAGGCACGGACAATGTTTGAAGCTACTTTGCTCTTCACCTCCCCACCTCCCGACACTGGTAGTGGCCTGGCTCTCAGCATCTGGCATGAGGACAGCCACTGGACCCCTGTCATCTAAGGCCAATGCATGAGCTCACGTTCTGGCCTTGAAGTTAGAAGGCAGAGCTCCTCCAATGATGAAATGATGCATTTTTCCTCAAACACAAATCCATCTTAAACCTTTCGATTTTTGTGTCAACGAATTTTGGTTTATGTTTGCTCAGGTTTTATTAAATTCAGGAGGGAATTATTGCAAGATTGACCTTTCACATCAGCCAAAACTTGTAATTGCTCTAACTTCTTTGCTAAGAATTTCTTTGGCCTTTCTCAAATTATTGAGGTGGCTTTAAAATCAATAGATGACGGGCCTGCTAAAAATGATCTAAGTGGATCCCAGTTCTCTTTTATGGGTTTTGAGATTAAATAAAATCCATAACTAGTTAATGACTGGGAATTATGGGAAAGCTGTTATGCTGGTTTTCGTGGAGAGGGGCTAGGTAAAGCTGGAGTATACTTGGCATTCATATGATAGCTTCAGTGTTTTTGCTATTAATAGAAATTTTGACCATATCAATGGTTAGTTTCTAAATAATTGCTCGATTCAGACATTCTAATGTCCTGGTAAAATGTTCAGTGATAGTTCGGTTATTTTGACTAAAGTCAATTTAAGCACCATTGTGAGATTTGTGCTAAAAAAACATTATTTAATTTTTTTCAGCTCACACATTCTGATATTATAATCTGTTAGCAAAAATGTCATAGAGGACTAAAGTCATTTGAGTTCTCTTTTTTTCAGTGTGTATATTGTTTATTTCCTTGTCTATATCTTCATTAATTCAGATTATGAGTTAATATACAGTTTTTAGAATTGAGAGCTTTGCTGGTGAACTACTGTATAACAGCTTTCTTGAAGAGATGTACCTCTTTCATGAGATAGTAATACTTTAATTAACCTTTAAGTGCATGTAGGTACAGATAGGATTCAGTAGATCTGGTCTGGACTATTTGCATATAGAAAAAGCCCCCTTAGATTTTATGGCACTAAGCTCAGCTCTTAAATGCACATTGCTCAGTGCCCTTATGAGGTTTGCTTTGCGGACCAGGGCTTAATCAGATCAGTTTTTTAAGAATAAGAAGGACTAATAGAAAGACAAACAAGGACTAAAAGGAGACCGAGAACAGAGATTCACACTTCTACTTAGAAACCCACTGAGTGTAAGATAGAACTCTGAGAAAGCTAAGCTTGGTTACGGTCAAGCAGGACATGCCCTCTGGCTGAGAATGACGGGGACCCTTGCAACTCTGCAAAGAGGCACACACACGGGTGACCTTCTGGAAAACAAATGTCATCAACAAGCCTCCAGAACTGTGTGAGAAAGAGGAAGCCCAGGCTTGACAACTGGCACATTCTGTGCTCCCTGACAGCTTTATTTCTTGTTGTGAAGTAATATACTGGCTTTCTGACATATAAGTTCATTTTTCCTACCATGGCCTGGATGAAGCAGGATTTGATGGTTCCTCGAAGAAGATCTTGATTTGTAACCTTGACAGAATACCCTCTGGGTACCAGCTGGCTCTCCTGTCAGCACAGTGGTACAGGGCTCTAGCTGATAAGGTTAAAGCTCATTGATGATACATTTAGCCTCAGGTATGAAAATGTCAAGATAATTAGTATTCAAAGGTGGCAAGGTTTCCTTTTTTACTAATGAGACTGAAAGGACACTAAAAAAAAGATGCTTATAATGGAAACATTAGAAAGGATTAGGCAGAGCTTACATAAAAAGACAATAGGTCAGTAATCTTGATCATTTAAAGCCTGACATTGTGTTAATGTTGTACTTTTTTGGCCCCAGTCATCTTCACCGCCATTGTCAGAGTTTTCAAGAAATATTCATTGTGAACTTGCTTATGCAGAGCATATGCTGAACCCTGGGATATAGAGAAGTAGAAACATACCCCCTGCCTTCACGGGGCTTTCACTTCAGGGGGACAGTGACCTATGAACTGGGACTATAACATACTGGGAATGCTTTTTGAGTGGCTTGGGGACTCAGTCTCTTTTATACCCATCCTATCATACCTCTTCAAAGATGACTCCCATTTTTCTAGGCTCAAGCATGATGAATTCATCTTATCTATTTCTTCCTATCATAAGGTATTTTGGTGTCTACATATTTCTCTGTCTTAGAAGGATGGTAGCATTAGAAAGAATAGAAGGGTGTTGGTTGGTGGGGTGGTACTTACGAAAGGAGAAATGATGTCTGAAATATATAAAGAAAGAGAAATAATTTTTTTTCAGTTGTTTGAAGAATGTTGATACTAGCTCGTTATAGGTGGACCCAGTAACAACCTTGGTGTGGTCTTGGAATGATTTGCCATCATCACTTGTTATCCATGGAGGTACTGGTTCTAGGACTGCCCCCCCCCCCCACTTTACCCCATGGATACCAAAATCTGTGGATACTCAAAGCCCTATTGTAAAATGGTGTAGAATTTTCATGAAACCTATGCACATGCTCCCATATACTTTAAATTATGTCTAGGTTACTAATAATACCGAATAAAATGTCAGTGCTATGTAAACAGTTGCCAGTGTGGCAAATTCAAGTTTTGCTTTCTGGAACTTTATGGAATTTGTTTTTTCAAATATTTTCAATCCATGGTTGGTTGAGTCTGGGGATGTGGAAACTGTGGGTATAAAGGGCCGACTGTATTTCAGTTATTATTCATCTACCTGATTGGTCTCAAGACTATGATGGCCTAAGTCAAAACAAGAGGAAAAGTCTTATCGTTCCTCTGCTCAGAAATCTTAAATCTGGAAAACATAATGTCGAGAGAGGAAAAAAAATACAAGGTGCAGAAATGGTATTTACTGTAGGGTGCTACTTACATAACTTTAAAACCATTAAAATACTGTATATTGTTTATGGATTACGGATATATGGTAGAAAGTGGCATGCATGAGAATGATAAACAGAAAATCCAGGAGAGTATTTTGCTGTGGGTGAGAGGAAGGGAGGGTCATGCAAAGGAGAAAGTCTTCAAATTTGTTTATAATATTTCATCTCTCAAGTTAGTTGGGGAGAGCACAGATGGCCCATTATATTATTCTCCTAATTTGGGGGGTAAATTTTTTTTTTTTTTTTTTTTTTTGCGTTATGCTGGCCTCTCACTGTTGCGGCCTCTCCCGTTACGGAGCACAGGCTCTGGACGCGCAGGCTCAGCGGCCATGGCTTACGAGGCCCAGCCGCTCCGCGGCATGTGGGCCCCTTCCCGGACCGGGACACGAACCCGTGTCCCCTGCATCGGCAGGCGGACTCTCAACCACTGCGCCACCAGGGATGCCCAAAATTTTTATTTTTAAAAGTTTCATTTCAGCCTGTGCACCGCAACGAAGAGTAGCCCCTGCTCACTGCAACTAGAGAAAGCCCGTGTGCAGCAACGCAGACCCAATGCAGCCAAAAAATAATTTAAAAAAAAAGTTTCATTTCATAAGAAGAGTGGGAATTAGAGAATGTGCTGTTTGAATGCATATGTTAAATCTTAGCTTACGTTGGTGTTATTTCCTTCCTTCATCTGTACTAGAGGTTCATGTGAGAAAATACCAAATGTATCTGGTGTGACTCTGAGAGCTTAGTTCTGCTAGCTTCCGGTCAGCCTCAGACCGAGGATGGTTGGCCACGCAAATATTATTTCTGAACATTTTCTGGCCAGCATTTCCCTGTGTGCATGTCAGCTGCTCCCTTCGGTATCGATTTTGCACCTGCCCTCCCAGGGGGATTTACTTTGGCTGGGAAACTGCAGTGGGGCTCAAGTACTTTTTCTCTATAGAACTTTGAGCTGCTAAACCCGTCCCTGGGCTCAGCGACTCTTTCCTTTGGTGAATGGAAGGTGAGGAGGGCCCGAGCTGCTGCTCCATAAGTTGAAGAGTGCAGCTGACATCTTTTCAACTGAGCCTTTTCATTTTGAGCAGTTTCTGAGTATTACGACTCGTGGAGATGAGACCAAGGTATTTAAAACTGATGGGTTTAATTTGATTTTTCCCCCGTTTGGCCTGAAGCACAACTCAAGTCATTCCTATTCTCTCTAGGCTTTGGCTAGTGATGAGAAGCAGGTACAATGCTGAGATACAAGTAAAATCTTGAAGCAACTGTCTCTACATTACAAGAAATAATTAGTAAGTGGATAAATTGTGATCTGTGGATGGTATAGTTGGATGGACAAGGGGAAAGTCCATCAAAAATGAGCCAAGAAAGGAAATGAGTGATGAAGCAAGCAAACTTCATAGACCATCACTCGTCATGTGCACAGATAATCTGACTCCGTCAGAGTTTTCTTTAATAAAAATGTTAGTGTCCAGTAAGTAAATTTTTGTTTTAACTGAGAAAAGTTTGGTTTCCTTATCACACAGTAACATAGCTCTATATGTACATGTGTACGTAGCGCTGTCTAGCTATCTACCATGTCTTTAAAAAATCTAAACCAACTTGTTTTACATGCTACAAAGATTGGAATATAAACCAGGTGAAAAAGAAGTGCTCCTCTGTTGAACAAAGCTTCTGCCCCTGTTACAGTGCAGGAGCTGTCCCCCTTTCCTCCGGTTTTCACAGAGAGGAAGAAACTAGTACCCTACTGCCCCAACATGGAAAAAAATGGAAGGAATACGTGTGGCCTCTCATAAGCTCTCATTGTATTTCTCAGGGGAGATGGGATTAGGGAGTGTGGAAAATGAAGGGATTGAGCATGGAAGGCTCAGCCTTGCCCAGGTGTCTCTTGGAAAGACCTGTTCTCAGCAGTACTTCTTTGCTCATAACTGTGGTGCACTTTCTAGGTAGGTCCTGTCCCTACAGGGGGAGGGGGATGGCTTCAACTGTGGGGTGACATACAACTTGAGAGAGAGATTAGGAAGCTCAACTCTGGCCATAGGTCAAGCCCAACTCTTTAGTTTGGCCTCATCAGGAATGATGCTGTCATTTTTATCGTGATTTGTCCAATTTCTGTGTCTTATCAAATGGGGCCGAACTGACTAAGAGGAGAAGGATGTGACTAATGATTATCTCCCACTCCCGGTGACTTCCATGTGGTTCCTGCATGTGTGAATATGTGTAGAGTAAGGTAGGCAAGGGATGTGGCCATGTCCTTAGTTCTCTTCCTGGACCAAACATGGGAAAAGAGTCTACATTCTCTGTATCTAAAAATCTCTCTGTATTTGTATTGCAGGTTTCTCAACCTCAGCACTATTGATGTTTTGGGCCCTTTATTCTTTGTTATGAGGATTATGCTGTGCATTCTAGGAAATCAGCAGCATTTTTAGTCTCTGTCTGCTACACGCCAGGAGCACCTACCCAGTTATAATAACCAGATGTCCCCAGGCATTGACAAATGTCCTCTGGGTCGAGGGCGGCAAACTCACTTTCTGTTGAGAGCCACACTTCCCTATAACATTCAATGCCTGTTTCTTATTTTTGTGAGACAGTCAAATGGAGAATAGTTTTTCTTAATATCTAAGAAACTTGTAGCAATGTAAATTGGCTTTCCACATACACCTCGCTATGTAATATACCAGAATAGGATTTAAGAGGCCTGGGTTCTAGTCCTGGCTCTGCCACAATAAAGCTGTGTGACCTTCGGTAATTTACCCGCAAACCCCCTAGGTTAACTTTTTGTTATACATAAATTAGCATAAATGTTAGGCAATAGATTCCTCCTGGTTCTTATATTCTATTATTCCACATTTGGAGTACACTTACACTTTCAAAAAGGGCTGCTTTTATGATCCTTGAGTCATTAATTCCACTTCATGTAATTTGTTCTAAGAAATACATGCATATGCAAAGATTTCCGTACAAGTATCCTCATCGCATTGTTGTTTGTAATGGCAAATAATTGGAAATAACCCCACGGTTCAACTTTACATAGTTAGATAAATAAATTGTAGAACACCCATGCAATATAATACCACTTAGCCATTGTAAAGAATAGGGTTGGGAGTTATCTATATGTGTATATAAAATATGGAAATAAATATATATTTATAAATATGAAAACATGCACTACATACATTGATATGCAGGAATTGAACAAATAGAAATAGAACATACTTTACAATCCTATTTATATTTACAAAATTATCTCTGTATATGTAAACACGTGAATAGAAGATATCAAGGCTTATACACTAAATTGTTAATATTTGAGGGGGGTGGATTATGAATGAGTTTCTCTTTTACATTACATGTTTCTGTACCACTCAAAATGTTAAGTTTTTAAAGAAGAAAATAAGCAAGGTGTATTTTTAAAAGGAATGCGTATTTGCCTTCATACTGGACTGAGGTGGTTAAAAAAGTGATTTTATCGAGGTCATTGTTACCAGCTGGAGGCAGTCCCCTCGCCCTCCTCCAGGGATACTTATCAATGTCTGGAGGCATTTTTAGCCGCCACAACCAAGGGTTAGGGGGCACTACTTGGCATCTAGCAGGTAGGAGCCAGGGATGCTGGTAAGCACTCTAAAGAGGTCAGGCCTCCCCCAACAAAGAATTATCAGGTCCAGGTGTCCATAGGGTCGAGGCTGGGAAACCTTGATCTTGGACGTTTGATCAATAACAGCTGATAGAAATGTACTGATTGTGATGAAGTACTTATTTGAAGAGATTGTCTTTAAAACCTGCAGGGAGTATTACAGTGGAGCCTGATAGATATATCCATCAGAGAGCATGTCCCTCATCCTATCACCTTTTTCCTGGAATATTAAAGGACATTATAAAAAACACTCTACCCAGTTACCAAAAAGTGTTTTTCTCTCATATATATATTTTTCACTCTTATTCTTTACATTCTCTCCTTCTTGAAAATCATGTCTACAATGAATTACTTACACATTCAGCCCCCCCTGGCTTAACGACGTTATCAAAGTGCCACGTCCTTGCCATCTCTAGTCTGCCGTTCTCCACGTTGGCTTCATCCTCAGCCTTGTTGCAAGATGGCGAGTGCAGCTCTAGGTGCCATTATTAATCACAGAGACAGCTGGAGGGAGAACAGAGCGTGCCTCTCTCTGTGGCTTTGTCCTAGGAGCGGCTTGGCTCGCTCTCACATCTCAAGAACCAGCGCTGGGTCATGTACTTACCACTGCCCTAATTACTGGCTGTGGACGAGGATTCATTTAGATCAACCACACCCATCTCTGGAGATGTTGGGGAGGGAAGGGTGGTCAGCTTCCCCTTTCCTGACTATGGGTGGGGAGGATAAATACAAGAACAATACTGAGGTTCTGTTAAGAAGAAGAGGAAGAGCACTGGTTGTTGTGCAGGTAACTCACAGTGTCCACATCTCAGGAGCAACCCTGTGTGCTCCAGTGTTGCTTCCATTAAAGGGCAAACCCATCCTAATTAACTCCACGGCCAGCTGAGTTAGTTCTGGATCATAAACTCCTTGAGAACAGGGATAGAGATTTGTTCATAGATTTATTAATTATTTATGCCTTGACTGCTTTCAAAAAGGACCTGTAATGACTTACAATAAAGATGGATACAATAAAACTTTTAAAACCATAGTTACATAGCGAGTCATTTTATGAAAGGATGGGATTGAGATTCATCTTTTTTACCTTTCACATCACCTACCTTAGTGCTTTGTGCATTTAAAAAAATGGTTCAGACTAAATACACCATTGGCTGGGAGCATAAACTTTATGAAATATCAAGAGAATCATTTCACAAGTAGCAGCCCGTGCTTCCCTGAGGGGAGGCATCAGAGTTGCTGATCAGGCTAAGGTTGAGCAGATATTTCGTGCTAAGGGCAAACAGTACAGGTGATGATTGACCTTGCCGTTGGCAGCCACAGATGGATGGCTTGTTGTCCTTGCACTGATCTTTTCAGTGTGGCACTTGAGTGGCAAAGAACCATCTAAACATCACCTATAAAGCTCCCGGGATCAAAAATATGTGTGTGTGTAGATGAACGTGTATATCAGTTTATCCCTGTTATCTGTATATCCAAGACTTTCTGGAAATCCTTCCCACCAGCTAAACTATACCTTAAGGCACCCAACATTTCCTTCTGTTTTTTTATCCCCAATCCCATCACCTAGGAAATAATAAGTATATTTATTTCCTTGAAAATGTAAATGAATGAAGAGACTTGATGTGCTCTTATTTGACATTTAGATTTTAAGCAGAAGCAAAACCTTCAGCTAAAGAGAATTCTCTGATGGTTAGATTCTAGGCCCTGGGAGTCTGCTTCTGGCAATGGTGAACTAAGATGGTTCAGGTTAATCTTCCAGCTGGGAATAATGGAAAAGCTGGATCCAATATAAAAAACATCTATTCTAAGGCTTAAGAAAGTAGCGATACAGTGACAACTTATGTATCAAAGTTCTGGGGGAAGAAATCCGAAGAGATGAGGCTGGCCTTTGGGGCTGCTTTCCTGTAGAAGGAGATTCAAAGGCTAAGATTAAACAGAGCTTTAACAACCTTACAGGGCTGGTGAGACAAACACCAGAGTTAAGGGTTCATCAAGGAGGGAGCTCTGCTAAACCCCTCAGGTTTTTGTGTTGGGATTCCAAAGGCAAACCCTAGGAGTAAGAGTAAATTGGAAACAGTTGTTTTTCTTTGTAATTTTTATTGGAGTATAGTTGATTTACAATGTTCTGTTTCAGGTATACAGCAATGTGAATCACATATATATATATTATATATGTATATATATATAAATATCCATTCTTTTTCATTTTCTTTTCCCACATAGGTTATTACAGAATATTGAGTAGAGTTCCCTGTGCTATACAGTAGGTCCTTGTTAGTTATCTATTTTGTATATAGTAGTGTACATGTTAATCCCAATCTCCTAATTTATCTCTCCTCCCCACATTTCCCCTTTGGTAGCCATAACTTTGATTTCTATGTGTGTGAGTCTGTTTCTGTTTTGTAAATAAGTTCATTTGTATCATTTTAAAATTAGATTCCACATGAGTGATATCATATGATATTTGTCTTTCTGTCTGACTTCACTTAGTATGGTAATCTCTAGGTCCATCGATGTTGCTGCAAATGGCATTATCTCCTTTTCTTATGGCTGAGTAATATTCCATTGCATATATATGCTACATCTTCTTTATCCATTCCTCTGTTGATGGACATTTAGGGTGCTTCCATGTCTTGGCTATTGTAAATAGTGCTGCAATGAACATTGGGGTGCACATAACTTTTCAAATTATGGTTTTCTTCAAATATATGCCCAGGAATGGGATTTCTGGATCATATGGTAGTTCTATACTTAGTTTTTTAAGGAACCTCCATACTGTTCTCAATAGTGGTTGTACCAATTTACATTTTCACCAACAGCGTAGGAAGGTTCCCTTTTCTCCACACCCTCTCCTGGAAATAGGTTTTGAATCATGTCAAACCCTGACTAAATTGTGGTGATCTGGAATTGTGAGTGTCCCTTGTCTAGATCTAGAAGCATGTTTAAAACTCCTTAGAAGGAAGATACCATATTGTAGAGCCTTAAATTTTATCTATATTTTTCGTATGAGGAAACACAAATTTGTCACCACAGACCAAAAGAAACAAGAGACAAAGGAACCAGATCCGTAGGGGATCCAGATAAAGGCATTAATTAGACCCGAACTTTAAAATAACTAAGCTTAATATTTTCAAGAAAATAAAAGGTGAGACTGAGAGAGAATAGAACAGAAACAATATTTGAAGAGAAACAGGACAGAATTTTCCAGCAGTGATGAAAAAACCTTCAAACCAGAGATACATGCCGTAAGCAGGACTAGTACCAAGAAAACAAGATAATCACGAGGAAAATAGATTAAAAAATAATAAATTCAATAAATCTGAATACAGCCAAGATAGAGGGAGAAACGAGAGAGAGAGAAAAACACAGAACAGATGGGACCAACAGAAAGCAAATGGTAATGTGGTAGTTTAAACTCAAATACATGAGTCATTACATTTGAAATAAACATGCTAAAATATTCCAATTTAAAGATTGTCAGACTGGATTAGGAAAAAAAAACAACTCAGAGCCCAACTATATGCTGCTTATGAGACACACATCTTAAATATAGGGGTACAGAATTTTTCAGACACTAGAGAACTAAGTAGGACAGGGTTTGGCATGGGACACATTCTTCCACGTGCCTAAAGTAACTGCAGTGCAGAGCTGCCTTGCTGGGCTGGGTCTGCAGCTAGAAGGTGATTTATTAGGACACTGAGTAACTGCTGACTGACTTATCAGGCACATTTACCCAAGACTGTAATGTATTATGGGGTCTAGCAGAAAGTATAGATTAAGGATTCCTAATCTTTTCACGATGAGATATAATGTTTTGGTTTCTCTGAAGCCTTATGTCATTGGATGATATGCACGAATGGAGGTGGTGGAGGGAAGGTGGCAGGTGAATTTTTCTCTTTCCTTCTTGAAATCTCTTAAAGCAGTGGGGTGAGACTTGAGCAGTTAGGCAGACGTGGAATTCGCCACGGGAGTCGGCTATGCTTTTTCAGATTGTAAGAAACAGTGACCTGCTTGGGCACGTTTTGGTGATGAGTGTTTATGGGAAGGGTAGATGGGGAAGTGAGAAAACACAGGAAATCATCTCAATAGCCTGGTATTGGGGAGAAAGTGGATCCATAATCAGTGCCACTGCGGTACAAAAGGGGTCACCTTACCTTCTCCTCAGAAGTCTTTCTCCAGACTTCTAAATATGTGTCTTCTTAATCCCTGCCATTGAGAGAATGTCTAATTGTCAGAGGATGGGGGAAGCAATTTCAATTGTATTATGAATGATCACTGTTCATAATTAAAACTAGCCTTTAAGATTTACTTCGGTAGTCATTACTGTGGTATCATCAGCAGTACAGTTCGATATAATGAATGCCTTAGAATCGTATAATAATTGTTCAGGGTATTGGTACTAGCATGATTATTTTTACCCTAATAGGGCACTGACGTCCCCGCTGTACTCCGCTGCTCATTCTGTGTGCCTGGGGGTAGAGGGCACGAGAGGAAAGACAGCTTTGGTTTTAATGGCACTCCCTCTCTCTTCAGTTCCAGCTCATCTACGTTTCAGTTTTAATTAAGTTCTGCTTTCATGTCAGTGACTGCTCCATGTAGTTTATTAAAAAATAAGGTTAATTCATCTGGGGCTTCTATTAAATTGCGGTTGCTGGCCTGAGGGTCCAAGACTGTTTGGAACAGAGAGAAATTATGTATTTTTGTGTCCCTGGCAGGTGAGGTGACACACTGGTCCTGCACCATCTTCCCACGCCTCCAGTATTTACCAGAGCTGAACCCTCCTTGTAAATTTGTTGAATTGAATCCAAAGCTCGAGTATCTGAAGGAAGGAGCCTTGGGACACTATATTAATTTCATCCGTGCCATAAATTCCTAACCCATATTTTCAATGCACCAATGCACCATTTAAAGTAAGCCTCCTGAGAATCTTGTGAAATAGAACAGATTATGGTAGTAATTTAAATAAACCCTCCCCTCCTTCCTCTGATCCATAATTTATATACAGATTTTGGGTTGAAATCTTAGAATTTCATAAATGGGATTTCCCTAAATTGAGGAGTACTTAATTTGAAACGTTTCCCAGGAGATGATTCTGTCCTTCAGGTCATTAACTTATTACATTTATCAATATTTTGGCAAACGAGCAAACATTTGGAAGTTGGATGGAAAATGGAAGGTGTATAGCTAGTTGGTTTTTTTTTAACACGCCAGATACCGTGATCCAGTAAAGCGAAGAGAACATTTTTCTTGACCATCAGTGAGTGTAAACTAGTCAACATATGCTATTTGCATTGAACCCAGCATGATTCTCTAATTTTTCTGATCTAATCACCCATAGGGGACCTGAAGTGTCATGTATATGTGGGTCACTGAGAAACATCATCCATTTTCCCAAAGACAACTGTAAATGAGAGGAAAGAAAAACCACACTATATTTAATTCTAGTCTCTCCTAGCCTGCTCTGATGGTCTTCCAGGTCTTGGCATTGTAGGTCACTGTCCACTAAGGTGCCATGTCATGGACTAGGTAGAACCATACACTTTTGTATAATTCCACTCATTTCCACTATTTACTTGCCATCAAGTCTGATTAGGCCTCTTCCTGAAGCCTTCATTTTCAGCTTCAAACTGGATCTTCCTTTCTCCCTAGAATAGATGATCTATTAAAAAGCCAGTTAGAGGGCTTCCCTGGTGGCGCAGTGGTTGAGAGTCCGCCTGCCGATGCAGGGGACACGGGTTCGTGCCCTGGTCTGGGAAGATCCCATATGCCGCGGAGTGGCTGGGCCCGTGAGCCATGGCCGCTGAGCCTGCGCGTCCGGAGCCTGTGCTCCGCAACGGGAGAGGCCACAACAGTGAGAGGCCAGCGTACCGCAAAAAAAAAAAAAAAAAAAAAAAATTCACTAAACATTTATGAGATTTCTATTATGCAAATAATTATGCCTAGAGGTGGGAAAGTACAACATAAATATGATTGACTTGGCACTTTCCTTTATTGAACCATTAAGAAAAAAACAAATTATGAGTTTTAAAGGATACTTTGACCAAAGGACCCCTTCTTTCATACTCTGTGGCTTTCTGGTGAGGAAAGAGTGATATTCTCAAGATGGCTCTAGCCTGCAAGTTAAAAAATGGATGGTTTCAGCCCTCTACCATAGGGTATTCTTCCCAGGACTGTCTCATTTACTCTTTGGCTAGAGCAGCCAGAGCTTTCAGAACAGGACTCTGTAGGAAACTAATACATCACAGAAAGAAACATCTTTGCAAAAAACAAGCCAAATCTAATGGCCACCAGTAGGGTCAAACCAAGTCAGATGGAGAGGCAAAACTGTGTGCTGAGAAATCTAAGATTGTGAATTTGGGTAGGACATCTGCTAGGTAAAAAAAAAAAAATTGTGATCCTGAGCCAGTCTTGGGGAAGGAAGTGCAGTATACTTGGATCAGGGTTGAGTTTGATTTCTGGCTCTACTGCTTTACTCAGGAAGCCTTAGTCTCTTCAGCTATAAAATGGAGATAATCACACCTAAGCAGGTTATTGGTGATTAGGAATAATATATGTGACATGCCTAGCACAGAAATAGCTGCAGATAATAAGGATGATGATGACGACAATGACTATTGACAACATCAGCCTGAAAACTGCTGAAGAAGCTGGCATCAGCACATCTGATTCCTATAGATTTGTGGCTGCCCTTTCCTGGAATTTTGAATTGGACTTTCCCACAGGCACAATTTACTGCTTATCATAAATAATCTCATTCTGCTTCCCTTTCCCCAGTTCCTTGTAACTTATTCACACCAGCTTTGTCCATCATAACATTGTGTTTGGAATATAACCAAGTCCACAATCATAAATGTTGAAAGTTCATTCAATTAGCAAATATTTATTGAGGTCCTACTATGTGCTAGGTGCTGGTGATTCAGTAATTAATAAAAATATGACTTGGTCTCTGCTCTCATGGCCACTTATAACTTGGTGGAGGGAAAAGAGGCCAATCAAATAATTATCCAAGTCAATATAAAAATATAATCTAAAAATAATAATTGCTGTAAAGGGATTATTGCTCTCATTGTTATGAAAGTTAATACAGTCTGGGGATAGGAGCTGGGAGCTAGAGAAGAGGGGAGTTATAAATTATTGGATATTCTCAAATTATTTGGTTATAGTAGAATTTCTGACATCAGTTACTATTTTGTGTAGTAATAAATAGGAGGAAAGGTGACTCATATTCATTAAATACCATGCTCTTGACAACAGCTTATAAGGTCATTTGATCTTTCAATTCCTAAGTAGTCTTTTCTGCATGAAACTTCTGGACATTAAGAATTAGTCCAGATAGGGCCCTGAACCAAGATGGCAGAGTAGAAGGATGTGCTGTCACTCGCTTTTGCGAGAACACCAGAATCACAACTAACTGCTGAACAATCATCAACAGGAAGACACTGGAACTCACCAAAAGATACCCCACATCCAAAGACAAAGGAGAAGCCACAATGAGACAGTAGGAGGGGCACAATCACAATAAAATCAAATCCCATAACTGCTGGATGGGTGACTCACAAACTGGAGAAAACTTCACCCACTGGAGTGAAGGTTCTGAGACCCACGTCAGGCTTCCCAACCTAGGAGTCCGGCAATGGGAGGAGGAATTCCTAGAGAATCAGACTTTGAAGCCTAGCAGTATTTGATTGCAGGACTTCCACAGGACTGAGGGAAACAGAGACTCCACTCTTGGAGGGCACACACAAAGTACTGTGTGCATTGGGACCCAGGGAAAGGAGCAGTGACCCCAGGGGAGACTGAACTAGACCTACCTGCCAGTGTTGGAGGGTGTCCTTCAGTGGCAGGGGGTGGCTGTGGCTCACCATGAGAACAAGGACACTGGCAGCAGAAGTTCTGGGAAGTACTCCTTGGCGTGAGTCCTCCCAGAGTCCACCATTAGCCCCACCAAAGAGCCCAGGTAGGCCCCACTGTTGGGTTACCTCAGGCCAAACAACCAACAGGGAGGGAACCCAGCCCCACCCATCAGCAGTCAAGCATATTAAAGTTTTACTGAGCTCTGCCCACCAGAGCAACAGTCAGCTCTACCCACCACCAGTCCCTCCCATCAGGAAACTTGCACAAGCCTCTTAGATAGCCTCATCCACCAGAGGGCAAACAGCAGAAGCAAGAAGAACTATAATCCTGCAGCCTGTGGAATGAAAACCACATTCACAGAAACATAGACAAGATGAAAAGTCAAGAGGGCTACGTACCAGATGAAGGAACAAGATAAAACCCCAGAAAAACAACTAAATGAAGTGGAGATAGGCAACCTTCCAGAAAAATAATTCAGAATAATGATAGTGAAGATGATCCAGGACCTCGGAAAAAGAATGGAGGCAAAGATCGAGAAGATGCAAGTAATGTTTAACAAAGATCTAGAAGGATTAAAGAACAAACAAACAGAGATGAACAACACAATAACTGAAATGAAAAATAAACTAGAAGGAATCAATAGCAGAATAACTGAGGCAGAAGAACAGATAAGTGACCTGGAAGACAGAATGGTGGAATTCACTGCTACAGAACAGAATAAAGAAAAAAGAATGAAAAGAAATGAAGACAGCCTAAGAGACCTCTGGGACAACATTAAACGCCACGACATCCACATTATAGGGATCCCAGAAGGAGAAGAGAGAGAGAAAGGACCTGAGAAAATATTTGAAGAGATTATAGTCGAAAACTTCCCTAACATGGGAAAGAAAATAGCCACCCAAGTCCAGGAAACGCAGAGAGTCCCATACAGGATAAACCCGAGGAGAAACACGCTAAGACACATAGTAATCAAACTGGCAAAAATTAAAGACAAAGAAAAATTATTGAAAGCAGCAAGGGAAAAATGACAAATAACATACAAGGGAACCCCCCTAAGGTTAACAGCTGATTTCTCAGCAGAAACTCTACAAGCCAGAAGGGAGTGGCATGATATACTTAAAGTGATGAAATGGAAGAACGTACAACCAAGATTACTCTACCCGGCAAGGATCTCATTCAGATTCGATGGAGAAATCAAAAGCTTTACAGACAAGCAAAAGCTAAGAGAATTCAGCACCACCAAACCAGCTCTAAAACAAATGCTTAAGGAACTTCTCTAAGTGGGAAGCACAAGAGAAGAAAAGGAACTACAAAAACAAACCCAAAACAATTAAGAAAATGGTCATAAGAAGATACATGTTGATAATTACCTTAAACGTGAATGGATTAATCCTCCAAACAAAAGACACAGGCTTGCTGAATGGATACAAAAAGAAGACCCATATATATGCTGTCTACAAGAGGCCCACTTCAGACCTAGGGACACATACAGACTGAAAGTGAGGGGATGCAAAAAGGTATTCCATGAAAATGGCAATAAAAAGAAAGCTGGAGCAGCAATACTCATATCAGATAAAATAGACTTTAAAATACAGAATGTTATAAGAGACAAGGAAGGACACTACATAACGATCAAGGGATCAATCCAAGAAGAAGATATAACAATTATAAATATATATGCACCCAACATAGGAGCACCTCAATACATAAGGCTACTGCTAACAACTCTAAAAGAGGAAATCGACAGTAACACAAAAAATAGTGGGGGACTTTAACACCTCACTTACACCAATGGACAGATCATCCAAAATGAAAATAAGTAAGGAAACACAAGCTTTAAATGACACAATAGACCAGATAGATTTAATTGATATTTATAGGACATTCCAGCCAAAAACAGATTATACTTTGTTCTCAAGTGCGCACAGAACATTCACTAGGATAGATCACATCTTGGGTCACAAATCAAGCCTTGTTAAATTTAAGAAAACTGAAATCATGTCAAGCATCTTTTCTGACCACAATACTATGAGATTAGAAATCAATTACAGGGAAAAAAACATAAAAAACACAGACACATGGAGGCTAAACACTGTTACTAAATTACCAAGCAATAACTGAAGAAATCAAAGAGGAAATCAAAAACTACCTAGAGACAAATGACAATGAAAACACAAAGATCCCAAACCTATGGGATGCAGCAAAAGCAGTTCTAAGAGGGAAGTTTGTAGCTATACAAGCCTACCTCAAGAAACAAGAAAAATCTCAAGTAAACAATCTAACATTACACCTAAAGGAAGTAGAGAAAGAAGAACAAACAAAACCCAAAGTTAGCAGAAGGAAAGAAATCATAAAGATCAGAGCAGAAATAAATGAAATGGAAACAAAGAAAACAGTAGCAAAGATCAATAAAACTAAAAGCTGGTTCTTTGAGAAGATAAACAAAATTGATAAACCTTTAGCCAGACTCATCAAAAAAAGAGGGAGAGGATGCAAATCAATAAAATTAGAAATGAAAAAGGAGAAGTTACAACACACACCGCAGAAATACAAAGCATCCTAAGAGACTACTACAAGCAACTCTATGCCAATAAAATGGACAACCTGGAAGAAATGGACAAATTCTTAGAAAGGTATAACCTTCCAAGACTGAACCAGGAAGAAATAGAAAATATGAACAGACCAATCACAAGTAATGAAATTGAAACTGTGATTTAAAATCTTCCAAAAAAAAAAAAAAGTCTAGGACCAGATGGCTTCACAGGTGAATTGTATCAAAGATTTAGAGAAGAGCTAACACCCATCTTTCTCAAACTCTTCCAAAAAATTGCAGAGGAAGGAACACTCAAAAACTCATTCTACGAGGCCATAATCACCCTGATACCAAAACCAGACAAAGATACTACAAAAAAAAAAAATTACAGACCAATGTCACTGATGAGTATAGATGCAAAAATCCTCAACAAAATACTAGCAAAAAGTATCCAACAACACATTAAAAGGATCATACACCATGATCAAGTGGGATTTATCTCAGGGATGCAAGAATTCTTCAATATATGCAAATCAATCAATGTGATACACCATATTAACAAATTGAAGAATAAAAACCATATGATCATCTCAATAGATGCAGAAAAAGCTTTTGACAGAATTCAACACCCATTTATGATAAAAACTCTCCAGGAAGTGGGCATAGAGGGAACCTACCTCAACATAATAAAGGCCATATACAACAAACCAACAGCAAACATCATTCTCAATGGTGAAAAACTGAAAGCATTTCCTCTAAGATCAAGAACAAGACAAGGATGTCCACTCTCACCACTATTATTCAGCATAGTTTTGGAAGTCCTAGCCATGGCAATCAGAGAAGTAAAAGAAATAAAAGGAATCCAAATTGGAATAGAAGAAGTAAAACTGTCACTGTTTGCAGATGACATGATACTATACATAGAGAATCCTAAAGATGCCACCAGAAACCTACTAGAGCTAATCAATGAATTTGGTAAAGTAGCAGGATACAAAATTAATGCATAGAAATCTCTTGCATCCCTATACACTAATGAAGCAAAATCTGAAAGAGAGATTAAGGAAACACTCCCATTTACCATTGCAACAAAAAGAATAAAATACCGAGGAATAAACCTACCTAGGGAGACAAAAGACCTGTGTACAGAAAATTATAAGACACTGATGAAAGAAATTAAAGATGATACAAATAGATGGAGAGACATACCATGTTCTTGGATTGGAAGAATCAACATTGTGAAAATGACTCTACTACCCAAAGCAATCTACAGATTCAACGCAATCCCTATCAAATTACCAATGGCATTTTTTACGGAACTAGAACAAAAAGTCTTAAACTTTGTATGGAGACACAAAAGACCCCGAATAGCCAAAGCAGTCTTGATGGAAAAAAACGGAGCTGGAGGGATCCAGGAGTCAAGACTCCCTGACTTCAGACTATACTACAAAGCTACAGTAATCAAGACAATATGGTACTGGCACAAAAACAGAAACATAGATCAATGGAACAAGAAAGAAAGCCCAGAGATAAACCCACACACATATGGTCACCTTATCTTTGATAAAGGAGGCAAGAATATACAGTGGAGAAAAGACAGCCTCTTCAATAAGTGGTGCTGGGAAAACTGGACAGCTACAGGTAAAAGAATGAAATTAGAACACTCCCTAACACCATACACAAAAATAAACTCAAAATGGATTAGAGACCTAAATGTAAGACCAGACACTGTAAAACTCTTAGAGGAAAACATAGGCAGAACACTCTATGACATAAATCACAGCAAGATCCTTTTTGACCCATCTCCTAGAGAAATGGAAATAAAAACAAAAATAAACAAATGAGACCTAATGAAACTTAAAAGCTTTTGCACAGCAAAGGAACCCATAAACAAGACGAAAGAACAACCCTCAGAATGGGTAAAAATATTTGCCAGCGAATCAACGGACAAAGGATTAATCTCCAAAATGTATAAACAGCTCATGCAGCTCAATATTAAAGAAACAAACAACCCAATCCAAAAATGGGCAGAAGACCTAAATAGATATTTCTCCAAAGAAGACATACAGATGGCCAAGAGGCACATGAAAAGCTGCTCAACATCACTAATTATTAGAGAAATGCAATTCAAACTACAATGAGGTAGTAGGTAGTTAGGTAGTTTCTAACACCAGTTAGAATGGGCATCATCAGAAAATCTGCAAGCAACAAATGCTGGAGAGGGTGTGGAGAAAAGGGAACCCTCTTGCACTGTTGGTGGGAATGTAAATTGATACAGCCACTATGGAGAAGAGTATGGAGCTTCCTTAAAAAACTAAAAATAGAATTACCATATGATCCAGCAATCCCACTACTGGGCATATACCCAGAGAAAACCATAATTCAAAAAGACACATGCACCCTAATGTTCATTGCAGCACTATTTACAATAGCCAGGTCATGGAAGCAACCTAAATGCCCATCGGCAGACGAATGGATAAAGAAGAAGTGGTACATATATACAATGGAATATTACTCAGCCATATAAAGGAACGAAACTGGGTCATTTGTAGAGACGTGGATAGATCTAGAGACTGTCATACCGAGTGAAGTAAGTCAGAAAGAGGAAAACAGATATTGTATATTAACGCATATATGTAGAACCTAGAAAAATGGTACAGATGAACCGGTTTGCAGGGCAGAAATTGAGACACAGATGTAGAGCACTAACGTATGGATACCAAGGGGGGAAAGCGGTGGTTGGTCGTGGTAGTGGTGTGATGAATTGGGCGATTGGGATTGACATGTATACACTGATATGTGTAAAATTGATGACTAATAAGAACCTTCTGTATAAAAAAATAAATAAAATAAAATTCAAAAAAAAGAAAAGAATTAGTCCACTGTCAGACTTCCCTGGTGGCGCAGTGGTTAAGAATCCACCTGCCAATGCAGGGGAGATGGGTTTGATCCCTGGTCTGGAAAGATTCCACACGCCACAGAGCAACTAAGCCTGCATGCCACAACTACTGAGTCCATGCACCCCAACTGCTGAAGCCTGTGTGCTCTAGGGCCCGAGTGCCACAACTACTGAAGGCTGCAAACCTAGAACCCGTGCTCTGCAACAAGAGAAGCCACCACAGTGAGAAGCCCATGCACCACAACAAAGAGTAGCCCCTGCTCACCACGACTAGAGAAAACCCATGTGCAGCAATGAAGACCCAACACAGCCAAAATAAATAAATTAATTTAAAAAAAAAAGAATTAGTCCACTGTCGACATGTAACTTTCTCCTCAATTCAGTGGAGAATCAGAGGACAGACTTGCATTACTCTCATTTCTACATTCTAATATAAAGTTTCTGACCTGTGGACCAAGGGCTGCTGGTTTCATTAAGGGAAATTCTAATCGTTGTGTCACATTGACACCACGAGGCTTACCGGCTTTTAACTGAGTTAGCTCAGGAAAAGTGCTAAATTAACCTTAGGTTCTTCAGCTTCAGGAACCCCAACACTGATGTTTAACATTGGAGATGGTTTCAAAGGGCTTAGCTCTCTGATTCCTTCACTTAATATCGTCAATACATGTTCTGGTTTTGATTCCTTCACTTAATATCGTCAATACATGTTCTGGTTTTGATGGGCTTGCACTTGTGGGCCTTCTAGTTTTTTTTAAGTCCTTTTTCTCACCTCTCTACATGTTTCCTTCTCTAGCTCTTCTAACTTCTTTTTCTTCACAGCTGTGGCTCCTTCAAGAGCCTCTTGCTAAAAAAAAAAAAAAATCAACAAAGGAGAAGTGAAAGTCCTTTGACTTCTTTTAAACCCATGACATTCTCAGACCCACAGGATTAGAAGAGAAAAGCAAGGTTGGTCAAATGCTAGCAAGCAGTCCACTTCATATCTCTGCTGGTATAGATTTTTGGGTTCTGTTCAGCCTTATATCACAGCATCTCAAAGAGAGCCTGTTACGTAGTTGGTACTTCAATAAATATTCGAATGGATGATGAACAAACTCCAAATTTGACTTTGTCATATGTTCATTGGCAAGTTTCACTTCTTTCCTTTGGGATTGTGAAGATAGTTCTAAAAGTACAGCCCAACACAGAAAATTGCTCTCCTTCTCTGTCTTGGCTACGTTCTGTTTCTTCTACTCGCCTTCTTCATTGATCTTTATGTGTGAATCATGTCAGACTTTCCATTGTCCTTGGTTGTTTTACCAACTCACTCCCTATTTCCTCATTACCCTCTAATTTCTCAAATTGAGCTGGAGCTGGGCAGCATTTCAGGCTGGCTTAGCTGAGCAAGGAAGCTAGAGGGCATTGGCTCATAACTACCATGAGAAAACTAGTCAGTCAGTGCCTTTGAAGACAGCTCTAGTTAAATTTCAAGAGTGGCCACTGACGTTAGTGTAATTACTATCAATGAAAGTGGCAACTCCCATGGTGAATTAGACCATGTTTCCCAGAATAGCTGAGATTCTAATTGATAACACAGAGAACACAAGCAAATCAGGAAGGAAAGAAGGCTATTAATTCTAAATAGTGAAAATTGAGAAGGGAAAATGAGTTTTTTAAAAAAGAAATAACTCTGTGCTCAGAATAAACTTCTTTTATGGGTAGTTTATTATGTCTTAGAATGGTGCTAAGTGTTTTACATGTATTATCTCATGTAATCCTTTACCAGTGCTGTGGCTTAGAATTATTGTGTAATTGATAAGAAAATGGAGACTTAGAAAGTTTAAGTAGTGGACAATGGAACCAGGTAACCTAACTAAAACCCCCCAATTTTAGCCATTCTGTCATTCTGGGTAACTTATCTGGGTACCAATCACAACTATAATCGTACAATTGTCCCTCTGTATTCATGAGGTATTTGTTCTAGAACCCACTGTGGATACCAAAATCTGTGGATGCTTAAGTCCCATAGTCAGCCCTGTGGTTCTTTGTTTCTGCGTTTCTGCATCTGTGGTTCTGCATCTGTGGCTTAGACCAACCTCAGATCGTGTAGTTCTGTACGTATTTATTGAAAAAAAATTGTAAGTTCAAACCCGCATTGTTCAAGCATCAACTTTTCTCTCAACCATTTCTTGTTGCTCATTGAAGATGATGTACTGGATACATTTTGGACTCACTTGAATTCATAGTCGCCTTTGGGTTGTACTTAAAACTGGGTACTTGGGCAAAAGAAATACAAGGGCATTTTTACTAGTTTACTTTGACTACCTTCCTCTGAATAATTTTGGGTAGAGAAAATAACACAACATTTAGAGGAAAGAGAACTGGGTTTGAATGTAAACAGAGGCACTCAGGTATTTTATAAGAAAATGTCATAAAAGGCACATGGCACTAAATAAATAGGTTCATCCTTAAATGTAAATACAAAACAGAAAATACCTCAAATCTCCTTTCTTCCACATTTATCTTTTGGAAGGAGTAGAGATAGAGAAAGTAAGACTAGGAGAATGTGGAGGTAATGTTAGGAGCAGGAAGGAAGAGAAGAGAAACCAGGAGAACATATGTCCAAAGATGCATGACTCCATCAGGTAAGAGCCCACCAACCTTCCTTGTCACTCCTTCACCTACTGCCCCACCCCCCAATCTTGTCTCCAGTCCAAACATAAACACAAATGAAATATGAATCTCTGTCTTCATCTAAAAAAGACTCACAGCAAGATTCAATTTTGAACTACACTCCAGATGAGGGAGAGGTCTGTGGTTCCAAGTCCCGTGTTTGTCATTTGTTGGGGTCCTGCCCACGCTTGAATTCCTGTGGGCTCAGCACGTGTGGGGCCTTGCTATTGATAAACTGTTCTGGTTAACTGAGAGGTACTAGTTGCCCACAGATGGACTGCCCATTTTTGAAGAATTATACAATTAAACTTAATTCAATTTTTCTGTGATGATAGCCTTTGAGGATCAGGCAATTAGTGCTTCTGTCTCATTATCATGAATAGAAATTCTCATCGTGCCAGCGAATTGTGGACGCAATGGCTCATGGAGAGCTCAAATAGAGAGCATGTCAGCAAGCCAGTATTTACTCTCTGAGGGTAACTAACCATTGTGGAGATACTGCTGGCGGCAAAGGATGTGACTATTCTAGAAGGGACGGGCAGGGGAAGTGACATTCCTTTTGATGTACACTATTGACCATCATTGAAATAAAGCCCACTTGAACTGATTTGCAAGCTCACATCATTGACTTCAGACATATGTGCTCCTGGGCACTGTGACGAGTTATAAAGAAGACCTGCTAACAGCTCACAGTGCCCTTTAAGGAGCACCCTTTGATTGTGCTGCAAATAGAGATTCAGAACTCTGGTTTTGAATCCATGCTGGTGTTGGCTCATTGAAAGGAGCATTCAAGTTTCCATTAGAGCTGTGGTGAATGAAAATCTATTGAATTCCACAAGCATTTAATAGAGTATCTAATGTAGGCAAAGCTCTATGTTAGGTGATGTAGAGGTACAGGGATAAAGATGAAGGCTGGTGCCTGGTAATCCATGGGTTCCTGGTTGTAGGAATCCTCTTCACCTGGTTCAGCAAAGCTCTCGGTAGAGCCCACTGCATTATAGACAGATGTGAACAAGTGTGACATTGTGAAATACTGACTTTCCCTCTGTCTTAGTTCACATTCCTCCCCAAAGAAGACTGCATCAGGAGTAGTTTACTTGGGAAGTGATCCCAGGAAGCACAGCTGAAGAACTGGGGAAGGTGAGAAAGGGAAGGGAGAAAAGCCAGTGTAAAGTGTGTTGACAAGCACATCCCACTCTGGGTCACTGGGACTCTCTGAGGTACTTTGTAGGACGTGTGCCAGATGTCCTACTGGAGGATGGGGAGTTGAGACATCTATTGACTCCCAGCCCCCATCAGTTGGGGATTGGCCTTGTGGTCACAAATTCCTCAGAAGTTCCTGGTGCAGACAAGGCTGAGCAGGCTTGAGAGGCTGAGAGGAAATCAGGAGCTCCAGGTGGGAGCTGTCAGCAGGTTGGAAAAAATTTGTCCTAGAAGTCACCTCAGACTAGGGGATTTCTGTTGATTTATTATAACAGTTGCAGGTATTCACCACAGAAAGTTTGGAAAATAGAGAAAATAAAATTCTATAATCTCACTTCTCAGAGATAACCACTGTCATCATTCTGGTGTATTTCCTACCCAAAATTGGTTTTTCGTTATGTGTGTATTCTGTGCATGTATATTGGTGGGGTTTTGCTTTGTTTTGTTGGAAATTCGACTTTTTCTTGCTTTTTCTCCACCATTCAAAGCAGCTCTATCCTTAATATTTACTTGTCTCAGGGAGTTTTGAAGAACTGAAAATAGACAGTACATGAAGTTAGTGCATCCTCCTGTCTTTTGTAAGAATGTTGCAGAGATTATTCTAGGTGTTCTGGAGGAAGAGGGGAAATGAGGGAACCCTGCTGGCTTAGTCAGTCTGGGCTGCTATTATGAAATACCATAGACTGGGTGGCTTATAAACAACAGAAAATTATTTATCACAGTTCTGGAGGCTGGAAGTCCAAGATCAGGGTGCTAGCATGGTTGAGTTCTGGTGAGGTCCCTTTTCTGGGTTGCAGACTACCAACTTGTTGTATGCTCACATGGCAGAGAGCAGAGAGTTCTCTTGTTTAGGGCCTTTTATAAGGGCACTAATCCCATTCACGAGGGCTCCATCCCCATGACCTAATTGCCTCCTAAAGGCCCCTCCTCTTAATACCATGCCATTAGGGGTTAGGATTTAACATATGAATTTTGAGGGGCCACAAACATTCAGTCTATAGCACCTTGACAGTAGCAAGCGAGAGGAGATTCAATCCAAGATTGGAGGGTTGCTAGAAAAGCAACTCCTTGGTATCCCAGAAAGAATGGACCTTAGGCACAGGGACTCTAAGGCTTGCCAATGCTTCCAGAGCTTCACATAAGGCATAGAAGAAACAGATTCACCCTGCAGAAGGCCTCGAGCCTGCTGGGCAGTGGCATCTGGGGATGGAGTGACTGACCAGTGCAGACTGACAATGATTACCGATGACCTAAGGGAGCTCCCTGCTGCTTGGCTCTGCATAATATTCTGGGACTTTTCCAAAATTCTAAGGAGGGGGAGACCTGCAGAAGTGACTGTGAATTATTCCATCACCACTGTGGATGTGGGCTCATAATTAGCTTTAGTTTGATAAAGGAAGAAAGGAAGAAAGGAAGAAAGAAAGAAAGAAAGAAAGAGAGAAAGAGAGAAAGAAAAGAAAGAAAGAAAGAAAGAAAAGAAAAAAGAAAGAAAGAAAGAAAAGGATTTAAATTCCAGATTTCTGTAGATTCCCAGGGGATTACTTTCCCGTGGCCTCCTTGACTTTGGGTTCCTGAGTCAAATCTACTCCCTCTGATGAAGCTCACATCAACTCAGATATGCTCTTTTGCTCTTTCATCATTTTCCACAAAAAATAAAAACCACTTACTATAAATATTTTATCTGGTCAGTTTTACTAAAGACTGGGGTCCCAGGGAGAGATCACATTACCCTTCAGCGTCATGCCATCTCGCTGACTATCTTTCCTTTTCCTGTGTCTCCCCTTTCCACCTGCAGCAAAAATGGGCTCCACTGGCTCCTCTGTCTCTTTAGGCTAGGGGTTACTCTGATTCCTTGTTAAATGTATTCTCTGTTCTCGATCATTCTTCTACGAAGAAAAACAACTTTCTCTCCTTTTCATTTCATTACAAGTTGCTAATGACCTTTCTGAACTGGATCATGACCTTGGGAGTCTTACATTCTCCCAAAATTTCCTTAAGGAAATTGTTCTTCTAGATACAGACAGTGCCCTTCCTAAAAGGCATTCTGTTGAATACAGTTACATGTGGTATATAAAACAGCCTCTTCAAGAATTTTCAAGCCGTGGATCGAGAGCATTATGGCAGAGACACCAAATCCCATTTCATTTTTCTCTTCTCGGGAACTCTGGAAGATGTTCTCTAGCTTCCCTTATAGTTAAGATGTGACTATGTGATGAGTCTGAGCTATGAGCCGTGGGCAAAAATGACAGATGTCACTTCCAGGCTGAAGGATGTCCAAGCCGGCAGGCAGCTCTCCAGCTCTCTCTCTGTCACAGCAGCTGCAGAAGCGATGTGGTCAGATGGCAGAGCCGCAAAATGTAAGCAACCTGGACCACAGGGTCACCTCCTGGAGCAGCTGCCCTGGAGGGTTGCTTGACTGATTGGACTTTGTGGTCTACTTGAGAAAGAAAGAAACTATTGTCATTTTAGGCCACTAAGGCTTGTAGGTTATTTTGTAACTATAGCATATCCTAAATTAATGGTTAAGCAGTGATCTAAGTAACATGACTAACTCTGGTATCAGACTTACTAGGTTCCATTCCGTGCCCTACCACTTTCTAGTTGTTGGACCTTAAAATAAAATAAAACAACCTTAATCTTACTAAGCTTCAGTTTCTTCATATCTATAACAGTACCTTACTAGTACAAGGAGACGACCAATATGAGGTACTTAGAATACTGTCTGGCACAGAAGAAGTGTTCAAAAAGCAATAGCTTTTTGATGACAAGTATCATGCCTGATGATGTCTAAAAGCTAAAACAAAATTATTGATATAAGCATATAAGTACTCCCAAGCAATTTCAATGTCCGTGTTCTTTGTTTATATTCGGAATCAATTATTCATCTAAAGTAAGAGCATTGGGAAAGCTATTTGTTGAGTCAATATATGTTTACTTACTAAGGGCAGTAATCAAATGTATGAGCCTTTGTTGCCACAAAGCTGCACGTAGCACTGTTTTATAGATATTTTAATCTTTCGCAACCATGATTATGTCTATGTATTATTTCTAAGCTAGCCTATTTTTGCTCCATTTTTCCTCCCTAAATTTGTTTTTCCACCAACTTGTCTTTCTATTATCAACAGAGGCCTGTCTTACCTCTTTCAGGTTGAGTACACATGGCAGTACATTCTTGATTCTGTCCATCTCCCTTTGTGCTGGCTGTCAGGGTGATGGGGAGCGGAGGCTAGAGATTGGTGAGGGATGAGACAAAAATGCTTTCGCAGTTTAATGCCCGGGTGGTTGGCAGTTTGGCGGGGACCTTAGTAAAGTGAAGGCCACGATGAGCTAGTTTTCTCTCTGTAGTACGTGAGTACACTCTGGGGAGTGGAATTTCAGGCCGGTCAGCACAAAGCAGTTTTGTCGTGTGAGTTTGTGGTACCAGCAGACTGTTAAAGCGGAAACATCCTGTAGCTTTTGAGAAATGCAGAATTCCAATGTTGGAAAGAGTTTGCTCCTATATTTAGGAATTACTTACTTGAGAAGTTAAAATTGAAGAGATTGAGAGTAGAACAAAAAAAGATTCCTCAAATTAAGTAGAAGGAATAGGGGCCGATTAAGAGAACAGAGAGGAGGACCGTCGTAAGAGGACATTGCTCTGAAAGCTAAAGAGGAGAGTTCCGTGGAGTGTCCGGTACATAGACACTAAATACTTAACTATTAGAATGCGTGGATGGAAGGGCATTCAACCATGCTAAATGGCCCCGGCTCTTTAAGGAGAATGCCATCAAATCAGCCTCACTCCTGGCTCTAGGTTACAATCTTTGTATTCATTTTTAATTTTACTTGTTTTGTTTGTTTGGTGTTTTTCCAGCCCTTAGTTCTAATTTATTTTACCTTGCTGTCTTAACCGATTTCGGAGCAAAGGAAGATACTTAGAAATTAAAGCATTTTTTCCCCAAGCAATTCTAAATTAGCAGGATTTGAAACAAATCAAGAAAATATTTACTATTCAACCCCACCAGGAGATTTCTACCCAATAGAACATTATTATGAAACTTGGGATAAGCACACTGTCATAAGGACTGAACCCCAGATGCATCTGGATAGCAGTCGTCATTATAAAAATAAGAGATTTCGTTCATAAAATATTTCCACGTAATTTCTGTTCCAATGAATGATATAATTACATAAGGGTCTGTATATAAAGCCATGTTGAGATGAGTGTGGCTAACCAGTGATAACATCGGTGACTTCTATAAATCTGTAATTATCAGTCTCCATACAGAGCATTTCTGGGGGAATCAAGATGGGACTGCTTATTAAGAGCTTGGCAATTTTCCTTCCTACATATTGAAGAAACTGGGCTTTTGGTTTTGGCGGCCGCCAGTCTCAAATCTTTCCTAACTCTTCACCCAACAAGCTGCCTCTCCTGCCTTTCCTTTGACTTAAAATCAAGGACCTACCTTGCCTCCAGCCAAGGCTGCGGGCTCAACCATTTCCATCAGCTGGGGCACACAGGTGGCAGCTCCAGCGGGGAGGCGGCTGAAAGCCACGTCACATCCGGCTCCGTCCACCGCATCTACCTGCAGCTTGGTGCACCATGCCTTTTCCTGCCAGAGGCCAGTTTCTCTTTCTGAAGGCTTTCTGCTCCTTTGGCAGCAGGAGACCCAGAAGCAGAGTGAATTGGTAGTGGGCATGGGATTGGGGAGCAGGGAATGGGACTCTGGTGAGTCGCAGCCACATCCACAGGACCTCTAAGCATGAGGCTATTCTCATTACTGTGGCTGTTCCCATTTGTCTCTGACATAAACAGCAGAAGGATGGGCTGGAGAGATCAGACAAGGCAGCGCGTTTTCCTTTGACAGAAGATACTGCATCTCTATTCCATTTTATGTTTCTAGAGTATTGTGACAGACAGCAGCTTAAATAGATTAATGTTTCTAATTCAAAATATAAGTCAATTCTACTGCACACATATATGGCTGAGTAGGTGCAGGAGGTAGGGGGAGATTAAGAGTCTTTTACCGGTTCTCAAGATACGTATGCTTTCATTTTCCCCCCATTTGGGGGAGGAGAGGTAAAGACAGATAACATATAGGAAAAACACTCAAAATGAAAAACTTGCTTGAATTACTGCTAGTGCTAAACTGTTCCAATGTCATAAACTTGGATTCCTTAGGGCTTGCTTTTTATGATCTTTCTGTGTTAGAATTTTTTTATAGCAGACACTTGATGTACCACTCATACAGTTTCATTCACATTTGACACTGGATAAGAATTTTCTTTTTAAAACCAAAAATACAAGTGAATGCTGTATAAGTAAATGATTCAAGCTCTGTGTTCCCAGAATTCTGTGGGAATGGGGCTTTGAATAGGATAACTGAGCAGTCCCTGTTACTATTTAATTTACAAAAATTCCTTAGCGTTGGCAGTCATTTACATGTTCATTTCATCTTTTTGCACTTAGTTAGGAGCTGTTTAGCTTTCACGTTGTACTTTTAGAACTAATAAGTCAATGTCATTACTTTGATAGATGTGCCATTTCACTTTTAATCTGTGTGGCGGTTGCTTGCGGTGACTTAATTGAAAAACTATAATTGCCATGTTATTTAATTTGGCAAATGGCTTATTTATTTATTTATTTATTTTTGGCTGCCTTGGGCCTTTGTTGCTGTGCGTGGGCTTTCTCTAGTTGCAGCAAGCGGGGGCTACTCTTCGTTGCCGTGCGCGGGCTTCTCATTGCAGTGGCTTCTCCTGTTGCGGAGCATGGGCTCTAGGTGCGTGGGCTTCAGTAATTGTGGCACACAGGCTCCGTAGTTGTGGCTCATGGACTCTAGAGCGCAGGCTCAGTAGTTGTGGCACACGGGCTTAGTTGCTCCGCAGCATGTGGGATCTTCCTGGACCAGGGATCGATCCCGTGTCCCCTGCATTGGCAGGCAGATTCTTAACCACTGCACCACCAGGGAAGCCCCTGGCAAATGACTCTTCTATTACCACTTCTAGGAAGTGTGTCTTCTCTAGAATATTTCAGCTGAATTTGTTTCCTGACCTCTTCTCTGTGGACCTTTTGTTAGCTGATGTCATACCTGTCACTTTAAGTTGGGTATACTTTTTTTTTTAAGCTTTTAGAGTACTTTTCTTTAAATAAAAGGTATCAACTAAATTTGACATTTTATGAGTAAATACAGCCCTACTTATCAGTGTGAAAGAAGAGGAGACAGATTGACTGGACTCTCTCTGTGGTGCCTAGGATGGCCTTAGAGTCCCAAAGAATTTGAGTCTAAATATCTGTTCCTTTAGGTTGTCTCTTCCAGGTTTTTTGGATTTTTTTTTTCCATTGCACTTTTCAAGTATTCTGTACCACTGTTAATCCCTAGGAATTCTGATACCAAATGGCTGATTGTGTATGATTATCTGAGATAATCCAAGTGATTAGTATGATAGAAAGAATATAGTTTGCATTGGAATGTAATTCTGTGATTAAATTTAGGGATTTTTGTGTCTGGAGTTCTGGGAATTCTCAGTATTTCCTCATAGATAATGATGTCACTGACATAGAAGAATGCTAGGAAGCAGCCTGGTTCTCCTATCTCATCATTCCTCCTCAATACAGCCATTCGTTCTCATCCGTGCTCAGAGTAGATTGTACTATTCACAGAAACCATGCATAGGACCAGTCCAAATCCTAAGTGATCTGTACTCATCTTCCTTCTGTCCCCATGCCAACTCAACTTTTACTGGCATAAGGGGGGAATATTAAATGTTGTTTCTTAACTATCTTGACTGATGGGCTCAAAGCTCTATAAAAAATACAATAGTCAGGTTCCTGACTGCAAGCAAACTGTCTTAACTAAAAGGACACTGGCCAGCAGGATACTGGGAGGGATCCCTGCAGTTATAGGATACTCAAGGTCCAAGAGTGGCAATTTGACAGGAAGCCAAGGGAGGCTTGGGGCAGAGCAGCCAGATACCCAGCCGGGGTCATGCTGTAAAGCCACTTTGGTCCAAATGCCACTGCTCTTCCACAACTTCTCATCAATTTGAACTTTCAGTTTCCTCCTGCCTTGGTTACAGTCGCTCAAGATTCTGAGTCTCAGAAGCAAGCAACCAGTGGACTGGTCGTAGGTCCTATGAGCTTCCAAAGGAGGATCCTATTGGGGGAAGGTGGTGTTAGAAATCACCCTTCTGCAAGCCTCCACGGAATCTCTCCAAGGAAAGATGGAATGCTAACTGGAAGGGATAGAGATAGGATGCTAGACAGCCACACACAAGTCAACAAGTATCTGTAAATGCCTGCTGAATCAGCTAAGAATAATGACAGCATTATCTTGAGGAACAGAAGTCTGGAATACAGTACTTGAGGGAAAAAATCTGAACTGTGCACTGAGTCTTGCAGCCAGCAGCCCAGCAAAGAGGTTCCACCTGCAGTGCTGACTGCAACTCAGGGCTGAGCCTGAACTGCATGCAGTCAGGGAAAGCAGAGAGGAGTCTTACCCACACACGCGTGCAGGGTATCAAGGTTTCTGCTTGTGCCTTTGAACCGCCCACCCGCTGCTTCTTTATTGAACCAAGAAGCCAAGGAGTTTCTTGCTTCACTTCAAAGCCCTGGGTCCTCCTCAGCGAACCCTGGGTGGGTTCAGTGAGGTCTGGTTCCCACCCTCCTAGCCGCTGTGCTTCCTGTCACTGCGTATCTCAGGCATCCTCCAGGAGACTGTCCTTTCTGGACTTCTGTGATTTCCACGGAAGGGGCAGGTCAGAATTCTCAGGAATGTTGGAAATGTGGGGCCAGTTAACTCGGATTTCCTTACAGGAAATGTAAACTTGCCCCGCTTTAGCCAGGGCCCCCGGCGTCTTCAGTGAAGACGCTAAAATATATATATATATATTTTTTTTTCATTTCTACCAGTCTCATCTCCGTGTCTACCCCTTATATCTATCTACCTTAGCATCAGCCAGCTGGCACGTTGTGTCTCATTTGGCTAGAAAAACTGAACAATGCTGGGCATTGTTCCATGTACTGAAAATGAGTGATTTGTTATTTATAATCTAAATAATTTAGTATGCTCTCCAAGAAATTATCTGGTTTAGAAAGTCGACAGGGAAAACTGACGAAGGGGGAGGAGGAGGAAAGGCGCTGGGGGAGAAGGAAACCATGGACAAAAAAGGAAACTTTTCTGAAATGAAGGAATATGGAGGATAAAAGGAAAATGGAGGATAAAAGTCGTACTTTTTTTTTTTTTTTTTGCGGTACGCGGGCCTCTCACTGCTGTGGCCTCTCCCGTTGCGGAGCACAGGCTCCAGATGCGCAGGCTCAGCGGCCATGGCTCACGGGCCCAGCCGCTCCGCGGCATGTGGGATCTTCCCGGACCGAGGCACGAACCCATGTCCCCTGCATCGGCAGGCGGACTCTCAACCACTGCACCACCAGGGAAGCCCAAAAGTCGTACTTGTTTTGAGCAAGTGTCTCCAGTGATGCAGAAAATCGGAGAAGGCCCTTGATCTCACTGTTCAAGGCACCATGGCGTCTGGTGGTTCTCTGGCACCATACATTCCCATGCGGAAGGGAGATCTTTGCTCGATCTGGGAACCCTGGTGCTGAGGTCCTGCCTCCAAGGGCATACCTGCCACTGCTTGTTCCATATTCACAGGTGGGGGAAAGATTCCCAGCTGACTCACGACCTTCCTTTCCACTCTCCAAGCTCCCCAAACTTCCTGTTAATTTGGAGGGAATCCCTCCATCTTCATGGTTCCCTTCAAGTTCACTTTAAATTTCCAAGCCACCTAGCGAAATCTCTACAATGGCTGTGGGCTTTTGGACACAAAATCTGGGAAGGCTTGGGTAGCCCTGCTAAGACTACTTCCCCATCTCTCTCAAAGTAGGAAGCACTGAGCCTGCAAAGGGCGTATCAGGCAGCCTGCAACCTGTGGCCCCTTAAGATGTTCACGTACTCATCCCCGGACCCTGGGAACTGCAGAAGTGTCAAATGATAAACTGATAGCATTTGAAGTCGCCAAGTTTGTGGTAATTTGTTATAACAGCAATAGGAAAATAAGCCACAATCTACGTATGTTCATCCTGAGTTTGGAGCCACCTGAGAAATGAGACACAAGAGACAGAAGGAAGGAGATTTAGAATGTTAGCTTTACTACTGTGGAAGGGGTTTTGAGAAGGTAGCTTTTTCTTTGTGTGCATTGTGGGCTTGTTAATCCTTTACGCCTGAGTGAGAAAGGCTTATGTATTCAGACCCTGGCAGAGCTCTGCTAACTCGTTCTCCAGGGAGTGGTCCCCTTGGCGGAGAGCAGAGAACCTGCACATCCTGAGGGCAGGACGAAGCAGGGGAAGGATGCTTGGAAACGGCTCAGCCCAGCACACGCTGAGCTCACCAATTAGACATGTCACTGTCCCTTGGGCAGGAGAGGGTAAAGGAGCCAGAAAGGCAGTAAGTGTTCTAGCAGGAGTTCCTCAATCAGGATTATAAGGTCAGGGGGATAGAGGTCCCTCCTTTAGTGTCTGCTGCCTGTCTTAATTTGTGAGGAGAAGAAGAAAACAGAAACTTCATATCTTGGAAATTGTCCTTCCATGTGCTTAATGTAAGTAATACTTCCCATATTTTGAACTTAAAAACACAGATACTTTTTTTAATCCTAAACTCCTCATTTATAAAAATATACACACTACTATATATAAAATAGGACAACAATAGGACCTACTGTATAGTGCAGGGAACTATACAATAGGACCTACTGTATAGTGCAGGGAACTATACAATAGGACCTACTGTATAGTGCAGGGAACTATACAATAGGACCTACTGTATAGTGCAGGGAACTATACTCAATATTTTGTAATAACCTATAATGGAAAAGAATCTGAAAAAATGTATGTGTAACTGAATCACTTTGCTGTACACTTGAAACTAACACAACATTGCAAAATCACTATCCTTCATTTTTAAAAAGCCAAAAAAAATCCAGATGTTTTTATCAATAGAAAATCAGATTCCCCCCTAATTTCTTTAAGTAAACATTAAACAGATACTTAACGAAATAGGATTGAAAGGGTATCACATCATTACTCTTGCTCCGTCCTGTGTGTCTCTGTGTGTCCCTGAGTTTGTAGCTTCCCTTTCCTGTAGTTTTTTGGGGGCTTCCTCTCCCCTGCTGTCACCCTCCACTCTAGTTTCTCTCCTTGTCCCCTTCCATTTGCCACTCAGAACTCCTATTCACTGATGAACAAACTCCCTTATATCTTTGTGCTATTTATTTGATTCTCCCTGCACCTCCTGATTGTAGCAGAAACCAGGGTCCCACCTGGGATACGCCTTCCCCTGGGGCTCATTCTGCTACATCCCTCCGCTGATCCTAGGCTCGGAGATGGCCTGGTGTGATTTTCATTCCCTAAGGCTGCCAGACCATGATCCTGCCATCTTGCTTCTTGGAGGCTCGTGAGTTTCGGTCCATCATCCTCTCATGTCTCCTTTTTGCTATTATTTGCTGACCACCCAGTGACTCCTTCTCACTGAGTATTCATCCTGATGGTGGTTTGCCTCTGCTTCCAAAGTCCAGTCATCATCCAGGGGGATTTTCATGCTCTATAAACAACCCATCCTATACCTTGGCCTCTCAGTTTCTTTCTCTTCAAGGACCTCTTCCTCCATTCAGTTTCACCCTCACACAGCCATAGTCTGGAGCCTGTCGATCAGCCAGAACCGTTCCAGAATCATAATTCAGACTCATTGCTTGGAGCCTGCTGACTTGGTTCTCCTCGTGACCCCTCTTATTCCACACATCAGGACTTCTCATTCATTGATTCCTCTACCTCCTGCCTCTCTCACTTTTATCTAGCCTATATGCAGCATTCTATCATTTCAAACTTCTCTTCTAATAACCTAACTTCCCACACTAATTACACCCACCTGGAAAAACCCCACATCCTGGACGGATCCAACTACCCACTTTCTCATGTGCCTGTGTCTGATTTATTGGGTGTTTTTTGACACTGTCTTAAATTTGTGGCCATCATCTCAATTTGACTGCATTATACTACCCAGCAATCTCTCAGTCCTCTCTCCCATTTCAAACTGTCTCACTATCCTCAAACTTCCAAACCAAATATATTCTCCTTCATTAAGCTGATAGATCTGGCTCCTCTTTTGTACAGAAAATAGACATGATCAGACAGGAACTTGCTCAAATTAGTGCTACCAAATTCACAAATCCAGCTATTTCAATCATATTTTCCTCCTTATCTGCTGCTGTAATTGAAGCGACTTTTATAAAATTCTGATTCCTACACTCTGTTTTAAATTGCACACCTTCCTTATTTTCCAGGAGCTTATCTTTTTCTTAAATCCCTTCTAATTCCAGGAGCTTTAATTTCTCCAAGTCTATTGACTCATTCCAGTCAGCTTTTCAACATTCTTAGATTTCCCCCATTTGAAAAAACAAGAAGCACGTAGATGGGGTAGAGATGAGAGTGCAAAGCCAGTACAGTTTACCAAATCTTTGGGGTGTGGGGGCATGATGAGCTCTGGAAGGGTGCCTGAGCACACCCCTCACTGGGCATCTTTCGTATTGCAGTTTTGGGCTGGGCCTTCCTTTCTGGGAGAAGAGCCCCCAATTTTTTTGTACCTAGACCAAATCACATCTTGACTGCCTGCTTTACTTTTTGTCCTTTTCCAGCTACTTCATAAGGGAGTTGTTATCACTGACCATCTCTATTTCCCAATCTCACACTCACTCCTCTACCCATTATAATGCGGTTCTACCTCCTCCAACGCGCTGTAACTGCTTTCATCAAGGTTGCCAATGACCTTCGTATTGTTAAGTATAATGGACAATTTGAAGTCCTTATTTAACCTCATGGAAACATTTGTCACCGTTGACCACTTCTTCCTCCTCAAAACTCCACTTACCATGGTTTCTCTGGTTATTCCTTTTCAGATTCCTTTATTAGCTCTCCTTCTAAGTAACCTGTAAGTGTTAGAATTCTACAGGGCTCTATTTTTCACTTGCTATACTCTTCCCAGCCCATCTCATCTACTGCCATGGTTTCACTGACTACCCAGATCCATCTCTGACCCTAGCCAAGCCTCACCTACTCGTATAAAGCTTCTTATTTGATTTCTCCACTTGGATGTTGCAACACACCTTAAGATCTTTCGGAAACATGTCCAAGGCTGAATTTATCGACACCTTCCGCAAACTTGTGTGTCCCTCAGGGTTTTTTCCTATTGCATTTTATAAATAGTGCAAGACAAAGACTTGGTACTCCGTGACTCCTCTTTCTCACTTCTAGTCCTGTATTATCATCACTAAATCATATGGAAGGTCTCTCATAAATCTCTCAGATCGCCTTACAGTCGGCATCCTAGTCCGTGCACCCTCACTTCCCATCTGGGCTACCTTATTAATCTCTTTTTTTGATGTTCCTATGTTTATCTTTTTTTTCATTTGCTGCCATATCCTTAGCACCTAGGCAAATATTGTCATCAGTAGTTGTACAATATGTATTTAGTGAATGAATTAAGTTATTCATTCTTGTCTTTCTCACATCTAGCCTCTAGTCTACATACAACCTATTCTTTGAAAACTGTAAGTCTAATTATATTACCCTTCCTGTTGTTATAGTTTAAATGCCTTCAATGGCATGTATTTGCTCCTAAAATTAAATCCAAACCTTGTTTAAGTAACACTTTGGCTCTGCTCACCTTTCCAACCCCATTGCACCCTGCTTCCATGTAGCCCCTTGGCTGCCTGCTAGGCAACTTTCATTTCCTCTCTCTCCAGACGTGTAAACATGTAGGAAAGACCTACAGCGTTCTTCACCACGCTCTTCTACTTTGCTAACTCTTGTTCATTCTTCGTGTTCAGTACTAGTTGTCCCTTCCTCACACAAGCCTAGTCTGACCCCCAGATAATTTTACCCATTATGTGCTTCTGCAGCTTCCTCTGCTGCACTTTTCATAGTACTTTTCACACCTTTAAAAACATCTGCAGTGCCTGTATTCCACACTAGCATTAAAGTTGAGACCCTCATTCATCGTGGTTTCCCCAGCACATGTAGCAGAAATCTTTGCTGAATGAAAAGATGAATTTAACAAGCATTCATCAGTATGAATAATTCACACCCTCCACCCAATTAATATATGTCCTAAGGACAGTGTATTCCTTTTGTTGTTTCTCCCTCTCTATATTTGATTTCTGAATTCATTTTGCTAGTTTGCAGAGTATGAGATAAGCTGAGATGGACACAGGGGTTGGAGATGTGATATCTGTTTGTGTTAGTAACCAAGATTGTTTGATTCCTTGTAAGTCCTCTGCTGGTACTGACTATTCTGACCTTGGACACAATCAGATCTGGAAGAACCTTGAGTTTGTCCAGTAATTCCTAACATAAAGCACCTTCCATCCCTTTGTATGTGGTTGGAAAACTGTTAGTTTTTTGAAAAGCATACTTGATAAGTATATCCATTTTGAATGTGGTTTAGATTAAAGCATTTCCCGAGGGTTTCATTTTTACTGCTGGTTTCATTGGCAGTTAGCAAATTTGTCCTTTTGTTAAACTATGTGAAAACAGCTCTAAAGAAATTGGCTCCAAAGGCCATTTTAATATTTTTCTTATGGGAGGAAATTAGTGGCCACATTTAACAAATCAACATCTCTACTTAATGTCCATCTCCACTGTTACCTTTGGAGCATTTAAAGGATAGAAACCAGAAAAATCTCCTGAGTATGATATATAGAGCTTCTTTTAGCCTCTTGGAAATGATAGGGTTTGGGAGTGGGGAGGGAGGGATATTGGAAAGAGAGAAATAGGAATAAAAGTGAGGGATGATAGGATTATTTTTCTTTATATTTTTATTAGTTTGCCAAATATCTTAACCTGACATTCTAAATCCTCTTTTAAAATATCATGGAACTTTACCAGCAGATGAGTTTTCAGAAAAATTTCAGTATGAGAGCAGTGGAGGGATTGAGTCTTTTCTTGAGGCTTCAGGCTAAACATAGGGGCTGTTGCCAGGGCTAGGGATCAATAATGAGATGTGACTTCAGGGAAATCATCTATGAGCAGATTTCCCCCGCTCTTCCCCAAAAGCTCCATCATGAACCTATCATGGTGCCAGGAATTTTGCTGTTAATTATTCATTCCTCTAGGCTTAAGGGATTGTATACTTAGGAGTCTTCTATGAAAATGCAGTTTTCCCCTCTGAGGTCTCCGGCACACACACATAGATATACCACTTACCAGTTATGAACACTAATTAATCAAATGTGTTTCCTTAAGGTAAAAAAAAAACATGGGGAAGGACATTCTGATGGGTGAGACCAGCATATGATGGTTCTTTGGATGCAAGCAAAATAAAGTTATCTTTACTAATAATAACTTATTGGAAGGACACTGTTGGTGCCCAGCATCAGAGGAGGAGACAGCCAATCAGGCCTTAAGACAGACAGTAACCAGGACTGTGAACTTAGACAAGATGATTACATTCTCATGCCTCTGTTTCCTCATTTGGAGCCTTGGAGATAAATACGGTGCTGACTTCGTGAAGTTGTTATGAGGATCAAATGAATTCCTATTCTTGAAATGCTTAGAACAGTGGCTAGCACTTAGTAGAAGCTCAATAAAAGTTATCTCTTAGCCTGAATGCAGGAAACTCTCAGAGGCTGCCAACAGAAAGACTCTGGTTCTTGGAGAGATGATGATGGCTTGAGCCAGGGAGATAGAGGGGGAGGTGATGAGAAAGCATTATATTCTGGACTTCTATAGAAGGTAGAATGCCAACTGTATTTGCTAATTGATTAAATGTGAAGTGTGAGAGAAAGAGAGGAATAAAGAATGATGTCATGGTTTTGGATCAGAGCAAATGGAAAGTTAGAGGTTGCCATTTATTGAGATGGAGGAATTGGGGCAGATAAAGGTCTGTTTTTAGACACTTTTAGTTGAAGATGCCTATAAGACTTCTAAGGGCAGATGTCAAGGTCAGCTGAATAAAGGAGTCTAGTGTTAAGTGCAGGGGCCCAGGCTTGAGTGGCGAATAGAAAACAGCAAGAACAATACACAGAGGAGCTAAAATAATTATTTCCTAACTACTTGCAAGGGTGTAGCTGATATTAATGAATTTCTTCTGACATTACCCATTCTGTATTCTCTTTCCCTCTTGCCCAAGCTTCAACTGATTCCGTTTCTTTGCCTAATGAAACGATCTAAATTTTTATTCCAGAAGTTTCTGGGCTTTTGGTAGAACTGTCTGTCATACATTTGCTGCAGTCCTCCATTAACACTTCCTGTTGGACGTGGTAGATCAAGATGGTACCTAGAGATCAACACTTCCTGTTGGACAGGCCTTGTGCAATTCTCCAGTGGGCAGCTTGGTAAAACAGGGCTACATGAAACAGTTTTGAGGGAAGAAGTACCACGAGTGGGAAAAGGGTGAAGAAAATGAGAAGGGAATGTTCTAAGACAAGTTTATTTGCTCTACTGATGATTACTCAGTGTCTTTCTCCGGGGAATTGAAAAAGGCTCAGCTCACACCTGGCCTCCTTTCCTCACCCCACCCCTGGATCTCAGGTAGACGCCCCTCAGCCCTCCTCCACTTTAGCACACAAGATCAAAGCAGGCTGTGCTTGGACTCTTCTGCTCTGAATTTTCATTACCCAAACGGTCATTAAATGAAACTCAGCCCAGGTTTGTTTTCTTTTCTTTAGTCCAGTTTTTATTACTACCACCTGACTAGTTATTAAAAAGCAAGCAAGCATCAATTAGCTGCAGACACATACATGACAGTTACACTGGGGAGACACGACACATCCCCTGCAGTGCGGAATAACTGGCAGAGACCAGAGCTCCATGGATAAGCAAGAAATGTGTCTAATTGACTTCCTGGGAAATGAGGTCCTCATGTCAAAACATCTGGGCACAATTTTCTGGGCATTTAAACAACTCTCTGGCTCTGCAGAGGCATAGAGTAGGCCCCGGGCTGCATCTTGACTGGATTTAAACAGTCCCTTTGTACTTTATCCTTACCCGCTTCCACTCCTTGCCACATATGCCCTTGTCTTTAGCTCTTGGACAGACCCACCTGTTATGGTTTGAAGAGATGGGCTTTTCTCCCTACATCTCATCACCCTGTCCTCTGCCACACTGAACTTCTAGCCATTCCATGGACAGGCCTGAAGGGTCAGATTAGGTATTTTGTGCGTTTTCTTTGCCCCCGGTGTTACTGAAAATGTGTACTTATCCTTCAAGTGCTAGCCTAAATGTCACTGATTTAATGTAGCTTTTACGGAGTGCCCTCTCGCCGTTAGCTGTTTTGTACGCCATTCTCCCACTTCCTACCTCAGGAATAGTACTTATCAGATTTACGCTGTCATTTAACTGCTCACACATCTGTCTTTTTGACTAGCACACGAGCTGCTTGAGTTTAGCAAATGTGTGGTTCTGCTTTTGTGGTCTAAGATCCCAGCTCATGAGCCATTTGGTGAAATTTTGTAGCATTTATAAATTGGTTTTTGCTTGGCCAACTCAAATAATGAGGTTCGAAAATATGACTGAAATAAATTTCATTTCAACAGTTGGTATTATTTGCCTGTCGTTATTGCCCACCAATAAGAAGTATGGGCAGGTTTTGTCTCCTCCCCAGGCTTGTGGAAGAGCCCTGGACAACACCTGTAATACATGAAAGAGCCCTGGTTCTCTGTGTGGTCAGAGGACCATTAGAATCACATGAGCTTGATGGGATGTGGATTTCTGAGCCCTTCTTCAGATCACAGAATCAGATCTTCAGGAGGTGGGGACTGGGAGTCTGGGTGTTCAAAAAATTCCCTGAGGGCTTCCCTGGTGGCGCAGTGGTTGAGAGTCCGCCTGCCGATGCAGGGGGCGCGGGTTCGTGCCCCAGTCCGGGAAGATCCCACATGCCGCGGAGGGGCTGGGCCCGTGAGCCATGGCCGCTGAGCCTGCGCGTCCGGAGCCTGTGCTCCGCGGCAGGAGAGGCCACAACAGTGAGAGGCCCGCATACCGCAAAAAAAAAACAGTTCCCTGAGTGAGTCTTAGAGACTCGTAAATTTGAAAGCCACCACGGTAGAGAGAAGGGAGATAAAATGTTCCCTCATAAATGCAACCAGGATGCACTACAGTATAAAATAAAACTAGAGACCAGAAAATACTGTGAGAGGCAAAACTATACGCCATCCTATTATGGAACAGGGATACCCTTTTATTTCTAACGTCTATTACTTGCATTCTTATCCTCCCTTCAACCATTATGTGATGCACATATCCTCATGCCTATGTGTGTCACAAAATTTTCACAAGTGCCCCTAATAGAAGAAAGTGAAGTTATACTTCTGGGATTCTGAGAGAATAACCCAGTGCCGCCTCCTGGTGAAAAACAACATGCCTCTAAAACCTTTAACTTTATCTTAAATATTCACGTTGACTATGAATTCTACTCCATAATATAGGTCACACACACACACGTATATATATTTGTTACATATAAATACATATCAATATAATATATATTTGTTTTAAAATAAAAGTGATGTTTTAAAACACTTACTATTAAATAAAATTTAAGCTCCAGGAAATTTGACCTGTTAGTCCTTTGAGATAACTGTAGGGTTGTGGTTGTCTCCATTTAAGAAGGTATCATCTTAAAATATCAGTGGATAAGGATTCTGGAAGGAGAAAAAAATAGAATGATAAAGCCAGTGTAGCTGTATAAATAAAAAAGGAATGATCTACCAATTGCTTCAAATATTCTTTGGAATCAGAACTCATTTATTGGCTATACAATCTTGGGCAAATGACAGTACCTCTTAGAACCTCTGATCCTTTGTCCATAAAATGAAAATAAACTACCAACCCTTCAATGACAGTTGTAAAGAATAGAGATAATGTATGTGAAACCCATGGTCCATAACAGAATCTCAAAAATTGCAGTGTTTTTTTCTTTTAATCAACTTTTCACCTTCTGGCCATGACAGGATAACTGGTACCTGAATAGTCTTCTCACTATAAAATCTGAAAACAACTGTTCCCAAAAATTTAGCCATAGACAGCAGAGGACTGTGGAGGTGGAGAAAAGAAAAACAAGGTGAACAGTATGATCATCCCAGCTTCCTACCTGCAGGCAACTTCTGGACTCTGCACAGGAAGAAAAAACCCAGGTAGAGCAAAGTGGTCTTGCTGAGCTGAGTAGTTTCAGAGATCAGAGTTTGAGGCACTAAGGTGGCTATAATTTGTGGCACAGAATACTAGAGAAAGAGAAAAGCATAGAAATCTGCATAGGGATTTCCTCAATTCCTTGGATAATTACTAATCTGAACACATTTCAGTGAAAACTCCACAAGGCCAGGCAGAGAAGAGCTGCTGGGAAAATGATGAATTACTAGGGACCTAGAAGCTGAATAATTCCCAGAGTCTACTTAAAAACCCATTCTTACTAAGTTTTATAAGAAGCCTCAAAATAATTTGATGATCCACAGGTAAACTAAGACTAGCACTTTTTAAAGAAAGGAACAAAATCCGGGCACTAACAATTCACTGTGTCCAGCATCCAGTCATAAATTATTAGGTGAAGAAATAGGAAAATGTTACCCGTAACCAAGAGAGAAATCAGTCAAGACAAACAGATAAAGAGATGATAAAATTAGCAAACAGGGATTTTAAAGAGCTGTTGTAAATGTGAACACAGTGTCAGTGACCTGTGGAAGAATTCCCGGTGGTCAAACACACATAAAATTGTAATCTTAGAAGAAGGAGGCAGCAAACTAATTGCAGCAATTGGTTGAAAAAATTCAAGTATGATGAAAAATATCAACGCAGATCATGTCAAAGTGAGGAGAGCAATTACATTAAAAAGGGTAAAAAAGGAGAGCTGGGCAGATAATCTGTGGGGTGACCACTAAAATAATTATGTCTTAGTTGCTGTTAAAAGTCATGTCATCAGTGAATGACCACGTTTTGTGTGGAAGCAGAATTTTGTCTGGAATGCTTTAACTCACATCAAACAAATGAAGGTAACTTTAGACTCATGTTTGGAATACCTCATTCAGCTCCCAGAATAGGAAAGCAGAAAATTCAGAGACAAAATCTGCCTAGTTCCAAAATGCATGCAAGCTGGTTTGGACTTTCTCTGGTGGAGAAAGAGGGGGAAGAAAAGCAGGGGGACAAAGTAAGAAACCCAAGAGTATTTTAATGAAAACTGGAGATGGTCTTTCTAATTCTTACTGCTGCTTTAGTTCAGGAGTAGGCAGTTTTGTAATAGAAGGCAATAGCTACTAAACTCAATTGGATCATTGTACCATGATGTCATTGTTATGGGTTCAAAACGCAGCTGCGCTAATTAGGTCTTTATATTTTATTAAGAGCCGCTCATTACATCTTTACCCTGGCCTATTGGTCATGAAGGAGTTATACTGGTTACAAGAAGAACGGGGAATGTGTGCGGATAGAATAGCAAAATTCATGAAATAGAAACGACAAGGCATACTGATCTTTGCTTAAAAACAAAAATATCAAAAAAACGAAGAAAGCCAATACTTAAAGAATCAGGGTTGTTCAAATACAGTTGACCCTTGAACATGCAGGAGTTGGGGGCGCTGACCCTCTGCACAGTTGAAAATCTACGTGTAATTTATAGTCAGCCATCTGTATCTGTGGTTTCATATCCGCAGATTCAATCAACCACAGATTGTGTAGTACTGTAGTATTTACTATTGAAAAAAATCTGTGTGTAAGTGGACCCCCCTCAGTTCAAACCTGTGTTGTTCAAGGGTTAACTGTATACTGGTCACTTAGCACTATTCACAATAGCCAAGAGATAGAAACAAACCAAATATCCATCAGTGGATGAATGGTTAACCAAATGTGTTTTATACATACAATAGAATATTACTCAACCCTAAAAAGGAAGGAATACTGTCACGTGCTACAATACAGATGACCCTGAGAACATTACGCTAAGTGAAATTAGTCTATTACAAAATGTTATATACTGTGTGATTCCACTTACATGAGGAAACTAGTCACATCCATAGAAACAAAGCAGCATATTAGTTCCCAGGGATTGGGGGTGGGAAATTGTTTAATGGATATAGCTTCAGTTTTGCCAGATAAAGTTCTGGAGATCTGTTTCACAACAATGTGAATAATACTTAACACTACTGAACTGTACACTTAAAATGGTTAAGATGGTAAATTTTATTTTACCACAATAAAAAAAGCATGTGTGTGTATAAAATTTACTGAAAACGTACAGCAACCCTGTGAGGATAGACTTTATTAAACCACTTTAAAGGTGTGGAAATTAGGTTCAGAGAAATAAAATGATTTGTCCGCAGTCATCCAGCTGTGTTCATAGCATAATGAGTTAAACTCAGCCGTCTGACTTTGAAGCAAGTGCCCCTCCTACTCATCTTGTTCCATGAAAGTGGACAAGCTCATTACTGCTGGGTGTCAAGCCGCTTGGAAGTCCATACACCATGAGCAAGTGCCCGTTCCTTGAGTTCCTTTGTATTTATCCGGTTTTCTGCCTCTCCTTTGAAGACATCTTTGTTCACCTCATCTGGGAGTGATTTTCCAGACTTATCGATTTTTAGACTTGATATTACCTTCAAGCATCTAGTCCAGAGGTTTCCATCTCTGTTTTGTCTGCTTTGGATGACATGGTAAGAGAGGGCTCCACCCAGTGTCTCCTGGGAAAGCTCTGCTTTGACTTATTTAATATACTGGAATTCTGTGTGAAGATTTCATTTACAAAAAATGAAAAGGGTGCTAATGCTAGGAAATGAATCTTTTCCAACTACCCATAGGTGGGGAGACCGAGGCCCAGAGTGACTTGCCAGGCAGAAACAGCTAGTGAGTGGTAAGGCCAAGCTGAGAATTCAGATCTCTTTCATAGTCTCTACTTAAATTTGCTGCTCTCTGGACTCTGCTTGCTAAACTCCTGTAATCCCTCTTTTTGGCTACAAATGGATACTATCCTTCTTTTCATCTGTGTGTGTGTGTGTGTGTGTGTGTGTGTGTGTGTGTGTGTGTGTGAGTTTTACTTCCCTTTCTAAAGTATAATGTCTTTGAGGGATGTCACTCATCCTGCTGATTGTCTGAGTTAGGGCACAATACTTGCATATTCATTCATTCATTCATTCCACATTGCAGTTGCCTGGTATATACCTGCCAATTACATGAATAAATACATCGATAGTGGATTTCAAACCCATATAGTCATTCACCTTGATCTGTTTCTGTGCTTTTCAGTGGCAAAAGTTATAAGTAAGGCTTGAAGGCCAGTTTCAAAAGCAGAGAGTTTTTAGAGCAGTTTCATTGTTAAAAGAATAGTAATAATTGGAATATGTTCTCAAGTTCACTGCTTGTCTGTATGGCTTTTGGTGAAAGCAGAGTGAGGTGAGTGGCAGGTGGGGACTCTGGGAGACCAGTGACAGAGGGCTTGGGGTCTGTAGAGCTGCAGCTGCATTTTGGGGGTGTTTCACCTGGCAAATACCTTTTCAAGTGTTTCAGGTTCGGTGAACTCAGAATGGGAATTTGGCTAATCGCCTTCTCCATTTGCTTCTCAAGCCTCTGTGTACTTAAGTGGCAATTTAATCCATCTGCTTCATTTTCATTTACACTTAACTCCCCTAAATATTATTTGGAGGGAAAGAAATCTGAGAACTTTCTGATTTAGGTAATGCGGATTGATCGTCAATTCCAGAAAGGAAAAGCATAAACAAATAAATACCAGGGTTGTTTAGTCTAATTCATAAATAAGAGGAGTTCTCTCTTCCAGCTGTAGGCATATTGTGCAACATGGTGACATCAGAGTCTAACATTTAGCATGTCTCCTGCGTCAGCCCCCATCATTTACCTTCCTCTGGTGTCCTCCTCCTTGAATGCTCTGCTCTCTTAAGGTAGTACTCTAACCTCACGATGCCGTAAGACAATGCTCCGTATTTTTGTAACGCTTGCTTTACTCATTGGCAGATGATTTATCTGATAAAGAATAAATAAATACGTTGCAGAGTGGAAATTGAAGTTCAGGATGTCTGACTCCAAGGCCTGCACCCTTAACCTCCATGTTCACTGCCTCTTATAGACTCACTACCTTCTCAACATGTTTGCATTTAAGGGGCACTTCCTCGGATACCAGACTCTTAAAGAATGACGCTGGATGGAAGAGGAACAGGCATTAGCAGCAAAATAATCCCTCAGGACTCCGGAACTATAAAAGTTGAGAGTGCGTGAGAGAATTACTCCACTTTCATGTGAGGTTGACTCAGAAGATGCGAAATAGTTCCCTTTGTGAGGGTGCAGGTGTAAATCTACTTGTTTCAAGAATCTGTCCTGGTACTTTCAAAGTAGACAACAAACACACATTAATTTACAACGTGCATTGGATTTCCCCAACAGTTTGAGGCTCTGCAGCCTGAATTTTTGCCTTCCCTCCAACCTCTCCAGGACATCACTAACCCCTCTGTCTCCCCCGGCACTGACCCCAGCATCATTATCTGAGTGTTATGGTTCTCAAAGTGTGGTCTCCAGACCAGCAACACCTAGGAACTTGTTAAAAGGGAAAATTCTTGGGCCCTGCTCCAGACCTGCTGAATCAGGAACTGTAGGGTTGGCGCCAACAATCTGTGCTTTAATGAGTCAGTCCTTCAAGTGATTCTGATCTACACTCAAGTTTGCACACCACTGTCTCTATGAAAGGAGTCAATAAAATGCAATATGGATCCTTAACACACTATACTAAGAAGTGTAGATCAACCAGAATAAGGCCAGGTCTGGCTCAAGGTACGGATACTGACTACAGACCCTTGGGGTTCTGCATGGCAAGGGTGAGGGTATAGCTGGTTTTTAACAGGAGACACAGCAGGGGGAGTAGCATTGACTTTGGAGTCCTGAGTTCGAATCCTAACTCTGCTATTTGATAGCTGTGTGACTTTAAGGAAGTTACTCAACCTCTCTGATCTGAAATTCCTAATCCATAAAATAAATAGTATCTACTCCATGGAGTTATTGTGATGGTTAATAGAGAATGTAAAGGTAAAATGTACACATAAAACCACTCACATGGTGTTCCATACTAAGTGGGTGATATCTATTTGAAGACAGCTTTGGCCACAGCTGTTCAAGTCTGGTCCTTCCCTTGTTATTTACAACAGGCTAAGCTATCATTATTCCATAGCTAAGACCCCAGATGCTGGAAAGGCTCTTATCTGTGGCCCTGGCCAACCAAAACAAAGGCTCAGACTGCTGTCTTACTTGAGAGAAGTCACTAACCCTTCCAACTCCAACCTGTCTCTTTCTTTGTGAGGGTCTTCAAACAACCCCCGGGCCGCGTGATCTCTGGCCAGTTCTACTCATTGACTCCTTGTTTACAACCCCACTCTAGGAGGGCCCTGATCCCCGGGACAAAGACAAGAGGCCACCGCAGGGTGAGCATCTGCATTCCCTCAGGGCTGATTTCTAGCCATGAGGTGGTGGGAGGCTGCAGGAAGCTAGCCAGGATGCAGGAACAGGACTTATTACTACCATGACCTCTACCAAAACAGCAGAAAAAACAGGTATCTGTTGACCCGTCTCAGCAGAAACGGACTGTCTGCCTCTCTTCCGGAGAGCAAGTTAACCCCTTTATGTAACCTTGGCTTTCATTGCAAACTTCTCCAAGGACTGCTTTCCCAGAACAGTCTCCAAGATGCAGCATGTGCCGCTTTGCTCCCTCATTCCTATTTCTTTCATTCACATGTAATTTTTCTCATTTAAATCCGGTCGGAATAGGTGAATGTGTGATGGCCAGGGCAGTGTGTGACCAGTGCAGCCTTAACAGGGCCTTACCCCTCCGCGGTCTGATTCACTCAGCGTCCTTGGTTAGCCTCACTCTTGTGGTTAAACTGGTTTATAATTCTGCCTTTTGCTCTTCTTTGTTTGTTCTCAAGATCTGCTGTGCGGTTTCTTCCGCCTTTATAGCTAATTCACTTTGCACTAGCTACATTTGATCTCTTCTTCCTCTGTATCACAGATTACCCTTCAGGTCAGTCTTCCCCCTGATATTGGTGTGTAACACACTTTCTTCATTCATCTCCAGCAAGTGAGAAGAGCAGTACATTTTCCTTCAGGCAGCCGGGACAGCCTGGGGTCAGCCACTGTCATCACAGCCTCGCTGAGCATCTCACCAGGGCACTGGGAGAGGGTAGGGAATCAAGATTACCTGTGCCAACCGAGGACTTGGAAGGCAGGGAAACGTTATTATCTTGTGCTAGGAAACCTCCCCATTACCTCTTGAAGGCTAAAGACCAGGCCCTTTTCCTAGTTCTGGAGGTATATGTATTACTACCCAGGGCAGGGTTGACATGGCATCCTGAGAATTCCAAAGGCAAGATATCAAGCTTCTGTGTTTGTGGGTGTACGGGTGTGTGCACACGTGTGTAGTCGTGGCCGGGGAGTCAGGGGATGATGATAAGAATTCAAAACCAAATTTTTGCTTTACTTCAGTCATAGAGAATGGCTTTCACAGGGCCACACTGCTGACTGGTATCTTAACGTACATCCCCACCTCACAGCTAATAGAGCCAAGCCTACACTGGACTGTGAATAGCCAGCCATCTCCAGAGGATACCATCGCTACTATCTTCCTCTTGGCCATCCATTTGGCACTTTGACCAAAGTCCTGCTGTCCTTCCTCTGCCTAGAGCTGCTCAGCTCAGACAAGTAGCTTTGTCTTCAAGTCTCCCAGGAGAAGAACTTGAAGAGGGGCCCCCAGGTTTGTGTGTCATAGGTCAGAAGGGTCCACCAGCACCTAGAAGCTCGAATGAGGCTCCCCAATTCCCTGCTCCTTTTCCCGCTCCATCTCAATTTACCCCATCTTGCGCAACGCCTCGAGCAAAAGAGGGTCAACAGGTACTCGAGAACCAACTGTGATGCATCAGCTGTGACAGATCTACTCTGTGAGGAAAAGAAGAAGCACAGTTCTTTTCTCTGGTCTCCTGTTTCCTCTAGGGATTTCTCTGAAAGGTTCTGGTCTCATCTGAGTCAGAGCTGAGGGCTTTAATTGTAGCTCTTTCATGTCCCACGTGACATGGTGACGTGCAAGAGCAAAATGACTTCTCTGAGATTTGGTTTATTTGTAAAAAAAAAAAAAAAGTGATAATACTTACAGACTATATGGTTATAATGATGAAGTAAGATAGTGAACATAGGGCTTCCCTGGTGGCACAGGGGTTGAGAGTCCGCCTGCCGATGCAGGGGACGCGGGTTCGTGCCCCGGTCCGGGAAGATCCCACATGCCGCGGAGCGGCTGGGCCCGTGAGCCATGGCCGCTGAGCCTGCGCGTCCGGAGCCTGTGCTCCGCAACGGGAGAGGCCACAACAGTGAGAGGCCCGCGTACCGCAAAAAAAGAAAAAAAAAGGATAGTGAACATAAATGCCAAGCAGTGTGCCTGGGCCCTTGGAGGGTGTTCAGAGCACGGGCTCTCTTCTTACCTTCCCTAAGTGGGAGCCACTGAGTGTTGAGGGGCACAGGACATCTCGGTGTTGACCTGCAGACCAGTGCGAAGAAATCATGTTTAAAAGCCGCTAGTCTAAGGATAATGATGGGATGTCATTGAAGCGACTGGAACCTTAGAGGTTAACCCAAATGAAACCACTTGTGTTAGGAAACGCGGCCTGGGACAAAGTAAAACCATGCCACACAGATAGGGAAGAGACCGTGGCAGAGGGACACGGGGGCTAATTTGTTTATGGACTCCAGTTCTGTGTCTGAATTGCTCTTCTCAGGTTGTATGTTGTACATGACGGTATCCACCGATTCCAGGAAAGGCTGTTAGAAATCACGTCCCTAAAGGAATTTACCGTAAGAAGGCACAAATGCCACACACCAGATAAAGGGGTTTAGTCATCTCCCCACAGGGAGATCTTTTATCCTGAAGAGTCCCTTCTTGGGAGAATCCCTTCTTGGGTTTCTAAGATTCCCAGGGGGTGAAAAAGGATCATAACCTTCTTTGCCCTTTCCTCTGGGATTGCTCTGTGGCTGAAACGAAGGGGAATCAAATTTAGAAACATCTGAAAGGAAATCCAGATCCAGGATATTATTAGACGCGAGGCAAGCCACAGTATCAGCGGGTGAGGTCCTGTCAACGGGATTTAGAGGATCTTAAATAAGAGCATGGCCCTAAGTCCACGGAAGTGGGAAGAGTCATGGGTTTTCATATCTTCCCCTCTTCAGAAGCCGAGGCTACAACTTCCTATATGTGGCTTGTATATAACAAGGCTAATTTCATATAATAAGACAAACAAATGTATTATTTTCAGGAAATGACAGGAAACTAGGAAGAAAATAAAGCTGTGTTTGGGGGACTATCTTAAAATTTTAAACGGTGCTATAAGAACTAAAAAAAAAAAAAAAAGAATATAAAATAATGGAGTTGAATTACCGAGAGCCGCCTTCGAGGGCGAAGGAGGAGAGGCAGGAGGAGGGACTGGGGGAGGGTTTCCCGACGAGGGGGCGGCTATTGCAGCTGCGCGGCAGCAGCGGCGGCTGAGAGAGCGCGCGCCCAGCTTTGAATGAGCGGGGCTGGGACTGAGCCGGCGGACCGCAAGCTCGAGGAAGCGACCAGCAGTGCGCGTGCGCGCGCCTTGTGTGCGCTCGCAGCCCGCAGCAGCTGGGAGCCTCCGCCGGGCAGGCGGGGAGGGGAAGGGGCAGGTTTTGATTCCCACCATGGGTATCACACAGTTTCGGTTATTTAAAGTTTGTACCTGCCTAGCAACAGTATTCTCATTCCTAAAGATATTAATACGCAGACCTGGCAGAGGACGGAAATTAAGTGGAGACCAAAGAATTTTGCCAACTACAGTTGATTATTCATCAGTTCCTAAGCAGACAGATGTTGAAGAGTGGGCTTCCTGGAATGAAGATGCACCCACAAGTGTAAAGATTGAAGGAGGGAATGGGAATGTGGCAACACAGCAAAATGCTTTAGAACAACTGGAACCTGACTATTTTAAGGACATGACACCAGCTATAAGGAAAACCCAGAAAATCATTATTAAGAAGAGAGAACCATTAAATTTTGGCATCCCAGATGGTAGCACGGGTTTCTCTAGTAGACTAGCAGTTACGCAAGATATGCCTTTTATTCATCAGTCTCCTGAATTAGGTGACTTGGGTACCTGGCAGGAAAATACCAATGCATGGGAAGAAGAAGAAGATGCGGCCTGGCAAGCCAAAGAAGTTCCGAGGCAGCAGAAGAGAGAGAAAAGAGAGCAGCAGAACAGCAAAGGAAGAAAATGGAAAAGGACGCACAGGGGCTAATGAAGAAAGAACAAAACAAAATTGGTGTGAAACTTTCATGACAAAATGTTCTTCAGATGTCATAGTGTCAGTACGAGAAACATGAGCTCCACAACCCAAGTAACATTCGTATGGAGCTAAGAGTAGTTTCAGAATACAAATACACTGCTTGATTTTAATGCATTCATCAGGCCATGCAGGACACCAGGGTTCTCTCAAAGTCCCTTGAACTCTTAGTGATTGAGACTCAACAAAAAAAGACTTGTGAGTTAATATTTTCTTCAACATGTTCCAACTATAAGACAATTGTTTGCTGTAGAGAAATTATTACAAATGGAACAGATCAGTACCTCTTCAAGCTAGTGTTTCTAGCTAATTAAATGTGTGTAAATTTTATGGTGGGAAAGAACTCTGCTGTCTATAATGCTTTCCTTCAATGTGCATAATGATAAAATAAGTAATTTTAAATATGAAAAAAAAATAATGGAGTTGAGAACGTCTGTGGCTTAGGAGTCCGCCGTAGTTCACTGCTGCCCAAACTGCTCTACCTGGCGTTTAAAATATTTCATCCAAAGGTCTCACTTACCTATTCCAAGCTTGCTGGATTTTAGGAGTCTACTTCCAGATTCTTCCCTTGACAGGTGCAAAAACTGATAACCAGAGATTTTAAGAGGTGGCTCATTCTTATGCAGCTGGTTAGTATTAGAGTTGACAAAAGCAATGAAGTCTCCTATGAAAATATATTTGCCATATATTGTTAGTAAAAAAAAATCTTTTATTAAACAGTGTATTTCTACATGTGAGTATGTGTGTGTGTTTTCATTCCGGGTAATGAATGTGGTTGCTTTCTATTTTCTTCTTCTTCCTCTCTTTTAAAAAATTTTATTGAAGTATAGTTGATTTACAATGTTGTGTTAATTTCTGCTATATAGCACTGAATCAGTTATACATATATGTATTCTTTTTCATATTCTTTCCCATTATGGTTTTATCACAGGATATTGAATATTGTTTCCTGTGCTATACAGTAGGACCTTGTCGTTTATCCATCCTATATATAATAGTTTGCATCTGCTCATCCCAGACTCCCAGTACCTCCCACCCCCACCCTTGGCAGCCACAAGTCTGTTCTCTATGTCTGTGAGTCTGCTTCTGTTTCATAGGTATGTTCGTTTGTGTCATATTTCAGATTCCATATATAAGTGATATATATAGTATTTGCTTTTCTCTTTCTGACTTACTTCATTTAATATGATAATCTCTAAGTCCATCTATGTTGCTGCAAATGGCACTATTTCATTCTCTTTAATGGCTGAGTAATATTCCATTGTGTGTGTGTGCTATTGTAAATAGTGCTTCTATGAACATAGGGGTGCATATATCTTTTCGAATTATAGTTTTATCTGGGTATATGCCCAGGAGTGGGATTGCTGGATCCTATGGCAACTCTATTTTTAGTTTTCTAAAGAACCTCCATACTGTTTTCCATAGTGGCTGAACCAATTTCCATTTCCACCAATAGTGTAAAGAGGGTTCCCTTTCTCCACACCCTCTCCAGCATTTATTATTTGTAGACTTTTTAATGATGGCCATTCTGGCTGGTGTGAAGTGGTACCTCATTGCAGTTTGGATTTGGATTTCTCTAATAATTAGCTATGATGAGCATCTTTTCATGTACCTATTGACTATCTGGATGTCTTCTTTGGAGAAATGTCTATTTAGGTCTTCTGCCCATTTTTCTATTGAGTTGTTTGTTTTTTTGTTACTGAGTTGTATGAGCTGTTCGTATATTTTGGAAATTAAGCCCTTGTCAGTCACATCATTTGAAAATATTTTCTCCCAGTTCGTTTGTTGTCTTTTTGTTTTGTTTATGGTTTCCTTTGCTGTGCAAAAGCTTATAAGCTTGACTAGGTCCCATTTGTTTACTTTTGCTTTTATTTCTATTGTCTTGGGAGACTGACCTAAGAGAACATTAGTACGATTTATGTCAGAGAATGTTTTGCCTATGTTCTCTTCTAGAAGTTTTATGTTGTCTTATGTTTACGTCTTTAACCCATTTTGAGTTTATTTCTGTGCGTGGTGTGAGGGTGTGTTCTAACTTCATTGATTTGCATGCGGCTGTCCAGCTTTTCCCAAACCACTTGCTAAAGAGACTGTCTTTTCTGCATTGTACATTTTTGCCTCCTTTGTCAAAGATTAATTGTCCATAGGTGTGTGGGTCTATTTTCTTCTTTTGATTGTCTATTTTTTCCTTGATATGCTTGTAAGACTATTGGTTGATTTGGAACAAAAAGGGAAATTTAGTGGTTTATATGACTGGGAAGTCTAGGGACACTCTTTCCACAACAGCCAGAACATGTGAATCAAAGCAGGGTGTTGTCCTTCATTAGATTTCTTGACCCTGTTTCGCTCTGAGTGTTGGCCTCCTTCCCACCCACTGAAGGTGATCTTCCTCCATGTGGCCGGGAGACGTGGCCAATGGCAACACTACTCTTTGTTATTTCCACTCCATAACTCCAGGAGAAAGAGAGTTTCTCCAGATGATTCTGACTGGCCCTGTTACCAAGTCCAAGCTTGTACTGCTTGCCGCATGACAGGCAAATAAATCGAGAGCTGAGTTGTTGGGGCAAAGAATAGCGACGTTATTTGGAAAGCCAGCAGACCGAGAAGATGGTGGACTACTGTCCCAGAGAACCATCTTGCCGGGGTTTGGAGGCTAGTTTCTTTTACAGAACAAAGAGGGAGAGGTGAAGAGTAAAAAAGGCAATAAGTTGCTGCAAACATTTCCTGGTTCCAGCCAGACTCCAGAGGGGATGTGTTAATTTCTTTTTTCCTGCCGCCATTCACAGGTGGGCCTGGTCAGGATGTTTTCTGTGATCCCAACAAAGGTATTTTAGCTTAACACTCACACATGGGAGGCAGGGTTCCCAGAGATGGGCCATTATTTATACTTTAAGCTATAGGCAACATCCCTTTAGTTATTAACTTGTAGCGAAAGTGATAGAATACAAAGGTTAAAGTAAAAGAAACAGATCCAATATGGAGTCAGACTTGTTCTTCCCTGTTATAGCCCCTCCTGGTCACATGACCCAGGTAGATTTGTAACTACGTTCAGGAGAGGGGGAGTCTCTCATGGATCCAACCAAGTCATGTGCCTCTCCTGTCACAGGGCACAATTCCATGGTAGAGATCCCCGACAATACTTTATGGAGTGGGAAGAATTAGTCCTCAGAAGAAAGACAACCAAACCACATGTTTACCATAATATGTATTACTCTTTCAGTTTAAAAAAAAAAAAAGAATATAGTTATTTTAGGAAAAAAGAAAGTCTTGTAACTTTTCTAGTCTCTTCCTGTCATCCTATAGAGCTTCTCCATTTACCGCCATCACTGCTTTCTACTCCCAGCATACTTGGTCCTATCTCTGTGATGTTGCTGGGCTTTCCCTCTCTGCCTGAAAGGAGCACGGTACCTACGTAGAAACCTGGGTTCTAGTCCAACCTGTGCCATTAACCACTCTTTGTGAGTCTTGAATGTAACACCCTCTTCTGGAGCCTCAGTTTTCTTAACCCTGTGAATACATGAGTGGGGAGGGATTCAGATGGCTAATAAACACAAGTATGAGGAGACTCCACACAAGGGGTCTCCCATTTTCCCAGTGGGAAGTGTGGCAGGCACACAAAACAAGTTCAATTATAATAAGGAAACTTTTCCGAATGCACATGAGTATCAAATTGTATTTATTTGTAATTTCTTTATACAGACTTATGAAGATAGCATATTTTATAAAGCATTAATTAGTCACACAGAGTTTTCTACCCTCATGTTCTGTGAGTAATTTTATTTAATACACATAAAATATTTACCATGAGCATCATCCTCAACAGAGCCACTTTTGAATCACCTAACAGTTTCCCAGACTATGCCATCTTTATTTCTATTGAAGTTTTTTGAAACTTAATCCCTTTTGAATCTGTGTAGGATGTTTTCACTGGCATTTATTATCCCTTGTCACAAATACTCATTCAAAAGACAGTATCCTTGATCTTCGTTTCTTTTGTGTGTGTTTGTGATACCTACAACATGTCATTATGTTGATTTTTCAAATGATCTTTAAGAGGTTTGTTTACAATGGCATCCAGCGCTCACAATTATGAGCTCATACCCCAGGAATAATTCCTACATCTTTATTTGATTTATTGTTTCCTTATTGTCTCCAACCTCATCCATCATGTGACTTCTATACACATCCAACTAGCATTAATAGTGGGTATTTCAGGTGAACATCTTTCATTTACTTCATTATTCCAAGTAAAGTTAATAGATGTGCGCAGTTTGTTAAGAATGTGGATAATGTGACCCCCTCTTTACGGAGGGATAATTCGGAGAGAAACCCTCACCATAATATTTGTGATGGCAAGGGGAAGCAAGAAGAACAGTTGATGAAAGTCGGCTTTTGAAACTGTACACGCCATAGAGGAGAGACAGGGATGACGCTGTATGAGGACTCAGTCATGTAGGGAATTAACCTGGGATGACCTGCCTGTGGCACTAGTACAAAGGCAGATATGGGCTGTGTTGAGCCAGCAGAAGCCGAGTAGGGACCACTGGCACCTGGAAAGGTAGGTCTTGGTGTGAGTTAAAGGAAAAGGAAGAGAGGGTAAGTTTTGGAAGGATCTCTCTGCCTGGAGTGAGAGCAGGAAGAGAAACAGGTCATTTGTTGCACCTCCATTTACTTCAATATTAACATGTCACGAGTCCTTTCTCTAGGGCACTTGCTAGTCACGAATGTCACATTTCAAATCTGAAACAGCCTAAAAACTGTTGATAACTGTCACTGGGAAAAACTGAGAGGTAAATGAATAGTGAATACAAAGGAATAGGGATGAATCATCGACGTCATTTTCTGAGAGGCTGTATGAAATTTCTCACTAGGTGTGAGGGGGGAGACACGATCATCCGCAAAGACCTACCCCATATGAAAGTTAAGAATGTTATGACTCAGGTTGGATTTAACAGAAGATGGGAGAATAATGAGCTGTTCTTGTCTTGGTTTATTTGCACAAGGAAGGAAAGCGCTTCTGTGACACTTCTGTCAGATAACATGTTAGTTGTAGAAGTAAGCCCATGTTTTTGAAAACTATTTCAGAGACTTAAATGAATAAAATACATGATAATATTTGTTAATGAAGCATTTTCATGAACATGATTTCATCTGATCATACACACCTGTGAAGTAGGCCTGTTCCTGAACGCAAGTTTGTGTGCCCGACGCAGAGTGAGGCCAAAAAGCAGAGACATTTGAGTTTGGAGCAGAGAAAGGTTTATTGCAGGGTCATGCAGGGAGCCGGGTGGCTCATGCCCCCAAACCCCCGAACTTCTCGAAACACTTTTAAAGGCAAGGTGAGGGAGGCGGGTGGTTCGTTGTTGCAAACTTGTTGGTGTCGGATCCTTTGTTCTCGCAGCTGTCCACAGAGGTCAGGTCACTATGTTCCTGTAAACCTCCAAAAAGACAAATGTTATTCTCTGTTTTACTTTTTATCTCTATATGAATGGACTCTTAAAGCTCAGAGCCCTAAGAATAGGCTATCCTGTATATTTCAGGCTATAGGCAACATTCTTTTACGAAAGGTGCAAAGCCAGCATGACTAAGCACAGGCAACAGCACAAAGGTTAAAGTAAAACAGATCTAATATGGAGTCAGATTTGTTCTTCCCTGTTATAGGCAGGCATTATCAAAATTCCTAATTTGCAGATGAACACAAGACAGAAGTATGAAGTAGTTAATTGCTCAAACCTACTTCAGTGAGGTGAGCTCAGAGACTATTGGACTTGCCTAGTAATGTTCCCTCTCATGCTGAGAGTTCTGAAACCATTTTACAGCATGGCACCCAGCACAAGGCTACAGTGAGGTTTACCCTCATCTCCTTCTTTGAGAAAAGTCAGGCAGTCCCGGTGCTGGGAGGAATCCCTCTTCTGCTGGAGGGAAAAATGCTCTGATGTAAGACTCACAGATTCAAAGACAAGAGAGTTATTTTGTTTCAGGGTGTCTTTGTTTTGCTGCCATTGGTTTAGAGTTGGTTTAGTAAGACATGGATGTGGCAACTCTCAAACAGTACAAAAGTTTACAGTGAAACATATGTTTTGGTCTTATGTGCTCCTGACCCTTAGTATTCCAGTCCTGATCCTAAGAGGTAACTCTCAAACCACTGTCTTGTGAACGCTTCCAGAGAAATTCTCGGTATATCTAAGCACATTATTGTTTATCCCCTGTCAGTATATTTTTTTTAACACAATGGTAGTGTTGAATGCTGTACCTTCTACTGTATCTTGGAGGCTATTCCTGGTCATTATACAAAAATCAAGCTTATTCTTTGTAGGAGCTACTTAGGATTCCATTAAGTAGATATGACATGATTTATTTATCAATATTTAGGTTCCACAAACAATGCTGAACCAAATATATTTTATAAGTTTGTGTATATACAAATATATCCTTGCAGAAAATAAATAGCTACTAATGTAAATTCTGCATCAAAATGTCTATGCATTTAAAATTTGGAAGACATTGCCAAATTGTCATTCAAAGTAAACTAAGTTATATTCCTATCAGTTATGAATGAGAGTAACTGTTTCCCTCATCAATGTTGTATATTACCAAACTATTGATCATGACCAATTTACTGGTAAAACTTACTTTTTAAAAAATATTTATTTATTTATTTATTAATTTATTTTTGGCTGTGTTGGGTCTTCGTTTCTGCGCGAGGGCTTTCTCTAGTTGCAGCGAGCGGGGGCTACTCTTCATCGCAGTGCGTGGGCCTCTCACTATCTCGGCTTCTCTTGTTGTGGAGCACAGGCTCCAGATGTGCAAGCTCAGTAGTTGTGGCTCACAGACCCAGTTGCTCCGTGGCATGTGGGATCTTCCCAGACCAGGGCTCGAACCCGTGTCCCCTGCATCAGCAGGCAGACTCTCAACCACTGCGCCACCAGGGAAGCCCGAAAACTTACTTTTAATTTGTATTTCGTATATGGAGTCAGTATTTCTGAAGATTTGTTTCACAAATATGTGAAGAATTTTAAACTAGTTAACTGTACACTTAAAATGGTTAACATGGTAAAAAACATACATTCATATATTCATGAATTCATACATATATTTTAATTTTTATTGAAATATAGTTGATTTATAATGTTGTGTTAGTTCCGGTGTACAGCTAAGTGATTCAGTTATACATACAAATATGTACATAGATTATTTTCCATTATAGGTTATTACCAGTTATTGAGTTTAGTTCCTTGTACTATAGGAAGGAAGAGTAGGTCATTGTTGTTTATTTTATATGTAGTAGTGTGTATCTGTTAAACTTCTAATTTGTCCCTCCTCCTCCCCTTTCCCTTTGGTAACCAAAATGTTGTTTTCTATGTCTATGAATCTATTTCTGTTTGATAAATAAATTCATTTATATAATTATTTTAGATTCCACATATAAGTGATATCATATGATATTTGCCTTTCTCTGTCTGGCTTACTTCACTTAGTATGATAATCTCTAGGTCCATCCATGTTGCTGCAAATGGCAGTATTTCATTCTTTTTTATGGCTGAGTAATATTCCATTGTGTATGTGTGTGTATATATGTGTGTGTGTGTATACATATACGTGTGTATGTGTGTGTGTGTGTATATATATATATCTCACATCTTCTGTATCCATTCATCTGTCAATGAACACAGGTTGCTTCCCTGTCTTGGCTATTGCAAATAGTGCTGCTATGAACACTGGGATGCATGTACCTTTTTGAATTATGGTTTTCTCCAAATATATGCCCAGGAGTGGGATTGCTGGATCATATGGTAGCTCTATTCTTAGTTTTTTAAGGAACCTCCATACTGTTCTCCATAGTGGCTGCACCAATTTACATTCCCACCAACAATGTAGGAGGGTTCCTTTTTCTCCACACCCTCTCCAGCATATATTATTTGTAGACTTTTTTGATGATGGCCGTTCTGGCCAGCGTGAAGTGGTACCTTATTGTAGTTTTGATGTGCATTTGTCTAATAATTAGCCATGTTGAGCATCTTTTCATGTGCCTTTTGGCCATCTGCATGTCTTCTTTGGAGAAATGTCTATTTAGATCTCCTGCCCATTTTTGCTTTTCTGATATTGAGCTGCATTAGCTCTTTGTAATTTTGGAGATTAATCTCTTGTCAGTTGCCTCGTTTGCAAATATTTTCTCCCATTCTGTAGGTTGTCTTTTCATTTTGTTTATAGTTTCCTTTGCTGTGCAAAACTTTGAAGTTTAATTAGGTTTCATTTGTTTATTTTTGTTTTTATTTCCATTACTCTAGGAGACAGATCCAAAAAGATATTTCTGCAATTTATGTCAAAGTGTGTTCTGCCTATGTTTTCCTCTAGGAGTTTTATAGTGTCCAGTCTTACATTTAGATCTTTAATCCATTTTGAGTTATTTTTTGGATATGGTGTTAGAGGATGTACTAATTTCATTCTTTTACATGTAGCTGTCCAGTTTTCTAAACACCACTTATTGAAGAGACTGTCTTTTCTCCATTGTATAGTCTTGCCTCCTTTGTCATAAATTAATTGACCATAGGTGTGTGGGTTTATTTCTGGTCTTTCTATCCTGTTCCTTTGATCTATATGTCTGTTTTTGTGCCAGTACCATACAAATAAATATAGTTTTATAGCCCTATATGCATTGTTTGTTCTTGCCTCTGTCCATTTTTTTCTACTGGCTTGATGCTCTTTTCCTTATTGGTTTTTGTTTGTTTTTGTTTTGTTTTTATTGCGGTACGTGGGCCTCTCACTGTTGTGGCCTCGCCCATTGCGGAGCACAGGCTCCGGACACGCAGGCTCCGGACGCGCAGGCTCAGCAGCCATGGCTCACGGGGCCCAGCCGCTCCACGGCATGTGGGATCTTCCCGGACCGGGGCACAAACCCGGGTCCCCTGCATCAGCAGGCGGACTCTCAACCACTGCGCCACCAGGGAAGCCCTCCTTATTGGTTTTTAAGAGCTCTTTTTATTTTGAGGAATATAGTCCTTTGCCATCTGTTGCAAATATTCTTCCCAGTTTTTAATTCTTATGAAATTTATGGTATTTTTCCACACAAATTAAAAAATGTTCTTGTGTAATTCAAAATACTAATTTATTACTCAAATTTGATGTTTCTTAGAAAATATTTATTTTGTGATTGTTTTATAGGTTTTCTTTAAGGCTTTAATATTATTTTCATTTAAATTCTTAATGTATCTGAAATATATTTTGTTGCAGGGAGTGAGGCAAGAATCTTATATTTTTCTGAAATGAATGTACAGTTGTTCTAATATGTTCTATTAAATAATCTAGTTTTTCCTCCACTGAGTTAGAATGCTACCAAATTTCCACATGTAATTGAGTCTACTTCTGGACTCTCAATTCTGTTCAATTTATTAATCTCTGTATTCATTTACAAGTCCCAAACTGTTTATATTACTGTGATTTTATAATACATCTAATATACTTAGAAATTTAATATTTATTTTTATATTTTACTATTAAGTTGTCAAATGTTTTACTACTGATTAAAAACAAAACAAACAAAACAAAACAAAAACAACAGAGGCTACAATTTGAGAACACCCCTAAGCCAACCACCCATAGCCTTCTAACCAAAAATGAAACTGTCCTGATTTCACTAAAATGATGACTCTGACCTTAAAGCTTAAGCATTCTTCACGTCAGCATGACCTTGCAACTTCCTAGCCAGTCGGCTACAAGCAAGTACCATCATGCAGTGCTACTGCTCTAAAAGGAATGTAAGTTTCTAGTAACCAATCACAACAGAAAACAATGTACTTCTTCATTCACGCTTTATAAACTGAGCTGTAACTGCTGAGAGCCTAGCTTCTTAGCACTTTGGGTTTTAAAGTCTCCCTGTTCACCAATTTGTTTCTCAGTCAATAAAGTAGTCATATAAAGTGAGGCTTTCTGCATTTTCTTTTGACACTATTACCTGGGAAGAGCTATCATCTCATCACTATTCTTAACTTTTAAAATATCTTGAACTACTCTGTTCTCTACCTTTCATGTGAATTTAAATATCATCTACTGACCCTCCCCTTACCCTAAAAAGCTGTTGGTATTTTATTGGGATTATATTGTAGTTAGGGATTATTTGAGAAGAATTGACATTGTTTTTGAGTTTTCCTACACAGAAATAGGGCATTTATATTTACGCAAATCTTTTAGATCCCTTCATAAGTCTTTAATTTTTATTATTTATTAAAAAATTAATATTTTAAAATTATTTTATATTTATTAAAATATAGTAAACATAGAGAAAAGTAAAATGACCAGAAAATTATCACAAAGTTAATATTCCCACATAACTACCACCAGGTCGATATACCACCAGTACCAGCATTTCAAATGTTTCTGTCATGTAACTGAGCAGGACCCTATGCGGACTTCCTGGAGACAGACCACTCCCCCCTGTCCTCTGCTGTAGCTCCTCTCTGAAGTACCCAGATAAGAGTATTTTGTGCATATTTCCTGAGTTTTTCAGATGCTAAACACCACCACCAAATGGAGGAAATTAACTACTTAATGATCATGAGCACGTAGCCCCCAGAACTTTTGGTGCCTAAGGATTGATCATCATCAACCAATCACAGAATTGTGCATGAGCTGATCACATACCCTGGGATGCCCCTCCCTCACCTGGCCTTTAAAAATGCTTTGCTAGGGCTTCCCTGGTGGCGCAGTGGTTGGGAGTCCGCCTGCCGATGCAGGGGACACGGGTTCGTGCCCCGGTCCGGGAGGTTCCCACATGCCGCGGAGTGGCTGGGCCCGTGAGCCATGGCCGCTGAGCCTGTGCGTCCGGAGCCTGTGCTCCGCAACGGGAGAGGCCACAGCAGTGAGAGGCCCATGTACGCAAAAAAAAAAAAAAAAAATGCTTTGCTAAAACCTTTCGAGAAGTAGTTTGGGTTTTTGGTTTTGGTTTTGTTTTGAGCGTGAGCTACCTGTTCTCTTTGCATGGCCCTGCAATAAACCTTTCTCTGCTCCAAACTCTGATATTTCAGTATTATCTGGCCCCATTTTGCATCAGGCACACGAACATGTGTTCGGTAACAGTCATACCTCCTCCCTAATACCACTCCTCATCTTCTGCCAAAATAATCACTGCTCTGACTTCCAGAATTAAAATTATTTTGCTTGTTTTTGGACTTTATACTTTTTTTTTTTTTTTATGTCTGGCTTCTTAAACTCCACCTTACGTTTGTGAGATTCATCAAATGATTGTGAATAGCTGTAGTTTGCTGAGTTTCATTTTTATATTGTATTCATTGCATAAATATAGCACAAGTTATGGAACCATTCTACTATTGAACATTTGAGTTTTTTCCAGTTTGGGTTGTCAATATATACGCATAAGAATTTTGATGCCTATTGCACACATTTCTGTTGAGTATTAGGGAATGAAATTGCTGGACCACAGGATATGCAAAGTTATACATTTAATAGATGATGCTGAATGATTTTCCAAAATGGTTGAACTAACAGTGCGTGAGTGCCGATTATTCATGTTATTACCGACACTTGACATTGTCTTTTAAATTCTGGCCATTTGGGTGGGTATGTAGTATCATTACTGTGTCATTTTAATATGCATTTTTCTAGTTCCTAAAGTTGTTATTGCCTTTTATGTTTTGTTTATTTTTGGCAACTTGGATAGCCTGCTTTGCAAGCGTTTGTTCTACTCTTGTCCATTTTTCTGTTAATGTCTCTTCTTTTCATATTTTTACATAGAAGTTATTGGAGTTTTTAAAGATATTATACATATTTCTTGTTACAATTATGTCTATACAGATGACCCTTGAACAACATGGGGGTTGGGGCACTGATCCTCACACAGTTGAAAATCTGCGTGTAACCTATAGTCAGCCCTTCGCTTCCATACATAGTTCCTCTGCAACCACAGATTCACCCAACCATGGATCGTGTAGTACTGTGGTATTTACTATTGAAAAAACTCATATAAGTGGACCCGTTCAGTCCAAACCTGTGTTGTTCAAGGGTCAACTGTATTTTAAAATTGGTATTCCAACTGAGATATATTCTACTGTTACATTTTCTTTTCTTTTTCCTCTTTTTTTTTTTTTTCCAGAGTATCTTTGGACTTTTCTAGGGTGGAGCAAGACTCCTTAAACCTTTTTTCTTGGGTAGTCCCATTAATGTCAAAATCTACTTTCATTTTGCCATCTTCAGCTCACAAAAAGGAAACTCTTATAGGTAGTGACTGACATTTATCCTTCTCAAGGCTTATCTTCTTAACACTGTTCTCATCTGGCCTTTGCTTTCACATGAATATGGGTCAATAGAGACACATTTAAGAGTTGTTGATGTGAGTGCTGGCTTAGTTGCTGATTCTGCCGTAATGAAATGTCCAGCCCTCAACCCAAAAGGCCTCCAATCACAGAAATAAGGTCACTTCAGAACTCTCTTAAACTTACACGCTCTAGGCTCTGAGATGAATTCATTCTTTAGCAGAGAAAACACCAGGTGTCCTGGATCCACAATTTGGTGCTGCTGTGAAGGATATTGCTTTTTGTAAATTCTCTTCTCATTTTCTCTGTTTCCACAACAGTGTTCTGACCATGAAAACGCCATAGTATATCATACTAAACAGCTGGGTCCTTGTCTTATTCATTTAAACTTACTTAAGTTTCTGCCTAGGCTTCTTATCTGATACCCCGATTTCTCTGAAACTGAGGATTTACTTTGACTTCCACTAGTCTTTCCAGAATAGAGCACTGCTTCTGGGTCTGTGTCCCTGCTGTTGGCTGCCAAACGCTGGATGTTCTGGACAGCCTAGTTTGCTGTTATTGTATTTTCTTGATGTCACACTACCTACTTCACTTAATGGAACTCAGTGGTTCTCAAAACGGTACATTAGAATACCTTGAGGGATAAGATTGCCAGATTTAATAAGGACTCACAGTTAAATCTGAATTTCAGAATAACAATAAATAATTTTTTAGTATAAGTATATCCCAACTGTTGCCTGGGACATACTTATGCTAAACAATTACTTGTTTTTCAATCTGAAATTCAGCTTGAACTGAGCATCCTATCTTTTTACTTGTAGAACCTGGTAACTCGGTAAATTTTTGAAAACTACCTATACTCTACTCTACCACTTACCCCCACATGTAAAGATTTTGATTTAATTGGCCTATGGGGGTTCCTGAGCCAAGTGTTTATCTGAAATGTTCCCCTGGTGCTTGTCAGTGTCTGGCCAGGGTGAAAACCACTGCTTTAATTGCCTGGAACTGAAATCTTCCCCAGGAACCTGATTTACCACAGTGGTCCCATCCAGTCTTTAGACTCTATTCTTGGCCTTTGCATTTATTCATCCATCCATCCATCCATATAATATGTGAGTGCCAACTCCAAGCCAAGCATATGGCTATTGAGGCTTTGGGTTAATTTCCCAAACCTCTCCTGCATGAATAAATACGGCAGTTTAGTAAAATTAATCCCCAGAAGAAGTCAAGAAAGATTTCTGTATTGTGGCATATGAGGGGAAAAAAGTAAATTATGCCTTCTATGGGTTCTAAAACCTTCTCACTCGTTTTTTTTGTTTGTTTGTTTTTTTGGTTTTTTGGGTTTTTTTGCGGTACGCAGGCCTCTCACTGTTGTGGCCTCTCCTGTTGCGGAGCACAGGCTCCGGACGCACAGGCTCAGCGGTCATGGCTCACGGGCCCAGCCTCTCCGCGGCATGTGAGATCTTCCCGGACCGGGGCACGAACCCGTGTCCCCTGCATCGGCAGGCGGACTCTCAACAACTGCGCCACCAGGGAAGCCCCTCACTCGTTTTTAATTCCATTTAATCACTGACATAAAGACAATAGTTTATTAAATGTTTCTAATTATAAGTAGATCAAAAGGAAGCGCCCCTTGCCAGTCATAGTGGATTTAGTCCTAAATTCTTATAGGCAGTCTTTGAAGCAAAGTAATTACCCTTAAAGCACTTTGCCAATTAAACACATGTTATTCCTAAGAGATTCTCGTATGCAGTGTGTAAGTGCTCATTTGTCATCTTGCCAGTGGGAGGAAATTAATCTCAACTCTGAACAGTGTATTGCTGTCTCATGCCTCCCATGGTTACAGTGCTACAGTGTCATTACAATGGAATGAAGAGGACAACGTACAAGTTTCCTCAGATGATTAGTGACTCTGCATCTTTCTCAGGGGTTCTTCAAAGATTTCTGTAAAATGTTCCCCCGAAACATACCTCATAAAATTTTTGATCACAATAAACAGGTTCTTTCACTTTCTAACTTGTTGCTCTAAAACTATTAAAGGAACTATGAAAGAATTCAGAAGAAATTGTTCAAGTATGCTAGGATGCAGTGTCAACTTCAGCATGATTTTCTGCAGTTAAATATTTGGTTTCCCTGTGAAAAAGATTTGTATGCAGTTTAGAAAACTTTATGCATCTCAGCTTAGAAAACTTGATGCAGTTCAGTCTTCTAGAATGCGGTAGTTTATCAAGCATAAGCATTTGTGGTTATGAAACCGGTCACACCGTTTTTCACATTTTTCCCCACGTGGCAATCTTAGGCTCGAGTTTTAATATTTTGATGTGTGGGACTTTTAAAAAAAAAAAAAGACCCATCATGTAAGAATTACTTTTATTTTGACCATAGCAGAAGCCCGGTTCTGCAGTATGCATATGTACAATGACAACAATAATAGAGCCATAGATTCACGAAGACTATGAAGGAGTAAGAAGTTATTTTGCTACTGGAGGAATTACACAGTGTAAAACTATCAAGATAATAAAAAATCCTCAAGGAGAACAGAAGAGAAAATTTCACAAGTAGGTTTCTTTATAGCTGTTACCATTTTCATCCAGTTCTACATGTGGCTTTTTCCGGAATTGCACCCCGTGTCCTGTCACTTATGTGGGAGTGAGTGCAGCTCAGTGGATGAGTGTACAAACTCTGCAGTCAGGCCCGTCCTCAGGCTGCTTCTGCATTGACCAGCCACGTAAGCCTCACACATTCGGGACCCCTTTAATTCTCAAGTTTTTGTTAGAAATATGGTGATAATAATACCTGACTTATTTTTATTTTTGGGTGAGGGTTGCTAAGTGCCTAACAGTGGTTGGTACTTAATAAAGGTGAACTATTGATATTATTTCTTTTTTTTTATGAAGCAGTAATAAAGCAGAAGTTCTAGAGTACAGTCGACCCTTGAACAACACATGTTTGAACTGCACGGGACCACATATACATGGATTTTTTTTCAGTAGTAAGCACTATAGTACTACACGATCCATGGTTGGTTGAATCAGTGGATGTGGAGAAACTGCTGAAATGGAGGGCTGACTCTACATTATACTCGGATTTTTGATTGCATGGAGGGTGGGTGCCCCTGCCCCCTGCCTCTTTAGCAGGCATCACTAAGTGTATCAGTACTTGAACCCATCAATCTTCCTTCTTTAGGCCACCCTCCTTTTCTTATTGTACACTAAAATGCTTCCTTTCAGTGTTCATTTTCCCGTCACCACTTTCTTCTCCTTTTGTATTTTTCCTTTTGTCTCTTCCCCATTGTGTCTCAGTTGCTTCTGTTCTTTTTCGTTTCTCTCCCTTTTTTTAAACATACAGTAGAACTAAGTCATACTTCACTATGGGTAGATAGCAAGGAACCAATCACAGCTCTCTATCTACCGGCTACAATGACAGTATATAACATTTACCTGGCACTCCTTCTGCGGCAGGCACTCTCTAGGACTTTGTGTGTATTAACTCATTTCATCTTTACAATAACTCCACGAGATAGGTGCTATTATCCTCCCTATTTTACTTATGAGGAAACTGAGGCATAAAGTAAATAATTGGCCCATGTTCACCTAGCTTAGCAGAGTCAGGATTTGAACTCAAGTAGTTCAGGTCCACAGTTTATGCTCTTTACTCTCTAGTGCCCCTCTGGAGCAACATTGGGAGTTAGGCAGTTGAAATACAGTAATACTTAGACTCATAAGATTCACCCTGCAATTTTTCAAGTCATAGCAGGTCAAGCTCTAGTGCCTCCCATGACTAAAAAACATGATGTTCTATCTCAAGTTTCCTCTGACTCAAGTAAAAATGAAGTGCTCTTGCTGACTGAGCTGAAAGGGTCTGGCATTTGCCTAGGGTTTTTTCTATTTCATTCTTCAATTCTAAAAGGCTCTAATCATTGTCTTTGCTCTTCTGGTAGCCATCGTGTCAGTGTGTGCGTGAATCCTTTTTTGACAACTGGATGTTTTTGGACATCTGGGCTACGCTTCACATTATCTTCAGAAAGACATAGGCACTCTGATCATTTGTTTCTACTGAATTGAAAAGCCTTTGGGGAAGGATGTTTGAAAAAAATCTCTCTGTTTGATTTCTCAACAGAAGGAGATTAGATAGGAATTTTGAGTTAATCTTTCCCTTGGAATTTATGGAACTGTGGCGTAGTAGAAACCCTCACAAATATGTGAAGGATGAGGCATCATGGCACCTTCATTCAAGAAAATACAGGTTTTCTGTAATCAGTAATAGAACCATAATTTTTGCCTCATTGCTTATTGCACTCTGGCCAAACATGAGTTGCCCTCAGATTAATCAAGGACAAAATTTTATCATTTGCAGGTTTAAGTCCTGGCTTCTTTAGCGCTGGGACTTAAGCACACTTGGAATTTGCTGGCTAGAATTTTGAAACAGATGGCCACTCCCTTTAGGAAATTTGCTTGGTTGTTTGTGCTCTAGTTCTCATGGTAACCAAAGAAGGTTGTTGACATTTTTTTTTCTCACAAAGTAAAACCAGCAGAGCTGTCAGAACAGGTACAGCTGTTTGATGAGGGCTTGACTTTTGTCGAATTTCCTAGTGTGTGTTACTAGATTACTATTACACTTGTACCTTGTTTTTAGTGATATAGTAGGAACAAGAACCCAGAAGGAATCCTTTGTTGCATATTCCCTATTTAATAATTTTTCATTGTTATAAAAAATTAAAAATGTCCTTGCAATATCAGATCTTTGGTAATGAAGGCCAGCGTTATCGCTCACATGAAATGAATTCCTTTCAATAAACGGGATATGCCTGGGACCATTGTAGATTACCTTCATATATTACAGATTTATCATCTCAGAATTTCTGAAAATATTTCATGGCATTCCATTCTCAACCAGTGGATGAGATATGGGAGCAGAGGCACTTAAAAAGGATCTGGCTAAGGTGCCAACTAAGGATTGAATGTGACCTTTTGCTAATTGTATATTTGTGTCCATTGTTATTCCTTGAAATGTGGTGAAGTTTCATCTGCCACTGAAGGGGTGAGCACAGATCCTAGGAAGAGCTACTAATAGTTCTGCCTATGTAAGCACGTAAATTGTAGGATCCTGGGAATCTGCACTTAAACATGTTTAATGATTGGGTTCTAAATGAAAAGAAAAATCAAGGGTTTACTGGCATATCTCTGGATCTGTTTATATTGTCTTTCCCTGTCTGTGACTACATGGTATGTAGCTGATAAGCACAGAGACTAGGCACAATTGGAGAATCACAGCTGTTCACAGATGATGAAAACAGTGTTGCAACATAGCTAGTGCTATGGACAGTCTTAGAACAAACCGGTCATTTGGAATAAGAGAATTCCTGGTATAATCAAGCCCATTTTTGGACTGGTAGCTGTTCCCATTCAGGATTATCTACCACAGGCATGTCATTTTTGTTGTTCTGGATTATCTTGTAACTTGCTTTGTTGAAAGAGCTGCGTTGTAAGTCTGTGAGTGAAATCAGGTTTATTTTTGTTCCCACATCAGATGTGTACAGATAAGGCAGACCAAAACAGCAAGAAAGAAATATGTCTGTTTTCCACGGTTGTCTAAAATATCGAAGGTGGTGTTGGATGAGTTGTTTCCAATGTGACTTTGATGAGGCATGAAAAACTTATTTAGTGTGCTTTTCTTGCATCTGGGGGACATTAGCTCAAGTCTCTTTAGTGATAAGACATTCTATATAATCTCATATCACAAATTATAAGATCTATGATAGTAATGCTATAGGATTGTTACCATGGAGTTGTATATCAAGTTTTGATGAAATTTTTGGACTCACCTAGTGATCATGGTGATTGCATGGGTAGCATATATTGATAGATATTGTTATCATTTTATGTCATGTTGGGAGCTTGCTCAGTCCAAGTAGATACTTTCAAGATTGTGTTATTCTGCTTCTCTCTATCAACGATCATAAGCTTAAGCTTTGGAGTCGGGCAGACTGGATTTCAATTTCTGATTCTGCCACTTAGGTGTGTGATTTGGGGCAAGTATTTCTCTAAGATTCAAGTTCTCATGTGTAAAAAGTGAAAGAAATTATGCTCCTTTCGAAGGTTCTTGTGAGGATTTGGGATATAATCCAAGTCAAGTGTTTAGTACATCATCTGGTTGATAGCAAGCACTTGATATATCTTGGCTAAAGCTGCTATGGTGAAGAGAGTTAGAATTTAGCTCATTTGGTCTTTTCATCTTTCATCACGGAAGATGTTGCTGGCGTTAAAGAGAAACTTGTTCAGACACTTGTTAAAGATGGTAAGGAAGACTTTATTCAAAAAGGGGACTACTGCAAGTAAGGGAGAGAGACTGAGCTCAGCTCTATAGAACGAAGACAAATGGGATTTAAAGCCAAGGAGCAGAGTCAGCGGTCAATGGATGGAAAATTACTAAAAGCAAACATCAAAGCTAGGTGGACTTTTGCTAGTCTGACTCAACAGGAATCTTGTTGAAGGCACAACCGGGTGATAAGCGTGGGGGATGGGAAACGCGATCAAGTATCAGAGGTTGGGGGGATTTTCACTCAACTGACCCAGCAGGATTTTTTGCCAAAACTGAACTAAGTGGGCCAAGGACAGAGCCCAAAGTCAGGGTCTCCAAGGAGCCTTACTCAAGTTTGGTCAAGGAGAAAGCTTTGTCACTGGTATAAGGGACGTAAGTACTATTTAGGACATCAATACCAACAACAATTTATTCACGGCCTTACGAGCATCAGGCACTCCATAAATGGTGGCTGTTTCATTTAACCTTTATGACAACCCTAAAGGATAGATACAATTAGTCTCATTTTACACAGAAGGAAACTGAGGTTCAGAATGGTTAACGGATTTCAACAAGATTACCCAGGTCAACTGACAAAGCTAGACTCTAAATCCAGAGTTTTCTGACTCTACCAGCCAGCACTCGGGGGGCACTGTTCCATCTCAGGCACGTGTGGCTGCATGGAAAGATCTAGTCTCATCTCCAGCGCTTAGCAAATATTCACAGCGAATGAATGAATGAATCTCTGTGCGAATGGCAAGTTGCTGTTGTTTTCAGCAGCTTCAGAGGAATGACAAGCGCTGCAAAAATTAACTTGTGATAGTAAAGTCAAGACATGAGCCACTCATCAACCTCATTACCCTAAGTGCTATGATGGCAGGAACCACAAGGTTTTATTGGGGCACCTCCTTGAATAAGAACAATGAGAATGTGGTGAGAGAGATGAATCTGGCTGTGAGTGTGTACAAGCACTTTTGAAAAGTGGTAAATGGATATGGTACATGTGAGGCAATCTGTCATTGAGAAAACATCTGGGTGTATTCCCTTCTGTGCTGTTCTGTAGATAAATATCCTTTCACAGACATTTTCTTCCTCTTTTACAGAATTCTTTGATACCCCACAGGGGTACGGTTTTAAGGAAATGTGATCTGATGCTACATTTTATGTGTAGCAAAGAACCTTAAGGATAATGTTTTAAAACAGACCTAGTATATACATTTCAAGAGAAGACCTTTTAAGTGTTTCTTTTGGAGTTAGGGTCAAATCTCTTAAATTGAGTTTTAGTTTAATTCATTTTTAAATTTGACCTTAAGACGATACTTCCGTGAGCGATAGTTGCATTTTCCTGGGCCAAATATACTGCATTTTAATCCAAGACTCTTCAGTGGATAATTTCTGTCTCTGATATAACATAGAAACAAAGTAGTTTCTTAATTCTGTGAAAGTCACTGAAGAATGGTTTAGGGAAAGTTCAGAAATCCTCACGGGGTGTGACGTAGGTTTGTGATTACTTTAGTCCTCAAAAATTCTCCCAATATTTGGTATATAGCCTGATTCACAGCAGATACTCAATAAATATTTGTCAGACGAATGAATGAACTTTTGCCATAGCTAAAATGTCCTTGAGCCTGGACTTAACTATGACAGGGGAACATTTTGTTTCTCTTTTGTTTGGGTTAGTTAATGGGGTCACACTGAAGATACATAAAAAGTCAATAAAAAAATGAATGACTAATTTACAAACATTTATATTTAAGTGTTAGGAAATATGGTAAGATTCGGAAAACAGTTAAGACAATGATTTGTACAGAATTGACTAGTTCAGGCAATGAACACTTCACTGATTACAGTTTAACAAGTTACATGTCACATGTAACATACATGTATGACAGTGCTTCTGATTTTGATATTAACATACCGTTAGTCATAAACATGAGAAATATTGCCAGTTCAATTTGGGGTTATGAAATATATAATTTGTTGGATAAGACATTTCAAATTACAGTATATCTCAGGCAGCATGCAGGAAAAGTCATTTATTGTACATTTGTTAGGACACATCTTGCAACAAGCTTCCAGTTTTGGGTAGTTAGATCAACCATACAGAAACCATTGAAATGATGGTATGGTTGGAATCAGCAGTTGTATTTACTGACTGACAGAGAGAGCATTTCTGGTAAAAATAAAACTCTCTGAATTCATTCCTCAGGAAAATGCACAGTGATCATAAACTCAATTCTTTAAAAATTGTTTTCACAATTAATTCTCATTTATTGGTGATACAGCAGCTGCAGGAAATCTGAATTCTGAGAGCTGGTTGTACATTAACAGCAGGAATTTATTCTTCTGTGGATTCACATGATTACAACAAAGATGCTTACCATTTGAAATCACATATTATAACAATGGTGCTATGCAAACATCACAAATATTTGGTGTTTCAGAGTCTAAACAAATATTATGCTGTGGTTATTTCACAGAGACTAGATTAACAGGCAGTGTAAATCACATATATCTTAAGATTTTAAAAATACATTTTATACAATAGGTTTCTAATTTCTTCACTAGCATTTAATTTTGGTGTTTTGTTTGTTTGTTTGTTTTTCATCTCATATTTAGAGTCCTTAAATAATCTATGAAGATTTGGCTTATGCCAAGAGAGTAAGATTGCTGTTTCCCCTCAGGAATATGGCTGAGTGTACACTGAATCACAGAGTCAATAAAGCAACATCTAACTTATAATAGATTATTTTTAAAATTCAAATAATATCTAATTATTTTAAAAGATAGTAGTTCGAACAAAACTATAGGCATCAAAAATTTTATTTACAAAACATTTGAATATATTTTTAAATGGCTAGTTCTTACTAACTGCACAAATTGAATATCCTCGGTGTACATAGTCTGTTAACCTTCTACGCGACATTGTTAGACCTCTGAGTTAACGTACGTGAGATGGTAGGTGGGAAAATTAGGGGGTAATTTCCATCCGCTCAAGGTGCTTGAAAGGGAGTACTTTAATGCTTTCCATGTTGAGATCTACCGTTAATATTGGTGCCTTTAATTTGAAGAGATTAGTTGAATTTCCCAAATGTAATTTAGTGCAGTATAAGAATTATAGGAAAGACTGATAAATTTACCATCGGATGTCAGACTTCTAATCTAACATTACACGGTTGATCTGAGTCATTGTATCAATATCTCTCATTTCCAAGGGGTCTGTGTATTACATTGGCTTAAAAAACATTTTCCTTGGTCCTTAGAAATACAAAATATTAATTTTCAAAAGATAGAGGATGAGAGGGTGAGCATTTCTTACAATCACATTCATGATGAAAGAAGTTAATCTACGTTTTACAGATCATTAAATGGTCTTTGGCAGAACACTTTATAAATAACTTCCTCTACTTTTAACGTCTTGTGTAGGCCATTTTCCTTTGTGATAATCAGTCGTAAGCTCACTTGTTTACAACTATAGGTTAATAGGAAAACACCACAGATATAAAAATATTTAAGTTTAGCACATATTCTTTTTGAAAGTTAAATAAGTGTATTGACTCATTGATACTAGAGATGCTATTTCACACAGGCATTTCTAACAGAGCTGCTTAAGATCGTAATTTTGACAATATGGTCAGTAAAGAGAGGGTCTGAATACCTATTTCATACCAAATATTATCACTGAAACACACTGAAAGAATCCACTGGAATCTTTTTGATTATAGTACATTGTGTTTCCCACAAAATGAGTAATGTATAATGCATTTACCTGTGTGTGTGTGTGTGTGTACTTAAAAATGGCAAGTCTTAGAGATTACATTCATTGGCATGGAAGAATAAAACCTGAAAAATTCAGTTAAGTAGCCAAATGTATTACTGACATACCACTACTCAGGAATTCCAAAGTGTGGTGAAATTATTTAAAAATCAGCTTTAGACAGGTGACTCTCTCTTCAGGATCAACTAGAGGGACATTAGGATTGCTCACTTCATTTTTCGAGGCATGAACTCCTTCTCTCCACTTTGGCCTCTCTCCTTTCCACTCTCCCCCCCGCAGCCTGTGTTTGGAGGCTATTTTTGGTGGGTCCTTTAAACTGTGCATACAGGATGTGCACATGTGCACATGGGCTGGTCTTTCCTTTTCTGTCCTGTGTGGGGAATTCATGATCGCCTCTTTGGAAGAGTTTCTGGCACAGTGATCTGCCTCCCTTTTCTTTATGGATTGCCTATGAGTTCAGTTTACTATCAAAAGTATCTACCAAGCTTCTTCGGTAGGAAGGCATTGCCATCCTAACCATCAGAGGTGAGAGAGACATTCTAAATTTGTTTCCTACCTGAATTCTTCCATCTCGCCTGCCCTGGGGGGAACACTCCCAGTGGGACCGAGCAGTGTTTTGTGCAGATAAATAGTGTGTACAAGATGCTAGTTCCTTCTCTTGTCCTCCTCTAGGAAGCTCAAAATGTCTCCTCAGTGTGAGCTTCCTACTGTCTACAAAAATTAATGGGTGAAATCCAGGAAAATCCCTGTTGGAATAACAGTTGTGCCAACAGTTATTTTTATGGCTTATTAGAATAATAGCGAATTACACCCCTGGCCTACGAAAATCACCATGAATGGCACTGAAAGGCAGAAGCTGTTGGGAGATTAAAGCAACTATCTGTTACCTTGTCATGTCAAGGCCTTTTTAATGTTTCACATAAGTTAATGGGCTTTAGAGCATGTAACTTTTTCTCTTAAACTTTCCAAGGGAAAATTTTAATCCAGGTTTGTTTCAAGATTTCAAGACTTGAGTCCATAACATAAACCATGGATTGTCGACAAAGCCAAGCCACCACTGTAGTTTTGCCTTGTGGACTACAGAGGTCTGGAAGGGAGGTCAAGGCTCTGGATCTGAGTGAGTCCCAGGCAGTCTGACCCAGCCCCTCCCCTGCAAATGTGCATGTTCTATCGCCAAGCACCTTGACATTTGGTGATTATTCTAAGAAGTATCTTCTCAGTGAGGCTTTAACTTTGAGTAAAAGACAGAATATGCAGATGGAAATGACACAATGGTGGAGACAGAGGAAGGGGGGGCGGTGTTTTAGCTGGAGTTGTGTGGTGATCAGGTCACAGCTGGGGAAAGAGCCAATGAGAAAATGCTGTCAGAGACAGAAAACGGGACACCCAAATGCAACACAGATTTTAGAGAAGAAGGTAGAACATTATGATACATCAGTTATTCTTTTCCAGGAATTCCTGAAAAAGAGCAGGCAGTCATTCCAAGATATCTGCCAAGTGTCCTTCCTTCAAAGGAAGGCCTGGGGGTATAGTTTAGCATTTTCCTTCAGAATATCATTGTTGAGGTTCCATTTTAGGCCTCCTTTCGGCTACTCTGAATTTATTTTTCTGCATCAAAAAGAGGGGTCAACCCCTAGAGGGGTGGGATGGGGAGGGTGGGAGGGAGACGCAAGAGGGAGGAGATATGTATACAGATAGCTGATTCACTCTGTTATAAAGCAGAAACTAACACACCATTCTAAAGCAATTATACTCCAATAAAGATGTTTAAAAAAAAAAAAAGAAGGGTCAAAATACATATGGATGTTTTAGGTAGCTGTAAATGTGTTATTTTCAGGTTAGATTTAAGGAAGCACACACACATGCATGCACACACACAGCCCACAATCTTAAATTCCCTTTCCTAAGCCATTTTTATAAGCCAAGTTACTTGCTGGCCTTCCACTCTGGTTCTGCACCAATTCAAATGAGCCTAGAAGAAAGCTCCCAGGGGTCTTGGGATTGATGTCTACATTGTCTGTGGTTTCCAGGTTTTATGAGCTATGTGAGCCTTTGACACTATCTTCGAAAACCCAGACACACTTAGAACCACTAGTCATTTGAGCTCAGTCCACACCCATTCTTCAAACCAATAGACCATGTCATTAAATGTAACTCAGTTCTGTTACATGATGGCTTAGCATTAAGGTAAATGGGCCAGAGCTGATCAATTAAGGGAAAGGTGTCCAAGGTCATTCTCTAGGCCCTGGGCAGTCAGGCAAAGCGGATTTGCTGTTGGTTTTTTAAAAGAACTAGAAGAGCTGATGAGAAATCTTTCTGATTGGAGATCCTGCCTGAAGCTGTTAACACCAGTGAAGAACGTTTGTAAGGATTAATTTTCCTTCAGATTATATTTTATGTCTGAATGGTGGGCATTTCTGTCCATATATCAGAAGGTATTGGGCCTAGATGGAATCTATCACTTAAGCTTTCAAGCTTTTTCCTGTGAGGAAGCAGAGTTGAACAGTGGGTGACATGAACTTTTCATGACCACTCAGAGCACTGTTTGTAGTTCTCAAACTTGAACGTACATCAGAATCATCCCAAGGGCTTATTAAAACCCACATTGGTGGTCCCACTCCCAGAATTTCTGATTCATGGGTCTGGGTTGGGGTCTCAGGTGGGAACAGGGAATTTATATACCCAACAAATTGCAAAGTTGCTGCTGATGCTGCCTTGTTGGGGACCAAATGTTACGAACCACTGTAGTAGCTTATCCTAAAACACACTAGTTATTCAATCACCTTAATTGCACTCCCAGGACAAAGCCTTTCCATTTGGAATGTGAAGGTCAGTGTTGGATTTTTTTCCGAGGCATTCTTATAATGTAGGCAAGGGACAGATTCAATTGGTGCTAGTTTAATTCTTGAGAAACTAGAGGTGCAGAAGTTTAAGTCTCATATTAGCATATACAGCAAACCCAAAAGTGAAATACGACTCAAACTCGTGCTCTAACCTATGACCTTCCTCTGAAGAGAATATGCTTTTTATACATCATTAAATTTGAGTCCCAAAAGGCTATTTGCGGAAGACTCTATGGCGTTTCTTCAGGGAGTAGTATTTTAGGAATAGTATTAAGTCTCTCTCGCCACACAGGTGGTATTCTCCCTGAGACCTCAGGAGGATTAACATGATAACAGCTAAATTTGTTCGTAGTTTCTTCACTGAACACAAAGGTCTGTTGACTTTTTCTAGTACAATCCTTTGTACAGCCTACCAAATGTAAGGACCTATATAAAAGAGTAAAGAGTGAACAAGAACAGCAAGGGCCTCTCCATGAAATCCCGTTGATGAGGAGTTCGGTTCAACAAGCTGTCAGCACGTGTAATTAGAGTTGGCGGTTCTTTTGACTGACAGGTGGACCTGGGTCGATCAAGAGGCTGGACTGGCACAAGGGGTTGAGGAAAAACAGACATGAGTTTGTCAGAAGGGGCCACTCCCTGTGCAGAAGGAGAGCTTCATTTATTTATGGGTTCTCTGCCTTAAACCAAGCACCTACTGATGATCGACAGGGCTACCGGGATGGCTTTAAGGCAGTCACCTCTAGAAAATGCTTATGGCACGGATTTGTTTTAAAAAAAGAAAAATCTACCTTTCCAATTTAGGATTTCCTAATCAAATGTGAAATGAGGGTCAAATTCAACGTGAGGGACTTAACGGAAATATAAAAATATGATGCCTACTGTAACTGAATAGCAGCTCTACATAAAGACATATAATGAGAGAAGGAAAAGTAATTTTTTCCCCAGGTGGAAGTTAGACAGTACTATAGTTAGGACAAAAATACTATCTTTTAATTTTCTCTCTCAACAACGAGGCTCGCGAGATCACTTCATCTGTTGCAATGCCAGGAACTTTTGTTTACCTTCCCCCCCCTGACAAATATGGCTTTTTGCCTCAGTGCTAATAAAACTGGAATATCTTACTGCTGTGATGTTGCCATGGTTTTGTCATTTCTGATGACATTCTAACTGGGATTCCTTCAAGAGAAAGCTTACATTTATTCCACTAAAACATTCCTTGTTTACATAAGCAGAGTTTGTCATGGTTGCTTTTTCTTTTTTTCTTTCTTTTCCCCATGGCAATGTCTACATCCTCTTGCTATATTTTCTCCAACCATGTGCAATTTCAGATTGCTAATGAGACATTTGGGCTGTGGCAAACCAGATGATGGCTAGGGATGGGATTTAAGTCTTTTTGTAAAATCTTTCTGAGGAGTCATTTTCTCCATAACAAGGGAGGCGTTTGAAAAGACAGTTGAATCTGCAGCAAATGCAATCCTTTTTTCATCTTCCTTTAGAATACTTATATCTTTTAATATCTTTCTCCTGGTCAGTGTGCATCCTGTCTGTATTCACACACTTTAGTATAAAATCACTGCTGGCTGTCTCTTTCTCCTAAAAGGTTGTCACTAAGTATAAAAATTGAAGAATAGGGCTTCCCTGGTGGCGCAGTGGTTGAGAGTCTGCCTGCCGATGCAGGGGACACGGGTTCGTGCCCCGGTCTGGGAATATCCCACATGTCGCAGAGCGGCTGGTCCCGTGAGCCATGGCCGCTGAGCCTGCACGTCCGGAGCCTGTGCTCCGCAACGGGAGAGGCCACAACAGTGAGAGGCCCGCGTACCGCAAAAAAAACAAAATACAAAAAACAAAAAGACAAAAATTGAAGAATAAAAGTGGAATTATTGTAGGAAACTGTGAATTCAAAATTTACATTTAGAAGAATAGCAGATTCAACCTTAGGAAGTCATTCCTATCTCATTAAATTTTCTATTGTTGGGCATCCCACAAAGGGAGAAACTTTTCACTCCAGTTAGGGAAGGGAAAGTTTTTCAGCAGTGCATAAAGAATTGTTTCAAAATAAATCTTTAAATTCCTGTCAGACTTAATGTGGTTTTATTGGCTTGAGGCTTACATTGGTAATCAAGTATTATGAGGAGTGTTATGAGGACCAACTGGTTCCCAACATAAAGCACCTTCAAACCATACCCACTGGATTGATACCAGGATCACGCCGGGGCTTCACGTGTTCTGGAAGACCAAGTTAAAGGTGAAGCCCCTCCATTTAATGATGAGGAAATTCAAGTCCAGAAAGAGCTCAGGATTCACAATCCTCTGAAACAATGAAATTCGAATTTTCAAAAGAAGAAAGCCTTTGAGGTCTCCTCTTTGGTGACTATTTGGTGTTGAAATGAAGAGAACATTGTGTACTCAGACATGGGGATTGAGGTCTTCTCTTTTTTGGCTGTTAAAATGTGACAGCTGGAGTTGTAACTCACTGAAATACAGCCAGATGCCTCAAAGTCGAAAGAACATTAGGCAGAGTTAAGAAAATTCAGTGATGAACTAATATCCACACCCAGTAGAAAAAAATTCAGGAATGGGAAGGCAAATTATTTTTGGAACAAGTTTATCCCAACTTGAAACGCTGAAAGACTGTATGTCAGTCTCACACAGGCTTTGGTGCATTGTAGACTCTGGAGATGTTAGTTGAGTTTGTATCCATTTATCTCGTTGGTGAAAGATAGAATGTGAAGTTAAGAAAATGAGCAGTTCTATTTCTATTAAAGGAATGTTCCTGGATATTTTTCAGAACGGCTCCGTTTAGCAGTCTTAAACTGATAAAACGTCTCTAGACCGAAATGGAAGTTTAATTTAATTAGTGTACCATAGCTGGACTCTTCCTGACTACATTCAGGGCTAGTGCTAATTTTCTTGAAATTAACTTGTCTTGAATTCTTCATACTTTCTTAGGGTGCCTAGTATAATACTCTGCACAAAAGAAATGTTTGAGGTTTATGGAATTGTATGATTGAAAAAATGAAATAGACTCTGATAGTTGATTTAAAAATTGTTCCACTGCCTTGGCTCTATAGATGACTTTTTAAAAGTTTTAACTGAGTATCAAGTAAGTCAATGATCTTGGAGGACAGACTTGTAAATTTTGGCCCTCTTTGGTTTCTTTCTGATTCTCTTTCTTGGGCAATTTGTCAGTTGGTACTTAGCAAGCTCCAGTTTCCAGATCTGAATTTGAATTTGTGAGTACTGTCCAAACACTTTCTGCATTTTTCAATCCTTATTGATTTGCGAGGACTAGGCAGGAAGATAAAGTGACATTCGATATCCTGTCATCAAAGTGATTTCTGACCTTTGATTAAGGGTTGGAAATATTTCCTCAAACCTTTTCTTTTTGGTGTGGTTTGCAGTCACTTAAAACAAAGCCACTTAGTAAGTACAGTGTTAGTCAGTATGGAGACAATCAGAATGGTCTGTGTTTTTTGTTTGTTTTTGTTTTTGCGGTACGCGGGCCTCTCACTGCTGCGGCCTCTCCCGCCGCGGAGCACAGGCTCCGGACGCGCAGGCTCAGCGGCCATGGCTCACGGGCCCAGCCGCTCCGCGGCATGTGGGATCTTCCCGGACCGGGGCACCAACCCGTGTCCCGTGCATCGGCAGGCGGACTCTCAACCACTGCGCCACCCGGGAAGCCCTGGTCTGTGTTTTTGTACAAAACTTCTCGATCAACCGATGAGGCACCTGTTTTTCTTTTTTCCTTTTATATCACAAGCTCTGGAATGGCTGTTTCTCCAGAGAGAATTAGGAAATAGAAGGCAGACTCTGGAGCTGTGTCAGTACCTTCCCACTGAATAAATGTGGGGAAATATTCCACTGGGAGCCATGACAGCTAAAACCTTAGGTGGAAAAGCAGTACATTAAGAGAGGCTGTCAGAAGCCCAGCCCTCCTCTAACCCAGCAGCATGTGCTGAATCTTCTTCATTGTGTTCAAATGTTATTAAATATCTTGTCTGTTGCTTTAAAGGGACCGAAATCAATTCTGGTCTCTTCACAAAAAAAAACCTAGTCTTTGGGTAGAGTCATAATAATACTGCCCATGGATCTCATTTTTGGTTAGTGGAAGCTTCAAGCTCTGAAGAGGTATCAATTAATTGTGAACAATGACAAAGCAACTATTATTTTCATTTTACTAATGAAATGATTCTTAGAGTTGGAGTGTCAGTGCATTGGCTGGAAAGAAAAAAATGCAAGTTTAGATTCCTCACCACTAGGTCCAATACTTAAGTGTTTGTTGCTTTCTCAGTGTTTTAAAAAATTCGTTCCATGGCAACCAGTTTGGAGAGAGGGATTCGCTCTCCAAGCAGGCAACAAGTATGTGATGTAGTTGCATGACTCTGTTTGGAAAGGTTTGAGTCAAACACAACATGCTGGCTCAGAGCAGAAAGGAATCTCTGCAGGTAATATTCCCATCAAGTGAAAACAATCCTTCTTGCATTGATCTAATGTTCATAGACCATATATATCCATCACGGGGGTGAGCAAAGTGGTGATCTGGCTCAAGGACTAGGATTGATCCCATCTATTTTGCCTACTTCCTGATGCCATTTAGTGACTAAATGGTGGTGTGATTATGATATTAATAGTGATCCGTCTCCCCTGCCTGACTGCTTGTTTGCCTCTAGATACTCTATGAACGGGATGGGGGAGGGCAGTGGTTGGGTACTGATGTTAGTAAATCCCATGTCTCAATGATCAACATAAATTCTCCTGACAGCTTTGCAAAAATGCAATCTTTGCTTCAGATCTGGGGTTTAAAAGCATCTCTCTCGGTTTTGTGTTTAATATTAAACATTTGAAACAGTCACAGTTTTAAAGAGAAGAAGCAGGTTTCGTTCCTTTGGAAAGGGAGGACAACTCTTTTTTTTTTTTGGCTTTCTCTCACTGTCCACAGTTGTTTCTGAAAGATATGCACAGGGCTTAAGAGTCAGAAGTAGGAAAAGGGGGCACTGAAGTAGAGCCACTGATGCAACCTAATGCTCACAGGTTCTTTGGGTGCTAATTGGGAAAATTCCCGATCCATTTTGTTGAGAAAGATACTCATTTGTTTTAGAAAAGTAAATCTATGCAGAGTCTGTGAGAACAACCTGAGAATATCAAGAATATTTTAAGCCTCCCATATACATTTACTACGGCATCCTCTGTCTCAAAGAAGATTCAGAGTGTCAAATTTCCTATCCGATTACTGATGGCAGCAAAAACCTGTGCTTAGAGTTTTAGATGGAAATATCAGACATTATTTTCTTGCAAATTGTAACAATAACAATGTGGCTAACAAAAATAACTTTACAGGGGCTTCCCTGGTGGTGTAGTGGTTGAGAGTCCGCCTGCCCATGCAGGGGACGCGGGTTCGTGCCCCGGTCCGGGAAGATCCCACATGCCGCGGAGCTGCTGGGCCCGTGAGCCATGGCCGCTGAGCCTGCGCGTCCGGAGCCTGTGCTCCGCAACAGGAGAGGCCACAACAGTGAGAGGCCCGCGTACCGCAAAAAAAAAACCCCAAAACAAAAAAAACTTTATGTTTTGGCATGATGCCATCCCTTGCTTAGATCCAATACCACAAAAGTTTAGTTGATGCAATATTAATAAAATAAAGTCCTTGCAATATTTCTGATAGTAAGTGTCCCAAACGGAGTCCAGTATGTAATGAAGCATTTGACTAAATAGGTTCCAGTGACTTGGCATGAACATCACACCCCACTCTGAACACATTCCTCATCCTTCCCTTTGGAGAAATCTCACGTACCAACTGGTTGAAAGGGCTAGTTTGCCTGTTAGTAAGATCTTGGCAGCAAAACACTAAGGATAAGACAACCAGTGTATATGAGAGTTGAGGGTGGGTTTAGTTGAGAATATCTAAGCTAAACTACAGCTAGTGGAGAACCTACATGTCAGTAGATGATTAGGTATTTGTGGCAAAACTAGGTGGGAGTCCCATTCCTTTTGTCCCAACACGCCAAAACACAGTTCTAGAAAATATCAACTAATGTATGGGGGCTGATCTGCTCAGTGCTATGTTTCCAGGAAAATATAGACTCTCATCCTTTTAATCCCCCAGGATTTGACCTAGATGAGGACTGTTTTTCAAGAGCGGTATTCAAACCCCCCCAAAAGACAGAGGGTAATTGGAAAAGTCAGAAAGGAGCCCTAATTGATCCAGAAACTTTCTATCAGAAATGCTTGCCAAACGAGGAAAGAAAAAATGAATTTCTTTCTTTTAAAAATCTATGTATGTTTTTAGAAGGATAGATATAATTAACAGTATTCTAAGCAGTTTTCAAACAACTTGGAATTTACATCTTTAACTAAAAAGGAAAAAAAAATTCAGGAATATGCTTCCTTCCACGTCTCCCCCCCTGCCCCCCTTCTCCCATTTATAAAAGAGATCTGATAAAAAGGAACACCAACCTGACATGGGCTTTCAGGGCAATCCTAGACATCTGAAAATGCCATTCGAGTTCTTTGACATACATCATCTATTTTTGTATTTATGTATCTCTATGCTCTAGGAAGAGATGGGATAGAGGAGATTTACTTCTGAAACCGTATCTGATACTCACAGAAATCATTTCAAATTAGCATTTCAAATCTTTCTGCTTGTTTGTTTTTACACTGGTTGAAATGGCAACTTTCCGTAAAAAGAAGGTTGAAAACAGCATTTCTATTTGCTGTTCATGAAAAGGTCAGTGTTTCACAAGCCTTTTAACTACTGATAGGTCTGTCTGAGCTTTATCGTTTATTTGGGCTAGATTCCAGCTCAATGTCCCATCTGATGTGTTATTATTTTAAATATTCAAATTATTTCTGAAATGTAAATAACATCAAAATAGAATCAGCCTTTTATAAATGAAATGATCAAGTTATTATGTTGTGAAATTTAGAATCTTCATGGCTTAAAAAAAGAGGGTAGAAATTATTGGAGGCATTTTTATGAGACACCTGTGTAAGTCCAGTGCATTACACAAAGTAACTCAGCAGTATAGAAACGTGTGCCAGAAGCATCCTTTTTTTTTTTTTGGATGCCAAAGCCAAAGGTTAGGCATGCTCAGCTTTGATTTTCATATAAACACTGAGAATGAGAGTATTAATTGTACTGTTGTTTCTAAAAACTGGGAATCCATCTTCTGTAAGGATAATGGCTTTCAGATATCTTAGACAAGGGTAGCCGGGGATGAGATCTTAACAATTTTCTCTTGGCTAATTCTCTCATTTTTAAATATGTTCTTGTCAAGCACATAGATAATTCTCACCCACATGATTATTTTAGCCATGTTCTTTAATTATATGAGTATCATGAGAATGGAAAATCTTTTAAGATGTCTTCCTTGGGAAGAAATTACAAATTTTAATGTTGAGTGTAAGAAGGTAGAGAATTATTTTTCTCACAACTAGACACATGGGCCATATCAGCTTTATCTTAAATATTTATATAATGTAGTCTTTTTAGGTGAAATTGTTTGAAAATGGTTATATATTTGGTATACATTTAAGAGAAACTGTTCCTTCCACTTGGAGAGAACGGAATCTTCACACTGGAGGATGGGTCACTGCAAACCTAGGATCATGTTTTTAGGAAAGATCTCCTTGGAGAATTTATCTATTGCTCTACCATGTGGCTTTAAGAAGTCTAATAACAAATGCTGTAAATTAAATGTGGGTTATTTCAACTTGGGAATGTAGGGGAAATGTCTTTGAAAATCTCTGGGCCATATCCTTCCAGGCAAATAAACAATTTCCAGTACAGAGGGCTGTATAATCATTCTGGTAAATTAATTCCCTTCTACACTACTGGATTTGGGTAGGTAGATCTCTTTGCAGTCAACAAATTAGGAGGGCTGGGCTCTGCATTAACTGTCAAAATTGACTCAGTAACATTGATGTTAGCTAATTTCTCTCTTGGTGTGTTTGGTTACTAATGTGAATTTCCCTACCATTTGCATATCATGAATGTAATAACTACAGAGAAGCATTTGATCCACTCACATTTCTTGGAGGCATGGAAGCTATATATGATGGGTTTCTATGGTTACACACTTCACGTTTGGAGATGTACGTGGGGGTCTTTATCCTCGACCCATACCTGCATACATATATAGAATAAAAGGCTAGGTAGGTGGGCACTAAAACATGAAGCACATGATCCAGAGAGGAACAAAATGAACAGTGCTGCTGCAGTGTGTAGCTGCAGGGTCCAATCCTGTCCTAAACATTTATAGAGATACCACTGTCTGATGCCTGTTTTCCAGGTGGAACATCATTATAGTTGACTTTCCAATAACAAGTTCACTTTCAATAAAACATGACCAGAGTATTTTTAGTATGAGCCTTTTCCGCATTGTTGAGAGGTAATAGTAAACACTACTAAGGGTAATGAATATGATGGGAATAGCCATGGAAGAACTACAAAGGTTGGAAATCGGGAACAAAAAAGGTTAAGATTGCATATTCCCAAGGGGACACCTCTCTGGATCTTCGAAAAAAGGTTAGACTGCATGATTTTAAAGAATGTGAGCAGGTTAAGCATCTGTAAAATACTGCATTGATTACCAGGCAATTCTGGGCAAGCAATTCTTCCTGTCAAGACATGGGTCATAATTCTAACTACAAAGTTATATTGCTTTTTTGAAGTTATAATGTTCTGTTCTACAAATCAATCAATCAATGAAAATAATTTATACAATGACCACTGATTTAAAAGTCCCATAGGAGAGTCAATGAGAGGACCTTTGACAAAATGGAAATTGGGAGAGCCTCTGAATGCATCTGTTTGGATATCTTGGCAGGGAAAAAGTCACAGCTAGATACTCACCCATTTCTCATTGGCTGGAATGCTGAAGCACTCTCTCCCTTGGGAGTCCCCCCAACTTAGTGGTTGCTCCTCCTATAGGTAAGACATTCTCTGCTTTGGGAGATGATTAACCATGGCTCGGTTAAGTTCTAAAAATTAAATGTCTCTTACAATTGTTTCCCCTTCCTATGCTATCTTTGCAGGTGAAATATCATCAGGACCGACCAACACTTGACGTATGTTGGGTGGAAGACAACGAATGTGGCTAGAGGTGATAAGAACACAATGGTTGGAAAGAAGAGCAGAAATGCAATCCATTACCAAAATCTGTAAGTAGATCTGAATGAAAGTTCATGAAGCCACGCATCATAGCACCTTTCTCTCTTTGTAAGAGAAATATGATCTTTGTATGTCTCTTCTATGTCATGTGCTTGTTTATCAATTGAAATGCTCAGTTTTACCAACAGCTGGAATGTCTTGGCCAAGTGCAGTGATTACTACAACAAAAGCCAAGTGCCATTTTTAGGTCACTGTAAGATCCAGTGTCGTACATGGTTGATCATGAAATGGCCAAGTATTCTTGAAGTTATGAAACTATACTCATGACTTGCTCTGGATATAACTGCCCATAATCAGACACAGACAGAAAACCATAATCAAAGAGAAACTACCCATCTTGAGCCAGGAAACACTGAAAGAAGTCTTAAAGGAGTTGATTTACATTCTTGAGATAGTGAAGTTTTGTCACCATTAGAGAATGTAAGGGCTTCATCATCTACCAGAGGAAACGTGTTATTTTTCTGATTGCTCCCACAATGTTCTCAGATGGAAGCAGCCAAACTGGTGAATCTCACTTTGACAGATTAGGAGCAGGGGCCCTGGGCTGCGGAATCAACAATGAATCTAGGCCCTCGTGGACAAGAGCATGTGTACAATGATCTTTCATTAATCGTGAGACCGCTGCGGGGGAAGGTATTGCATCAGGAAGTCTCATTGTGGACGAGAGCCACCTATCAGAATAGCTGCAGAATTGAAGACAGCATGCTTTATAAGAAAAAATTATAAGAAGAAAAAACTGAGTGTGTTTATGCTGTGAGCCACAAAAGCAAACTCCAAAAACCTTCACTGGTGGAAGGCTTGAATCGGAATCTTTGAAAGACTAAAATTAGCTTATAAGAGGTTAGAATCATTGGGCCACGGCATTTTGCTGAAGAGTTGCTCAACAGGCAAGGCTACTCTGGTCACTGAATTATTCCTTTTGCTGTTAAAGAAGTAGACGTTGGCTGCTCATTCTGTGTTAAACCAAAGCTTGGGTCCCAGGAGACACATTAATTGTTGATCCAAGAAAATTACCTTCCCATAGGAAAGTGTTCTGTGTATGACCATATATGGATATAATATGGGAATTCTAAAGAATAACATGAGGAATTCTAAAGAAAAATTTAAAGACAATGAGATGCATAAAGTATCATTTATCTCAATATTCTGACCCTGTGCTCCTTTGGGACATTAAAAGGAAACAATGCGTGACCAAAGGGTTGACATTTGCCAAGTCGAATACTGGGCATCTATTTTCTTTCTTTTGGATGAGGATACCAATTGCACAATAATACCTTTTCGGTCTTTATTTCTTCAAAACATGAAAGCAAAAGATGAAGTAGATGACAATGAGAAGAGAGAAAACATTCCATACAGAATATGCTGTATCGCTAGTGATTAAATCAGAAACAATTAGAAACTTTATTTGTCTGTGTCAATAGTGTGTACCATTTATAAGGAACAGCACAATTAGTGCACTTCCCCCCCAAGCTGTGCATAATACACACAAAATAATCAAACAAAAGAATTTTTACACGACTATAATTCCTAATACAACCCTGAACAACCAGAATCATATTGTCTCGAAAACATGAAAATTTAAAAAGCAAACAAACAAACCAAAAAGCTTTGAAGTTGACCAATGGCAAGGATTTCTTAAAGTCCTTTGTGAAAATTTGCTGTGGGATTATTAACATTCCAAATATGGCTAGAAAGGAGGGCAAGGTCTTTCTAATGTTTCAACAACTCCTATCCCTTGACAATTTACTTGGTGTTCCTAGGCTAGCTTTCTATTTAATAACTCTTCAAAAAAAAATAAAGGGTTAGAGTTTGCCCTCAAAGGAGTTAGGCCACCAGTGTGTTGGGCCATGACAGGTAGGGGTGGGGCTCCAAGAGATAGGAGAAATTGTAGAGCCGTGGGGGGCATAGAAAAGCACTGCTGTCCAAGAAAGATAAAAATTGGGGTTAACTGGGCCTTCTCAGTGATTGGATCACCAGCACAATTGCCTTGCTTGGTTTAAAATGGGAAGATGTGCAGATCTGCAAGACGGGCTAAGGATACATAGACTGCTTTTCGTACCCTATGCCTTATACTGTCTCAGTTAAAGACAATCTTAGATGTTTAGACAAGAGGGTTTCAGAATTGTGTTTTTCTCCTAAGATCAGACTGTTTCCGTGTGACTGCGTTAACCCCCTCTGGGCAGGGATCTGGGCCGTCTTGTCCATGGTTTAGTCCCCAGGAGGAAGCACAGTACCTGGCATATTGAGTGGGTAACCAGCATTTAATTATTCATTCGGTCACCCAGTGTTTATTAAATGATGAATGAGCCTGATGATTAAGTGGAAGAAAATACAAATTAAAATTGTTGAGAGTTGAGTTAAGGATCTTTGAATCAATACAGAGGGCTTAGGGGTGTCTCCGGCCTGGGATTCTTTATGGATAGAGAAGTGTCTGAGAGGGGACCTAAGTCGTTTCATTTATACCTCATTCGTGGACTCATGGCTTTGGAATGTTGGGTTTATCCACCCTCTCTGATACTGTGAAACAGAAAGAGCCATTCCTTTTCCAGCGTTAAAAATCTCCCAGGGCAATGCTCCTGGGAGGCACTCATCATCCCATTTAATTGCTTCCTCCTTAGTCCTAAGTAGAGAAGATACACTTTTAAAGGCCTGTCGCTCACCACGGCTTCTTTCCTCCTCAGGAACTGCAGATACAATCAGAGGGGTCTGGATGGTGAAAGAAACGGCTCCAGATTGCCTTTTACATACAAAAATAAAATGAACAAACCAGCACTATCTACCGTCTGTGCCAGACAGAGCAGATGTGAAATAAATACTTTGGGGACAGGGGTGTTGTGGGAATGGAAGCTTTCAAAGCTCAGGCACATCTAACGCATCCCCTTCTCTACATGCCCTTCTCCTTGGCCTTCCTGAACCAACAGGTGAGTTTTTGAGGCTCTGATGTGTACCAAGTGGCTAATTTTCCATGAAGATACTTTGCCTACTGTCCTCTCAATAGCTTTAACTTCCCATGTAACAGTTATTGCTTCTTAGAAATGAACATGCAATCCATGAATAAGCCATTTTCTCCTTTTATCCCTAATCAAACTCAATAACAACACAAAAGTTACAACTCAGGTGAAAAGAAAACTCACTTATGTCTTCAACGACCCATCAATCAACGTTGCCCAATGGGAGAACGGTATGTGCTATACTCTACTATGTACAGAGACGCTTGGTTTTGTTGTATTTGTTTTTCATCCATGCACTGTGCAACAGGTATCACAACAACATTCCCAAACAGGCCCATGAAGGAGGAGCAGATGTTCGGTCATGACTGGAACAGGAGTGTGCAGGCCATGGATGCTTTTGCAAACAAAACTGACGGGCGATCCCAGGCAAGAGCAACGTGGGACTGGGACACACACTGATGCAAGTGGAAAAGGATGATGTGCTTTTGGAAGGGGGTTATTCTTCCTGTTTGTATGAGGGGAGGTGAGCAGGAGGGTTGGGATGGGGGGGTCTGGGGGGTTAGCAGGGCTGGAACACCAGAATATAAGGGCCTTCCTAATCACAGTCCAGTGCTAAAGAGATAAGAAAGGATTTTGCATGTTCCTGGGAATCTAGGCGTGATGTTCCTGTACCTGGTGAACAAGAGTGCCAGGCCTATCTTTCACTATCAGACTCTATCTAGGACCATGACTTTTCTGGGCTCCATTCCAGCTGCCATGTTTCTTCCTGGAGGCAGCTTCACCTCTGCTCCCATCCCAGAGATGCGCATGCAATTTAGTTATATGGTGAAGACATGCTTCTTTCTTCTTCCATGCCCATTTCCTCTCTTAATCCAAAATAATTTTTTAAATGCTTGGGGGAAGGGAGAGTTATCTTAATGATTTCCATTTTTACCCAAAACCCATTTGCATTTAGATTGGTCATCACCTCCCATAAGAGAAGCAAAAACCCTGATCCTCCCCCCAAAAACCAAAACAAAAACCTAACATCAACTACCTCCCCAACCCCACCCCCCAAACAAGCAAAAACAAACAGAAAACAAATCAAAGACTTTACGATTTATGAACCCGGAGAGAATACAGCCCTCAGAGGCTGAGCTGCAAAGATGGCCCTGCCTCCACGCCTGGTTCAACCTGACGACGCCCCTGGGAACAGGAGGTGATGCCTTCTCACTCCGGCCCTAGTACAGAGTCTGCTCGTGAAGCTGGATTCCATCAGCAGGTAAGTGGACGTGACAAATGTCAGTTTCTTCTGTTCGTTATACATAATTTTTTATGTATATATATGTATATATATATATATAAATTTACTACATCTGATTGTTCCTTTAGAAGCCTTTTATGTGGCAGTAGGCCTCCAGGGAGGAGAAGAAAATGTACAAGAGCCACAGGAGCACAAAGAGGCAGGATGTGAGGAGCTTGGCAGTCCGGGGCCCACCCAGCTCACCTCCGATTTCTGGCCTCCGCCGATACAGCAGCACCCCGACATTGATGAAAGCAAAAATGGTGAAGAGAGTGACGGAGAAAGCCAGCGTGCCAGGGGACACTTTGAACTGTTCCCCGTTGGCTGCATGGTAGATGGCAGCGATGGACCAGGCCACGCCAATTCCCAGGAAGACATTCACTGCGTTGCTGCCCGTGACGTTACCTATGGACGCATCTGCGTACTGGTCCTGGGTGGCGGCCACTTTGCTTGCAAATGTGTCTGTGGAGGAAGAGGAAAAAGGCCATGACACTTAGCCACTCAAAGAGGTCTGTGGAGTGCCAGCAGCTTCAGCTGCGTACTCTGGAATCAAACCATCGATGGAGACCCCGTGACCAGGACAGAGCTTTGATGTTCCCTCGAGTCCCAGTCGTGTGGTCAGAACGACAGGATCCAGGTATCAGGACTTGCTGACTTATAGGTGACCCTGGTCAAGTTCTTTACCCACAGATACCACGGTTCTTTGTAACGCTGAGTTTGCAGGGAGGCATGTTTCAGAGCGTTATCACGGCCTATCTACATCAGAATCAGATGGGGTCCTTCTTAAGAATGAATATTACCAGGCTCCGTCCGGCCATGCTAGATCATAAGGGCCGGGACTCGGGAACATGTTTTTACAACATGCCAAAAGATTCTAGGTCAATGAAGTGTGAGAACGGCTGCTGAAGGGTATTACTGAAGGCTGCTGTATCATCAGCTCTAGTTTATAGATGAGAAGGTTCAGGGCTCAGGAAATATTTCCAAAGATTCAAGAGCAAGTCAGTGGTGGAAGTGAAACTAACTGACCCATGATAACAACTGACATTTGCCTAGAGCCTTACAAACAGGAAAGCAAATTCACCTATGTTATTGTGTTGATGGTGACAACAGTTCTATGAGGAGAGGGAACTTTATAGGTGAGGATACTGGGCTCTGAGAGGTGCAGCATCACCCAGCAAGGAAGCAGCCATGTTAAGGCTTGAGCTCACACCTCCTGCCTTCATGCAAATGCTGTTCATCGTTCCATCTCACCCTTCCCTGGCCTGGCACGTTAATGGCCATCCTCAAAGCTCTTTGTTCGCCAGTAATCCTGTATGCATCTTTTCTCTGAAGCTGGGAAAATCATACATTTCCTTTCTCTACAGGGAGTAGGACAAGACTGACTTACACTTGCTGAGTAGAGCACCGGGGCTTAGTGCAAACCCGACTCAGAGGGTGTGGAATTCTGCCTGCACAGCGGAATGTGTGACCCCAGGCAGGTGACTTCATTTTTCTGAGACTCAATTTCCTAATCTGTGAAATGAGGATAGTCATGCCCACTTCAGAGTGCTTTTGTTAAATTGAGCTATCATATGTAAAATGCTAACGTTTCTTTGTACAAAGCAAGAGTAGCTCCTTTTGGTGCTTTGGGAAGACAATGTGAATGGAGCTGCCTAGATCCATCTATTACAAGTTGACGCTGGATCTGAAATAGCTCCCTTTATTAAGAATGTGAACAGGACTTGTAAGATATTCAACTTCCTTTCTCTATGCTCACCTAGTTACTGGTATCAAAGTCCTTTCAGTTACCTCTGCAAAATATGTTGCACAGTCGGTTTAGAGTAGATATTAGTAACTGTCAAGTTGCACTCACGTTTGCGAAGCCAGCAATGGCAGGTACGCTGTTACCACAAGGCACTATGCTCTGAGCATGCGTGTAGTTGTGTGCTATCTGGATTACTCTCTCCCCTCTGTTGCTATTCGTTGCCACTTCCAATGAGGATGATACGTAAAGCACGTACGTTTCTATCAGCCCGTAGATTCTTATGCTTTTACCATGGGTGCTGAGAAGCTACTGGATCTGTGCTGTCACATTCTTTCTGAAAGGGAACTGGTTAACCTTGAGGGCCCATCTCCCTGATCCTGACCTGTCTGTGACGGAAAGCAGATTTTAGTTACTGTTTTATAAAGAGGCGGACTGCTTACTCTGTGCTACACGTTACACGGGTATTTTCATTCAATCCTCTTACCAACCTTATAGAGTAGATGTTACTATTTCCGCTTTTACAATGTGGGAAACAGCGATGTTGTGACAGTCTGCCTCTTGGACAGGGTGTCCGTCAACAAAGCAAGGATTCTGAGACCAAATCTGTTTGATTTCAGAGCCCATTCTCACCCTAGACCTCACTGCCCCTCCTAGGAAGGCTAAAGGTTTCCTTGCCTCTGTCCATTTCAGGTTGCCCTGTTCCTTCCACTCAGAAACCTTGAAACAGCTCCTTCCTGTATCCGTGAGAGCAAAGACTGAAGCAGGTATAGGCAGCTTGCTAACCCGTCCTGCTGGACGGGTGCTGCCTTTTTGCATGCGTGATCACGCACCGCAGCCCTGTCAGGACCATCACAACAGAGGCCGGTGAGTGAAAGCCCAGTGAGACCATCGTCACGGTCTCTTGCTGTTCATTATTAAGAGTTGTTAGGACCTGACATAGCAGCAGCCTCAAAAACAATGAAGTCATTTTGCTTTGACTTTTCGAGGACAGACAGACAGCTCAGCAAGGAAAGTAAAGGAACAGAGTCTAAAGCAGGAGAAAGCCACTTACAGCTCAGCTGCTGCTCAGGATCACCTGAGATGTTATTCTGCGCTGGCGTGGCTGCTGGCGGAGGCTAGTGCCTTCCCCGCCATGCTGCAGGGGCGGGGACCTGGCATGTTCCACAGCTTACGCATGCATACCTCCCCCGGCACGCAGTGTGTGGCACACTAGACTTCCTGGGTGCCCCATCTCCACTCGGAAACCCTGGACTTTCTGGATGGCATCTCTGCTGCCGCCCCAGAAGGGAGTGAGGCACAAATTCAAAGATGTACTGGGCCCTCCTGGGTCTGCAGGGACTTCTCCCTTAAGCCATTTCTCAATAGCCTATTAATGTGAATAGCGCATGAGAATTCTTGTAATAATAGGTTCCTGTTTACAAATGCCTTTCTTTGGATTCTCTGAAAATTAGTTGCCAAAGCGATTAGCTCCTCACATAAATGAAACATGTTTGGGCGTCTGAATCAGGGAGGTTTTTTTTTTTTTTTTTTACCTGGGTTGCACATCAGACCTTTGCTTTTCAATTCAAAAGATGGGTAAAAAAAATTGTAGGAACACAAGTAAATCCAAACCATCAGCCTTAACTGCAACAGAGACAACTCTGACTTCCAAATGAAGTGTGATGGAATCTCCCCAAACTACCTTCTCTCACCGCTGCTTAGTGCACAGAGCAGCGGACCACAGACTGCAGGCGAGGCCCTGCCAGGCCTGACCCTGAATGCCAAGCCCGCAACCTGCTATGGCTAAACAAGGCAAAAGCCACTCAAATGCCATTCCCCAGAGTGAAGTCCCAACAAGGACTATTGACATGGCGTGAGCATATTCAGAACTTGGCCCGTTAAATACAAACATGTATGAATCCGATTGCCACTGTGATTGGTACAAACTAAGTTATGTTGATAATCATTTACATATGTGTGTATAGCTGTACCTACATATATACTTCAGGTTAGTATTCTAATAGTAATTTTTGCTTCTAACTCCCACCTTGAATTCTAATGAATTTTATTTTTATATTTTTCCTTCCTTATAAACATCTTTATTCTCAAACTTCAGTTCTGTTCATTGCTCAGCCATATTATAATTTGTTTGCAATGTCTTTTATTATGTAATAAGATTCACAATAGGAATAATCTTGGCAAATATCGATGGGGTGGACACATGGATTAGTCACTATTCTGAGCCCTTTGCTCAGCCCCTGTAAACTTCTTGACGGAAATGCAAGCGCTAAAATTATACTCTTTTTTTTTTTTTAGCCACCTTGTAAGGCATGCAGGACCTTAGTTCCCTGGCCAGGGATCAAACCCGCGCCCCCTGAATTCTAATACATTTTAAATTAGTCGTAGAGTTTTAGACTTTTGGTCCTGCCCCCTTGGTACCCACTGACAGGGAAGATTTGTTTGGGATGCAGTGTGGCTGGAATTAAGCCATATGTTACAGTCAGGACATAATTGTTCTCGGCATCTAACCTTGGCGGCTAAGTCATCTAGTCAATATGCAGGGATATTGATTAGATATCAACACACTCCCCTTTCCTCCAGAAATGATTTTCTAACTGAACTTAAACTTTATTGCTACACACAGACTAAGCCTCAAACATCTCTTCTGTAAAAATAGTTCTTACAGCCCTGCAGGTCACAGGAAGGGTTTACGTATTACCCAGAGTACCATCCCACGTGGTTTATCTTCGTCTCGACTCTGCATGTGCTGGGGGCCAGCTGTGCAACTCTCAAGTGCTTCACGCTCAGGAGCAGATTTTGACTGGAGCCCAGCCTGCTACGGAGGCATGGTTGCCGCCTCCCATCACCTGTGGATTACTGATGACGCAGGGGACAGACCAGGTGGTTCAGAGCTTCCTGCTGCGTTCGTGGGAGAAGTCTCATCAAGGGGACCCTCTGGGCTCTTCTGTCAGTGTGTTCTTGGGCAAGACACTCTCTGGGGTGGGGGGGGTTCTGGTTTCCTAAGTCTACTGTTTGGGTGGTACACAGAATACATCAAGAGACTAAATTCATATATATGATTTTGGTGGGATTTTTTCTTTTTTGCAGGCGTTTGTACATGACCACCCACCTTGCTTCAAATTGACTAATCGATGACGATATCTCATTTTAAAGAATAAATGACCTAGATGAAATAGTCAAAGTGATCTCTAGACCTGAAGATCTTGCCAGTGATGAAACTGTGGCAATATTTATGGAGTTGAACCACACAGCGCAGGGTCATTTGACCTCTTAAAAATAGGTAAGAAATGTTGGCAAGGTTACTTACTTCAAATCACATGACCATTTATATGAGTGTAGCCATGCAATAACTGGTGGCAGTGAGGACTTTCAGATACTGTGTATCATGTCAATCAAGTGTGCATATCACTGGCACTGGAAATACTGGGACAGCCTAGTTAAAAAAACAATGAAAATTTGGGGCTCCACCCTTCACCCACTTAATCAGACTCTCCGAGAAAAAGATACAGGAATACACATTTTAATAATTGCCTGAGGTGCCTAGCTTTTCCACCAAGATTCAAGAACCACAGCTCTCAGGCACGGAAATGGAAGCTACTACTCCCAGTGCCCACAGTTTGGGGGGGGCCTTGCTGGCAGGAAGAGATGTTTGAGTTTCAGGGAAGCAGCTAATTGAGAAGTAAGGAGCAGCTGATTCCTCTTAGAGACAGTGATGCCCTCTGATAGAGTGGTCATTTGCTCATAAAACAGCTTGGTGGAGGGGCTGGGACTGCTTGACCATGAAGTCCCCCACTCTCAAGTTGTGCTATACTCTTAATTTTTTTGGAAAAAAAAAAAACCCATTCCAGCATGGCAACTATAAAAGGCCAAGGAAAGAGTGAAATTTACTTAAATTAGTTGGATTCTGGCTCTTTCACTTGCCAGGTAAGACGCTTACCTACTTTAATATGGTTTTGAGGGAAATGAGTTAACATGAACAGCGCTCAGAATAGGGCCAGGCAATTATGAGTGCTCAATATTAGTAATTTTTTTTTTTTTTTTTTTGCAGTACACGGGCCTCCCACTGTCGTGGCCTCTCCCGTTGCAGAGCACAGGCTCTGGATGCGCAGGCTCAGCGGCCATGGCTCACGGGCCCAGCTGCCCCACGGCATGTGGGATCCTCCCATACCGGGGCACGAACCTGTGTCCCCTGCATCGGCAGGCAGACTCTCAACCACTGCGCCACCAGGGAAACCCTAGTAATTGTTTTTATAATACAACAGAGCCAGATCCCAAGAGAAGCCATAAGTGGTCTGGAATTGTGAGTTACTGTAATGATTCTAAACTTCTGGGGAGTTAGTTATAACACCCTTTAAAGACATATTAACTTTATAGTCCTAGGTATTTAACAATGTGGTAGAACAGGGCTTCCCTGGTGCCATGAGCCATGGCCGCTGGGCCTGCGCGTCCAGAGCCTGTGCTCCGCAACAGGAGAGGCCACAACAGTGAGAGGCCCGTGTACCGCAAAAAAAATAAAGTAAAAATGTGGTAGAACATACAATTATTCTTAAAATCAAAGAGATTTTTATTTTGAAAATTCCATATAACCTAAGTCATAAAAAGACATTAGAGATCTGGTTTATGGCCCTAATTTTACTAGTGACTGAAAGGCAGACCTCTTTGCTTAAACAACGTATATATTCCTCTCTATTCTTTCCTCTCTTTCTATGCACTTTTTGTTTCCCTCTTTGAGAATTCAAATGGAAATTTTATTTATGTACTAATTCCTCTGTCACTAAGAACCTTAAACAAGTTTTTGCTTTCGGTTGTGATATTTATTTACCCCAGTAAATATGAAACCCACACTTTCTTACTTACATACACATACTCACTTCATTGGCTCAAACAAAAAGAAACCTTGTTTGGCATCCAAGTGACGTTTAAGAGATCAGGGAATTACTGATGTTTGACTGAATAATGACCAGTTAGGAGAGGAGTTGTAAAAACTGAAAAAGGGAAAAACACTTAAAATTTCTGCCCATAAAAACTGTCCCTGAAAAAGAAATGGAGACAATGACACCTATTTTTAGAAGAGAAGAAAAGAGGTAAGTGAAAAGCTCAAGAGGACGCATGTTGGCAGGTCAGAACCCCTGTTTCTACTCATTTTTATCACCAGGGTAACTTTTGAAAAATACCAAATTGTGAGGTCCACTATGAGTTTCTGCTTCCTTGGTCTGGAATGCGGTCTGAGCACTGGCATCTTTTAAAGCTCCCCAAGCAGACTGAGGTCCACTAACCAACTACTCAGAGCCCTTGCTTCACCCTCTGTGTAAGGACGATGGCACCTTCCCTGGATTAGCTGAGATAATGCATGGAATAGCTCTGACATGTAGGTCAACAAAATCAGAATTTTGGGAACAACAGCGTGGAGACAAGATAGCAGAGTAGAAGGACGTGAGCTCACCTCTAATTATGAAAGCACCAAAATCATAACTAACTGCTGAAAAGCCATCAACAAAAAAGACACTGGAACTTAACAAAAAGGTTATCCTAAATCCAAAGCCAGAGAAGCCACAATGAGCCAGTAGGAGGGGCTCAATTCCCACTGGGTGGGCAACCCACAAACTGGAAAATAATTGTCACAGAAGTCCTCACAAGAGTGAAAGTTCGGAGCCCCATGTCAGGCTCCCAGCCTGGGGGTCTGGCAACAGGAGATGGAGCCCCCAGAGAATCTGGCTTTGAAGGCCAGCGGGGTTTCATCACAGGAATTCCACAGGACTGGGGCAAACAGAAACTCCACTCTTGGAGGGCACACACACACACAAGGTCTTGTGCACACCAGGACCCAGTGAAAAAAGCAGTGGCCTCATAAGGGCCTGGGCCAGACCTACCTGCTGGTAGTGGAGGGTCTCCTGTGGAGGCAGGGGTACCTGTGGCTCACTGTAGGGACAAAGACACTGGCAGTGGTAGTTCTGGGGAGTACTCATTGGTGTGAGCCCTTGGGGAGGCCACCATTTTCTCACCAAGACCTGGCCCCACCCAACAGGCTGGAGGCTCCAGTGCTGGGACTCCTCAGTCCAGACATCCAACAGGGCAGGAAACACAGCCCCACACATCAGCACACAGGCTGCTTAAAGTCTTCCTGAGCATATAGCTGCCCACTAAACTCACCCCTTGACACGGCCCTGGCCACCAGAGGGACATACCCAGTTCCACCCACCAGTGGGCAGGAACCAGTCTCTCCCACCAGGAAACTTGCACAAGCCTCTGAGACAACCTCATCCACCAGGGGCCAGACAGCAGGAACAAGAAGAACTACAATCCTGCAGCCTGTGGAACAGAAACTGCAATCACAGAAAGAGAAAAAATGAGACAGGAGAGGAAACGTCCCAGATGAAGAAACAAGATAAAACCCCAGAAGAACAACTAAGTGAAGGGGCAATAGGTAATCTACCCAAAAAAAGAATTCAGGTCTTCCCTGGTGGCACAGCAGTTGAGAGTCCGCCTGCCGATGCAGGGGACATGGGTTTGTGCCCCGGTCCGGGAAGATCCCACATGCCGCAGAGTGGCTGGGCCCGTGAGCCATGGCCACTAAGCCCATGCATCCGGAGCCTGTGCTCCACAACGGGAGAGGCCACAACAGGGAGAGGCCTGCGTACCACAAAAAATAATAATAATAATAATTTAGAGTAATGATAGTGATCCAAGATCTTGGAAAAAGAATGGAGGGATGGAGCAAGAAGATACAAGAAATGTTTAACAAAGTCCTAGAAGAACTAACAGAGAGGAACAATACAATAACTGAAATGAAAAATACACTAGAAGGAATCAAGAGCAGAATAAGTGAGGCAGAACAACAGATAAGTGACCTGGAAGACAGAATGGTGAAAATCACTGCCATGGAACAGAATAAAGAATGAAAAGAAATGAGGACAGTCTAGGGGACAACATTGCACACACCAACATTCACATTAAAGGGGTCGCAGAAGGAGAAGAGAGAGAGAAACAACCTGAGAAAATACTTGAAGAGATAACAGCTGAAAACTTCCCTAACCTGGGAAAGGAACAAATCATCCAAGTCCAGGAAGCACAGAGAGAGAGTCCCATACAGGATAAACCCAAGGAGGAACACACCGAGACACAGAGTACTCAAATTGACAAAAATTAAAGATAAAGAAAAAATATTAAAGGCAACAAGGGGAAAGCAACAAATAACATACAAGGGAACTCCCATAAGGTTATCAACTGATTTCTCAGCAGAAACTCTGTAGGCCAGAAGGGAGTGGCACAATATATTTAAAATGATGAAAGGGAAGAACCTGTAACCAAGAAGACTATCCAACACAGCTCTCATTCAGATTCAACGGAGAAATCAAAAGCTTTACAGACAAGCAAAAGCTAAGAGAATTCAGCACCACCAAACCAGCTCTACAACAAATGCTAAAGGAATTTCTCTAGGTGGAAAAGAAAAGGTCACAACTAGAAACAATTGTGGATGGAAAAGCTCACCTGTAAAGGCAAACATATAGTAAAAGTAGGAAATTACCCATACACAAATATGATATCAAAACCAGCAATCATGAGAAGAGGAGAGCAAAACTGCAGGATATTGGAAACGCACTGGAAATTAAAACAATCTTGTTTATATATGGATTGTTATATCAAAACCTCATGGTAACCAAACCAAAAATCTACAGTAGATATACACACAAAAAAGAAAAAGGAATCCAAACACAACACTAAGTCATCAAATCACAAGAGAACAAAAAAGGAGGGAATAAAAAAGGCCTACAAAAATGAACCAAAAACAATTAAGAAAATGGCAATAAGATCATACATATTGATAATTACCTAAAATGGATTAAATGCTCCAACCCAAAGACATAGACTGGCTGAATGGATACAAAAACAAGACCTGTATATAGGCTGTCTACAAGAGACCCACTTCAGATCTAGAGACACATACAGACTGAAAACAAGGGGATGGAAAAAGCTATTCCATGCAAATGGAAACCAAAAGAAAGCTGGAGTAGCAATACTCATATCAGACAAAATAGACTTTAAAATAAAGAATGTTAAAAGAGACAAGGAAGGACACCCCATAATGATCAAGTGATCAATCCAAGAAGAAGATATAACAATTGTAAATATACACGCACCCAATATAGGAGCACCTCAGTACATAAGGCAAATGCTAACAGCCGTAAAAGGGGAAATCGACAGTAACACAATAATAGTAGGGGACTTTAACACCCCACTTTCACCAACAGACAGATCATCCAAAATGAAAATAAATAAGGGAACACAGGACTTAAACAACACATTAGACCAGATGAATTTAATATTTATACAGCATTCCATCCAAAAGCAACAGAACACACATTCTTCTCAAGTGCACACGGAACATTCTCCGGGACTGATCACATGCTGGGCCAAAAAGCAAGCTTCAGTAAATTTAAGAAAATTGAAATGATATCAAGCATCTTTTCTGACCACAACACTTTGAGGTTAGAAATCAACTACAAGAAAAAAAACCTGTAAAAAACACAAACACATGGAGACTAAACAATACACTACTAAACAACCAATGGATCACTAAAAAAAAAAAAATCAAAGAGGAAATAAAAAAATACCTAGAGACAAATGAAAAGGGAAGCACAACAATCTCAAGCCTAAGGGACGCAGCAAAAGCAGTTCTAAGGGGGAAGTTTATAGCAATACAATCTTACCTCAGGAAACAAGAAAAACCTCAAACAACCTAACCTTATACCTAAAGAAACTAGAGAAACAAGAACAAACAAAACCCAAAGTTTTGTTTGTAGAAGGAAAGAAAGTTAGTAGAAGGAAAGAAATCATAAAGATCAGAAATAAACGAAATATAGATGAAGGAAACAATAGAAAAGATAAATGAAACTAAAAGCTGGTTCTTTGAGATTAACAAAATTGATAAACCTTTAGCCAGACCCATCAAAAAAAAGAGGGAGAGGGCTCAAATCAATAAAATTAGATATGAAAAAGAAGAAGTTACAATGGAAGCCACAGAAATACAAAGGATCATAAGACACTACTACAAGCAAACTATATGCCAATAAAATGGACAACCTAGAAGAGACGGACAAATTCTTAGAAAGGTACAGTCTCCCAAGACTGAACCCGGAAGAAACAGAAAATATGAACAGATCAATCACATGTACTGAAATTGAAACTGTGATTTAAAAACTCCCAACAAACAAAAGTCCAGGACCAGATGGCTTCACAGGCAAATTTTATCAAACATTTAGAGAAGAGTTAACACATATCCTTCTGAAACTCTTCCAAAATATAGCAGAGGGAGGAACACTCCCAAACTCATTCTATGATACCACCATCACCCTGGTACCAAAACCAGACAAAAATGTCACACAAAAAGAAAACTACAGGATCAATAACACTGAGGAACATAGATGCAAAAATCCTAAACAAAATACTAGCAAACTGAATCCAAAAATACATTAAAAGGATCATATACCATGATCATGTGGGCTTTATCCTGGGGATGCAAGGATTTTTCAATATCCACAAATTAATCAGTGTGATATACCACATCAACAAGAATAAAAACCATATGGTCATCTCAATAGATGCAGAAAAAGCTTTTGACAAAATTCAACACCGATTTATTATAAAAACTCTCCAGAAAGTGGGCATAGAGGGAACCTACCTCAACATAATAAAGGCCATATATGACAAACCTACGGCTAACATCATTCTCAATGGTGAAAAGCTGAGGGCATTTCCTCTAAGATCAGGAACAAGACAAGGATGTCCACTCTCACCTCTTTTTTCAACTTAGTTTTGGATGTCCTAGCCATGGCAATCAGAGAAGAAAAATGAATCCAAATCGGAAAAGAAGAAGTAAAACTGTCACTGTTGGCAGATGACACAATACTATACATAGAAAATCTTGAAGATGCCACCAGAAAACTACTAGAGCTCATCAATGAATTGGTAAAGTTGCAGGATACAAAATTAATACACAGGATCTGTTGCATTTCTATACACTAACAACAAAACATCAGAAGGGGAAGTTAAACAATCCCATTTACCATCACATCAAAAAGACTAAAATACCTAGGAATTAACCTACCTAAGGATGCAAAAGCCCGGTACTCTGAAAACTGTAAGATGCTGATGAAAGAAATCAAAGAGGACACAAACACATGGAAAGATCTAGTGTGTTCTTGGATGGAGGAATCAATATTGTGAAAATGACTGTATTACCCAAGGCAATCTGCAGATTCAATGCAATCCCTATTAAATTACCAATGGCATTTTTCATAGGACTAGAGCAAAAAATCCTAAAATTTGTATTGAGACACAAAAAATCCCAAATAAGCAAAGCAATCTTGAGAAAGAAAAACGAAGCTGGAGGAATCAGGTTCCCTGATTTCAGACTATATTACAAATCTACAGTCATCAAAAGAGTACGGTACTAGCACAGAAACAGAAATATAGATCAATGGAACAGGATAGAAAGCCCAGAGAGAAACCCACACACCTACGGTCAATTAATCTATGTCAAAGGAGGTAAGACTATACAATGGAGAAAGATAGTCTCATCAATAAATGGTGCTTGGAAAACTGGACAACTACGTGTAACAGAATGAAATTAGAACATTCTTTAACAGCATATACAAAAATAGACTCAAAATGGATTAAAGACCTAAATGTAAGACCTGATACTATAAAACTCCTAGAGGAAAACATAGGCAGAACACTGACATAAATCACAGCAATATCTTTTTCGACTGTCTCCTAGGGTAATAGAAATAAAAATAAAAATAAACAAATGGGACCTAATTATATCAGAAGCTTTTGCACAGCAATGGAAATCATAAACAAAATGAAAAGACAACCCACAGAATGGGAGAAAATATTTGCAAATGATGCAACCGACTAATTAATAAGGGATTAATCTCCAAAATATATAAACAGCTCATGCAGCTCAATATTAAAAAAACAAACAACCCAATCGAAAAATGGGCAGAAGGCCTAAATAGACATTTCTCCAAGGAAAACATACAGATAGCCAAGAGGCACCTGGAAAGATGCTCAACCTCACTAATTATTAGAGAAATGCAAATCAAAACTACAATGAGATATCACCTCACACCAGTCAGAATGGTCATCATCAAAAAGTCTACAAATAATAAATGCTGGAGAGGGTGCAGAGAAAAGGAAACCCTCCTACACTGTTGGTGGGAATGTAAATTGGTACAACTACTATGGAGAACAGTATGGGAAGTTCCTTAAAAAACTAAAAATAGAACTACCCTATGATCCAGCAATCCCACTCATGGGCATATATCCAGAGAAAACCATGGTTTGAAAGGATACATGCATCCCAATGTTCATTGCATCATGGTTTACAATAGCCAAGACATGGAGGCAAACTAAGTATCCATCAACAGAGGAATGGATAAAGAAGATGTGGTACATATATACAATGGAATATTACTCAGCCATAAAAATAATGAAATAATGCCATTTGCAGCAACATGGACGGACCTAGAGATTATCATACTAAGTGAAGTAAGTCAGATGGAGAAAGACAAATATCATATGATATCGCTTCTATTTAGAATCTTAAAAAAATGATACAAACGAACTTATTTGAAAAACAGAAACAGATGGACAAAAAACAAACTTACGGTTACCAAAGGGGAAAGGTGGTGGGGGGAGGGATAAATTGGAAGTATGGGATTGACACATACACACTGCTAGATAACCAACAAGGACCTACTGTATAGCACAGGGAACTCTGCTCAATATTGTGTAATAACCTAAATGGGAAAATAATTTGAAAAAGAATAGATAACTGAATCACTTTGCTGTACACCTGAAACTAACACAACATTGTTAATCAACTATACTCCAATATAAAATAAAAAGTTAAGAAAAATCAACATTTTGTTATCAAATAATTTTTCATTTTGATATGTTAACTTGAATGTTCGCACTTTGCAGGGTTACCGCTGGGACTTAATTTTCCTATGATGTATCTGAAATCCTGGTATATTTCAAGTTCAAAGAAAGATTAATTCCAAATAAAACAGAAAAATAATAGGGGTTTATTTATCAGGGAACACAAGGCAGAGAAGAGAATGAGCGATAACCAGCAGTGCTATTTGACCTGCCTTCCAAACTAATTTGATACATGTTCTCAAAAACAGTAAACACTCCACTCTTAAACATACCCATAACATATAGTCCCATAACGGGATTGTTTTTCAGAACAACGTTCATGAATGTCCAAGAGTGGATCCAAGGTTCCCCTTCCTTGTTCAAGCTCTTAGCTTCATGGCGTTTGCTAAAATTTTCTGAAGTCCGTGATTCTAATTCTTTGATGTTAGTAAAAACACTTTGAGCTTTCCAAAGAACTCTGATGGTTTATCTGAGATGGGGCTCTTCAATTTCTCAGTCATCTGTTCCCTCCTCTCACTGTTGATTCTGAAAAGAACCTTAAATCAACTAGCTGGGTGTAGAGGAAAGAAGCTGTGTTCTGACCCGCTGTCTCTTGAGACCTGGATTAACACGGTTCTGGAGTGGATCAGAATATGTATGCGTGGTACCCTGGAGTCCTGCTTGTTTACTTTCCCAAATAAAAATGTTGATGCAGATTATAGTGGTGGACATTCCAACGTGTGCCTGATCAAGTAAGGGGTACAGGCTGACTGACTTTAAAGACGTCTCCTTGCTCTGGTAAACCAGCAGCTGGATGACGACCATGGTGTCCTACAGTTCCCAGTTGGTCCATGTGAGGTAATGGTTCTGCTTAGCATGGAGATATTGGGCTGGCCAAACAGTTCATTCCGTTAGTGAATACACTGTTCAATAATATTCTTGGTGAAAATGAAAAATGTCTTTTATTTTCACTTAAAACCGAATGAACTGTTTGGTCAACCCAACATTTAGTAAGCTGAGGCCACCGTGAGTGGCCAGTTTGGTCACCTGAGTCTGTGTTACTCTGGATAACGACTACTGTTACTGAAGAACGCCAGTCCTAATAACTCTGGCCAGCGTAATATATCTAGTTACGGTAGTAAGGAGCCTAAGCTTAAGTAGGACCTGGTTCTGCTCACATTTGCCATGCACTGGCCGTGTGACCCCAGTATAACCTCCCTAAGCCTCTGAAACCTCATCTGTAAAAGAGATGAAATACAAGTCCTCATTTGTATAGCTGTGAAGATAATTAAAAGAAGTGATGCAAAAAGGCTTAGTGTGGTGTCTGGAAATTAGCAGGTGCACAACAAATGCTACCGCTTATTATATTTCAGAAATCTTTGTTCTGGTGATAAGAAAGGAAATGATGATATTAAAATCTTTTATTATGGTTTCCTTCAGCCAGGTGATTTAGGGTTAATAGGCCTTATGCAGGATTACGGGAAAATGTGGTTCTGTCTTTGATGTCCAGAAATGATAGAGGAGATAAGGACAACAATAGTTAACATTTATATGGCTTCCTACGTGAAGCACTATACATACATACATACATTCTCATTTAATCCACAAACAGCCCTTTAATGTGGCTACTATTATCATCCCTATTTAACAGATGAGACAAGTGAAGCCCAGAGTATAAGAAATTTGACCAAAGTTACACAGTCAGTAAGAGGTGAAGCTAGGATTCAGACCAGAGGAGTGTGACTCTAGCTGGAGTGCACGTTCTTAACCACAAGTCCATGGGGGGTGGATAAGGACTAGATAACTGACATACTTTAAACTTGAAAATGGACAAAGGGTTCAAAGAAAATGTACAGAAACTTCATCACATTGAACTATGATTGTAAGTACATGGTGTTAAAACAGCTGATCATTTTGAGAGATCAATGACTGATAAAGTAATTGTTTTGACTCCTTATGTTCCTGGCTCCTCCCAGAATTACATTTACCCTGTCTTTAACCCATAAAAATGGGTTTGAATGAATCTACATTAAAAAAATAAAGTTTTTGATATTTTGAATTTTTAGCCATAATTCTCTTACTCTTATAATGAAGCTTTAATAATACCAAATCCATGAGGGTAAAAAAATCAGTAAGATGTAGTCAAGCAACATTTTCAAAAGGAAAAATGGAAGGGCAGAATTGGGGCCAAAACAAAGAGCTGCATTAATTGTCACTTTCCTAAGCCATGTTGGTTTGTTATTAGAAAGATACAACTGAAACTCCCTTCTTGCCTCAAAAACAGTCCAGAGCTGCCCTGCACAAAAAACTGTCCCCCATTTTGCTTCTCCCTCCTTCTCTCTCTTAACCTTCCTTGCATTTGAAGCCTGGTTCTTTCTTCTATGCTTTGTTCTATTGTGGGGAACATCCATCTCTCATTTGAATCTTCTCAAATCCTCTCCCTCCTCTTTTCTAGTCCTACTTTAGACGTGGTAAAGCGAAAGGTCCCCCAAGTCTCACTAGAGCTAAATACAGCTGAGAAGGCTCTGAACGAAAAATCTGGAGAAAAATGAAAAGAAACCCTTGCTCTCACCTCCAGGTAGCCTTAATGAGTCACAATGGAAACTCCCTGTCTGGTGGCTATACGGTGTGATTCTAAGTCTATGGATCTAGACAATACACTGAAGACAGTCAACCTGTGCTTCTACCCTGTGGGTGCCTACGCAGCTCTTTATTCCCCACAGAAATTCTCTTTTTGAAGAGGCTGCTTTGTGTATTATAAGCTCAGGAGAACATGAAAATTATTAAAAGTAGGCAAATGGAGGCAACTCAATAAACATAAAAGGCCAGTGCATAGAACTTCAACCTAGCACTGGAGGCAGCAGGTGAGACTTGAGGGGGTTCTGGAAAGTTCTGACAATTCTCCCATTTCTGCTTCCTCCTTTCCTTGACTTGGTGTAACATTTCTCCCATTAATTCATTCCTATGAATTATATGGTGCAAAAAGACATGTCCATCAAAAGTCTTAAAAACCCACAAAATCTCTGGTCAAGCAATTCTACTTCTGGGAATTTAGAAGTAATTTTACAAGTGTGAAAGTGTATGTATGGGGATGGTCAGAGCACAGTTTTTATGTCAGAGAAAAATTAGCAACAACTGAATTGTCCATAATTGTGGTAAAATAAATTGCAACTTCATATAACATAATACTGTGTAATTGTTAAAATAATGACATAATGGTACACTAACTAGCAAAGAAAAATGTTCATGATGCATTGCTAACAGAAAAAGCAGGTTATATAACTGTGTCTAGTATGAGTCCATTAAAAAATGTGGGTAAATATTTGACATGTCTTTGTATATACATTTTTGCGCAATTTATTTACGTATCCCAGGATTTTAAAATCTGAAGGATTTAAAATCTGAAAGATGGGAAATCAAGATGGAGTAAGAGGACATGGAACTCCCATCCCCCCATGAATAATTCTCACTTAAAACTAACTGGAAACTGGTAGAAGAACTCCTATACAATCAAAGCTGTAAGAAAGGTACACACATAGGTAGGAAGGAAGAAAAGTGATTAGTTCAGGACCTGGACCCCTAGAAGGGGACTCAGAGGAAAAACGAGATTACGAGAGTGGACCTGTGGAGTGAGCAGGTCAAGCTACAGACCGGGCATCCCAGTTCTGGGGTCCTACTCAGAGGAGAGGCCCCCGTGCCTGGTTGGAGGAACACTGGGTCAGATGGAAAGGCTGGAGAAGCCTGGATACCGCTCAGGAGGAGCATGCATGTGTTGACCAGCTCCCAAGGCAGGGCAGAGAGAGGTCTACCCTAGTGGCTGCTAGGTTGCCAGTGACTGCCTCGGTCCACTTCCCAGCCTGACCTGAACAAATGCTCTGTCCCTGCTTACTCCACACCACAGTGCAGTACTGGATCTGCGGCAGCCAGGACCAGGGAAAAGACTAGACCATGGGACACAAAGGTGACCCATCCTGGGGAGGAGCCCAGGTGGGCAGCGGTAGCCAGTGTTGTTGCTTACTCAGGCAGCACACCAGGAGCCACCCAGATCACTGAGAGAGGCCCCTCTACCATGACTAATCTGCCAGTGCCTGCTGAGAGTCCATGCAGGTCCCTGCCGGACTTGCAGAGTGGTTCTACAATAGGGCAGGGGTGGCGGAGGCAGGGCTCAGTGATTGGCTTTGAGAGACAAAGGGGATTCACACCCAAGGCTGCATCTCAGTGGAGTACCAGGTGCCTATACAGGCCGTGCACTGAACCTCTGTCTACATACAGGCCCCACATGCTTCAGCACACCCCTCTGGGGTAAAGGCCCTGGTGCAGGGAGAGGGAAAAACAGACTCTTTAAGGGAACAGAGTCAGCTTGAGCCCGGCCCTCAGGGTTTCTGCTCCAGCAACTTGGGATCAGACCATGACCCTGACAAGGCAGTGATGGCCACTAAGCAGAGAGGAAGTCCCACTTCACACCTGGCATCAGCTCTAGCCCTCCATCTCCAGCCCTACCCCCTACCAAGGTGATAGCTGCCAACACACCCTGAGGAAAGACGTGACGAGCATCTACATCAAATCCAGCCCTCCCACCAAAGGCACTGGGCACATTTAGTCTGTATAGGGACACTCCCACATAAGAATGCCACTTCAAGGCCGGAATAACTGTTTCACCTAAATTCATAGAGGCAGAGAAAGTTAAGCAAAATGAAAAGGCAGAGGAACTACTCAAAATTGAAAGAGCAAGAGAAAACCTCTGAAAAAATAATAAAACAAATAATTTTTCAGATAAAGAGTTCAAAACATTCGCAATAAAAATGTTAACTGAGCTACAACACCTTTGAAAAAGAAGGATAAAATAGGAGGAATCATTTTATCCAGTGTTAAGACCTACTAGATAGCTATAGTAATGAAAACAGTGTGGTATCGATGGAGAGACAGATATATAGATCAATGGAACAGGTTAGAGAAACCAGAATTAGACCCACATGAGTATGTCCAACTGATTTTTGACAAAGGTTAAAAAATTCAATGGAGGAGAGATTGCTTTTTCAATAAATGGTGCTGGAGCAAGTGGACAGGCATAGGGAAAAATAGAACCTCAACCTAAGTTTCATACTTTATACAAAAATTAACTCAAAATGGATTACAGACTTAGATAGAAAACTAAAACTTCTAGGAAAAAACAGGATAAATTCTTAGAGATCTATGTCTGGTCAGTGTTCTTAGACTTTACACAAAAAGCATGATGCATAAAGGGAAAATGTGATAAATTGGACCTCATTAAATTAAAAACTTTTGCAATATTTTGTAATAACTACAAATGGATATAACCTTTAAAAACTGTGAGTCACAAAAAAAATTGTGAGTCACTGTATTGTACACCTATAACTTATATAATATTGTACATCAACTATACTTCAATAAAAAAAGAAAAAAATTGAAACTTTTGCTCTGTGAAAGACCCTGTAAGAAGATGAAAAGACAAGCAGTCGACTGGGAAAATATGTTTGCAAACCACATATCTGACAAAGGACTTACATCTAGAATATATAAAGAATTTTCAAAACTCAACAGTAAGAAAATAAACAATCCAATTAGAAAACAGGCAAAATACAGACATGAACAGACATTTCACCAAAGAGGATGTACAGATGGCAAATCAGTGCATGCAAAGATGTTCAACATCATTAGCCATTATAGAAATGGAAATTAAAATCACAATGAAAGCTCACTACATACCCACCAGGACAGCTAAAATAAAAAAATAATGGTAAAAAAAATAATGGTAACACCAAATGATGATGAGAATGTGGAGAAACTCAAACATTTCTGGTGGGAATGTAAAATGGTGTAGCCCCCTGAAACAGTTTGTCAGTTTTTTACATAACTAACCAAGTCATACCACATGGCACTCTTGGCCATTTATTCCAGAGAAATGAAGACTTACGTTCATGCAGAGACCTGTGCACAACTGTTCAGAGCAGCTTGATTCATAATAGCCCAAAACTGGAATCAACCAAAATTTCCTTCGGGAGTGGTTAAACAAACCGTGGCCCATCCACACAATGGGATACTGCTCAGTAATAAAAAGGAAGGAACTATTGGTATACACGACAACCTGCATGAATCACCAAAGAGTTATGCAGAGTGGAAAAAAAGCCCATCTCAAAGATTCCTAGCTTAAATTATACAAAATTATGGATAAGAGGAATAGATTGGCAGTTGTCAGGGATGGGGGAGGGAAGGAAGTGGCTAAGGCTCTAAAAGGGTAGCTCGGGGCATCCTTGTGATGGAAATGGTCTCTATCTGGACTGTGGTGGTGGTCACATAATCTGCACATATGATAACATTTCATAGTGAGTGCATGTAAAAATGGTGAAATCTGAATAAGGTGGATGGATTGTATCACCGTCAGTTTCCTGGTTGTGCTATTATACTATAGTTGTGCAAGATGTTATATTGAGGGAAATTGGGTAAAGGGTATGTGGGATCTCTATGTGTTATTGCTTTCAAATGAATGTGAATCTACAATTATTTCAAAATGAAAAAAGAAGATCTAGAGAAAGATGAAAGAAAACAATGTTAACTGAATTAAGGAAAATAATTGATCTAATCATTGACCATTTTAGCAAGGAACTAGAAAACATAAAAGAGACCCAATCAGAAATGAATAATAGCTGAAACAAATACACCAGAAGGTATGCCTAGCAGACTAAGTGATACAGAAGAACACATAAGTGATCTGGAAGATAGAATTATGGAAATCACACGATCAGGACAGCAGAAAGAAAAACAAATTTTTAAAAATAAAAGCAATTTGAGATATCTGGAATAATGTGTTCTAACATTTGCATTATAGGGGTTCCTGAGGGAGAAGAGAGAAGGTGATCAAAAATGTATTTGAGGAAAATATGGCTGAAAACCTCCCAAACCTAAAGAAGGAAACAGATACAGGAAACAAAAAGGGTCCCAAACAGGATGAACCCAAACAGCTCCACACTGAGACATATCATAATTAAAATAGCAAAAGTGAAAGACAGAAATTCTAAAGACAGCAAGAGAAAAACAAAGAGTCATATACAAAGGAATTCCCCATAAGGCCATCAGCTGATTTCTCTGCAGAAACTTTGCAGGCCAGAAGAGAGTGGCATGATATATTCAAAGTGCTGAAAGGGAAAAACCTGCAACCTAGGATACCCTATCCAGCAAGATTGTCATTTAGAATAGAAGGAGAGATAAAGAACTTCTCAGACAAGCAAGAATTAGAATAATTCATCAATACTAAACCTACCATAAAAGAAATGCTGAAGGGGCTTCTCTAAATAGAAAAGAAGAATCTATAGATTCTTCTAAAGGGAAAATCCCACTAGGAAAGGCAAATATATAATAAGGGCTGAGGGTCAACCATTTAACTAAACCAGTACCTAGATTAAAAGACAAAAAATTGTAAAAGCAACTATAACTAAAATAAAGTTAAGCGATAAGCATGAAGATGTAAACTATGACATCAAAAACACAAAATATGGGAGGAGGGGAGTGTAGATCTCTTAGAATGTTTTTGGGCTTAAATGACTAAAAGCTTAAAACAAGTAGATATAATTACAGGTCAACATATATGAATCACATGGTAACCACAAGTCAAAAACCTATAATAGATATAACAAAAACCAAAAAGAAAGGAATACAAACATAATAAAAAAAATCAACCACAAGAAAACAAAAAGAAATGAACAGCTAAGAACTACAAAAGCAACCAGAAAACAAGTAATAAAAGGGTAATAAGTACATACCTATAAATAATTACTTTAAAAGTCAATGAACTAAATTCTCCAATCAAAAGACATAGGGTGGCTGACTAGATATAAAAAAGAGACTCACTTTAGCGCTAAAGACACACAGAGTGAAAGTGAGGGGATGGAAAAAGATATTTCATGCAAACAGAAACAACAACAAAGTGGGGGTAGCAATACTCTTATCAGACAAAATAGACTTTAAAAGAAAGGCTATAACAAAACAAAGAAAGGCATTATATAATGATAAAAGGATCAATGCAAAAATAGAATCTTATACTTGTTAACATATATGCACCAGATACAGGAACACCTAAATATATAAAGCAAATACTAACAGACATAAAGGGAGACATTGATAACAATACAATAATAGTTGGGGGTTTTAACACCCCACTTAATGGAGAGATCACGCAGACAAAAAAAATCAATAAGGCAGAAGCAGTCATAAGTGACACAACAGACCAGTTGGACTTAGCAGATATATACAGTACACAATATCCGAAAAAGTAGAATACACATTCTTTTCAAGTGCACATGGATTTTTCTCCAGGCCACAAAACAAATCTCAAGATTTGTGCTAGGCCACAAAACAAATCTCAAGAAGTTTAAGAGAACAAATTATCTCAAGCTTTTTTTTTCCTTACCTCAATGGAATGAAACTAGAAATCAACAACAGGAAGAAAAAAAATGGGAAACTAGCAAACACATGGAGACTAAGCAACATGCTACTAAAAACCAATGGATCAATGAAGAAATCAAAGAGGAAATTGGAATTACAATATTCCATAATCTATGGGAATGCAGCAAAAGCAGTTCCAAGAGGGTAGTTTACAGCAATACAGGCCTTCCTTAAGAAACAAGAAAAATCTCAACCTAAGCTACCACCTGAAGGAATTAGAAAAAGAACAATAAAAGCCCAAGGTCAGCAGAGGAAGGAAATAATAAATATCAGAGAAAAAATAAAATAGAGATAAAAAAATAGAAAAGATCAATAAAACCAAGAGCTGGTTTTTTGAAATGATAAAATTGATAAACCTTTAGAAAGGCTCACCAGGAATAAAAGAAAGAGGAGCCAAATAAACAAAACAAGAAAGGAAAGAGGAGAAATAACAACTGAACCACATAAGGGGGGGGGAGGGATAAATTGGGAGATTGGGATTGACATATATACATTACTATATACAAAACAGATAATAAAGACCTATTGTACAGCACAGGGAATTCTACTCAATACTCTGTAATGGCCTATATGGGAAAATAATCTAAAAAAGAGTGGATATATGTATAACTGATTCACTTTGCTGTACACCTGAAACTAACACAACATTGTAAATCAACTATACTCCAATAAAAATTTAAAAAACTGATACCACATAGATACAAAAAATCATAAGAGAATACTATGAAAAGTTATATGCCAACAAACTGAACAACCTAGAAGAAATGGACAAATTTCTAGACATATACAACTTGCCAAGACTGAATCAAGAAGAAACACATAATTTGAACAGACTGATTACTACTAGTGAAATTGAATTTTTAATAAAGAAAACTCCCAGGAAACAAAAGTCCAGGACCAGATGGCTTCACTGGGGAATTCTACCAAACATATAAAAAAGAACTAATACTTCTCAAATTATTCCAAAAAATTGAAGAGGAAAAAACACTCTCAAATCCATTCTATGAGCCCACCATTACCCTGATATCAAAACTAGACAAAGACACTACAAAAAAGAAAATTACAGGACAATATCTTTGATGAATATAGATGAAAAAATCAACAAAATATTAGCAAGCTGGATCCAACAATACATAAAAAGAATCATACATCATGATCAAGTTGGATTTATTCCAGTAAAACAAGGATGGTTCACCATTTGCAGATATGCAACATTAACAAAAGGAAGGATAAATATCACATGATCATCTCAATAGATGCCAAAAGCCCATTTGACAAAATATAACATCCATTTATGATAAAAACTCTCATCAAAGTTGGTCTACACTCATCTCTCAACATAAGGGCCATTTATGACAAATCCACACCAAACATCATACCCCACAGTGAAAACCTGAAAGCCTTCCCTTCTAAATTAAGGAACAAGACAAGGATGCCCACTCTCATCACTTCTGTTTAACACAGTATTCAAAAGTCCTAGCCACAGCAATCAGACAAAAAGGAATAAAAGGCACCCAAATTGGAAGAAAAGAAGTAAAACTGTCACTATTTGCAGATGACATGATTCTTTATATAGAAAACACTGAAGTCTCCACCCCAAACCTATTAGATTTAGTAAATGAATTCAGCAAAGTTGAAGAATTCAAAATTAATATACAGAAATCTGTTGCTTTTCTATATACTAATAATGAACTAACAGAAAGAGAAAGTAAAAAAAAAAAAATCCTGTTTAAAATTGCATCAAAAAGAATAAAATACCTAGGATAAACTTCACCAAAGAGGTGAAAGGCCTATGCTCTGAAAACTATAAAACACTGATGAAGGAAACTGAAGATGATACAAAGAAATGAAAAGATCTCCCATGTTCTTGGATTGGAAAAATTAATATTGTTAAAATGCCATAATTACCCAAAGCAATCTACAGATTTAATGTAATCACTATCAAAATACCCATGACATTTTTCACAGAACTAGAACAAATAATCCTAAAATTCACATGGATCCACTAAAGACCCTGACCTGTCCAAGCAATCTTGAGAAAAAAGAACAAAGCTGGAGCTATCATGTGCCCAGACCCCAGACTATATTACAAAGCTAGAGTAATCAAAACAGCATGGTACTGGCACCAAAACATACACATAGATCAATGGAACAGAGAGCCCAGAAATAAACCCATGCACCTATGGTCAATTAATCTATGAAAAAGGAGGCAAGAATGTACAATGGAAAAAAGACAGTCTCTTCAACAAGTGGTGCTGGGTTAACTGGACAGCTACACGTAAAAGAATGAGATTAGCACATTTCCTTACACCATGTACAAAAATAAACTCAAATGGATTAAAGACCTAAATGTAAGACCTGAAAACATAAAACTCCTATAATAAAACATAGGCAGAACACTATTTTGACATTAATTGTAGCACCTTTTTTTGGATCTGTCTCCCAAGGCAAAGGAAATAAAAGCAAAAGTACACAAAACTTAAAACCTTTTGCACAGCAAAGGAAGCAATCAACAACATGAAGAGACAACCTATGGAATTAGCTGGAGAAAATATTTGCCAATGATATGACCGACAAGGGGTCAATATCCAAAATACAGATTGCTGATACAACTCAATATAAAAAAAAAAACAATCAGGGCTTCCCTGGTGGCGCAGTGGTTGAGAGTCCGCCTGCCGATGCAGGGGACACAGGTTCGTGCCTCAGTCCGGGAAGATCCCACATGCCGTGGAGCGGCTGGGCCCGTGAGCCATGTCTTCTGGGCCTGCGCGTCCGGAGCCTGTGCTCCGCAATGGGAAAGGCCACAGCAGTGAGAGGCCCACGTACCGCAAAAAAAAAAAAAAAAAAAAAAAATCAAAAAATGGGCAGAAGAACTGAATAGACATAGTTTCCAAAGAAGACACACAGGAGGCTAACAGACACATGAAAAGATGCTCAACATCACTAATTAATAGAGAAAGGCAAATCAAAACAACAATGAGCTATCACCTCAAACCTAGCAGAATGGCTACCATTAAAAAGTCTACAAATTACAAAAAGTTGGAGAGGATATGGAGAAAAGGGAACCCTAATACACTGTTGGTGGGAATGTAAATGCATGCAGCTGCTATGGGAAACAGTATGGAGGTTCCTTAAAAAACTAAAAATAGAACTACCACATGATCCATCAATTCTACTCCTGGGTATATATCCGAAGAAAACAAAAGAATCAATTCAAAAAGATACATGTACCCCAATGTTCATAGCAGCACTATTTACAGTAGCCAAGACATAGAAGCAACCCAAGTGCCCATCAACAGATGACTGGATTAAGAAAATGGTATATATATATACATATATATATACACATGTATATATGTATATATATAATATGTATGTGTATATATATATATATATATACACACACACACACACACAATGGGATATTAGCCATAGAAAAGAATGAAATTCTGCCAAGTGCAGTAACATGGATGAATCTAGAGGATATTATGCTTAGTGAAGTAAGTTAGAGAAAGACAAATACTGTATGACATCATTTCTATGTGTGGACTCTAAAAAATAATACAAATAAATGTATATGCAAAATAGAAACAGACTCACAGGTACAGAAAACAAACCAGTGGTTACCAATGGGGAGAGGAAAAGAGGAAGGGGCAAATTAGGGATATGGTATTAAGAGACACAAACTACTATGTATAAAATAAAAATATATATCATATAGCACAGGGAATTACAGCCATTATCTTGTAATAACTTTTAACAGAATATAACCTGTAAAAATACTGAGTAACTATGCTGTATACCTGAAATTAATATAATATTGTAAATAAGTTATACGTCAATGAAGAATAAAACAAATGGATAAGATTAAAAGAAACTGAAATAAGATTACTAAAAAATGATGGAAACAAACTTACACACATTTGTGTTCTTAATCTTCCATGAACTCTCTGTCTAAACACACCAAACCATTTAGTGCTCCGTTTCATCCCGTACTCTCTGCCTCAATAATTTACATTTCATTCACTTTCTCATACCCAATCTCACATGTTCAAGTTCTACTCATCCTTCAGGGCCTAAGTCAAAGTCCAGCTCTCCACAGACCTTCCCAGACACCCACTGGAAACAAGAGCTACCTTTTCTGAGCCACCGCAGCATATATCCTAAGCTATGTCATTTCCTACTTTGTGGTACACCTTCATTTACCTCACTGAAGTGCAAGTTCATTAGAGCAGAGGCTGCTTTTATTCTCCATATGTTCAGTACTTGGTATAATATCTGGCACATGGTTGATTTTTAACAAATGACTGGGTAAAAAGGCCTTAAGCATGAAATCATTGAATCAATAGATATTATAACCCATAAGACAATATGGCATCCTGTCAAATATTTGTGAAGAGATGTTTGTCCTAATCATTGGCCATATGGAGACCTAGACACGAAGGTCCAAACTGGCTTTAGAGACTTTCTCTCATGCCTAACACATAATATTTCAATTAAATATATCAGTTATGCTTATAAGAGGTATTCAATAAAAAAATTAAATGACAATTTATTGTCATGAGAAAAAACATAAAACAATGTAAAGTTCAGTGCGTACAGTTCATATGTATAAATATTCATTACAATGTTAACAGTGTTTATCTCTAGGGGACAAGGTTATGAATAGTTTCTGTTTTCTTCCGTTTGCTCACTGTCCTTACTGAATTTGGCAAACATGCACCCCGTTTTGTGATATAAAGAAAAAAAAGGACACGGCTTTGAAAGGAAGCTTCTGACAACTGAGAGATCACCTTCATTCAATACAGTTATTTAACTGAGAAAGGAATAGCAAAACCTCAGTCAAGATGGTCTTTGGTCCCACTCTTACCACATACACCCCTGGCCCCTTCAAGAGGGGAACAGTATGTAAGGTAAAATAATTTCCCTGTGTGCAGAAATCTAATTTCAGATTCTTTGGTTGTTTGGATACTCTAAAATGACAAATGAAAAATAAAGGTAATATACTATATAAAATAAAATTTGAAAGATAGATACAAGAATGCAAATGATTGGGCTTCCCTGGTGGCGCAGTGGTTGACAGTCCGCCTGCTGATGCAGGGGACACAGGTTCATGCCCTGGTCCGGGAAGATCCCACGTGCCGCAGAGCGGCTGGGCCCGTGAGCCATGGCCACTGGGCCTGTGCGTCCGGAGTCTGTGCTCTGCAACGGGAGAGGCCACAACAGTGAGAGGCCCGCGTACCGCAAAAAAAAAAAAAAAAAAAATGCAAATGATTGTTGGGATTGTATTTCTTTGCTTATTAATATTTCCTATTATACTTACAAAGAATGTATTTAGTCTCATCTAAATAATGGGGTCTGTCTGGGAAGGGATGGAGGGTTGATTTTTAGCCTTTTCTGGTTCTTTCAGTAGTCATGTATATGGCAGTCAAATCCTTAGATGGAAGGAAGGCATCATACAAACTATACACAAAGCAGGTACGTTTCACAGGGTGCGGAGGGGGAGTGGAAGAGATGAAGAGGATATTTCCTGGCCATTAGGTGCTGGCCTAGAGCTCAGAGACATGAAGGTACCCAGGACAGGCCATAAAGTAGAACAAAAACTCTAAAAAACAAATTTCACCCACTATAAAATATTCCCAGGGCCGGCTGTGAAGGGAAGAGATATGTCTCTCTTGGTTTCCTTCCAACCCCTCCTGTCAAGCAATGAAGGACTGTAGAGCGAGGCCAAAGTCCTCGTTTAATTTTGTATTACAGCAACACATTTTATTTACTAAGAGTTGCTTTTATTGACTTCAACTCACAAAATTGCTTTGCATATTCACTGGACCTGACAAATACTTTTTACAAACTTGATAAGGGATTTGTGCCCTTGGCATGTCTGGGAGGGGATGTCCCAAGTCTTTTATCATTTGTACCTGGGCTCTTACTAGAGATGTTATTTGTTATGCAAAGACCAGAGAATAAGGGGTAGGGCTCTCTCTAAGCTGCTGTGAATATGTGATGAGTCTGAGCTCTCCTGTCATGTTTTGTCCTTGTCTCTCTCCCAGGTACCAACACAGCTTAGTATTTAATACATGTTTTTTGATAAATAGCTCTTAGTTTTACAACATCTTACAATTTTTAAAGCACTTCCACAGATGTTATACTATTTGTTCTTCCTGACAATTCTGGGGTGGGGGGTGGCTGGGAACAGTACAATCAGCCCCATTTTTTCAGGTAGGGAAACTGAAGCTCCCTAGGGTGGATGGGCTGTGAGTGCAGAGGGTGAGCCTAGGACCCACATTCAGTGATGCCTGTTGCCCAGGTCTTCACGCTGCAGTCTCGTTTCTAGGATCCTTTATCATATCCTGTTCTCACCACATATTACCCCATGCTCTGAACCTAACACATCTAGATTGCCTAACTCCCAAGGCTGCTGCGGATATCAAAGAGATAATTACACAAATGTACTTCTGAACAATGAAGCTATGCAAATGTAGTTACTGTTCTGTGTTCAGCGCAAAGGCTCTGCCCTCATGAAATCATTAATACCTTGGTGTGGATCATTTGTTGCATATTCTGAAGCTATAATGAGGCAGGCTGGGACCCTTTACTGGAGTGCTTGCACCTGGACAATCGTCTCCTCAAGCAACAAAATACAAAGAAACTAGAAGGGATTAAAAATAACTGCATGCATGTGCAATTGACGCAAATTATGGACAAAAAGATACAAAAAGACCAAGAAAACTCAAGTGCCACTTCTGAAGAGCCCGGAGCAAAAGCAGGGTACTGTGCCTGCCCCCTGCACACAACACCACTAAAGGGGTGGGCAGAACACCTAAGCCAGCCCTCTGGCCCGACCACTGGACACCCCCCTAGCCTCACCCCGTATAAGGAATAAACTTGCCCTCCCTTGGCGAGTGGGCAAGCAAGGGAACCTGTTACTTGCTTTTGCTCCCCGCTGCTGCAGCAGGGGCCCAAATAAAGCCTTGCCTGAATTTCTTTTCTGGTCTCTGATCGATTTCTATTGATTAAGGGGGCCAAGAATCCTGGTTGGTAACAATCACCCAGAATATTTAGATGGGAGGAGAAGGGGTGTTGGGAAGAAACACTCAAGGCACTGACATCCTATCTGGTCAGAACAGATGGCGTGAGAGTGACAAGAGTACTAGGTACCAGAGAGAGACGGAAAACACCAGGTAACTCAAAGGCATTATTTGAAGTGGGGGGTCCAAGGAATGCAATACTTTTTCATAGTTTCTAAGACTAGAACTGTCTGGGTAAGTCTGCAAAGGGAACACCAAAGGCTTCAGTGATTAGGTGACTTGCCAACCATCAGTGCTATAAGGAGTCATACCACCCTATTAAAATACCCTCCCCACACACACTCGATTCCACGATCCTGTTTTGTTTTCTTAACAATATTCATCCTCACTGCTATCTGAATTTTATCATATTTTTGTTAAGTATCTGGCTTCATGGGATTAAATATCTGTCTTCTATTTCCCTCTAACTCCACCGTGTAGAACAGGGCCTAGCACTTAGTGTGTGCTCACTAAATATCTGTAAAATAAATAAATGAAAACGAAGGCAGAATGGCTCAGAAGCCTGTGCTTTGCCACTGTATCATATTGCTCCCTTTGTTTTCATTTTTAAAAATTTCCATGCCTAGTGACTGGTGAAGAGGGAAGACTGCTTAAATATTTGAGGATCAAAGATGCCACGTTGCCTCAGGGAGTCAGTTTGGGGGTTCCTCATTAGCTGTCGGTATCATCTGTCAGAAGAGTTTTTTAATTTTGAATATTACTAGTCATTAATATCCCCCCATAGACTCAGCTCAGGTGTAGAAGTTGTAGAAGATCAGGTTTAATTCTTACTCTTAGGACAAGAACACTTGGTATAGCAGAAGTTACTGACGTCAGGTTCTTGTCTGTGGTTTGCCCCCTTTCTCCCGAAATGTGAAACTCCAGAAGCTCAGAAGAAAGGGCAGGCAGTACCTGGAACCACTCCTAATGCAGCCTCACACTGAGAGCCGACGCCCTCTGAACAGCCGGCCTCTCATTTGACAAATGGGTTAGTTTAGGGGCTTTGCTTTGCCATATTTCAACCATCTGAGGCATCACCGTCCATACCTAGAATCCTTCAGAGCAGGACGTTTTCACAATCCTTGTGCACAATTATGATTATTTTTCTTTTGCAACTGTAAGTCAGGAATGAAAAGGTGTAATTAGTCCTCTCCTGGGCCCATTTGTGGACCCCAGTGGGGATCATTTTAGTTTGGGACTACAGCAAGCCCTGCTTGTTATCTCAACACATGTGGTGTTTTTTTGTTTGTTTTTTTTGTTTCTTTTTACAGAGGTAACCTAATAATAGCTTGAAATTTATGGAGGACCATGTCAAAAATCCCCCTGGGCTCCAGAGGGCAGGGGAGGGGAGAGGGGAGAGAAAACACCACATAATTTCCTGATTGTAAATAACTGAACCAATATAAGCTCTCTTCTCCTGGTACACAAAATACTGGATTTATAGGTGCTGAGCTAAACAGAGGTTATCAAAAATGGTCACGAATAGAATTGACATTTCTGGATCATGTGCCAGAAAATGTGGCTGAACCATATAAAGCATTTGATCGATTGAAATCCTTTTCTGGAATAAAGCAGAGTATAAACAGTCATGCATAGCTCGTGCTTCCTTCCTGCGGAGAGGCAGGATGCAAAGTCTGTGTGCTGAGGGGCAACAATGGCGTTCCAGCTGGCATCGTGCATAAATGCCAAGCACCGTGATTTCAGAGCCAGAATACACACCATCCCCAACAGATACTAAAATTCTTCTCCAAGATTACAAGATTCGCCTTGTAAATTGAGTTAGCATCTCATTTGCCTTTTCTAAAAATACCAAGGCACCTTAAATTTGTTTTGTTGCTCCTGCACTACTCATGACATGGAAATTAAATTATGCTTTTTTATAGCCCACAGTTTTTTAAGTTTAGTAACAATGTATCGTTCTTGGGGGGGCGGGGTCCTGGCACATGCCTCTGTTCTATAGGCCTCGGTCTCTGTTCCTAATGGTTTCCATGGATTTGTACTGATCCAAAGGCCAGCACGGTGATACACAGGGGCCGTGGATGAGAATAAGCAGCTGAAGCTTGCCTCCTTAGTACTGTGTTATGATAAACTAACTAAAGGACTTTTAACGTTTTTATTTTGTATTAAACGAGGTGTTACCCCAAGATTCATAGTGCTCATTCTAAGTACCACTGTGTGATATTTTCTCCCAGCAATCCCTCATATATGAGCCAAGGTTACTGCTGGCGGGAGGGTAATGGGACTGTTTTAAAAGGTGAGCAAATTCATATATGCACAAAACAATGAAGATGAAAAACGTCTCACACACGTAGACTGTCAACGTCTGTAGGGATTTTGTGATGAAATAAAAATGTTTAAATCTTACAGAATCCATGGTAAATCCCTAACATCATGTAGAACAAGTATAATTACTATCACATAGAGAATCCATGACATTTTGGCATTAAAATCGGTCCTCTTAAATATTGAGAACAGACAAATCTGTCAAGTCAAAAAGTATATTAGCGGTTATCTGGGGCTGGAGATAGAAACAGCGATTACCTATGTATGGCCATGAGGGGTCTTCCTGGGGTTATGAAACATTCTAAACCTGGATCAGGTTGTAACGGTTGCACAACACAGTAAATTTACTAAAAAAAAAAAAAAAAAAATCACTGAATTGTATACTTCAAATGGGTGAATTTTATGGTATATAAATTATGTCTCAATAAAGTTGCTTAAAAATGCAGGCTGGGGCTTGAATTTAAAAGAAAAGAAAAAAACAGTGGCCCTTGAAAACTGTCATTTTCATTATCTTATTTTCAAATGTGCAAAGGGAGAAAGGAAAGTCATCACCTGTACGTTGTTTATCGGTCACTCAGTAAAGACCCACACTTGTTAATCCTCAGGAAGGAAAACACCTAACATGCTCTCCCTACACTTGACGCTTGCTCCCTTTGGAATACACCTTGAGAGAGAAAAGAGGAAGCTTACATTTGTTTATGACGCACATCCATAATCCCACGTCTCTAAACACAAAACACGCACACACACACGCACGCACGCACGCGCGCGCGCCCCTGAACAGCATGATGTTTCTGCCAGGTGTCCTTGCTTTGGCTGACCTAGAGTTTATAAAAAGGCCCAGTTAAGAGTAGGATGACATATTTTTAACTCCCCTTCCTTCACACCGTGACTGTTACGAGACAGTGAAGGTGGCTGGCATGCGGTTGGGACACTAATCCTAAACCTGCAAAGCTTCAAATAAGGCGTGACATACGCTGAGTACCCCTGCTCCCCGGACCACCTCCTGCTAGATGACAACCTTGTTATCACCCTGGCTCCTCCCCAGCCTTGTGTTCAAGGCCAGGTGCCCATGCAGCGCTGCCCTTTGAGAAAAAGAGGGGTTGTAACTGACAATGAAAAAAACTTAAAAGGATTGAATACAAACTCTTCTTTTGTAGAGTTTAAGTTTTGTAGAAGGAATAAAGGATGCAAATACAATTTTGAAATGGGTCTTTTCCAGGCTGGCTTTTACTAAATGCTTTTGGGCTTGCTGCATACAGTCTATTTTTAGTTGAGGATAATAGGCGTTTCTGGTGCCATTTATGGAGCAAATGTTGTGAAATCTGGTGTCTGGCTTTCCTTCATTTCGCTCTGTCCTTGTAAAGTTTTGCTTACGTAGGATCCCTTCAATTTTAATGACATCACCCATTCGTGGGAAAGTGCGCTAAAAGTACAGGGTGTTTTACCCCCCAACAGCTCCTCACTGGTGTGAGGTTAAGATAAGTTTCCATGAAAAGACATTTGAGTGACTGGGGTGGCCCAGGGCTGCTCCTCTGGCTGTGTCCCTGGGTGGCTTTGCCTCCTGGCCTGACTACAGATCAGAGGGCCCGTTTGCAGCAGTTCTGACCTTTCCTGGTGGCAAAGAAACTGACTGTGTATTACAGCATTTGAAAACAAAATATACCTGCCCTTTAGGGTCCTCTTGGGAGAACTGACACCATAGCCAGTGGGAAATCTTGGCTCAGAGTAAAGTAATTCTGTTTTCATTCCCATTTAAGATGATGTGAAATGTTAATCCTCCAGTTTAACATGTATACACACGGGAGCAGTGACACTTCCTCTTCAACTTGCGCAGAGTTGAAATGCCAGTGCTCAGGGGTTAAAGCTCACAGAAAGTCAGAGGCACGGCAGGAGACAGGAACACATTTGGGGATGTTCACCTCATCAGAATTCTTAACATAGGATAATAATAAAAATAGCCTGAGAATGTTCTTGACTTTCTGTTTCTTCAACGGCTGCAATATAGCAGAGCTAAAAATACCGTGGGAAGCCTAAACCCATTTATCAGTACGTTCAAGGAGAAGGGGAAAGAGGTCTAACATTTTTTACCAGGTCCACTATATGTAGGGCCTTGCACTGGATACTTTATAAAGGCATTCTCATATAGTCCTCAACTCTGAGGTGGATTTTCATGTGCCCATTATCCAGGTTAAGAAACTAAGGCTGAGAGAAATTAAGCAACTTGCCTCTAGTAAATGGGGGAGGGTGGGTTTGAACTCAGGTCTATCCGAATCTAGAATTCATGTTCTTTTATACTCTGTTGGTGCATGTTCACTAACATGGCAGTAGAGAAGATTCTGCATAATTTTTCTGAGATTGAGACTGTTAACCAGTTAACCTGTGAGTCCAGCAACGAGAACACCGCATCTGTTTGAAGTAGTATGGAGAGGAAGTGATTCAATCAGTCTGATTCCACCTCCAAGGTAGCTCAGATGACTGCGGGAATTCAGAGTGACTGGGTACAATATCCCCTGAGAAGAGTTTTGTTCTGGGTGGGGTGCTGCTGTGTTGCCTTATGACCCCATCTCTTTGGTTAGCTCAGGGGCAGGCTGAGTGCGTATGTGGCTAGATGCTTTGGACGGTAACCTCTAGCGATCCTGCCCCCTGGGCTTCTACTTCTGCTAGAACACTGGAACTTGATTTCCTAAGCTGCCCTTAGGTCTTTGCAAAACATGACTGCTGAGAGAGCATCCCCAATACACCCTTCCTGGGCCCCACTGACCCCAGTGCCTGGGCAGCCACATATCACAGGCAGCTTTGGTCTAGACCTGGAATGACCTAACCTCCCGTGTGGTTTCGCTTAGCAGCCCATGGCTGTGCTGATGAAGGTTATCTTGGCATGCTATTTTTCACCAGCTAGGTCAGAGTTGAACATGTTTAAGAGTTTCCAGTCATCTTAGTATTTCCTACATATAAAAATTGAAACACTAAGAATCTATGGGTAGAAGATTAGGTCTTTATTCATTTCTGAAGTTTTTTGAAGCATGGACTCCATGAGGTGTTTGATGCCAAAGGGAACAATGATAGTGTCGGACCTCAAGGAGCTTGAGTATAATCCATTGTTGCATGCTTTAAAAATGGAAAATACTAAAATTAAGGCAAAAAGGGAAATGAGGGATTTCCCCCAAATTGTAAGCTATATGGGAAAGAGTATATGCAATGCTTACTTTGAAACTAAATCCCAGGTGGAATGATAGAGCGGTTAAATAACAGATTATAAGAAAGAGATAATATGGATTCCACCATTTACCACTGATATAAACTTGGATGAAATATGGTCAAATCATTTCTCTACAAGCCTTAATTTTCTCATGTACTGGTGCTCACTCTCCTATATGCTGTTAAGTAGCCTTTACACAGGGCCACCACTATATACATCCATGGATGTGGTACCCCGTACAGCTCCAGGGCATCATTTAGATGATGCTGAGCTCTTGAGATTGTAGCATACAACCTGTGCAACCATGTAAATCACTTCAGGATCCACTTAGAGATGAAGCAGGAGGACATAAATTGTAAGTAAATGTTACTTAAGCATACTCTAGACTATCTTCGTTTTCAGAGGTGTTACAAGTCAGGAAATTGAAAACTGAAAAAAAGGAATCAATTGCTAATATGTTGTTACAAAAACAAATATATTTTCTAGCACAGTGCCAAACAGATAGAAAAATCTCATTTTCAGGAGATGGGTCTAAGGGACCAAAAAACCTTGGGAGGAGGAAAAGTCACTTCAAATAACTTAATGATATAACCTAAACGATAATAAATAATGTATAATGTACAAATGGTATTTATGCCTAGCACACAGTTGGAGCTACGTAAGAAATTAAAAGAATTTCCTTCTCTGGTCATAAAACTTTTCATTCTCATTTTCTGATGGTTTCTATTCCTTTTTTGGCATTTTGAGAGTTGATCTCAGTGTAAATAATGATCATTATTTCTTGCATTTTATACCAACTTACAGTTTACAAAGTGCTCTGAAATCTGTATTACTTAAATCTCATCAACTCTTTAAATTGCCATGGGTTATTATGGCCATTTTGTAGGCAAGAAAAGCAAGGCTGGGTCAAGAAATTAATTCCAGCAACACAGCGAATAATGGTTAGAAGCTCTCTTTCCTGACTTCAGTTCTAAAGTTCGTTTCTATACCCTCTTGGTGTGTATTCACCAACACTGCAATCAGAGAACAAAGTGAACAGCTAGTATGGCTGTTTTATAGCATGTATTTCCTATGGTATATAGAAGTCTGGAAGTGGTAACTTAAAAATGACATACAATTTCTCTAAAGAAAGATTTTTTAAAGAGATTCCATATACAAAATAGGGAAACCCCCCTAAAATCGTCTATTTCCTACTCCTCCATGCCTTAAAATCTAGGGCGAAATAATTCCTACTTGACAGAACTCAAAGCATATTCAAAACACTGCAAGCAAACAGAAGTCTGACAATGCCAATGGTTAAGGGACAGCCTAGAATACCCAAGCTTTAAACTGTTCTGGTCCCAAGAGTAAACAACCAGTAAAGGGAAGATAAAGTGGGCGGTAGGCGAGCTTCAGGCACAAGCCCAACCAAGATGTATGGAGAAGGACCAAGGCAGGACTTAGGTCCAACTATTCCCAACTCATCAACATCTCGGAGTTTCCTCTGTCATTCAGGAGGAATACTTACTTCTATTTGATTTGATTGAAAAGGAGCAAGAGATGAAAGAAAAAAAATCCATATTTGGAATATGACGTAGAAGCTTGTCTTCACTTAATACGCACAAGTTTTACTCAAGTAAATGACTATGTGCTAAAAGAATGTCAATTACAGGTGGTCCCTGCTACAGGAAAGGCTGGGCTACAAGTGTTCCTTCTTACACTTTTTTTTCTCTTGAATTTTGAGCCTTTTTTTCCAGAGAAGGAATGTGATAATAACATGGTTATGAACCTATGACTGGCTACTGCAAAATGCCTATTTAGCACTTCATAGAGAATACCTCAAGTTTTTTGGGCTCCGGACGCGCAGGCTCAGCGGCCATGGCTCACGGGCCCAGCCGCTCCGCGGCATGTGGGATCCTCCCGGACCGGGGCACGAACCCGCGGCCCCTGCATCGGCAGGCGGACTCTCAACCACTGCGCCACCAAGGAAGCCCCCAAGAATACCTAAAGTTTTAACAGTACTGGACTGAGTTCTGGGTCTTGGAAGCAGAGATTATAGGAGAGAAAAGAATGAAGAGAGAAAACACTATCTTCCTCCTCAGTTCCCACCATAGACACAACTATGAATGAGAAAAAAATGTTTCTGCTCTGAGACTCTTAGTGCTCTGAAGTTTAGTTTTGACCCTTCTTACTACAGTAACCTACTCAGGTATACTCTACTCGTCAAAAATAAGCTACACTATAGAAATAGCTGTTCATCTCCCTTAATTCTAACTTTAATTCTTAGCTGAATCTATAAGGTGTTAGGAAGAAAGCAATCTGACAAACCAATTCATACTCATGTGTAAATGATTGTCCATTAATTTATAATATACACATACACAAACACATGCACAAACATAATTGCATTACTTATGTGTTAGCTAGGCATCATTCTGGGGGCCAGGGATATAACAGTGGAAAAGGGCAAGGTTTCTGCTCCCATGAAGCTTACATTTCAGTGAGGAGGGCTGGCCAATAATAACGCTCCAAAACAAATAAACCAACAAATCCACAAAGTTATAAATAGGGTGATATAATACAGGAAAACTGGGTGACCACTCTGCATTGTGTGGTTAGGGAAGGTCTCTTTGAATAGGTGACATTTAAGATGAGATATAATTGAAGACAAAGAGCCAGTCTTGTGCACATGAAGGGGAAGAGCACTTTGGACAGCTAGCACAACCCTGAGGAAGGAATGGACTTGGTGCATGAAGGACAAGAAAAAGGCCAGTGGGGCTGAAGAGCAGTGGGCAAGGAGGTAAACAGAACAGAAACACAGGAAGGGGCCAAATCAGTCGATCTTTGTAAGCCAGATTTATGCTTTTGAAGTTTATCCTAAGTGAAAGAGGAAGCCTTGGAAAACTGTAAGGAGAAATGTGGTCTGAGTTACATCTTAAAACAATCTCTAGCAGAAGCATGGAGACAGATAGGGGGCTACTGCAGGGATCAGATGAGAGAGGACGGCTGCCTAGACTAGCATGGCTGTGGTAGAGACAGCTAAGTGGGTCTGATCAAGATATACTGTAGAGGAGAGATCTGCAGGAGTTATGAATGGATTCACTGGGGAGGAGGAAAAAGGAATCAGGAACACCTGGGTAGATAATACTGTTTTCCTGAGAAAAGTGAGATATGGGAAGAATAGGTTTGGTTGAAGGATAAGGCAGCTGGGCAGTAGAAGCCAACAGTTCTATTTGGATATGGTAATTCTGAGCTGTGAATGACACAGCCAGCATTGATGTAGGAAGGCGGTTGGTATATGAATCTAGAACGCAGGGAAAAGTGGAGGCTGGGGAGCTACATTGAGTACTCACTGGCATATCGATGGCGTTTAAGCCTTGGATACTGGGATGATGGCCCAGGGGGTGAGCATGGACCAAGAAGAGGCCTGGGGACCAGGCTCTGGCTCTCTCCAACATTGAGAGGTGGCAAGAGACTGTTCCTCTCTTCTCCAGACAGGCGGCTCTGTAGAAGGGCCATTCAGGCAAAGAGGCTGTTCCTCTATTAACAGTTGTGGGTCTTTAAGGTCTTATAGGCACACCTGAGGGTGGTCAGGAGTCCTTTTCTGCCAGTAGGTTATAATGAACATTTCACTACCAGTTGGTATGAAGAAGCTCTGTCTCACCTGCAAAGTCATAAGCTCTTTTTTCCAAGATTTTGAATATGGTAAAAAAAAAAAATACTATTAATGACATACATAGATATTGAATCCTGCCCTGAGGCAGGAGGACTAATAGGGAAGGTTTTCAATGCCCATAAGGCCATCACAATCTAAGCATCTAAGTCTCACCTCCAGGAGGCAGCAGTTTACCAAACACTAGCCCAGAACCCTTCTGCCTTAGGAAAACTGTCAAGACTTCAGCCTAGACAAAGAGCTGGGCCCCAGGACCAATACAGATGAACGGTAGGGGTAAGTGAAGAGAACTAGTTGTCTTTTTTCTTCTACCTATAGCAACTGGGCTTCGTCACTTGAGAATAGCATCTTTTTTTCCCCTGATAAGTCAGGAGATACAATAAAGCAATGCTCTTGTTTATGGTTTCCTTTGCTGTGCAAAAGCTTTGAAGTTTCATTAGGTCCCATTTGTTTATTTTTGTTTTTATTGCCATTTCTCTAGGAGGTGGGTCAAAAAGGATCTTGCTGTGATTTATGTCATAGAGTGTTCTACCTATGTTTTCCTCTAAGAGTTTGATAGTTTCTGGCCTTACATTTAGGTCTTTAATCCATTTTGAGTTTATTTTTGTGTGTGGTGTTAGGGAGTGTTCTAATCTCATACTTTTACATGTACCTGTCCAGTTTTCCCAGCACCACTTATTGAAGAGGCAAAGTGAGAGAGTGGCATGGACATATATACACTACCAAACGTAAAATAGATAGCTAGTGGGAAGCAGCCGCATAGCACAGGGAGATCAGCTCGGTGCTTTGTGACCACCTAGAGGGGTGGGATAGGGAGGGTGGGAGGGAGGGAGACGCAAGAGGGAAGAGATATGGGAACATATGTATATGTATAACTGATTCACTTTGTTATAAAGCAGAAACTAACATACCACTGTAAAGCAATTATACTCCAATAAAGATGTAAAAAAATAAAAAAAATAAAGCAATGCTCTGAAGCATCAGGGTTGAAGAATAAAGTCAGAAATATTGAACAAGATGCTGAATGAACAATTGGCCGTTTTTGGCGGGGGGAGGTTTATATAGATATGATCATCTGAGATTATCTGTGAATATACTGTTTGGGGAGTATGCTACACAGTTAATACTGCAGCAAATTATAGGAATTCTCCCACTAACAGAGCAAAGAAATCTGTTTCCCGATGGGAAGAATTTACGGCAGTGTAGGGAAACCATTTTGACAACTAATGACTCGCTGTATTATCCCACAGGCTTTCTTACCTCTCGATACCCCTACCTGGGTTCTGAGCTGTTTTTAAATGGCAGAACAAATGACTCCGAGCACTAGGTTCACTGTAATCCACATTTCATGTTACAGAAAAGAATTTAATCATACGGCTTCCATACTGTTCAAAAGAGTTCACTAATACAAGAGATACAGAGCCATTTTGGCAGACTGGTATATAGAAAAAGGAACCCGCTTTGAGATACTGGTATGACGAGTTGAGAAAAAGAGAAAAACACCCCAAGACATTTTCAGGCCCAAGGATTTCATGTAGGGAAAACATTTTTAAAATCCCTTTTAAAGCAAGAGATGCATTCGGTAGGATCAACTGCTGACTTCTCAGAAAGGCAGGCTAATTTTGGATAAGTGTCGTGAGACCTGAGTTTGCCTTCATTACCATAATTTGCACACATTCTCCTCAAGCGTTAAACCCATGGTCGAGAGTGTGTACTAACTCGGGCACCGCTTGATAGTGATTTAAGCCTTAAGGCAAGAAGGCTCCCCCATTTTCCTACAGTAACCTCTGATAGAGCCATGGCTAACGATGGTGCTTAGTTCCTGTGGTTGTATACTTGTTCTCTAAACAAAGCAACTTAATATGAATACTTTAAGTTTTTCCTCTTGCTTGCTACATTTCTGGTCATTTTTGGAAAAAGTTAAAAATAAAGACCAAATATAGACCTGTTGGAACACCGCTGGGGTTGAGGGGGGATCAATCAACCCCAGTTGATCAGCAGTCAACCGGAAGACTCTGCACAGCCCTGCTCACTAAGGCGGGGAGGGAGAACACTCTCGAAATCCCTCAGCTCCTCCATTAACTCAGCTGGACCCCCAGAACCGTGCTGGGCCCAGCATGATCAGGACTCCTAAACAGTCGATCAGTTGTAATACACCATGTGCCACGGCTCACCAGGATATATCTGGACCTTTCATCCATCCTTCGTTTCTCAAGGGGTGAGGCGTCCAAATTCATACTCGTCAGATCCTCCTTAGCCATTCAACACCATAATCACAAGCGCTGCTCTTTTATTGAATTCCATGTCCCAGATGCTTTCCTAGCTATATAATTTTATAGGCGTTTTCTCCAATCCTTACCCTGATCCTGCAAGTTAATATGGTTGTCCCTATTTCATAAATGAAGAAACCGAGGCTCAGAGAAGTAATCTATCCATAGTCACTGAGATAATGAATATCTGAGAAGAACAGCCAGTGATTTCAGTCAAGAGATGCATGGTTTAAACTGTGCTTGCTTTCAGACTCAAAAGCCAGGTCGCCAACTATGGCAAGCGTTAGTAGAAGTCACAGCATTTTCATTAAGGCTGTGGCAAAGCGGGAAAGTGGGAGAGGAACGGCACCATCCGCAGGGCTGTATTTCCCCTCAATTCCTGCCTTTTCCCAAGCCCACTGCAACCCTTGTCATTGACCTTCTGTTGGTAGAGATGCAAGTCTTGTTGCTCTAAGTTGAGACTACACATCTGTCATGATGTCAGCTAGTGACGGGAAGTAGGTCCAGAACTTCAGTTACAATAAGCTCTGATGTGTATCAGAATCACCTGTGAGCTGAACACACATTTCTGGGCCCTTCTTTAGACCTTCTGACTCCATAGGTTGGCTGTGGGTCTCAGGCATTTGCATTTTTAAAAACAAACTCCCAGGTGATTCTGATGCCCATCAAAGTTTGAAAATTACTGCTCTCAATGTTATGTTCAGGAGGAGGAGATCTTACTCAGAAGAGGGAGTACTCATAACGAGCTACAGTTGCAGGCTGGAAGAAAAATTCAGCTTAGCGGGAATGCATGAAGGGATGTCCACCTGGCCTTCTTATTTTGCTCAGGATAACTTTTTCCTGTTCTGATCCATGTCTGTTTTCTATTTACTCCCATTAATGTTTGGGTCAAGAGAATCATCAGGTCTTAAATATTTATCTTAGTTACCCAACAAATACCGTGCTTCATCCAAACTTGACTAAATACATAGAAGACAGAAATTTTGTTCTTGAAGATAATTCTGTAGTTGTGTTTTTGAAAGTTCTAATTGTAATGGGAAGCTGACCTATCAATCTATCCACCAAATCAATCTGCTCTCTCCGTGCAGGCAGGCCCTCTGGGAATGCTATCCTGTCATGATGATACTGACCAGCTTTCTAACCTTGAGAAATGCCATGACGATGTTCTGGCGGTGACCTTATGCACAGCTCTGGGCTTTTGTCTTTCATAGGCCTGGTTTGTTAGCACGGCACTTGAAATTGTAGGAACAAAAGGGTCAAGAAAGCAAATGGGCTTCCGCTCCTGGGGGAATCACACAGGGATGTATTCATTACCTGGCACTGACGTTCCAAGCGCGACGAACACTACCGCGGTCACCGAATCCTTCAGGCCGATGGTGCAGCCGAAGTGGGAAGCCAGGTCTCCGATGAAAGCCGTCAGTATGCCAATCATGAGGATGGAGACGATGAAACACGCCCAGCCATTCCAGTATTCTGTAGGGGGGACGAAGGCGAAGAGAACCTTCCAGAACACAGTCAGAAAGTGCATCACGTAATCGAAGCAGGAGGGCAGCTTCTCCTCCCCACATTCATCGTCGTCATCATCTTCCCCTAGAGAGAAAGGAATGAGGAATATTTCATCAAAATCTGTGCTATCAGGGTTTTCCTCTCTCCCACTTTCTCCTTCCTAGGCCTGTTGGCCCTCCCTTGAGAGGTGGGTGAAGCTTTGGGTTTTCCAAGAGTCAATCATAATCAACCAAATCATTATTAAGGTACTGACATGCCCCCTCGCTGTGGTTCACGGATCAATAGCAAAACCTTAAGCCCCAACCAGTTCCGGTTATATGCAATCAACACATACTTTCTACTCCCACGTCACCTCCCGTGAGTATTGTCATTTCATGGAAATGAAAAGGATTTCTCCCCAAAGGCAGGAAAGTCGTGTGCCAGGCTTGGAAAAAGCCTCCTTTAATGAAAGATGACTGACAGTTCTTCTACCAGGATTCTTTCCTTCCAGCTTGGAGTCTAGCTCTGGGGATTCATGGCCATATGATCCTGTATCAGACCATGTTCTAACAGGGCCCTCCAGCTTCATCTCCTGCAACTACTTCAAACTCAAACTTCATCCCAGCCAAATGGAATTATTTGCATTTTCTAAAAAACTGTATGTAATGTACTTTCTCCTACTTTTGTCCTTTAGAACTAAATGTGCTTGGCATATCCTAATCCCTCCCTCCTTATCCTTTAAAAAAAAAAAAATCACTGCCCTTGTGAAACTTCCCCTGACCACCATCCTCCCGCCCCTTGCCCTCCAGCCTTCTGGGAACTTCTTGGGGCTTCCATAGCCCCCCACCCTCAACACTGCTAACACTGGATCACTGTGGTCCCTGAACAGCAGCAGGAGCACAAGGGAATTTTTTAGAAATGTAAATTTCTGGCCCCGCTGCATCAGAAACTAGGGGAGTGGGGGTAAGGTGGGAGGTGTTTGAACAAGGCTTCCAGGTGATTCTCACGCATGCTTAATTTGAGACCAGTCTCTAGATTGTACCTGTTCACTTTCCTTCTCCATTTGACTATGAGCCTGTCAAGGGCAGGAGTTTGTTCATTTCTGTGTCCTTAGTGTTTGGTCTAATCTCCAGCGCCTGCATGCACGTATGAATTTCCACTGACTTTATGTAACTACTTAATGACATAACACACACACATGTAACAATGTTGCCAAGTAAATTCACAAAGCTTACTACTTAAAGGAGCCAGGAAATTAACAGTATTCTAAAACGGAAACTTCATTTACAATGTGATACAATCCCCATTCACATATTTGAAAATTGAGCTACTGAATGTCACCTCTTCTTGAAGTGGTGGCTAGTATATATTTACATGTTTTGTAGCCATTTTGGAAAGAACTTCTCCTTGAGAGTTTGTTTCACCACTACCACCTCCCCGAACCTTGTCACCAGGGATCCACTTCCTCCAACCAATGCAGCCGGCAGCTGGTGAGGCTGTCACACTTCCCAGCTGTCTGCCCAATCTTAGATTGCCAGCATGGGGCAAACATGCGTACTCTTCATGAGACACTCCTTGGTGAGGCCCTCTGGAGCAGCACATAACTGGGAAACCCTCTTAAATCCAAGGAGCTTTGAGGAAAAAGTGCCTCTCACAAAATACGAGGAGTGTCTGGATTTGTAACTTGTCATCTTACAGGACGAAAGAAGAGGCAATGGTTTGCTCTTCAGTGAGTGCACGGTCAGAATTATTATGCACATAAACTTTGGGGATCTGCAGAGAAAGTAGCCTCTTTGAGGCTCTGGAAGGTCTCCAATAAGCTCTCGGGAAGAAGCCCTCAGCAGACGGATGGAATCACCTTTGGAAACGAACTAGGTAGAGGACTTGACTCAGGTCAGCTGATGGAAAAGTGAGTGACACACTAGAGTGAAAGAGCCTAGTTGACCACGTTAAAGTAATTGACCAAGGAGGCCATTAGACGGGAGTGGCTCTAACGCCTTAGTAACGGAATGTGAGCAAGCCGAAACCTCAGCCAGAGTCAATTCCTATAAATACATTTGTATCTGAGAAAATGAAACCGAGGAACCAACATTCACAAACAGCCCACCTAGGCTCTCCTAAGTCAGGCAACTGCTTAAGCTAGAGCCACTCAGCTTCCTTGCTTCGCTTCTGAGTCTGCTCTGTAAGAGGCTGTTCCCAGCTCCTAACGGCAGAGTGCCCCTAATCACTTCTGGTTTGATTCTGCCTGAGGTGAATCCACGTTTGCTCAAATAAACTCTTAAAAACTTTTAGTGTGCCTCAGTTTATAATCAACCATTTCCTACAGTGCTCACGCTGTATGGGTATTACATATTTCTAATATCATCCGTGCCTGAAAGTAGAAGATGTTTTTAAGTAAAAGCACATGTTGTGGACTGAATTGTATCTCCTCCAAATTCACATGTTGAAGCCTGACCCCCAGTCAAAGAGTGGGACTGTATTTGGAGACAGGGCCTTCAAAAAGATGCTTCAATGAAAACGGGGCTGTTAGGGTGGCCCTTTATCAAATCTGACTGGTGTCCTTATAAGGGGGAATTGGGACACAGAGAGATAGCAGGGACACATGCACATGGAGGAAAGACCACGTGAGGACACAGCAAGAAGGTGGCCCTTCCTTCCCCCAAGTCAAGGAAAGAGACCTTGGGAGAAGCCGAACCTGCCAAAACCATGATCTTGGACTTTTATCCTCCAGAACTGAGAAAACGCACTTCTATTGTTTAAGCTACCGAGTCTGGGGTATTTTGCTGGCAACCCTAGCAAATTAGTACAGCCCCTTTGGAAGCATCCTACGGCATAGCACTGACATATAGGAACAGCCACTCAGTGTTGCTATTACTTACTCCTTTCTTGTTTCCTTCCATTTCTTCTTTTTTCCTTCTGTTACTGAACCAGGTTCGTTTTGCCCCAAGCACAGCAAGCCAAAACGCTGAGAGGGTTTTTCCCCAAGGCAGCCAAGTGAAGAGACGGGAGAACAAGCCTCAAAGCTCCCTCTATGAAAGCAGAGGGTTCCGGGTATTTATGGGATGACCAATAAAGAAGCAGAGTGGTCTGGGGTGTGGGGAGCATGGGGAAAGGCGATTGGAAAAACGTGCGGTAACCTTGGTTCTGCTCAGGCGTACCTAAGCACGTTCAAAATGTCACTGAGCTAGCATCCACGCATGCCCAGAGGAGGGTCAGCGGTCCCACCCAGTCTTAACCAGCTCAGTTCCAACTAGACACAGCTGACTCCAAGTCCCTGAAACAACTTGGGCCAACATCTTATTGTTTAAGCTACTTGGAGGACCTGCAAGTCTCAAAATGGCCTTGATTAGTGAGGGCAGGTGAAATGGATTTGACTCTCAGTTTCACTTCTTTCACCTTTCTTCCCATTTCCCTTTTACCCTCCACTTGAGCTCCAGGTGGAACTCATTGTGAGAGCTGCAATTGTCAGTCCTTGTTTGAGGGGGGTAGGAAGAAGAGGACCATGCTAATGATTTCTCTACCTCCTTCTCTCCCTGCTTCCCAATCCAAACGGGGGACTGCACGTACCCCAGGAAAGCTCAGAAAAAGCACTAGACTTTCTAGTTATATTTATTTTGTATCTGATCCTTCAAAATATCTATATTTGTAAATATTTTATCATTTTATAGGGGGTATGATTAAAACAGTTTGGAAAACACTAGATTTTAATCAATCATTCATAGAAACACAGATTATTCTGCCTCTAACTCTACAAAATTACTTAATTTGGGGTGTCTAAGTCTCATACTGTGGAGACGAACAAGAAAACAATGAAGCTTCTGAGAAGAAATGACACTTATAAATTGAGAGTAGATGTCGTATTTGTCTTCAAGATGGAAATAATAACCCCTTTCCCATGAGGGATGTGCAAGGGAATAATTAGATCATTTCTGCAAAGTGTTTGAGGATATTTCAAGGTAATGATTATCATGGTAGTTATCATTATTTTCCTCCACTTAGGATTGTTACTGTGTTTCCCCATCATTATTTAATTACTTGGTCAAGATGCTGGGTCCTAAGGTGACATTCTTGGTTTTTAAAAACAAAATCTAATATTGCCCTCTGGAATTAACTTTATGACTTGTACGTGTACAATGCAAAATGTGTGTGTGTGTGTGTGTGTGTGTGTGTGTATGCATGCAAGAGAGAGAGAGAGAGGGAGAATTTCCTTCTGTAGGCTTCCAACATTATAAGGAATATTAAACATCTTAATGCTTAAGTCTGGACTGGGAGGCCCATCTGTTTTATTGCATTTGAAAGAAGAAGTGGCTTCCCATCTTTCTCCTGGAATCTCACTGCTCTTTATAAATTTTAATCTCCCACTCAGATGTTATTTAAATATTAAAAATGACCCCTGACTGCCATGTATGAGACACAATTACCTTGTCTTGGAGAAGGACAAAGAAATATTATGTTCATTCATCACCACCTGGACTGTACTTAAAAGTGTGCTCCTTGCAAAGAGCAGTGGAGCATTAAACACACACACACACACACACACACACACACACACACACACACACACACCCACACACACACACCCCTGGAGCATCTTTTATGTGACGGTAGAGATGACAGTAATTTGCTGGTATGTTTGCCAGCTCAGGGTTACTGGATGCTGCGTAATTCTTTCGAGTCTCTCTTCTGTATTAGCAAAGAAACAGGCAGGTTGGTGGGTTTCCTTTTATAGGATCCCAAACAAAGGATCCTCTTATCCCAGAATCCTTCATTTCAGCTTTATGGATTTCAGTAATGGGAAGATAACAAACAAGCTGTATTTGATTAATCCCTCCCATGGCTTTTTAAATGGTTTCCTTGATTCATACTGGACTTCCTAAATATAACTACAAAAGTAGTCTAATCATTAACATCACAGAGAGTGGACAGAGCATCCCTTCAACTACTGATATAATGGTACTTGCCCGGGCCCTGCTCTGGAGCATGAGAACAAGGGTACTGTCAGCACAATTAATTGATCAAGAAAGGCAATCCCTGGGCTTGGCACCTGCAGAGTACACAGCAGCTAAAGTAAACCAGGTGTTAATTTGTAGAGATGCTCAGGGTTTGGCCTCAGGGAGAACTTTAAGAACTAGAAATAGAGGCTGCTGGGGTATAATGGACATTTGGGTCTGAAGACTTAAGTCAATTTCTGGTTCTAATAGCTTGTTTGGGGGCAAGACACTTGACCTTCCTGGGCCTCAATTCTTCATCGGAAGAGTTTCCTAAATCCCACACACAGAGCTACTGTAAGGACCAGGAGAGGAAATGTCCAAGTCCTTTGTAAAACTGCAAACCCCTTTACAGACAGACATGCCATATTCCATCATTGTTATTTGTCAGAAGAAAGGCAGTAAATCAATATGATTTACTAAATCACAAATTATCACAACTAAATCATCACAACTCTGTAATGGAAAGCAGTTTAGAGAATCTTGTTAATCTGAGAAACTGACTTTCAATTCCTTCTAGATATTCATTTATTTATAATTAGTCCATTTTTATTTTGCAAGACTATCCTCCAACTATGAGAATAATGAGAACGATCAGAATGCTTTCCGGGAGCATGACACAATGGGTTTAGGATGGTATTTGTGGGCAACCACACTGCCTTCATGAGATCGTCTAAGCCCAATAAGTGTTACTCAGCGGCCTCATGTAATATACAAATCAATAACCATGAAGGTGGATCACTACAGTGGTTTTCTTCATTCTGTAGACATTGTTTTGGGCATAATTTCTTTCTGAAATTTTATTCCTTTTTTCCCGTGTGGTTGATTTGATTTTGTTTCTCTTTCATTTCTGAGCACAAAGATTTGTTCTCTTCAAACAGATTAACAAGCTAATTTGTTACTGAATGGGCTTTCTCTTCCATAGCTATCACTTTTTTTTTTTTGCAACCCGATATACAATAATTATAAATCAAGTTCTACTCTTCTGTTGTATATTTCCATTTCTCTTATTCAAAGGTTCTTACAAAATTACTAAATATTTTAAATGAAAGAAACTTTAGCAATCAGCTAATTTACCCCTTCTAATTTTAAGAGAACAAACTGAGAACTGATTCAACTGATGAATTTTTGTTCACCTGACAGAAAAACCCGAGCGAACTTTTTGGCCAAATACTTATTCCCTGATGCAAAGTAGAAGATGTCAGCAACTTTTCTTCCAAGTATATTGCAAGATAATTCCTTATCAACAGAGATCTCAAAACACAATTCACTCAAATTTCTAGATCTATGAGTTGCCAAAGCACAGGGAAAGAATACAGACATTTGCTTCTATCAAATGAAACGTGTGGGGATTAGAAAAATACCTGAACTTAAAGCACTGGAAGGGTTTCGGAACCTGCCCATGTCAGCTCCCTGTTTAATGGGAATTTCTTTAAAATCTCTTTGCCAAATAGTCACCCATGCCACACTTAAGAGTCTCAGCTATTAGGGAGTTCATAGTCTCACAATGCACAGTTTAACAGCTCTGGCTGTCAGCTTGGGCTGGTAGGTCCATTCATTTGTCCGGGTCCCATTCCTTAAGCCACGTGGAGTAAGTTTAATCGTGTTCCACGTGACATTCCTTCAGGTACTTGATGCTGACTCCTCTCATTTCACCCTCAGTCCTCGCTCCAAGTTCAGTCTGGCCATGCTCCTCTGAGCAGTCTGCTGCTTCTTCTTTTTTTAATTTTTATTTTCTATTGGACTCTAGTTGATTAACAATGTTGTGTTAGTTCCAGGTGTACAGCAAAGTGATTCAGTTATACACATACATGTATCTATTCTTTTTCAAATTCTTTTCCCATTTAGCTTATTACAGAATACAGAGCAGTGTTCCCTGTGTTATGCAGTAGGTCCTTGCTGGTTACCTATTTTAAATAGAGCAGCGTGTATGTGGAAGGGTAGGGGGAAGGGATAGATTGGGAGTTTGGGACTGACATGTACACAGCCTTCCTTTTTAGAATGCAGTGCGTGGAGCTGAATGCAACTCCAAGAGGCGCTTATTTGCCTGCACCGGGGAAGGTCTTTCGCCATCCTCATTCTGGTCACTTTTGTTAATGAACACGTTGGGGTGACATCACACATTGTCATACGAGTAAACCAACATCAACAATCCACTCTTCCGAAGACATTTCTAGGTCATGTCTTCCATTTTCCACACTAGCGTAATTGATTTTGGGGGACACAATTGTACAACCTTTCACCTATCCTTAATAGGAAGTGATTAAAAGAAGTGATTACTTACTGTCTTTTCAATCCATGTAAAACTTTGTCATGAGAAAACTCGAACCTTGATAGCATACCAGCTCTTTCTAAGAAGTGTCACTCTTGAAGCCTTCTTTAAAATGTATTTGGATTATGACAAAGTCTCTTGGTGTGGCTAGTTATCCTTGTGGGTGGCGGGCTGTGGGCCATTCTGATGGTCTCTAGTCTCACTGCCCTCATCCCCTGCAGCCAAAGGCCTGAGAGCAAGCCTGGTCATATATCAAGAGGCCCGTCTTTACTAAGTCGTGGGGATCAGAATTAGTGTGGAGACTCCACGCCTAAAATCCACTGTGCCTAGACACCCACAGCTAGGAGTATGTCCTTTATTCTAGAGACGACTTGACTGATCTCTAGTTTTCATTCTATTTCCTTGGAGAGATGCATTGGATATCAACATCATGTTGTAAGAAATATGAGTTCGAGACTGCTGTAGCTTTGTGACTTGAACTTCTGGCCTGTTCTTAGAGGGAGAGGACACCGATATAGGCCCTGTTAATCATCCCCACGAACTACTTCCAAGCCAGAGATAGCTATGGGCCATTCTGCCCCACAGGACCAGTGCGACTTTCACTCCATACTTGGGCGGTTAAGGAAAGGTGATATGTGACAATCCTGAAAGGGACACTTGAAGGCAGCTCACTCTCTGCGCATAACTTTCAACCCTGTTGGAAACAAATGAACCCCTGGGTGAAATTTTCCACAAAGAACAGAATGCTTAATAGTTGAGGTCATTATGGACCTTGTTAGGATGGTTAACACAGCACAAGAAATATCTAACGTGACAGAAATATTTCTCAGCAAATGTAGCCACTGTCAAAATGAAAAACGGATCCACTAAGGAGTTCTAGCTCCATGCAAGTTTGATTATTAGCCAAATGAATCAGTTCAAAGCTGAAACTCGACTGCTTAGCCTCTTGCTTTTTAAAGAATTCCTCTATGTGAGCTGAGGGCTCCTAAATGACTGTGGGCTGACAGAATTAGTCACATGTGGGTTTTGCCCCAAGCTTTATTTTTGCAAAATCACTCCAAGTCAGGCTGAGTCTTGAAATTCAGAGGGTCCTCTTACCCTTTATTGATTGTAGGATTGACAGAATTTCAGGCTCTTGCAATAAAGGAGCATCTTGCCTGCAGACTGGAGCACCTAAGAAATAAACCTCCAAAAAGCAGAAGTGATACTCAGCAAGTGTAGATGCCTCCTGCCAGTTTAGATGGTTTAGTTAAAGTGGGGAGTATGTGGGCACACTAGATTCCAAGACTGGACCCAGGGCTCTGATAACTCTTTGTAAATACCAGCAGCTGTGTCTGAATTCGCCTCCTGGAGTGTGGGAAGCTGAGCCTTGGGGGAACTGGGCAGCAATAACCCTGTAATTGTCAACAACAACAAAAATCAACATTATGTCCTAGGAAAATGTTGAAATTTATATAAACAGTAGATGTGTATCAAAGGTTGCCCCACATGCAGAGGAGCACAAAGACGATCTAGATTCTCTTAAGATGCTGCTGCGATTAAACTATAAATTCAGATTCACTTACTAAGTGCCTAACTACCTTCATGCATATGGGTCAATACACACATTCCACTTAATCTCCCAGCAATCTGGTAAAGTAGGTATTATTTTCTCCATTTTAAAGATGAAGAAACGAAGGCTCACAGTTTAAGTGACTTGCTTATGAGATTTAAACTCTTTCACTTTATTGCAATTACTTGACCCATTTTTCCCAGAGAAAAAAATCTCTGTGGTTTGTCCAGCAACAATCCAATCTGATAAAAATCTAAGCTCATCTGACATTACTTTATGAAAAGTGTAATTGGGAAATAACCTACCTCCTTAAAATAAACCCCTGCATATGCTACCGTGTATAAAATATTGAATGCTCTTTCAGGGAATGAATGGATGGCCCTACTTCCTTTCTTCTTCCTAAAGAGTCTGGTTTTCTTTTACTCTTTGGGAAAATTCTCTACTGGTGGTTTATGTCAGCCCTGGGGGGAAGTGGGATTTTCTTCATACTGTGGCAAACATCAATCTCTCTGCATAGAGAATGGAATGGACTCTAGATAGCTCTTGGGGAAAGACAACTCCCCTGCTTTGTGACTGCTTTCCTGGTCTCAGGACCACTTGAAGGGACTTTCTTCTGATCATGGGCTTTGTGAGTTGATCTGCCAGCAAACTGGTGATGAAAGTGGGGTATCTAGAAATCTCATCATGGCCTCGGTTTGCACAATACAAAGTGACTGCAATCATTCAGGGTGCACCTCATCTGCTCGTCCCTGGTCCCTTCTCTCTTGTGATTTTCATTGAGATGCCGGTAAACAGGGCTCTGCACTGACAGCAAAGAGGCTTTGATGATTTCCATGTTCTTGGGCACCTCACAGATTCATCTCCTGGAAACAAAGGCTAGCCTCAACTACCCTTCTCTTTGGTGCGGTTGAAAAGATAAATGAGACTTTTTTTTTTTTTTGCGATACACGGGCCTCTCACTGTTGTGGCCTCTCCCGTTGCGGAGCACAGGCTCCAGACGTGCAGGCTCAGCGGCCATGGCTCACGGGCCCAGCCGCTCTGCGGCATGTGGGATCTTCCCAGACCGGGGCACGAACCCGTGTCCCCTGCATCGGCAGGCAGACTCTCAACCACTGCGCCACCAGGGAAGCCCGAGACTTTTTTAAAGAGAAGTGAGAATCTTATATGTAGTGAAATCGGTTTTGGACAAGAGGATTAGCTCCTTAGTGGAATTCAGGTGGAGCATCCTGTTCCCTGACTGCACGTGAACACTTCCTTTAAAGGGTAGGCTGCCTAAGGCGGGTGTTGACAATCAGATTTGTCTGTTCGTCAGTGGATTTTTCATCTCTCGTAAAAAAAAAAAATCCTGTAATGGAGCTGTTTGATGCTTTTCTTTAATATAAAGCATCTTTAAAATATCCCTTCCCCTCTCATTATCAATGTCTGTGGCCTATTTTCCTTATTTGGTTAAGGCATGGAGAAAATGCTGTTACGTCTATAGGTCTGATCTCTAAAAGTATTTCAGGTCACTGTTTTGTCCCATAAGCCTAGGCTGAACCTCTAACCTGAACCAATATCCCTAGTAAAATAACCAATAAACCTCTTCTTCAAAGGGAATGCAGTGGTTAAAAGAGTCACTTCATTTGTACCATTCGTATCGGCAGTGAATATTTATTCATCATTTACATGTCAGGTACAGTTCTAGGCATTGAAACTGCAGACAAATAAGACCCCATAAAATGTCCATTCTGGTAAGGAGAGATTGATAGTAACCAAGTAAAACGAATGAACAAACATCATTTCAGATGTTGATCTGGGCTCTGAAGACACTGAAGTCAGAGAGTATAATAAAGAGTGACTGGGTTGTACAGAAAGTCTTCTGAGGTGGTGACCCGTGAGCTGAGACCTTAATGCTGAGAACATCCGGACGTGGAGGGAAAGCCTTCCATGCAGGGGAAAAAACTTATGCACAAGCCCTGAGGCAAGAGCAAAGTACGACGAATAAAAGTAATAAGCTTGTGGCCTACGGGCATTAGATTCTGGGATGCACAAGTGTGACAAGATGGAAAGAGTACCCATCTTGGAACCAGAACCTATGGGTCCAAGTGTGAATCCCAACTTCTGTTTCCCCATCTCGTAAACAGGTTCCTCAATACCTACTGCACAGGGTTGCCGTGTGAAGCTGGTGTGAACACAAAACAACTATTCATCAAGAGCAGGGCCATTCACTTCTTTGAATGCTGCTAAACTGTTGGCCCAAGAAAGTTGTGGTCTTTGCTTCACTTAATCCTGAAGCATCATGTCATCAAGAAACCCAGAGGTCCTTAGGTGACATCAGGGGACAGGCATGGAATAAGGGCAAAGGTGCTGGTTCCACAAACGCCAACTTGGAAAGAATAATGAGAGCGGTGCTATGTGGTGTAGCAAGTACCCTGGGTTCTGAAACAGGCTCTGTGTGACCTTGGAGGAAATTCTTTCCCTCTCTGGTCTCAGCTTCTTATTTATTCAAAAAAAGCAAGGTTGGACTAGCTGATCAGTAAGCTTCTTTTCAGGTCTGCACCAGGATTCTGGTCTAAGATGCTTTCTCAGGACAGAAGAGACAACACCCAGCCAGATGTGAACAGGCACAGGCAAGGCAGGACAGAGGCACGGGCTATTGGGTTTTGTCAAAGCCTGTTGGTCCAGGCAAGTGGCTTTTCACTGCAGGAGTCAGAATGACAAGGTTTTTATCAAGACGGAAGGCTGTTAACAGCAAGAATTAATGCTGCAAGTCCCTTTCACAAGGCTCCTCCACGTGTGTGTGTGTGTGTGTGTGTGTGTGTGTGTGTGTGTGTGTGTGTTTTGGGGGGGGATTGGTTATGTTTTCTCCTCCTTCCACCTCGCTGGATTATGCTGAAATGTTTCCCCCACTGGAAACAGTGTACAAAGGCTCCCGCCTTGGGATGAAACCCCCCTCAATACCTCGTGCATTGATTTGGAAGCAACAACTAAAACTGTATTCACATCGCAGCAGCCGAAGCCAACAAAAGAGCTACTGGATCCAGTGATGGTGCATTGTTTGCAGAGCTGAGCTGCTGCCTCTCCTCCAAACCACATTAGAGATGTGACTCCAGGCTTACAAATAAAAACGCTGAATCATTCCCAAGCCTTTGGTACAGTGTTTTCCTCAAGATTCTGTAATAAGCAATTTAAGAGAAAAACAGCCCAACAAGCCAGTATTCTTTTCAGAAATATTAGCTAAAGCCAGGGGCCAGAAAATAATTGCTTGCTTCTCCCGCCTTCTTGTTCTCTCACCGCTGTGTGGCTGGCCTGCCTCTTTCTGAAACTAAGAGTTGAAGCTACCTGATTCAACGTTTTATTCTGCTACCACTGACATTTTAAAGTTGATAGATATCCTAGATTTGCTTTATCTACCTACCAATAATATGGCCCTAGAATATCTGCCATAAATAGTTTCTTCATGGAACTTACCGTCATCCTCTTTGTTACTCATGCCCTCTGCTTTTCCTCTTTCTCATTTTGGATCATAAAAACCAGCCAAAAAACACTAAAATTCCACTAAGGAAACTGACAGAAAATGCAATTTAAAATATGGATTTGCATATCCAATTTGCATACGCAAAAATAAATGTATTATATGGGTACAATTACATGCATTTGTATATCTGTATGTTCTGTGTATATTATATATGAATTAAATGTGTCTGAAACTCTTTGAAATATGGCATATGTACGGATGAGGGTATGTATGTGTTTATACAGATTTTTTCTAGATCAGACATGGCAGTATGATATAGGGAAAACAGGCTTTTAATCCAGTTACATGTAGATTGGAAAACATTGATTCCCACCTAAATTCATTCACTCTTTATTCAACAAATTCTTATCACTGTCAAACACTGGCCTGGGTACTAGAGAAATAGTGGTAAATAGGACAGATTTGCTGTTGTTAAAAAAAGTATTTTAATTTAGACTCTTTCTACTTCCAAGAGGACTTGAGCAGATCTGTACCTATTAATAAAGTTAAACTACTTTAAGATAAAATAGGACCAAAAAATATCTGAAGAAAGCAGAAATAAAGGACACTTTCAGACACGTAAGTTGAGTGAATATTGAATACTTGGACAAAAAAAATTGACTAAGCTTTCTGATGGTCAAAGCAAATAAGAAAACACTGAAAAAAATTAATTTGCTGAAAAAAACAAAACTCCTTTTATTTAAACTAAAGTAGGAATTTATCATGTTTTCTTTCTTTTTTTTTTTTTTTTTTTTTTTTTTTTTTGCGGTACACAGGCCTCTCACTGTTGTGGCCTCTCCCCTTGCAGAGCACAGGCTCCGGACGTGCAGGCTCAACGGCCATGGCTCACGGGCCCAGCCGCTCCGCGGCATGTGGGATCTTCCTGGACCAGGGCACGAACCCGTGTCCCCTGCATCGGCAGGCGGACTCTCAACCACTGCGCCAGCAGGGAAGCCCTATCATGTTTTCTTTAACTATAGTAAGGGACATCTTGAATAATAACTCTAACTCTAAGGAAAGATACAAATACTTTTCAAATATTATACTTTAAAGGTAAAAATTAAAATTATGATTAATTTATAATCCAGTGAGAGCAGTTTTGATAGGGGCTCTGATAAAAAGTTAAAGAAGCTTTACTTTCCTGATATCTAATTCAAAGCAAGGAAGAGCAGCTACTGAATTTAACGTGACCATTAGACAGTGTGTCTTAAGCATTAGATCTCTTAAATGAGCTTTGGCCCAGTTGGTGTAATCACCCAGTTTATCTAATATGTACTCTAAGGCAGATGTTTCATTGGACTAAAGCCAGAGCTCTAAATTTCAAATAGCAGTGCCATTGAGAGTAAGTCGACATTTACTGCTGAAAGTGAAAGGTCCTTCAGAGGACCCTTTAGTACTTCCATGTTCCAAAAACAGAGGTCATCCATTCCAATGCCCTAACCTGTTTGTGGCCCATCAAACACACATTGTACATCTGATTTAATTATTAAAGAAAAGGGCACATTGACCAGAAGTAAAGAATGTCCATGTTAAAAATAAAACCTAAATGCCTCCCTTCCTGGAACTCCAATGCTGGTCCTCCTTGGGTGATAAGACTCTCTTCCCAGGTGCCAAGGCCATATTGACTTGCTGTGCACATGCTGGTCTGTTGTCTTTTTTTTCTTGAAACCTTGAAGAAATGTATCCCTGACTTGTATAATGTTCTTTGTTCTGATGAGATATAAGACTGTGCTGAAAAACACGCTTCTCAGGAGCAGTTTCTCAGAGTAATCTGGGAAGCTGTCTTGCAGGCTATAGTCTTCAGTTTGGCTCAAATAAAACTCTTTTCTATTTTTATTATAGACTGTTTATTGATTATTTTCATTGACATAGTAGACAAGCAATAAATGGTAACATTATTTAAGCAGAAAGTGGGCTGAAATTTTAGACACAGGTTTTGGAGCAACTTCCTTAGAGGTAACTGTACCTACCATTTCTCAGGAAACCTCAGCTTTTTTCATGAACCTCAGTCAATTTCTATTTTTACATAAAGGATAATTAAGAATCTTTATAGTCACACAAGAAACAGGACAAAAATGAAAACTCCCAAATCCCTAACACCCTCTTCCCTCTTTGTTTTTCTGATTTTCTCAAAGTCACATGAAGTCTGTGTCAAACCTGACCTAGCAGGATTATTTTTTTTCAGCTGCTTAAATGGGATTTCCATATGACCCAGGGGTTTACGCATTAAGTAATGAGAGTGTCTCCATAGTAATGATGTTTGATAATAGATCCTAGAAAGATTCCTGCTTAGACCAGATGGCACGGCAACCCCTTGAAACTCACTGGAGGTACCATTTTTATTATTTATTATTTAGGACTTGGGCAGTGGATCAGTCTTCAGGTTGACAGGATTGTCAGAGTGAATTATTGTTCATGGGCACCACTGAGGTGACAGTTTTTGCTATTAAATAATTCAGCTTATCTGAGAGCACTTATTACTCTACATAACATGCATGGATAAAAGACCGATGACAGAAGCATCCCCCAAACTGAGCTAGTCTCCAGACTGGAATGGTAGACTCAGCAGACCACACCCACTCCACCTGTTTATTTAGCTGGTGTCGCTGTCTCTGATTTTAATCTATTGTGAAGTGTAGTGAGGGTGGACAGGCCAGTCACGTCTAAGATCCCGGCCTCCTGTTGAATGTCTACCCTTCTTCTGTCAAGGATTCCACAGGGATTTCTGGGCTCCAATTACCAAGCAGGAAGAAAATTAGAAATATTCGAATCGTCCTCTCACTTCGTTTCTTTTTTTACAATGGAAGACTATCTTCTCATCCCTTTCCTTCTAGGAGAATCGATGTGAATTGCATGCTGCTATTATGCTGAATATTTAATATAAGCAAGCCAGGAAGGTGGGCAGAGTGTATTTTTTTTTTCCATTGCTCAGAATCAGGTGGTCCGTGAAACATGATGCCATCGGGGCTGCTGTAAAAATACAGCAGACATCCACAGAGCTCCCAAAGTTCTATACTGGCTGGTTTCTTAGAACTCGCCTGGTCCAACTCTCTCATTTTACTGATGGTGACACTCAAATTCGGAAAGATTAAATACTTTGTCAAGTTATGCAGTTGACAAGAGACAGAATCAAGACTACAAAAAGGCTTCTTTTTTTGGCCACTTTTGAGTGTTCCTTCATTATGAGAAGTCCAACAGATATTATATCAGATATGCAAAATCGATGTCAAAAGTAAAAAGATTTGAGAAAAAGCCTTAATGCGGGATACTTAGAATGATCAGGTAAAAGAGGGGGCAGTGTGATGATGTTCTTGAAAGAATGTCACCAATTACTAGGCAGGAGAAGACTACAGATGCACCTAGGGAAACAAACACTTCCCTCTGTTCTTTAGAGAATTGACTGGTGCCTTCCCTGAAGGAAACATGAGCTGGGCTTAAGGAGATTTAACAAATATTAAGGGGAAGAAAAACCCTTCATATTTCAATCTGCAGCTCAGTTATGCAAATGAATAAAGATACAGGCCATATAAGGTGCCTGTCTCTGTGCCTGTGTTTTGTGTATCTGCATGTATGCACACATACATGTCTGCATGCATCTGCGTATGTATGTCTACAGGTGTTCTATGTGTGTGTGTGTGCATGTGTGTGTGTGCTCAGGACTCAGGCACAGCGAGTGAGTGCACTTCTCACCCAGAAGAGAATCCCAGGCCGACATGTACCCCAGCGCTGACATTCACCAGCTTTGGCATCTTGGGCAAGTCGTCACATTGTTTTCCTGAATCTCACTCGCCTTATCTATCAAACGGCATGTGTAATACTACAAAGCAAAAAGGTCAACCAGTGTTTTTAGTCCCCTAGCCTTTTTAGTAATTAAACTGAATTGACTGCCTTTCCACAAAATTTGGTTCTATTTTATCGTAGAATATTCAAGAAGTTTGCCTCTCAAATAACCAACTGTGCTATCCCAACGCACAGACAGTCCTTGTGAAAATACGCGTTGCCTTGATCAATCCTTATGGCAACTCCATGAGTGAGGAACAGTTTTCTCCACTTTACACACGAGGGGACTGAGATTTAGAGGGGAAGGAATCTGCCTAGAGTCACCCAGGGAGTTTTTGGAGGTCTGGGACACAAATCCACATCTTACTCCAAAGCCAGGCTTGCCATCACTCTGTCCTTCACCTCACCACCACCCAAGGCTGCTGGAAAGAACAACAATGTTCCGGCTGTGGAACTGGCACTGGCATCCTGGTTCTCTTTACCCAGCTAACCTTTGCCCTCTTCCCTGAAACATCTGTTTCTCCCTCGTAGCCCAGCTGGTCCACAGTCTCTTAAAGCCAACCCTCCGTTCTGCCCTAGCCGAGACACTAGAAAGATGGCGGCACTGGGGGAAATTCAAACCAGACACACAGTGAGTGCTGGTTTCCCTTGGAAATACATCGGCTGCCACATCTTAAAGCACCTGATTGGGCTTCCCTGGTGGCGCAGTGGATGAGGGTCCGCCTGCCGAGGCAGGGGATGCGGGTTCGTGCCCCGGTCCGGGAAGATCCCACATGCCGCGGAGCGGCTGGGCCCGTGAGCCATGGCCGCTGAGCCTGCGCGTCCGGAGCCTGTGCCCCGCAACGGGAGAGGCCACAACAGTGAGAGGCCCGCGTACAGCGAAAAAAAAAAAAAAAAAGCACCTGATGGTACTAGACTTGCCTTGTAAATTTCTGACAGGCACTTCACTACCGCTACCGCTCCTGGTATTCTATGCAGGGAAAGACAGAAGGAGAACTGCCAGGACATGACTATATAATCCCTTCCTAATCCCTTGAGTCTCATAAGTCCTTTAACTCTTCAAATATTGAACTATAAGAACTTGGTTTACAGAAACATTATGGTCATAGGAGGCCCAGGGACTGAGCTATGAAATTCAGAGAAGACAGGAGGACCAAAAGACAGCCAGGGGGTTACCTTGAAATTAGCTTAAATATAATCAGTGGGAAACAGAAGCAAAATCCTAGTTATAAAATTATTACTTTTGTTTAGCAAGATAGATCGTCTCAATTTTGCACAGAAAATTGCACAGGAAAAAGCCTCCCAGTAGAGACATTTAAAAGCAATTTAACATTTTTAATAAGGCAACTGTTTCTGATTCTCAACTATTTAGCCATGAAATCTTAAAATCCAATGAAAGTCTGTTTTCAAGAAATACTGCTTTACAAATTGTATTGTCTACTTAACAACCCAAGAATAGTAACATTCTTTAGAGACTTAAATTTAATCCTAATGACAACAACTAAGCTTCCTAACTGCCCTTCATGTAATTTAATGGCTATAAGCTATGGGTTTGCTTCTCTGATATTTTGTCTCAAAATTGTAAAGAAGATCCATTTTACCCAGCAGCCTGCAAATTTCTGAGCCATTTTGTCTTGTTCCCAAGCAGTCACTTAGAAACATAAAACAGAATATATTGCATGATCAATAAGAACCTTTGAGAGGTTGGGCATTTCATTCATGAACCGTTCTTCAAAGGATCTGAGTGGGAGTTATTCTCATCATGTAAGTGCTGAAACCATGGCACCAGGAGAGGTGACGAGGCCAGCGTCACTCCATGAGCCAGATGGGAGGAGCAATTTTCCTCACTTGGAAATGTCTCGCTCTTCAGGGCAGTGGACAGCACATTGGACTAGTGTTTGGTAGATCAGGGCTCTGGGCTATACCTTCCAAAGGCAAGTTGCCTTGCTGAGGCCCAGATTCTTCCTCCAGAAGGTCAGGATGATCATAATACTGACCTCATGAGATTCCGAGAGCATTTGATTCAACATAAGAAAGTACTGGCCAACCAAAATCTTCCCCTTTAAAGTAAGAATGTCTTAGCATCTTTAGAGTTGTTTCTCTGTATACCTATTCTAACCAGGAGCAAATACACAACTTTGTTTGCAGCATGATCACTCTTGCTGTTTAAAACCACCCTTTTCCATTGCCATAGACTGGACATAAAATGTTTACCTTGGTCCCTGAAAGTTACAAAAATGTGTGAATGAACCAACACAAACCACTCCATGGCTAGAAAAGCAAATTCAGCAACGACGTGTCTATGGATGGCGTCTTTTTGGCTACCATCCAATGCAGCCTCTATGCACACTTCCTGTCTCCCTCCATGGCTTTGTTGTTCTCCATGACTAGCTCACCATCGTACAGACACCTTATTTGACTTCTTGCTTATTTTACTTATTTGCTGTCTCCTGCCAGTAGATGGTAAGCTTCATGCAGGGTTATTTGTCTTTTTCATTCACTGCCATAGCCTTCTCAGCAAGAACAATGAATGATTGACATATAGAAAAATGAATGAATGAGGTCCAGCTCGTGACCATCGTACAAATACTCATATATCTGCAGTCAAAGGAAACCTGGAAACTATTAGAAATGGTCTGTTAAGGCTTATGCTGCTTTTAGTGTTTCAATTCTAGTATGTCAAAGCCCATAAAATAATTTGTTTGTTTTTTTTTTTTTGCAGTACGCGGGCGTCTCACTGCTGTGGCCTCTCCCATTGTGGAGCACAGGCTCTGGACGCGCAGGCTCAGCGGCCATGGCTCACGGGCCCAGCTGCTCTGCGGCATGTGGGATTCTCCCGGATCGGGGCACGAACCCGCATCCCCAGCATCGGCAGGCGGACTCCCAACCACCGCGCCACCAGGGAAGCCCTGGTTATTTTTCAATATTTTCTACCACTGGCCTTGTCAACAGTTTCTTATTCAAGTTATCTTTATCCCTTTAGTTTTTGTTCTCTCTACGAAGAAGGAATATAGCTCACGCCTCAGGTATTAATCTTAGATTTATAGAAAAAATACAAGCCATAATGAGGGAGTACTATAGACTGAATATTTGCATCCCTCCCAAATTCATATGTTGAAACCGAATTCTCAATATGATGGTTATATAGAGGTGGGGCCTTTGGAAGATGATTAGATCCTCATCAATGGGATTAATGCCCTTATAAAAGAGACCTTGGAGAGCTCCCTCATCCCTTCCCCTATGTGGGGACAGAGTGAGAAGCTTATGAGACAGGAAGCAGGCTCTCACCAGGCGCCAAATCTACCAGGGCCTTCATCTTGGACTTCCAGCCTTTAGAACTGCCAGAAATAAGTTTCTGTAGTTTACAAGTCACCCAGTCTGTGGTATTTTGTCATAGCAGTCCAAAAGGACTGAGACACGGAGTCCCCACCTCCATTAGAACTTATGCGTACATTTCAGATCTACTCCCCTAAGCAATTACTCATCATTTACTGTTCATAAATTTCCACTGCATACTCTACTGCAAGAAACCAAAGTGTGATTATTAACAGCACTAATAATAAACAGGCACAAATGTTTTTTATCACCCTCTGTTCCCACAGTACTTGGGAGATCTGTCAAATTATTCTGTGGCAGATTGGAAAGACGGAGTTGTGTTAGAAGTCATGACCCAACCGCTAGTGACGCTGTTTCCATATTTTCCAGTCTGGGAAACACTAGTTAGAAAATTCTAGTTTTATTCATTAGCTGCAAGAGTAGAAAATGAGCCTGTGGTGATCTTTAAAGAGAAAGAACCAGTGGAAATGAAACAGAAGAACTGAAAACCAGAAAATCCCATGAGAGTGTTGCTTTCCTGAATCGTTGAAAGGGGCTTTCCTCCGCCTTTTTACAATCACACAGAGAGTGGACAAGGTTTGGTGACACAGAAAAGGGATACTTCTTTCTGAATTTAATTTCCTCAGGTGTCTGGCTCCTTGAGTTTGCAACCCTCTTCATTTTATAGGATCTTCCTAAATAAAACTCCACACTTTGCTTGTATAGGAAGAAACAGAATGTGATTCTATTTTCACTTCCAGAGCCAGTGCAAACACTTATTTGTTAGATGTTGTTGAAGAGAGTGAAAAATGATGCAGATGATGGTGGTGAAGTGTCTTAACGTCACCCTGCCCCACCTATGATTTTGATGGTTCCTTTCTGACCTGCACTTAGTCACTTCTCCTGCTCTCAGGGAATTTTCCAGATAAACCCTGTGATTGGCTATCCATGAGTAAGAGACACAGTAGGCTTTAAATTTATCTTGTCTATTTCCAGAGAGAAAGACGCAATGTAGACAGAGAAGGATGTCCTGTTTGAAGACATTTGCTTCATCTTAGAAAGTCTGAATTCGTCCCCAAAATGTGCATGTACATTACAAATACATTTATTTCTCTTTTAATTTTATCATGGAGAGTCTTTGGTGCTTTGGCCTAGACCAAGTGGTGACGGCAGGAAAAGTAAGCTCGGGACATTATCATTAATAATATGCAGAGAAAAGCACTCACCAGCACTGACAGTGATCGCTTCGATAAACTGCTCTCTCCAGCTGTTCGTCCCAACCACGAGGGCTAGGTTTGTCTTCTTAATAAGTTTGTCCACGGTACTCTAGAGAGGTTGAAAAGAATCAGAAAATAATTGTCGGGTTGGTTAAGGCCTCGGGAAATCTCAGACCTTGATGATTTTAAAACCCCCGAGTTATCTAAAGGGTAGCAGATGTTAGGCTCAGAGCAACAGTATTGACATCAAACACTGTTACGATTATGCAAACAAGCATCGTCCTTTCTTGGAAACATCCTGAAACGGAAACTTCTTCATAGCAAATACAAGCCTCCTTCACTGCCTAATAGCCAAGGAAGAATAGCCTCACCGGTTACAACTGAGGATGTTGCAAAAGCCCATCCCTTTCCCTCGGACGCTTCATGAACTTGCTTCTCTCCTGGTTTCATCTAGAGTGTTTGTCTGCAACTGAATTAACCTATGCCCTGCTCAGCACTACCTATCGGTGGATAACTGGAAGCGGCAGAGAGATGACGAAACTAAAACCTCTTCTTACTATACTTTTGTTGATCAATGAAATGCAGCCAGACAGCAAAGCGTCAAGGCTGCTGCTGTATGATCATTAATAAATGGATTTTCCTGTGGCTACTGGTTTTGTCAGCCTGGTGGCTGGTAGAGAATTCATCTCACCTGACTCCTGCGGCAAACAAGAAAAGACAAAAACAGTCAATTTGTATGGTTCAGGGCAAACTGCAATGACCTTGCACTGAATCTCCCCCTGCTTTACTAGCTCTGAGCCTCTTATTTTTCTTTTTCTTTAAGACCTTGTTTAGGCACTTGCTTCTGTACAATTAGCACTCTTAGCTTTCCAAATGAATGTCAGTTCACGGAACCGCAGAAGCAGTCAAGCGTTCACAAGAAAACTAAGTAAGAAGATGCACCCAAAGCGCTACCACAAATCACAGCAATTACAGGGAGAAGGGTCACTTCCGGAACGTGAAGCTGTTCTTCCCAGAGAGACGACCACACCGACTTGTCCACGACGTGCCCCACCCTTACTGTCAGAGCATCCTCGAATTCCCACTTATTGCAAAGAGTCAGAAAACACGTATTATTTGTCTTAGGTCAAAATCTGTACATGTTTAGTGCAGTGTCCCTGAATTGACTAAGGTTTGAGAGAGCGTGTTATTAGCTAACCGGGAGGAAGGAAAATGCAATCCCAGGGGCCCGTGCAGAAGGCCAAAGCTACATCAGAATGTCAAGTGTGTTCGTTCAACCGTCATTGCAACTGACTTGAAACACTGAGATGATAATAAACATGAAAGGGCCCATCTCCAACTGGCCCACTCTGTATTTTCAACATCATCCTTTTCTAGATTGTTTGTCCTTATGGTGGTGACCTTTTGGCCTCTAGCTTTGTGTCTAGAACTGCCAGTGCCGCTGATAATAGCTGTAACCATCAGGGCTCTTGGCTGCCATAGCCAGAGGCACATGACAAGCATCTGACTTTTCTCTGGACTTGGCCAGTCTCATCAAGCACTCTGAGTGTCTCGGTTGATGCCAAATCAAAGTTCTTGGGTTTTTTTTGGTTTTTTTTTGCGGTACGCGGGCCTCTCACTGTTGTGGCCTCTCCCGTTGTGGAGCACAGGCTCCGGACGCGCAGGCTCAGCGGCCATGGCTCACGGGCCCAGCCGCTCCGCGGCATGTGGGATCTTCCCGGGCCGGGGCACGAACCTGTGTCCCCTGCATCGGCAGGCGGACTCTCAACCACTGTGCCACCAGGGAAGCCCCTGTGTAGAATGTAACAAGAAATAACCTTGACTTTTCCTAAATGTGATGGAAACTTGGGGCAGGTCTCTCCAAGGAAGCCCTCTTTACTCTAAAGCCAAGGCAGAGAATCCCACTTTCTGGGGGATAAATAATTGAAGAGTGAAACTGCTCTAACAGTTAAACACAGACTCGCCTCAGAAAATCTCTCTGAAGAACAAAGGTTTAAGATAAACTAAACTTAAAATGTATATTATAAAATGTATATATATGTATATATAATGTATATATATAAAACCTCGGGTAGATTGTAAACTTTAGTTCATGTTAACCCTGGCGGACTATGAGACAGCCTGGGCTCTTCCCTGGACTTAATTTACATACGTGTCCTCTCTTGACCTATAGGAGGAGAGGCGTGAATAGGAGAGGACCTATAGGAGGAGAGGAGGAATTTGAAATTTGATCCTTGAACTTTGCCACGGACACTGACCTGGAGGTTTCCTATATGTCAGTCATTAGCTCTTCACGGTGCTAGTCTGTAGCAATAGTTTTAACCTCAGCCATGGGTGTTAGCAAAGTCCAGCCCTTGGTCACAACATAGTAAACAAGAACCCAGTGGGCAAAGCAGACTCGGACATTGTGAGGTATCAGCCAGATTTGGGTCTTTAATGCAGTTCTGAGGGCTTTGAACAATTTCTTTAAAACGGCTATGGTCTAGAAAAAATTTCCTAAACAAATAATATGATATCAACATTGATGCTACAGGGCACTTCAGAAACATGCCCCAAGGTACCCTTCAGTGTTACCAGTAACTGTCCTGATGAACTTTGAGCAGATGGGAGGAAACAGTCTATGGAAGATATTCTAGGAAGATAAGTTCCCCAAACAACGGGAATTATGGAAAGAGACTTGGTTGACTTTCAAATGCTCGGATCATTGGAGTGGTTACCAGAGAGAGCTTTGGACACAAGAAAACTTTTATGCCTAGAAGACTGTGCCCTGCCGTACCCTTCCTACAGGAAGTGACCGTGATTTCTCTCCCTGGTCATGGGTGCATGGAAGGGAAGTGCTCGGGGTGGTCCCGTGAGGAAGAGGGCATACAATCATTCCCCATGAGAGTCCTGGGAGGGGTGGGGGACAAGCGTTTACAGAAAATGCCAAGCTGTAGAACCTCTGTGGTCGCAAGTGGCACCATGCCCTCTGGTTCCAGGTGAAAAGAGGGCGCGTGACGAAGAGTGAAGATGGAGACGGGAACAGACTGGTCCACAGAAATGGACAGTCTCAGATATCCGTGCCTCAGGAATCTCAGGGAACTTGTGCATATACCAGTCAAGTGTGTGCAGCGAGCCAGGTTCTGGATGAAACGCCAGGTGGGCTCTGATGGTGGGGTTCTGCCTAGAAAGCACTAGTCCCAGGATCTGCCCTGCTCTTTCTTTCTGTGGGAACGAATGAGAGGAGTTAACACATACATCCACAGTGGCCTGAAGGGGAAAGTTTAATTGTGTTGTTTATCTTTTAAATGCCACTTTAATTTGCAAAGACATTTTTCTTTCCACCTGTCGCCTCTCAGGCACCTTCATTTGTGAACTAAATTAGAAAAATACTGAACGGGCCCAGCAAAAGGTAAAGAAGCCACTACTGTGAGAACTCCAGATATGATCCTGAGGCTTTTAGGTTGGTCACCTGATTCTCCCTTTGGGAATTTTCATTCTGGTTTTCCAAACAGGAGCAGAATCTGCTTCAAAAAAAATAAGTGGGGAAAATGCTGCTGTGCTCTGGCTTGTCGTTCTGGAAAACCAGAGACAGGCTGCTCCTCTTCATGTCCCACTACAGAACGCAGGTGCGGCTCTCCCGGGGGCTTCTAGGTGTGAGGACCACGTGAGTGAAAAGGGATGGGAGCTGGGGCAGGGGCCGAGGGAGCAGCTAAGAGGGGTCCAAAAGGTTCATTTCAAAGTCCTAAGCTCATCCTAAGGCCCATCTGCTTACCTTCTGAAAAATGACTTTCCTCATCTAGAGAACTGGAAATCCAATTTCATCAGGGCAGTTATAAACCCTCCAGTTACAGGCACTCTGCCTTCAGTTTGTTGATTGTGCTCAAGTGTCCTAGGATCTTAAGAAGGTGACTACAGGGAAAGCTTACCATCCTTCCTCCAAAACAAAAGCCTCATTTTCCGCAGTGTCAAGGCTGTGCTTCTACTAGATTGATTAGCTTTTTCAAACAAAGCACGTTTCTTCCACACATAACAGTCTCTTGGAATCCATCTTTGCCTCTTCCTTGCTATCCAAAACCCTCCCTTTAGGGCGCCTCTGACCTCGCACAGTGATGTGTGCCACCCACCAGACCCTGGTTCTGACACCGTTTAGTTTATAGGATCTCTTGTTTCCCTACCAACTCGCGAATCCCATTTCTGCTCTAAAGGCCTTTCCATCAACGAGCCAGTTCCTGAAATTACATCTGCCTCTCGTATGGCATAGACTGACGCTATGAACCGTCTCGGTGCAGAGATGGGCCTGGCCTCCCTGGTGGGCGATGCTGGTGCGCGTACCTTGAACTCATAGGATTCTTCGATGATCACTTCCAGCCTGGTGTGCTCTCCCAGAATGGGACGCCCCATTTCTGCAATGCGCCTCTCCTCCTCTTCTTTGCTGGTCAGCGGCTGCTTGTCGTCATATTCGTCTGTGAAAGGGAAGGGCAAGAGAGTGAGAACGCATTCAAATTTATTTGGAAATCCCCGGATCCTGCTACAAGAAAACCAAGAAGGAAGGAAGCCCTGATGACCTACTGAAAGCCCCTGGGGTGGTGCTGTAAGGCTGGAGGGGAGAATTGGACAGACGCTTGTTGTGTGGGGCAGTGATCACTCTGACGGCAAGTGATCATAATATCCCACAACCTAAGCACCTGCCAAAGGGCAGATGAAGAAAAGCAACTTATAGGGCCATATCACTGGTAAAGACTCTGTCCACATGTCTGCGTTGAGGGAATCACCCAGCTGTCCCCTGGGACACTGGCTCACCTGGCTGTCTGTACACATCCTTTTAGCACATGACCAAGAGGAAACACAATTAAAGTTCCAGAGCGACTCAAGGAATGTAAGACTCTGGCCTCCTCTTCTCCACTTTCTAGAGGCAAAGAAAATGGCCCAGGGCCAAAGAGATGATAGATGGGAAATTCTGATCTTAGCCTCTCACTTGCCAAGAGCCCCTGCTGCAAGTTAAGAAGCAAAACATCCATGAATTCCACGGGTCAGTAAGACGCCTGCGCTCCAGAGCTGCCTCCCTCTGGTGCAAAGCTGAGGTGGGTTGGGAGGACCCTGACCATGTTAACGTTAAAGGAAACAGGGAGAGCGAGGGTGAGGCCTTTGGGAAGTTCATACTTACTCACCATGGGGGCATGATTATTTCCGGAACCACCATGTAGCTTACAATCCAGGAGAGGCTAGTGGGTGCTCAGAAAATGCTAATGGACTTGAGAGTCCATTAATGAGGGGAAGCTCACAGTTGGGTCCTCTCTGTGTGAAGGTCATTAGGATAAATCCCAGACTGAAAAGGCCACGCACGTGTGAAGGACAAACAGTACTCCTGTAACCACTCAGCCTCCTGTCCTCAGGCTCACGATGCTGGAACAAGACAGGCCACTTCCCCTCACAGTCAAGCTGAATGGACCTCATCTCCAAGGAAGTAGTCTTGGTGGTACAGAAAGACCACAGCCCTGACGCCCTTGCTTCTAGAACCTTCCAGGCAAACTGCCTGCCACGGGAGTCTGTTGACTGAGGAGAGATGAGGAAGGGAGGGACTTCTAGCCCAGACTCCTTGCCTTTTGCATTTAGGCATCAGCTATTGCAGGAGTCCACATCTCCCATCCCATCCCACCCATACATGGCTTCCCTCTGCTGAGGGACCCTGCCTTGGTGGCTTCATTTGATGCTCTAGCAAATGATGCAGAAGACTAGTTCCTAGGCCAGTTGTTGATTACTGAGCCATGGAGCAGTTGGGCTAGAGGCACTGCTAGCATTTTACATACGAAGTATCAAAACCAAGCACAAGGCAAAAGCAGAAGGTAGCATATCAAAGAATTCTTTACTGTGTATTCAATAGTGTCTTCCTAAAAATATATTTCAGAATCTGCTTTCCTACCCCCAGTAATTACAGGGCCCCAAAGAAATTCGAAGAAGACTAAAAATAAGCGATCTTGGACTAGCCGAAGTCTGCTAAGTGTTAGCAGATGCACAAGAGAGGTGCAAGTAGGTTACTTTTAATGGTAAAAGTTATAATATTTCTCAGAGTAGGCTTGGGAGGTTATGACCCAAGGGAAGGCAAAGGTTTTTGATTGGTGTCCCCATGACTTGCCCTTGAAATTACGTGTGTAGTCAAGGGGGTGAGCTGAGGTATGTGAAGTCCCATTTATCCAATGCTCAAACCAATCATATTTTGATTCCCACTGCTTTCTGATCTTAAGCCCAGGAAAATGTTATTAGAGTTTTCGTAGGAGCAGGTTCTATTAGTGTCTTTGTTCATAACCCTGGCTGAGAGACATGGAGACTTAGTCAAATAAGAATTATTTTTCCAGAAGTAAAACTATTACAACTTAGATTTTAATTTGAATTACAAAGCCATTTGGGGGAGAATATTTATTATGTCCCCCTTTTAATAGTTTACTTATAAATGGGAAGTTGCTTTTAATGGGATTCAAGTCAATTTAGGTAAAAAAAAATAGAGAAATTATGAAAGAAAGGTGATGCAGTGGCATTGTTGAAAGCCGCATTTCGCAAAATGAAATGATTTGGAACATGGTATTAAATGAACGGACATGGTAGTAAATGAAATCAAATCACATAGTGAGTGAAAAGGTTATTCCCTTTTTAATCCTCCTTTAGTCCTTATGATGAAGAAGTTTGGTGCTGTCAGGTCTGTAACTAGTTCTTGACATTAGGGTTTCTACCATTTACGAAAGAGAAAATAGCTCTCAGGCATAGAGCATTTGACTGCATTGAGCTAGAAGTAATAACTTTTTTCATTCTAAAAATTTTAACCTTACTTTCTCTATGTGATAAATACTAGCTTTCTATTAGTGTTAGTAACTTAAAGTTTTTTTTTAAAACAAATCTAGTGAAGTAAAAACATGAGGCAAAAAATTGCATGAAGTAAATAATAGCATAGTTGGTATGCGGCCTAAGGAAATATTGTAAAAGAGGTATGCGAAAGAACAAAATTTGAGGAATTAATATTTAAACAGATTTTATACTAACCTAAAGAAAAGCAGGAACCTTGTTTCTATCACTTTCTACATTCTTGCTCCAAGCTAGACTTGAATTTAATGCCACACTTTATTCCACCGTCTACCCATCTGGAAAACCTTCCCCATTTTCATCTAGCTAAATCCTACTTACCTTTCAAAACCCTACCTCTTCTCGCATGAAATATCCCTCAATTGACCTATTTAGGAATGACCACTCTAACTTGAAATTAATTCTGAATATCTGTTGTGTGTACATATTAAACGTGGACACTTCTAATATACTTTTTAATATTTAAACTACCTTTACATACAGATATCCAACGTGTAAACTTACCAAGATAGAACAATATGTCTCATTGCTCCTTGGATTTTCCTCATATCCCTCAGAGCCTATTACTATGTATGGAAAGTAGCAGGTGCCCAATAAGTATCTGTCATGTGACTGTCCAACTCACTGTTAGACAAGCCTCTTCTTTGCTCTATGCATATAGTAAAGACCGTTTGTTCATTTCACACGTCATTGCACTCCTACACTATGTCAGCATACTGAGGCCCCTCCCACCCCGCCTCTTTTTCCAGGAACTCATGGTCTAGTGGGAAGTGAGGCATATAGATGGGACAACTTCTAGTACAGCAAGGTAGGGGCTGAAGGTCCAGGGTCAGGGAGTAGCTCCCTCTGACCAAAGGAGTCAGGGAAGGCTTCAGGAAAAGAGGAGATATTTGAAATTGGCCTTGAAGCATGTATAGGAGCTTGCCAGGTGAAGGTGGTGGGAAGGCTGGCTAGGAGGCAATAGAGGAAGGAGGGGCATTCCAGGCAGAAAGAAGTCAAAGCACAAAGGTCTAGTGTCATGGTAGGGTCAGGGATATTTTCACTTAATAAACATCGTGAACATTTAAGAGATAATTATACTTATATGTAACTGAGAGAAGACAGCTGGATAAATCCTTCTATTGCTCTATAATGATACAGATAAATTAGTATTTGTGATCCAGATTTTTGAAACTGGCAAAGAAGAGAGCTAAGCTTATTTTTTTAAAGTGTCTTCTCTTTAGGTATCTTTTTTTGAATAGGGAAATCGTTTAACGGCACATTTTTTGATCACCTATTTTTTTTCACTTTGAGTGCTGGATCAAATGCAGTTCATTTTACTGTGGCCAAGTCAGTTTCATTTCCCTATTTATGCATATGCTGTGCTTTTAGTTCTGCTTCTCAGGTAGAGGAAATTCTCTATGTAATCCTGTTTATCTGTATATGTACATATATATGTACATATTTTTAAACTCATCATATTTTATTGAGAAGTTGATAATAAATTATATAACATCATGGTCTTAACCAACCAACTCAACTTAAAGATCAAATGCATAATTAACGGCCATGGTTAAAATCAGTATTGACAGGACAGAAAACAATCCTGTGATGAAATCATTGGTAGGGGTCCTCCCTTCCCCTGAGTAACTGATTTTGCAAATGACACATCACAATAGCTAATGGGTACCAGGGATCTGGGAAAAGCAGAATCATGAAAAAGCTGCTGTTAATGCTTTCTTGATCAGGCTGCATTTGGAAGCCGCATCACTGTAAGAGGTGAAGGGCTGAGAACACGAATCTATTAGAAAACAATACAACCCACGTGGAGATCTGCACCCGAGGAGCTACTGTGGATATTCGTGAATGCATTTGCAATTTTTTGTCTCAACACACAATGTAAAATTTGGAAATGGGTACAAGGCCAGTGGTGGGACAGTTTGCTTGTGGTTATTTTAATCCTTCACTCAGAGCTGTGTTGACAAGTCTGAGAGCGGAGATCTCTTTTTCAGCACCTGGCTGGTCTGTTTGATTAGAACCTAAAGAGACTGGTACTTTATTTCCATGAGGAATATTCTGGAACAACTCTGCAGTCAGGGCTGCATGATTACTGAATGGGAGTGTGGGATGCGAGAACGAGCAAAGTCTTACTGCAGCAGGCAGAAGTGTTTCTGCAGCCATGACCAGTGATGGGCGATGGTGACAACTGAAGAGTGAGTATCCGTGTCCTTATCCAGAGCTTGGTAAATTAAGGCAAGGGGCTCACACCCGGGCTCTAATCGTACAGTCGATCTGGGATAGCTTTGTCATCCTTTAGTCACCCTGTCAATGTTCCCCTCTGGAGAAACCCCACAGATGTACTGTCATCTGTGCATATTTGGCTAACATCATGTTGCCTGGCGGAAGGAAAGGCAGACTCTGGGAAGAGAGACAGCTTGCTTTTAAAGACATTTCATGACATTTGCAATGAAAGACCCATGTTGAAGAAGCGAGATTTGCAAGAAATCTGGAGTATACTGAAACTTGAGAGGCTATTGGACTCAATCTTCTCTGTAGGTCCATGCTTCCCCCTCCACCATGCGTCCCGTCCTGGGCCGATGTGGTGTCTTGTTGCTGACTCATCATACCCCCAACTGCAGAGAAGCCACGGCATTGTGTAGCAATGCTTTAGAGGTAATGGGGGTGAACTGTGTCACTTTAATGTCGAAAGACCGAAAGAACCCTTGAAGGCAATTAAACTGTGGTTTTCAAGGACCGTGATGAAATGAGTACCTGCGATGGTGATTATAGTAGAGGGGATCGGATGTTCTCTAGCATGAACTTTCCTGAAGACAGGTTGGCCTGGCAAAAGGACAGGCAGAAAGTCAGCAGACTGGATTGCACTGGTTTGCCAGAAGAGTTTTGTGGAATTAGTAAGCTGAATGTCACCCCCAGATGCACCCAGTGCAAGCAATGTTAGTTTGGGGACTGAGTGGTCAGCGGTCACTGTTATGTAGGTTGAAGAAGTGAGCAAGTAAATAAACGGGGCAGGTGTTCTAGGAGTCCAATCAGATTGTGTGAATAAAGCACACACCCCACAGTAGGGTTGCAGCCAGATTCCTGCAGGTGTCTGAGATGGAGTATCCATGCTCGTCAAGTTCCTGCTTCCAGAGGCATCACGGAACAATGAAAAGCACTCGGTGTGATGACAGGTAGCCTCGTGGTGCCAACAACGTGGCCTTAAGTAGGCCATTCCTCCAGTTACCCCATGTGTGAAATGGAGATAATAGTGCCTGCTCTGTCCATATCACAGGTCTGTGTGAGGGTGAAGCAACATAACATCAGGGAACATGCTTGTTTGTTTCCTTGGCAGTCTGAATGGGAGAAGGTTGTACACACTGGAAGGTTTTACAAGGGTTCACCATTGTCACAGTGACTGGCTGGATTACCTAGTTTAGGGTTTTCATGAAACTCCTGGTTCAACTGACTACCTGCTTTTTGCTTCTACCAAGAGATCCCAGAACCGACCTGGAATCATGAGACTGGGACTGCAAATTCTGCCATATGCTTTCCATCTAAACTTGGGCAAAAGGTGTTTCTTTTCTCTGGGATTCAGTTTTCTCAATTGTACAATGAAGGCAAACTTGAAGGGGATTTGTTTCTCTAACCTATATACTGGAGTGACTAAAGTGTGTTTAACTGTCGGAATTTTCATAGCTTGGCTTCCTTAAAAAGCCATGTGCGTTATGAAGACTCACGTGATGAGCGTAATATGATTGGAAGAGTAACTTTTATTTATTTATTTATTATTATTATTTTTTTTTTGCGGTACGCGGGCCTCTCACTGCTGTGGCCTCTCCCGCTGCGGAGCACAGGCTCCGGACGCGCAGGCTCAGCGGCCATGGCTCACGGGCCCAGATGCTCCGCGGCATGTGGGATCTTCCCAGACCAGGGCACGAACCCATGTCCCCTGCATCGGTAGGCGGACCCTCAACCACTGCGCTACCAGGGAAGCCCCGGGAAGAGTAACTTTTAAAAAGGTATACTGACTGTTACATACTTTTAATTAATTAGGGAACTTTTTTGCTGCCTGTTTGGGGACAGAAGCATGCCTCTATTTTTCCAAATTGAGCCAGAATACTTAATTTTGTTAAAAATATCCAAATTAATGTACTCTAGTTTCCCCCTTCTGGGGTCCTCCTCACTTTTCATTTGACTGGAATTCATACTGATGGCATTTCAGAGACATAGTGAGGCTTTGGATCGAAAAGGGATTGAGATGCAGGTAGGAATATACAAGTTGGGAGAAAGGAACTAAAAGTGCTGGGTTAAGGTAGTCATCACATGGCGTTGGACTTAAAGTTAGGGGGCCGGGCTCTGAGCCCTGGCCGGATGACTGGAGTAGATTGATCACCTCTGAAACTTCATTTCTTCTCCTATAAATGAGAACAAAAGATCTTATTCCATAAGGTTGAGGATTAAATGATATAATGAATAAGAAATACTTTCCAAATTCGAATGAGCTATAATGTATAGGGGGTTATCATGTTATGTGCCTGGAGGGTCAAGGGGGAATTACATCACAGGTCCCAACAAGGGCCTTTCAATGAGGCAAAGTCTGAGAGCAACAGGTGAAGATTTGCAAATTCCAAAAGCACCTCCAGCATTTAATGTCCATCACTAATGACACCTCTGAAATAGAGGTACTGGGTTGTGGACCAAATGACTTTTTCAATTTCCATATATCCTGCTTCAACTTTAGATTTTCACACTTAGCTGCACAAGACTGCATAAAAGCTGCAGGCAAAGTCCAAGAGTTAGATTAATTTTCCTTTACTGCCCCTGCGTCCCAAAGCGTTGACTTCAAAGCCTCAAACTGACTTCAAAGAAAAGCTCTCCAGGCCTTACAGCTGGTTTTCACTGTGTAGACCTAAATTTTAGAACTTTCCCCAGAGGCATCTATAGAGAGTGGATCCCAGGCATTCTGGCCTGGTTCCGGGGAAGAAGGATCATGTAAAGTGAGAGGAACAGGCCAATGTGGAAATTCCCAGAGGGTTCTGCAACTTTCTCTCATTTTAACTGCATCAATTTCAGGTTTTGGGAAGAGGAGGTAAAACAGGAAAATTGCTATTGAAGATTAAGGTTCAAACTATAAGAAAGAGCTTAATGAAGTACATGAAGTAATAGAAAACCTTTGAAAGAAGTGATTCTGTCCTCTTGGATGCGTGATGTGTCCGAGACAGAAAATGTTGGATGTTACTGGTGGGGTATTCTAGAACTTGATACGAACAATTTCTGAGAAAAGAAAATTAGGCTCCCAATACCTAGTTACTAAAAAGGAAGATGTTTCAATGGAAGGAAGGCCCTAAAAGCAAACTCCTGACATATTCAATGATAAAACAGGAAGCTATCCAAACACATAAATGCGTTTTAACAAGGCATTCTACCACTAAAGGTTTTTAGTTAAGGTCTCATTATCAGGCTGCATAGGGCTGAGGGAGCTGTAGATACTATACTATTCCTCAAATGGTTGACTTTTTTTTTTTAATTACTTCAAGGAAGCCATGAAGACTGGCTTGCCAAATTTCTACCTTCCTCAAAGCTCACAAGGATCATTAACTTACTGGGTGATAGAATCAGAATATTTCCAAAAAGATTTCAATAAGTTAAAATGATGGGATGAAAAAAGGAAGATTAAAGTTTTAAAAGTAAATGTAAATTCCTTCACTCGGATTCAAAAATAGCATATTTGGCAGCGCAGAATTTGGAAGACTTGACCTAGGAGAGTGTCAGGTGAATCAGGTTTAAGAAATCCTCTATGAGCACTTGTTCTATTTAATATTTTTATCCTTTTCAATTTCTATGTCTCCGAGAGTCTATGAATCATTTTGTCATTAAATGCCGTGTCTGGAGAGAAGAAGTGGAGGGCAATAGCCCATGTGAAATTGGACGCGTTCAGAAAGTTCCGCTTTGGACGGAATCATGTTGAAACTTCTTGATCATGAGTTTACACTGATGGTGGTTTAAGTTAACGCCACCCCACACCATAACATTTTCAAACTTAGAATGTTTGAAAATATTTCCTTTCTAAATATTTTGTTTAGCTATCTGGTTTCAGAAAAAAATAATTAGAATATAGATATCTGCATAATTATATTGGAAAATGCCACGGCCATTAGGATGGTCTTTAAGGACATCTTCAACCTGCAGCATCAGACAAATCAGGCCTACCATTTGATATGATTCTGAAAGGGTGAGAAAATATTTAGGGTCCAAAGAGAGGATGCTGTAAGGAAATATCTTTCTTCTCTATGTAAGGAAATAGCTTTAGAGTCGTGCTGGCTAAAAAATGCAATCAACAGCGACTGGGTACCATTATGAAATTAAGGGTTTTAAACTTTTTAACTGACATTTTGAGTTTTTACAGAGCACTTTGTAATCCACTGCAAGTGGCAGACATAGTACTCATTACCATGTTAAGAATGCTAAAACTTCGCAGATTGGTGTGGTGGGATGAGGGGAAGGCATGCTTTATCTTCTCCCAGTAGGGCATTATCTATGATTAGGACCCTGAGCTTGGGCCATGGAGTGGGCTTGTATGTCAACTCCTATGTTTCCTTGAGACTAGCAATCGTTTATTTATTCTGGTACTCTCTGGAGCACCTAGCAAGGTACACTCACATCATCAGTGCTATGAGAACATCTGTAAATTGATCAGTGTCAAAATATGACCAATTACAGGTTCTCCACACAAATCTGCTTATAAGTAAACACAGCATACACCTTGTTAATGTGTAAAATGTTAAATGTGTAAACTCAGCAAAAGCACACCATGTGTCACAGCTAAATGTTAATGCAGGGCACATAAGACGTGGTTTTTGTTTGATAATTAAGGGTATTTGGGGGAAAATGAAGAACATTAAAAAACTGTCTTACCATACAGGTATTTTCCTTCATTAAAAGGAAATAAAAATGAGAAATAATTTTTAAAAATGTAAACAACACACGGTACAAGATAAAATTTGGTTCATTAGACTTAAAAAATTCATACCTGTTATTGTGAAGCCACCTAAAAAAGAAAGAAAGAAAGAAATGTTACAATTCATTTCATTTACACTCTAAATCACAAATACCAGTGACATCAGACCGCCTGACAGCCTGTCCAAAGTACAAAAACTTGCCAAATTGTATATACAATTAAGAAAAATATGAAAACATCCATTCATGACTTAATCGCTAATCAATCTTTTAAGACTATGAGCTTTAGTGTACAAATTTAATTCTTGTGCATACCTAAGAAAGCACTGGTTTTGTAAAAGGTCGTACTGAACCCAAAGCAGAATGTAAACTACCCAACCTTCACAAAATTATGAGGCCAATGGCTCTAAACAACAATCTTGCTAATAAATCAGCAGAAATAAAAAATAAGTCAGAAAGCTACCGTAGCACCTGACAGAAATAGAAAATAACCTAGAAAAATGGAAAGGGAATGCAAGAAATGAAACGCTTACCAAGCTCATTCAATAACAGGGCTGTGAAGGAAACAGACAAAGACAAACACAGAATAAGAGACCAGATGAATAATGAAAGTAAGAGGAATGTCAGCAGAAAGAAATCCAGGCAGATCTGATTACGGTGGCAGGGAGCTGCTACTAAAAAATTGGTGCACGCCAAGTTAATGTGGCATTGGGAGTATTTCCAGATGATCCCAGAACTGATTTCTGCAAACGTGTGTGACTGATTCTATATATATAAACAATTCACTTCATATATTATTTCTTGACATTTAAGAAAACATTTCTACCATATGTTTACACACAGTCTATACATCTAGTTTGCCAAATATAGTAGAAATATTTTATGAAGTTAATCCTAAACCTTATTTGAGTGAGCCTTCCTCTTGAAATAAGTGCCTGGCAGTTAGCGAATTCAACATATGGAAGTCTTAAAGCATCCAGGATCTCAGGGATTGTACCTTTCAATGGAAACAGAGAAAACATCTTAGGAAATTCCATTTTGGCCGCCCCGCCCATAAGGAGACTTTGGCCCAAGATGAAGTTCTCTCGCTGGAGGTTCTATTTGCATGATATTTTGGTCAGCAGGGAATGCTTATGTTTTTTAAATCCTCAAAATCTGCGTCCCAGGAATCAGTGCTTATTCGCGTGTCCTTATCTATGACCTGCAGGGTATAATCTGACAACCAGATAGCTTCTTGTGGACACATAATTCCACAGAAACTGACAAGACAGGGAGGGAAGGCCTGGGGCAGTGGGAGGTGGGGTGTGGGGCCTGACATACATAATTTGTCTTTCAGGTTTTGTGCTTTAAACCCAGACTATAGCTGTAGCACTTTATTCTGGTGAAAGCTACCTGACTAAATGTATCAAATAGATTACTTCTAGAGTTGTAGATGGGAAAGTTACAATTACCTTTTCAGGACCAGTTTTCTCTCTACTGGTAGTGGCATTAGAGGATACTTTATAAAAACAAGTTAGTAATTTTATTTATGGTGACACAGATCCACTTGTTGGGTGTCAAAAGCAAATAGTGCTATCAAGGAATTTTAATTTGCTTTTATATGAAGGCATATTTTACCAAAATGACAATTGAAAGAGCTGTATTCAAGATGCTCTTCCTTGAGATGAAAGGCAGTCCTTTGGAGGACTGCATTCAGAAGTAAGTGCTTTTTCCTGTATGTTAATGAGGCATTTTTGATCCCATCTTTGTAAGAAATCGGCACAGTTTTCTAGTGTCTTTTTCTTCCGCCTGCTGTCTGTGGAGCATATTAAATAGGCTGCATTAAAATGGGTCCCCAGTGCTCCTTTCTCCATCATTCCAAAGGCTCCTGTTACCTTTTTGAACATGATTAAGTCAGGACAACTTCGTTTTTGTTTGTTTTCTGATGGACTCTGAGGCCAGTGAGTTCTTACAAAAGTGGGATTAGTTAAATTCCCCCAAATGTTGGGTCTGTATAGGAATTAGTCCTTTGTATTTGATTTTTTTTCTTTACATGTAAAAGTTTACATTTCTTGCAAAGTGGTCACCTAAACATCTATACTGCCTTCATCAATGGTTTAAATGCAATTAATAAGAGCTATTAATAGGTACTATGCTCATTTTATATATATATAATTAAGTGTATACCATTGCTTTTAAAATGACCACTAGGGCTTCCCTGGTGGCGCAGTGGTTGGGAGTCCGCCTGCCAGTGCAGGGGACACGGGTTCGTGCCCCGGTCCGGGAGGATCCCACATGCCGCGGAGCAGCTGGGCCCGTGAGCCATGGCCGCTGAGCCTGCGCTTCCGGAGCCTGTGCTCCGCAACGGGAGAGGCCACAGCAGTGAGAGGCCAGCGTACCGCAAAAAACAAAAACAAACAAACAAAATAAAACAACCACTATTAGAGGGTAATTATGGGACGCCCTCGGAATAATTCAGAATAAAAAAACTATTTTTAAAGCTGATATAAAATTCCTGTCCTTCCTTCTCAACTATAGGCCATATAAAATAGATATAAAATCAAAGACAGCAAAAAATATGGCTTCTTTCTTCAAATAGTTTCTAAAAATATAAACACAAATCAACACAAAAATCTAATTATAAGGATACTGCTGTTTATTTTTTATTTTTAGAAAAAAATTCTATATGTTAGAAATGTGTCAATTCTACAAGAATCAAAAGATTTTGAAGCATAAGACAGGAACGGCTTTAAGTAAGGGCTAAGTTCTTACTGAACTACCATATCCTTCCTACTAAAGAAAATCGATATGACCATGGTTTCATACATATGGTCTCTTTTAAATATCATATCTGATGATATGAAAAATATTTTACCAAAATGAACACTAGGATATTAATGCCACTACTCTTTAAGGATCTTTGTTCTAAGTTTGTTTTTTTTTTTTTTGAAAACTGGCTTCTCTAAATTAGACTAATTATTGAATTCTTCTGAAGTTTCCTATTAGTTGCCATTAGACCCATCTACCATGACTAATAGGCATTAAGTAGTCTCCATCACTAACATTTTAGGGGATATTTAATAGCTAGAATCAAATTTTAGAATGATTCCCGAATAGTGAAAAACTAAACCCAGAAATCATTCTTTTATGTCATCCCTTCTGAATTACAGAAATCTCTTCCAGTATTTCTGGAATCTGGTATCAATCAAGGTGAGCTGGCATTTTCTGAAGAAAAGGGACATTGTTTGGTGCATTTGTGAATATGGGCAGGAAAATGAAATGGCTAAAGCTTCAAAGGAGAGGAAGTATAGTACTTGGAAGCCGAGGAAGAGGAGAGAGTTAAATGTGAGAGTAGGAGACACAGAGAGAAGAGTACAATTTCTCGCTGGTATGTCTTTGTATACTCTCACACCTTTCATTCCTCTTCTTATCCATTTTGGTTCCTCAAGCACAAGGGAGAAACTGCACTCTTTCTCATATTCCTCACGGTCAAATATTCTAATGGTAATGATCTTCCTGTGGGAACACAAGACAAAGGCAAAACAAATGGTTGGAGTCACACGCTCATGCTAGGTGTTCACCAAGCAGCATGTTACTGTGATGTTATGGAAGGAGAACTGGCCACACATGGACCTCCAGGAGTATGTAAAAGGGCATCCAGGTACTCTCAGCTGGCCCCGTTAAGTTTCCTCTAATCCATCATTTTTACAAATTCTTCCTGCTTCAATGAGCAGTCAGGAGGTATCCCAAATTAGGAAGAGAAATCAGAAAGTCGGCTTCATGTGGGTGCAGGAAGCATCAGCACCAACTTTCCCAGGCTCGACTGCACTGACAATGAGTAGCTCAGACTGCCATGTGCAGAGTGGCCCAAACTGGCTGCTGGAGCTCCAGGCTGGGCTCCCTGTGGCCCCAGAGGAGATCTATGCCCCGTTACATAGGTGGAGGGATGTGTGCATTGTAAGTCACGTTCTGGAGAGTGCAGGCATCCAGGGGTGGCACAGGCCAGCAGAAGCTGTTGGGCTCAGCCCTGGAGCAGTTCCCCCACCTTTCTTCTCACTCATCTCCACCAAGCGGGGCTCGCCAATCTCAAGGAGGAAGGTCTTGTTTTTCTCATACTCCTCATCATCAATTACCTTGACTGATATTGTTTTGCTGAAACAGAGAAGAATAGAAATTGACGAACAAGGGGAATAGGAAATAGGAGAGAAGGAACATAGAGAAGAGGAAAGCAAGGTTAACGAGTGGCACTTCCAGACAAATGGCAACTGAGAAACTTCTGGACCGTGAGACTGTCCTTCCAGAATGGGTGTGGGATGGGTCTGAGAGAGTGGAAAGGTCACCCAATGCACAGCTGCCCTGCCCAGGACCACAGAATTGTTTCAGCCAAAATACAGCATTCATACTACTAGGTTTATCATCATCATGGGAAGCAGAAAAACATAGATCACAATAATAAGAAAAGAAAAATAGATTTATTTAGTAAATGCCTTAACCACAGGATTGTCTGAGCTGTGCTCTGGAATTCAACCCTTTGAAACAAATCAGTAAACCACATCAAAATATGAACAGAGGTTATATCTGAGTAACGGGCATAAGGGTCATTTCTGGGGGCCTTCATTCTGCTTTACTGTATTTCCAAACATAACATTTTTACCATAAAATTTTATTAAAATAATAAATGCATAAGAGCATCACAAAATAAAATAAAAGTCTTTTATCTTACCCCACCCAATGTCCTAGACTCAAACTCTTTTTCAGGTGAGTCAGATTTTCCACCTAGATCACAAGGGGAAGTTGTTCATGTTTTGTTTGTCTTTCTAAAGATGGAAGCCTCCTAAGGTGGGGGTGGGGAGTCATGATGTTCTAGTTATTTTCTTCCCTCCCAAAGCTGACCTTCAACTTTGACAAAATACACTCTACCCTACTTTCGAACTCCACCGATACACCAAGGCATTTCATTAAGAATTCTTCCTGTAATCCATCCTTTAGAGCTTCTTGCCTTATCCTGTGGTTGTGATTGACAGGTAGGTAGGACAAATGCAAATATTATGCAAATCTCAACTCCCCACAAGACCTGATGACTCTGAAAAGAAATTTAATGTTACCTTCTAATTAATGAGGGCTTAATCACTTCATGTATTACAACTTATTCAGAGCCCCCAAACACTTGTTTGTCCGTTGAAAATATTCTTTTTGTTCAGTACCATTGGCCAAGAACATTTCTGACTAAAGGTTTTTTTTTTTTTTTTTTTTTTTTTTGCGGTACGTGGGCCTCTCACTGTTGTGGCCTCTCCCGTTGAGGAGCACAGGCTCCGGACGCGCAGGCTCAGCGGCCATGGCTCACGGGCCCAGCCGCTCCGCGGCACGTGGGATCTTCCTGGACCGGGACACGAACCCATGTCCCCTGCATCAGCAGGCGGACTCTCAACCACTGCGCCACCAGGGAAGCCCTGACTAAAGGTTTTAAAACAATGACTTCATAAAGACACACAGTTTTAATGTCATGGACATTATTTAGTTTTGGTGGAATTTTCTAGGTCTTCTGGAAGGAAATTAGTCTATAACCTTTTTTTTTTTTCAATATTGATCAAAGCCCTCAAGTTTCATTTAGACCTATGCAAGCCAAAGAGCACCAGTCTTCTTTTCTTGTATGAAGGAGAATAAAGGTAGAAGTTGCTTTTAATTCTCTGAATTTCCCAGCCCCTAATGCTAAGTGAGATCAAATGATTGCTTCTGATTCTGGGGAGCCTCATAACCTCCTCGCTGCTCCTCAGCTAAAGAACATCCCCCATAGCGCTCACATCCCCATTTCTCACTACTAAGGGGTTGGAGCGCATGACGGTGCCTTTCTATCTCAGCTCTGTCCTCAAAGGCCAGATGAGCAGCTGTCAATGACTAAAGCAATAATCATTTTTTAAGAGCAATTAGATACTTACAAAACTACCAACAGTACGACAAAAGTCCAACCACATGTGTATAGTGAACAGTTCCTGTCTAACTTCTAGAACTATTTTTCTGGAATTCACCCATTTACTTTATATATACATATATATATAAGTACCCTGGTGTAGTCAGGGCAGGCTGTATATATATGTACAGCCTGCCCTGACTACACCAGGATATCTGATCATTCCTCAATATCCAAAAAACACAAAATGTTAGAGAAAGCGCAAGAAGATGTAAGAAATGATATGTGTGTTTTTAATTTCAGAACTGAACTTGATGTTATAAGTGAGATCAAATTTACTCTTCAGAAACCTGCCAAATGTCTACCCTCTTTGTCATGCAACTTATGTGTTTAGGTATTAATTTCCATCTTACTGCCTTGTAATCATAAATTATACTTGTACCTCTCTGCTAAAGTCACCAGCATAATATGACCATGGGTGGGAAAACATTGGTGGGCATTAGAAGGGCCCTGCTATCGTCTTCTGGCCCCAGTGGCCCCAAATTCATAATCAAGGCACTTCATGGTAGGGTACATGTTGCAATGCTCTTGCATATATTACTTTAAAACATTTGACTTATCTTTTTCCATCTTGTACTTCCAATCTATCTCACATCTCATATTTTATTAGATTGTAGAAATGAAGAAAGCACAGTGGAGATGGTTGTAGTAGTCTTGCTAATAGGGCGAGCATTTGTTTAGGAAAGGCTCCCAGTTTCATTCCCAAAGGGCAACATGACCACTTATTCACAAATAAATAGAAAAACCCAAATAACATAGTGTTTCTTATCCTTGGTGAAGTTAATCTGCTATAGGTTTATTTTCTACATTCTGAGTAGCTGATTAATGTGAGAAATATAGGGTCCCACCCAATTTGTTTGTATAATAAAATAAGCACATAAAATTTATCAGCAGACTATCGCTATTCACTGGGATCATAATCCTTAGAAAACGTTTCAGTACTGGATAACTATGACACTGGAAATTCAACTTACGAAGGGAAAGAAAACAGTACCTCTGTAGGTACTTGGCAAAGATGCCTAAAATGAATGGGATTTGCATAATGGCATATTATTTCAAAATCATTAGTAATACAATCAGTAGTGCCCTTGACAGGAGGAGCCATTAAATTATATATTGAGTTTGCTTCTCTTGCACAGTAAAGCTATTAATAGGAAACTTGATGATTAAAGGACAATTCAGTCAATTTAAAGAGGCAAGATAAAGTCAATCATTATGAATTAGCCCTCTGAATCAAGAGGCAAAAATCAGAAGGGACTGGTAATGTTCACTTTTTGCTTCAGAACAGAACTATTCCTCCCCTTAGCAAAGGTGGAGAAGGTGAAATTAACCTATATAAATTTTAAAGGATCATATCCTTGCGATGTCTTTTGCTCACTTTCCAGAGCCTAACTAATACAGGAAAGGGACTGTCATTGCTTCTTCCATCACTGGGGATGTTACAGGAGATGGCGTTTATCTGGTGAAGAACGCAGTTCCACTAGCTTGATAATCAGCAGAAGTATACCTCTCTGTTCCTCACAGTTCTGCAGTGGAAATTATATCTCAAGGACTGAAGGGATCTTAAAGGTCCTCCAGTTTGCCCCCCATTGCCACACCGATTCCCACATTCACAGGGCTTTTGCACTGTCCTAAAGACTCCCTCTCTCTGAGAACACAGATTCATGTTGTGTTGTACTTTGCTTCCATTTACCAATGGGAAGCAGTCAGATAGCTGTTGTTCTTTCTTTTTTTTTAACTGAAGTATAGTTAATTTACAATGTTGTGTTAGTTTCAAGCATACAGCAAAGTGATTCAGTTATACATATATACATATATATATTCTTTTTCAGATCCTTATATATATGTGTGTGTGTATATACATATATATATAAACATGTTCTTTTTCAGATTCTTTTCCATTATAGGTTATTACAAGATATTGAGTATAGTTCCCTGTGCAATACAGTAGTGTTGTTACTTCTTTAAATTAACAGGTTAACCAAGACAAGATTGGAATAGTCAGGCAGGCCCAGCCCTTCACCTAACAACAACCCCTGCACTATTATTATACTGATAAGGAACAGATAGAAAACTGTGTCATGCAATTTTCAGCTACCGTAATTATGATGAAGAAGGTAAGGAGAATTTCTCACTTGATCTTTTTTACATCACTTTAAAGTTGAAGAGTATACTATAACAATTATGTTTCCTAGAAACTAGCAACGAGTTACAAATCTCATGATAACATTAAAACATTAAATAATTTGTCAGGATGGCCAAAATTTTTATGCATATACATTTTGGATCCACTTCTAGAAAAAAAAAAAGCATTTGGTTAAGAAAGATCAATTTATTTAGTGGAAAAATACAGGTTGTTCCTTTTGATTTTTGCAGTGCCTTTCCTTTGATGATACTAAGCCCACATCTATACTTTATTTCCAAGTCTCTCTCTTATCTGATGGGTCTCAAAGGACCAAACATCTTCAAACATTCTAGTAAGGAGTTCTTATATCAGGTGGTGACTCAGGTAAACTGTGAGAAAGAAGAGAAAGACATGGTGTTACTAGTGGGAGCTAAAAAAGAAAATCTCTTCAAAATACATTCTAATCTCTCATTATTAAGCCAAAGTCCTATCAGTCTCTTCAAATTTCAGCCTCAATTAGTCCTTCTGTGGTTTCTTTTCCCTAAGACCGCTCTTGATATTGGGAGACGTGAGGAAAAGAGTTGGAGGATGAAAAAGAAGACTCTTTCTAAATCCTCATAAAATAAAAAAGATTTTAGTGAGGATTTCACACCTGTAGATGCTACAATGTCTCTTTTAAAATTTATTTGATTTTTAAGATTTAGCCTCTTTTTAGGCGTACTCAGGGGTCAATGGACTGATGGGCATTTTGCATTTTTTAGTTCACCAATCAATCTTCAGAGCAGCCCTGGAAGCGACTTCTACAACTTGTACAATTCAGAGGAAACAATGACTCAGAGAAGTTAAGTAACTTCCAAGGTCACAGAGCGAGACTCCTGTAACTGGCTCCAAAGACCAACATCTTTCAATTATGTGACCCACGCAGTCCTTATTCATTCAGCTGTGCAGTAGTTTTATGACCACTTTAAAAGATCTGAATCATTATTTTGAAGTAATATACAGGTTTATTGTTTAATCTTTATGTTAACAAAGACTACCTGGATGAGCAACGATAGATTTTCAATTCTATTTTTAAAAGGAGTGCAGCACATATTACATTCGATGGCAGCTGTCATGAAAAGGCAAATCCTTGAGGCGATAAAGGTCCTGTTAGGATTAACTGAAAAGCACCACGAACACACGAGGGCTCCCCAACTCTGAGGAATACGAGCAACCGACCAGGAGCCTTGGCTTCACCTGGAGGCCTGTCAGAAACGCGGGATCTCAGGGCCCACCCCAGACCCACCAAATTGCATCTGCATTTTATCAAGATCCCCAGATGACGCGGATGCAAGCAAAAGTTTGAGAAGCGCTGATCTCGACAGGATAAAGGGTTCTTTCATTACAGATAATAAATGAAGAGGCTGGTGGTAATTGGGCTCATGTTTTGGAACTGTCTGCATATTTGAATCACGTGTGCAGCTTTGAAAACTCTAAATGCCTGGGCTCGGCACACTCCGGATCGGTGAGATGAATGTCTCTGGTTTTGGGGCCTCGGCACGAATACAGTTCTACAAAGTTTTTCAAGGGATTCTAATAATGTGGCTGGGAGCTGGCTAATGGAGAATCAGCATGTCTGGCCAGACGTTTAGAAGAATGTATTAAATAAGGAATAGGTAGCATTGTGAGGAAGTAAGGGTCAAAGCTAAATTTTAGATCTAATTAGTTATCTAGGCTGAAGCATGGGAGAGACATTTAACTTTGTCCTTCACTGGTATTCTTTTCTGGATTATAGAGAGCACATAAAGTTGTCGTTTTCTCCTCTCAGGAAATGCTGGTCTCCACAAGCAAACTTAATAGTTACACATGAGAAAACACCTTTAGCCTCTGGGCAGCAGAGTGATTTCCTTCTCAGAGAGATAAGAATTCTGGTGCTAGGTTTTTAGACAACAGAGGTTCTATTTGGAGAACAGAAGAACTAAGGGTTTCATTTGCCACAGAAGACAGTAATTAATGTCTTATATTCTTTCTCTCAGAGAGCCTCTGAGCCATGTCAGTCAAAGGCCATGTCTGTGGAACTGGAAACTTTCCACCTGGAAGCCACCACATTCAGACTCAAGAAAGAAGTGACCCAGGACCGACCTCATCTGAAGGGAAAATATCTGGCAATTTCTCTGATCACAGAGTGATGTCATCAGGTAAGGCAAGTTTGAAATGGAATCCCCAGTACACCTGATGTTAAAAGCTTCAGGATAAACTCCTCTTACTCAAAAAAGACAAATAAACCAACTTAAAATGCGCAAAGGATCTGAACAGACTTTTCTCCATAGAAAGTAAACCAACGGCCAATAAGTACATGAGACGCTCAGCATCATTTTTTATCAGGGAAATGCAAATCAAAACCACAATGAGACGCCACTTCACCCCCACCAAGATAGCTATAATCAGAAAAACAGATAATAGTATGTGCTATATGGAGAATGTAGAGGAACTGGAACTCTCTTACATTGCTGGTGGAAATGTTAAATGGTATAGAGGCTTTGGAAAAGTCTGGCAGTTCCTCAGAAGTTTAAAAATCAGGTTACCATATGACCCAGCAATTCCACTTCTAGGTGGAACTCAAGAGATTTAAAAACATATGTCTACACAAAAACTTATACATGAATGATTACAGCGGCATTACTGATAATAGCCCAAAGCTGGAAACAACCTAAATGTCTGTCGGCTGATGAATGGATAATCAAAATGTGATACCTCCACATAATGGAATATTATTCAGCAATAAAAAGGAATGAATTTCTGATACAGGCTACTAAAAAGTAGCGTTACTATGTCACCCCCAAACATACTGCTTTGGTATAGTGATTATTTTGAGCTGGGGGTACGTAAAAATAGCAAACGCAGGGAGACGCTGTCTCTGAACTTCTCCCATCTGCCTAAAGACAGATGTTCCAAAAGGAACTCAAATGTCATAAATTCCCTCCCTGAGAATTTCATCAACCAGGGAAAGTGACTCTTATCACAGGAGAGGAGACTAGAAGTAGACACCAGGCAAACGTTGTCACAAACTGTCATATCTCCCATCTTTTCTTCTAAGGGTCCATTCATCTTTCCTAAAAATCATGTACTCTCCCCTAAGAAGCCAATATCCTCTCTCCCCGAGCCCTATTAGGACAGTATTCAAGCTTACATTTAAGCCACCTCAGAGAATGACTCATTTTTCCCTGGGTATCTCCCATGTACACATGTTAACAAACTTGTTTGTTTTTCTCTTGTTAATCTGTCTTTTATTACATGATCTCAGCCAAGAACTCTGAAGAGTAGAGGGAAAATTATTCTTCCTCCCCTGCACTTTGACATGGATGAACCTTGAAAACATTATGCTAAAGTGAAAGAAGCCAGACACAACTGTTCAGACATTGTATGATTCTATTTATATGAAACGTCCAGAATAGACAAATCCGTAGAGACAGGAAGTAAATTAGTGGTTGCCTAGGGCTGGGGATTGGGGGATAAATAGGGGTGACTGCTCATGGGCATGGGATTTCGTTTGGGGGTGATGGAAATATTCTAAAATCGATTATAGCAATGGTTGCACAATTCTGAGACTATAATAAAACCCACTGAATTGCGTATTTTAAATGGGTGAATTCTCTGGTATGTGAATTATATCTCAATAAAGCTGTTATTACAAAACACAACAGCAACGACAAACAAACTTCAGCATAAAATCGTAGTCTAGAAAAAGCTGTTTCCTTGGGTAAGAAAAGGTTGTGAGAATGTTTGGGGTGAATTTTCAGTTAGAAGTTTCAAATTTTGTTAGTACTGCCAAACAGAAAACTGGGGTGCTGCATGGCCCTGAGACAGTGAAAACCATCTGCATCAAAGCTAAGTGCCCTTGCTGTGACGGCTAGCTCCGCCACCCCTCAATCCCTCCCTCTCCCCAGGCAGAACACGCACTTGCCTCCTTCAGGATCAAGGGCTGTTGATGTCGTGCTTTGACAGGCTAAGCATTTCTGGTGGATGTTACCTCAGGCCTGGCTTCCTTGGCAGGTTTCTTTTTCCCAGAGTACAAAGTCTTATGAAAAAATCAGAAGCAGCACTTCCTTCATGGCATTCATTTAAAAGGAAAGGAAAGGACTCTAATCGTGGGTTATGCCTGCTGCCCTTGCAAAGCAAACAGTTCTCTTCACACCACCTAGGGCATTATCCAGTGCTCTTTTCGGCATTGATTTCTCTCTACCAACAAGGAAAGATATGCTTGCTATGCGTTGCCTTTGCATCGCTTGGCTTAAATTCCTGGCCCATTTTAAGCTTTTTTTTTCCCTTCAAAAATTGACTTTGTGGGCTTCCCTGGTGCGCAGTGGTTGAGAGTCCGCCTGCTGATGCAGGGGACACGGGTTCGTGCCCCGGTCTGGGAAGATCCCACATGCCGCGGAGCGGCTGGGCCCGTGAGCCATGGCCGCTGAGCCTGCGCTGCCGGAGCCTGTGCTCCGCAACGGGAGAGGCCACAACAGTGAGAGGCCCGCGTACCGCAAAAAAAAAAAAAAAAAAATTGACTTTGTGAGTTGCTTGGTGATTAGGGAAAGAAAGGGGTAGTCAGAGAAGACCGACACATATATTCTCAACATTTTCCATAAGTGACCCCAAACAATTCCCCCCCAATTAACATTTTAAATAGGATAAGAACAGACTGCTTTTCATATTATTTCTAATAATACTTTTACATCCTTTTCAGATTATTGGTGAGGAACTCTTGGCATGACTTCACTTGGGAGTTTGTTTAAGGTTCCATTCTAAGACGGTCATAGAAGAGGGACTAGATCATGACTTAAATCTACTGTTTCCTTCATTGAACTGTCCAGGGCACCAAACTAGGACTCAAATTACCCTGGATTTGTATCTTGACTCTGTCACTTTCTAGCTGAGCTATGTGGGCCAGTTCTGGCATCTTTCTAGACCTTAGTGTTATCATCTATCAAATGGGGATAAGGAAACTCACTTCGCAGTGACTATAATCTTCACAGTGTCGTGATGATCAGATAATGGGTGTCATCATTCAACAACTGTGGATAATAAAACTTCACACGTGATTGCAAAGGTCAAATAATATAATGCATGCAAAACCATTCTGCAAAGGACTATAAGATGTTAGGAAGAGTTGTTATTAGTTGAAAAGGAGTGGTTTACTTCATAGTTTTTACTTGCTCCTTCACCCAGTCACCCAAAGGGGCAGCTGGCAGGTGAGAGGTGGAGGTCAGAAAATACTCAATGGAGTAATGGGCAATACCCTCAAATTCACTCTCAGATGTAGCTTGGGACCACATCTCACATAATGGACTTTCCAGGTGCAGAACTCTAAACTTAAAGATGCAAAACGCATAAGAAGTACTGGCACATATCCGGAGAAAATTCTATCTCGAAAAGATACATGCACCCCAATATTTATAGCAGCACTATTTACAATAGCCAAGACATGGTAGCAACCTAAATGTCCATTGACAGATGAATGGATAAGGAAGATGTATATACAATGGAATATTACTCAGCCATAGAAAAGAATGAAATATTGCCATTTGCAACAACATGGGTGGACCTGGAGAATATCATATACTAAGTGAAGTAAGTCAGACAGAGACAAATATCATGGGATATCACTTATATGTGGAATGTAAGATATGATACAAATGAACTTATTTATAAAACAGAAACAGACTCACAGATAGAGGAAACAAATTTATGGTTACCAAAGGGGAAAAGAGGGGAGGTATCAATTAGGAGTTTGGGATTAGAAGATTCAAACTACTATATATAAAACAAACAACAAGGTTCTACTGTGTAGCACAGGGAACTATATTCAATATCTTGTAATACACTATAATGGAAAAGAATCTGGAAAAGAATATATATATACATATAACTGAATCACTTTGCTGTATACCAGAAACGAACACAACCTTCCAAATCGGCTACAATTAAATAAAGAGAAATACTGGTTAGCTTCCCAGTCCCAGCCCTGACAGGTGTCCACTCACCACATTAGCTGGATACACAAAGGGGACAGAAGTTGTACTTTTCCTGGAGCTCCTGGTATGAAGCAGAGCCTGACAAATCCGGATGGTACTATTCTTTAATTTAAATAGACTCCGAAGATGAGAGTTGCTAAAGTAGCTGAATCAAAGTAATTCTCCAGGAGGACTTGTCATCCGTGCACTGATCTCTTTGCATTATCAAGTGGTAACTGAAATCATTGCTTCAAGCAGAGCAAGGACCAGGGACAGCTAAAATCCTGCTGCTCTCTGGGGCATACCAGAGGGCAGTGTCACAGAGCACTGGAGTAGGGATTGTCCAGCAGAACCTTGCTTTTGAATCTGAATGGCAACCAATTCATTTGTTCAAATGCAAAATAGGAACAAGTGTAATTCTTTTTCGATCTCTCTCTTTTTAGCAATCAATTGTCAGCTTTAGAGCTACCTTCCCATCCTTAGAAGACATGCTGGTTGACCACTTGAAAGAGACACTGCAGAGATCCTAGAGTTATTGTTCCAATAAGTAATATGCTGAGAACTCTGGCAGCCAACACCCTCCCCAAAAGGTTCTATCCTATGATGGTATGCTAATATGGAAATCACAAGAGTAAAGTTTGCGAAGAGAAAATGATATGGATGTATTTTAAAATGTCCATAATTTTGTGATGTATAAAATGTATACCTTACCATTGCTTTATTTCCCTGCAGCTAATATATACTTCAGTCTTAAGAAGGCTAAATTAATAAGGATCCCGGGTTTGTTACCTACATGTGCACGCTGAGACGATTTGTCAATTTAGTGAAAAACAAAGTGGATCAAGCATTGGGCACCATGTTGAAATACATCAAAATGGATCTTAGTCTTATTGTTTAATAATACTGACATTGTGCAAGTTCCATGAGAGAGGCACTTTTAACAAAATGATGGAGGATTCTCACCAACTTTTAAACTGATTCCTTAATTTGTTAGGATTGTTTGTAATCTGAGATCTTCACTGTATTCCTTAAAGGGAACAAAAAAGGTCAAATTCTCTAGAAAAAGTTGTTTTAACAAATTTCTCAAGGTTGAGGATAACGTTAGGAGTACCTTGGGGCACCGAGTATCTTTTCTACAAACTGAACACATAAAACATTTTAGTTCAGTTTTAGAAACTTCTGTTAAATTCTCAATTTGCCACTGCCCTTTATAAGAATTTGAAATTAGATGAAATTGTTGCTGTTGAATTTCAAAGAAACAGTTGGTTTTCCATGCTTTTCAAAAGCTCTCTTCATCTTGAACATTTTCAACATTCCTGGGTTGTCATTAGACTCTCTCCAGAGATTACTTATACCTTTGGTCCTTCCTCCTTTGTCAAGATTCTTTGTTCAAAGTAAAGAGTTTCCCTGGAAAGCAATGGAAAGATTTCACTCTTAGAACATTATAGGACAGCAGCTAGAATATGCTGAAAGCATCTCTATCCAAAAGAGGCCAGCTTTAAAAATAGAACACCAAGAAATAAAGCTGGGCTTTCTTAAGGTTTTTAATCCATATCCTCTTTCTCTTTTCCTTCCTTCCCTCCCTTTCTCCAAAGCCACAAAGTATTCAATGGCAAATCAATCTCTCTCTGCATGCATTTGTATAAAATATTCTGAAAGACAGGATGCCAGGAATTTTCTTGAACATAACTAAATAAATCAATAATTAATGAATTGATGCTGATTTTTATATCTCACATTTCTATTCCATGTCTAATATTTTATTGGTATTCTACATTAGATTAAGCAATCAGTTCTTATGTCTTCATACTATTGTAGGGGTTCAGAATGAGCCTCCCCACTGTTGCATGAGGATTACTTTCAGCTAAAGGCAATCAAGACCCTGTGGATTCAAGAGAAACTACTGTCCCTCCATTAACTACCTAGAAGAAATTAAATTGGCGATTTTTCCCAGAAAAAGAGATAAATTTTATCTAAGTGGTGTTATGTGTGTGGCAGGGCAAACATCTAATTACCAAACATCTGTTCTTCTCCTTACAGTCCTATGAATGACCCTCCTGACCTTGGAAGCCCCGGGTCCAGCTCCTATTCCTTAATTCAGGATGGCATTTATCTCATTTAACCTTTCTGCTTCTGAACCTCTCATGTATACGGGATCTCTGACCCTCTCATGCATGTTGGGTTCCTGTATGTATGAAATTAAATTTAATTTTCTCCTGTTAATCTGTCTCACGTCAATTTAATTCTTAGACGAGCCAGAAGAACCTAGAAGGGTAGAGGAAAATTTTTATTCTCCCTGACACTATCTATTCTATAAATATGTTTGGATTTTAATTTTGTATTTCACAGTGGAGGCCTATGGTTTACAGAAAAAAAAAAAAAATTTACTTACCCAGTGGGCATAAGGTTGGAAAGACAGATTGGGTTCAGGTTTCTTTATCCTGAAGGTGTTATGAAGAAAGCTCTCCAGGAAGTCTATTAAGCTATTCCAATGCTAATTTACTTCCATAAATAACAGAATTATTAAGACTAATCAGGTCCCTGTAACCATGACCATGGCTCTGAGTGGTTCCACAATACTGGTGGGGAAAAATGACCTCCTAAAATGCTGTCTTAGGAAAGGGACTCAGGTTGCAAAATTCTTATTCTGTCATTTACTATATGAACCTGTACGAGTTACTTCCTCTTCCTAAGGCTACTGCACTGTAAACGGGTTATAAAAATGGTATTTATCTCTGACTGCTGCAAATAAATCGTGATAACATATATAAGGTGCTTAACACAGAGCCTGGCATATATTAAGTGCTAAATGAATATCAACTAGGTCTACTATGACCACGAGCAATATTGTGTTAAGAGCTGAGACTCTTGGGATTGAACTGCCTGTAAGTCGTGCAAATGAATTAATCTATGCCTTAGTTTCCTCATCAGTAAAAATAAAATAATTACATCTATATCATGAGGTTGTTCAGGGGATTATATGGGAAAACAGAACAGGACATGGCACACGGGAAGCACTCAATCAGTAGTGGTTATCATAATTACTGTTACAAAACGCAAGGAAGAAAGGGACTAGGGACTAAAGCATTTCAGTAAAGCTACTATCAAGGGGTAGGTTAGTAGAAATCAATACCACAGATTTTTTTTAAATCAAATTTTCAGTGTATATCTTTGGCATTTGCTTTCCCTGATAAACCAGGCAAAACTTGATTCTGACCCTATTCATGTGAAACATCATAAATTGGCAGAATGAACAAGTTAGTATTAGCCAGTCTGTACTTCATGGGCTCTTTTCCACTAAATACAATTCAAGTAATATAAATTGCTTTCAGATCATTTTTGTGTTATTTTTCTAAAAGTGTTTTTCCTGCTTGTTAACATCATACTTATTCACCGTTGAGAATCTGACAAATGCAGAAATGAAGCAAAAGAAATAATAATCACCCATAAGCCTGCCACTAGCGATTACCATTTAACATTTCAAAATGTTCGCGTTTAGCTTTTAAAATACACAAGTGCATAATTTGGACCACACTGTGTGTGTATGTATGTGTGGGTGTGTATGTATGTGTGGGTGTGTATGTATGTGTGGGTGTGTATAAATAAAATTTGGTGTCATGATTTTTCACTTCATGTTATATTTTGGACACTTCCCATGACATAAAAAAGTATAAAAACTCTCCTTTAAAATGGCACAAGATGTTCTATGAAATGTCTTCACAATAATGTAATTAACTATATTTTTTACAGTTATATGTGATAATGAATCATAATAGTAATGGACTGTGGGCCATTCATTTTTTTCTCTCTACTGTCCCTATCTAAACAGACTGATCTATATTTTAGTAAGGGGGTGGGAAATAACTAAAACACACCAAAAATATTATGAACTTTTGGCGCTTTCTTATGGATGAGCTACTGGGATTAGGTCTCTTAGAGCTGAAGGTTTATTTTCCCTACAATCCTCCTTACATGCTTAGGCCCTATCCTGGACTCCTGACCTAGATGGTAACTGCCTTCTTCTAGTTCTTCTATTGGTCTTTATAGAAGTTCTTGTCTGAATTCTGCCCTATGGAAAATGTATACATCCATTTTTAAAAGGAGAACTTCTCTCCTTGGTCATTCCTAACCTTTTAGCCAGTTTTGTTGAAACAATTTTCAAGTATCACCTGCCAATGTTGCTTCCCTAGAAGGCCATTCTGGCTACCTTGCTAAGCTTCCACTGATTATGTAACACATAGTTCCTCATGCTAAATCACTCACAAAAACCAATGATTAGTGTCCTTCTACTAATCACCCATTCCAGGTCTGTCATCAAAATAGCATCCGTCATTCTCCATTCAAATTCAGCCCCTGCCCTCCCAAACGCTCCACTCTCCAGTCTAGAAGAGTCTCTCAAACCCTGGTCATAGAAATCTGCTGGTTCATCTCTCACTATACAGATGAGCGAACTGAAACTCACCGAAATTAGCCCACACCTCAAAGCTGGTGGACGCCGGAATCAGGATTAAAACTCCTCTTCGGACTCTAAATCCACGTCTGGTATTTGTTTCCTCTGCAATTACCCTAGTGTTCTTCTTCTTGGGTGTTGCTGAAATCCATTTCACCACTCTTCATAGAAAACTTTTCCTTTCCCATCTCTTTTTTTTTGAGTTTTTGTTTTTGTTTTTTTTTTTTTTTGCGGTACGCGGGCCTCTCACCGCTGTGGCCTCTCCCGTTGCGGAGCACAGGCTCCGGACGCGCAGGCTCAGTGGCCATGGCTCACGGGCCCAGCCGCTCCGCGGCATGTGGGATCTTCCCGAACCGGGGCACGAACACGCATCCCCTGTGCATCGGCAGGCGGACTCTCAACCACTGCGCCACCAGGGAAGCCCTCCCATCTCTTTTTAATGAAGTAAAAACTGATGCTGATAACAGAAGGAGATGCATGACTTTCTTTGTTAACTCATTGCCTTTTCATCGTTGCCCATCTTGCTGACGGATGCTTTATAAATTAAACAGCCCATACGATGGAAACACAGACCTTCTTTAGTGAGGATGGCCAAACAGAGTCATGACCTGGTGAGTCTCTGACATGAAAACAATCTACAACATCCACAGAAACACTAAATAAAGAATAAATAAAAACTAACCCCTAGTCTTATTTGTATCCCAAGTCTTCTGGGCACCATGTTTAGCAGTTATCCATCTTTGCATTTTTCTCTCTTTCCTTCCTTCTTCAACCAGAGCCATGGTGTGTCCCTATCAACCACTAGATAAGGAACCTGACAATCTATCTGTACTGAGATGAGAATGGTGGATAATTGTGTGTATGTTTTTCATTTTCAATGTACTTCTAATTTTAAAGAGACCCCGTTTGCTTAATTCAAAGGGAGTAATTATGGAAGGAAATAGCTTTGCAGCCATGTGGCAAGGCTATAAGTGCTCTAACTAGTGTGCGTCTATGTGGTGAAATATTTCCTGAGTGTCTAATCACAAACAGGTAAAAATTAAAACTGATATAAACTATGAATCAAAAGTTATTACGAGCAAAATATCAAGGGCCTCAATAGGCCCCCTGCTTTCTGCTTATGCTTTTCACTGTCTGCAGGACACAACGATTCCTTGACTGTGGACTCACACTGAACTTTTCAGGGGCGGCACTTATTTGGACGTTTAAATGTTTTCCAGGTATTCTATTTAGTTCAAAACCGCACAGACAGTTATATTTGGAGCTCCTATTCTTAGCAGAAAGGACCCAAGGCATTTTATAGGTAATCATCACAGAGAAAATCAGCAAGAAGACAATTAAACTTCTTATGGATACAAGCAATTTAAAGCTGAAAATCAAAATTAACCAAAAACAGAATGGAGTTTATTGGCTTTGAACTGAAAATGTGTTTTGCCTTTTTTTTTTCCCCTTTTATGTTTCTTGTTTGTAATGGAAGTTTTCCCCAGTTAGACTTTATAGAACGAGAGCAGGTTTACAGAATGCATATAATGATGACATTGTTTAACAAAATTGAACCGCTAGACCAAACACAGTGAGAAAGTACTTGGTGAGCAATTCTGGGGTTAACTATAGGGATCCTGATGAGCTGCATTTAAAGGGCACATTGATTTTAGGGGAAAATCTGCAAGTCAGCTTGACAATATTTTTTGATTTTTGATTTTGTCATGGAATGTATGTAGTTCACAGTTAGCGCTCAAAAAGCAAATCCTTGCCATTATATCAGCTTTTGATGCAGACATACTCTTCTTATAGGGAAAGGTTATTGTTTTTAGGATTTGTGCTGTTTCATAAATTCTCTAGAAAGTCTGTACTTTTGTTCAGAGAATCTTGTAGGTGGCGGGGACATAAGAGATCTAGATTGGCATTTGCAACACAGATTTATAGCTTTTGGCTGTAAATATGTTATAAATATTTAAGGATATAAGTACATTTATAGAAACATAAATATGTTTATATTTATATAACATATACATATTTATATATGTTTTAGCAGCATGACCTTGGTCATGTCACTTTCTCTCTCCAAATTTCAATCTCATCGAATGTAAAATGAGAATTGACATGAAAAGCAAATGAAATAATGTATACGAAAAAAGTTTGTACACTTTGAGCATTTTCAAGTGCAAGGGGCTAACTTAATCTTCTCATTTTGCAACTGAGGGAACTTAGGTCACTTGATTATAACAATCTTTCTATTTTAGCTTCCTCAGTTCCACTCTGAAATATGTATAGAATATGTATAGTATACTACTAATAATATTCCAATATTCATTTTTGGAAAATAGGAGTTTATTGTGTGAACAGAACAGCAATAATATCTGACACCTTTCCATGGATCTCCTTTCAGAGTTACATTTTATGTTTTTATAACTGAAACTTAGAATTTATAGCCACTATACTGTTGACTGCCAGAACACGAAATAATACTTTATTAAATATTTATTGATATGTCCTACTGGATTTTAACACTTCTATTAATTTTAATCATGGAGAATTAGATTTGACTTATATTAATCATAATATATGGTTCATTTAATAATATGAAGAAATAGAGAGAAATAAGAGTGCATCTCAAGGATAGGTCTATGTATCCCGAATAAATCCTACTAATTCAGTAGAAATGAGAATTACCTATCTATCTATCTATCTATCTATCTATCTGTCTGTCTATCTATCTATCTATCTATTTTTACCATTTAGACCAGAAAACCCTTAAAAGGTTATTTATGGATTCTTCCCTCTGTATTAACTTACTGTCTCGGTGTAATATTCGTTAAGTCCTGAATACTTTTTCTACTGAGTTATCTTTGAGTTTCTGGCATAATCAAAATTCACTTTATGGTTCTAACTAAATGTCTTTCATGACGTAAGACTTCCTGATACAGATATTCAAAGATTAGTGAAACTGATGGTGGAAATGAAGGCAATCCATAAAAACGCAGTTCTGGGTCTTCAGAGCCCCAATAATGTAAAGTCTTTTGTCAAAGCCATCTACACTCAACAGCAACCACATTGCCAAGTGCCAGGACAACCCTGGGTACTCTGTGTGCATTCCCCATGGCGATGAGCACTGTGCCAGGACATGGTGTTTGCTTAATAGACGTTTGTAATCAACACGGATATTCTCACTGTACATATTTGTACTTGAGTTTTTGCCAATCCATCAGGGTCTATAGATTTCTCGGTAAAAACAGCCCACATATTTTTTAGATGAAAAGATAGGCTTCTCAGCATAGATGTGGCCATGAGAGGGAACAAAATGAGTTTCGTGTACGTGATTCAAGCACATGACTTGCACTTTCCTAGGAAGGGCCAAGTGAACTTATCAGGCAGGCACACGTCAGATCCCTACGGCATGTTGTTTTGTCCAGCCATTCCACGAACCTTTATCTGGTATCAAACCATGGGTCAGGCCCATGTTAGGTGACAGGGATAAAAAGAGGAATATGAATTCCCAGCTTAGAGGAGTGAGAGGCATGTAAACCAAAGATTGCCTACCTCTCTATGTGCTAAATATAAGCGTGGGCTCTGTGCTGTGGGAGCTGGGGGGGGGCAACTTCACAAATGGCAGGAATAATTGGACTGGGTCTTGAAGAAAGCGTAGAGTTTTGCCACGCAGAAATGCAAGGAAGCCTCGAAGACAAAAAGAGAAAAACAAATGATGCAAATCACAGAGAAATGAAAAAGCACATCAAGAAGGGTGAGGTGCTGTCTGGTTCCTGTTTCCCATGTACACGTACCTGAAGGAGGGTTGATGGAAGGTGTATCAAGGAAGAGAGATTGGGGTCAGGAGAAATACTAAGTCATGTGGGCACCATTTGTTAATAAAGGGCCAACGGGCCTTCTTGATTTTGGGCTGCCATGGTCAATTTTGACCTTTAGGATAATCAATCTAACTCTGGGAATAAAGCTTGTGTTGTAGAAGAAGAGAAAAAAGCGAAGGAGAAGGCCAGGGAAGCAGCCATGGAAAAAATGCTCTCCCCTGGACTGGCAAAGCCTAAAGTCCCGGCCAGAATATCCAGCCAGGGACCACCCCCCCGCCCCCTACCCCCCGCCCCCTACCCCCGCCCCCGGCCGCCAGCAGCATGTTTTGAGAAAGTGTTTGGCTCCCAGCCTCCAGTCTAGTTCTGTCAAAGCTGAAGAAATAGAGAGAAATTGCTTTAATTTCTCTTCTGCAACTACACCTTCCTGAAAACTTGTCTGGGGGGGTTAGAGAAAACAAACTGAAATTCCATGAAAGGGTCACTCTGAGCTCCTCCTTTTGCCTGCAATGATCAATTTCTTATAACAAGATGGAGCTTGTAAAATTACAAATTCTGCTGGAGAAAATATCATCAGATTATGAAACTGACCTAGTTTTCACGAACAGAAAATCTAATTACCTACCATCAATTCAGGTTTGAGCACATATTTCATTTTATTTTTATCAACTGTGAGTGGTTTTGGCAAGCCTTATGACAAAACGATAACTAGATGTATACATTAAGTTTTTAAATGAAAGTATCAAAAACTGAAGTCTCAGGTTAATGAATTACATGGAAAATTGCTATCACATTACATTATCATATACAGTATTGGCAGGAGGATTGGTGAGACAACACAACCAAAATGATGTAATGAATTGGAAATTTACAGGCTGGGGTGTGGGAAAAGGTAAAAAGAATATCATTCTCCTGATACAGTGAGAGGTCACTGAGAAAAAGTGATTCTTAGGCTACTTAGCAGGCACTGTGTGTGTGTATGTGTGTGTGTGTATGTGTAGAGTGAAAGACAGAGAGAAAATAGAAAGAACAAAGTGCCTTGAGATCTATGGTGAGAAATAATAATTTACTATGGGAGGCAAATGAGATGTAAAAAGATTGAAGGCACGAATAAAATGACATCTGTTCCCAGCACTTCTTTGTGTTAGGCAGATAGGAACCGTGAGGGGTTGAAAGCAAAAGAGATAACAAGGGTTCAGCTGCAACATTTGGTGTTACGTCTGAGGGCCAGGCCTGATTCATCACAGTGGGATGAAACAGACTGGGAAGAGGATGAGACTGGAACACGATCTGCCCACCGGACTAGAGCAGGGGTTTGGGAATGAGGGAGGCTGAACAAAGCCACCAAAAGTGCAGGAGGTCCATTCCAAAGCAGCAAAAAAACAGCACCCGGAAAGTATAGAAATATACGATAGATGGAAGCCAGGTAAACCACTGAATCAGGTGGGCAAGAGAACATGAAGCTGAGTATTGTGGACTTGAGGATACAGCCACATCAAGAGTTCCAAGGACAAAGGGCTGCATACAGCATCACGTATCAGAGCCCCGTCCTCCCCTAGGAGAGGCACCAGTCCTACAAAGGAACCGATTATAGGAATGACGTGCCTTCATTTAGGATAAACTGAAGTCATGAAATCAAGACAGGAAGGCAGAAACCAGATAGGAAATCAAACCTGACTTTCAGATCGATTTCAGAAATCTAGCAGTTTACTGCTTTTATCCTGAGTCCCTGGAAGAATACGTAGGATGCACAGCAATTCCACAGTGTTTGGGAAATGACAGCCTGGACTATTGGAACTGGAGGACAGGTCGGAATCTGATGGTCGATGAGCTTATTGACCTCAGAAGCCTAGGCTAGTGCTTCGGAAATCCCTCCTCCTTAAGATCAGGGTGAAGTGGGGATGAGAAAGCTGGCCGGGATCAGTCTTGGCTTGCGAATAGGAGGAAAGAGATAAGGCTGAAAAAGTATTTGGAGAAAAAGTTGCAGCCACCATAAGGCCTTTTCCTTGGACTCTTTCTACCTGTTTCTTCCCACATATCTTCTGTATGGTTATATATTTCTTTATGATGATCTATAACTATTAGATATTTAAGTAAATGGTGTTTCCAAGGGTCTAAGCATGGGAGATGGTTAACATCATGATGGGGAAGGTTACGAAATTTTGTGGGGAGAAGATAATAAACTTTGGTCTAGATATATTTAATCTAAGCTGTGATGTGAAATGTCTTAAAGAATGTATGGAATATGAGTCTTCAGTGAAGATTAAGTGTCTAGATGAGGAGTTTCTATATATTTGTCATGCATATTGACATGGAAATTGAGGCCATTCATATGAGCTGCTAGACTTTCTCCAAAGGAGGGACTTTAGAAAAAAAAGGCAAGGAATGTAGAACCCAATAATGCAGTATCTCTGGTAATAGTGTAAAGAAGGGGAGAGAGATGAGACGGGGGAGGGAGGGAGAGAGGGAGAGAGGGAGAGAGGGAGAGAGGGAGAGAGGGAGAGAGGGAGAGAGGGAGAGAGGGAGAGAGGGAGAGAGGGAGAGAGGGAGAGAGGGAGAGAGGGAGAGGGAGAGGGAGAGGGAGGGAGGGAGGGAGGGAGAGGGAGAGGGAGGGAGGGAGGGAGAGGGAGAGAAAGAGAGAAAGAGAGAGAGAGAGAGAGAGAGAGAGAGAGAGAGCCAGAGACAGCAAGGCACCAGTGACCACAGGAAGGCTGAGAAATTGCAGGGTCCTTGACGCTTAGGGTAGGATATCCTTTAACTTAAAGAAGGAGGCTTTAACATGCAAAATCAGAAGACCTGCAATTACAGGAAAAAAAAAAAAAGAGTTCACGGTTTGGGTCAAGAGGATACTCTTGGAAATGAGGCCAAAAGGCCAATTTATGTAGTAATTTGAAGGGAGATAAGGCAAGAGTTTGAGGTAGCAGTGTTGTTGGTGCACTCAAAGAGAAAGCAAATGAGATGGCATATGGCAGGAGCAGTCGTGATGCATGGTGACTTTCCTAGGAAGTGGCCTGAGAAAAATTCAGCGTGGATTAAAACTTAAGAAATGGGTTCTGAGTGAAAACAAGACTCATGGTATTATTTGAAATCAGATTCTGAACTTGTGAGTCCTGAGGTTTATGGAAGGAACATAATATCAGACTAGCGGTTCCTCCGATCCGGCGGATCACCAAAATTGCCTGCCGAGCTTTAAAAACAAACATACAGATTCCTTGCTCTCACCATAGAATCAGAACCTAGGATGTAGCATAGGTGAAGGCTCAGTGGGGGAATTTATAGTGAGAAAAAGCTCCCTTAATAATTCTAAGACCACGATCCGTCAATTGGCCTTAGGAAAATATGTTACTAGTCTCAACAGCAAATATCATTAAGAACAGCGCCTTAAAAAATCTGTCTTCCAGACATGTCTCACTTCCCACACTGAAACAGTTTATGAAATGTATCTTTTTCCAAAACACTTTCGCAGATTGATCATATATCATATGGCCTATTATTCAGGGTAGAAGCAAAAGGTGGTACTTTGGGGCCCTTGCAGATTCTGCCCACTGTAATGTAGCAGGTACATTTTCCATCCAGTCTATTCTCAGTACATTGATTTGTGGTAAAAATTCATAAATTAGCTCTTAGAATGACTAAGCCTGTGACAATTCTGCAGAGGGGGTATTCTTTATGGTAGACTGATTTGTTCTGCAGCCTGTATAATTGTCCGTTAGAATATCTCATGGAAATGTTCTTGTATATATCACATACATCAGGGGCTGCAAAGAAAATAGAGCTTGGCATTTATTACTGTGGAATTGGACCAAGTTCATCTGGCACTACTCCAGGCAAAGACATTCGCCCCAGTTCCTATTTGGGGGTCAAATAAAGTAATTGCCAGGGTGTTTCAATAGTGACATCCTTCCTGATAAATTTAGCATTTACTGAGGGATCCACTTTCCATGCATGTGGGTAACTGTGCTATTTTCTCTGAGCCCGGAGATTATTGGCAGAAGTGACAGCTGGTGCCTCAGGATGGAGCTATAATTTTATGGTGCAGAGTCTAAGGCTGGAAATGGAACTAGTAAACCACAAATGCCAAAGACATCATAAAGAAAAATGTTCCTTAGGAAGTACTTGCCAATTTCTGAGCAATCAATTATTCCCTTACCTATATGCTGACTTTTATGAATAAAACAGCCCAGGAAGTGCATTTTTTAATTAAGCAGACAGTTATGATAAAATGAGGTACTTTCCATCTTTACCAAGAGACCTCTCTTTCAGACCCTCCTCTGGAGTGCTTTCTGATGGATGTGTTCTTGGGTTCACTTCCGTTTTCCAAACTCTTTCATAGATAAGGTCTGTCAAGCAGAATTGAGTGTTCTTAGGATGGCAGAGAACTGAGTAGTCAGAGTGAAACTGATTGTCTCCAAGACAATTTCCTGTTTGGAAATTTTCTCATCTTGCTACATCTTTTGTCCCGCAACTCTGTGGAACCGAGAGAGTAGTTTTATCTCTGAGATTCAAGGCCAGATCTATGACCAAAGTTCCAGGAGAGAAGGACTGCCCAAGAATGCTCCTTGGGGATGGCTTCTGTGGAGGAAAAGCAGTGCCCCTCTCCTGCATTTTAGTTCTCTCAGGTGCCTTTAGTGCCGAACTGACCACAGGTCATAAGGACTCCCATGAATGCGTCTCAGAATTGGCCAGATGGGGAGAAGCTGAGGACCACACAATTTAGGTCAGCCCCAGACTTCTAGAAAGACTTGTCAACTCTAGTCAGGTCTTTGGGCAGAAGGAAATATAGGGGATCTCTGAGTCTATTTCTCTGTGAAAATATAAGATGAAATTATATCACTAAAATTTATTCTACCTTAATTTTAAAAGTTGGGTATATATTAACTTCTCAAATGAATTTGTGGTAGTTTAAGTGAAAGCTACAAGTACAAAGGAATTATGTAAACATGGGTAAAACACAGGAGTTAGAAATAAAGGAGGAGTTAGTGGTAGGGAAGATAATGGTAGCAAAAAATCCTCTTCACTTGGGAAACAACTGTTTTTGAAATGGAGCATTAGTCCCGTGCATGCCGGGTTAATTGATTGGACGATCTCAGGGAATGCTACTAACCAGAGCTCTTATTTGCATTTCCTTAGCCTAGAAAGATGATACATAAATATCAACATGAGATATTTATGAGCTGTCTGAAATGCCCCAACACTTGGTATCATATCTAACTCATCTAAGTTCTATAAAATAATTCAAATATTATTAATTTCATTTGCTATGAGAAAATTATTTATTGATTTTTAAAAAAGACTGTATTTAGTAAATCCTACCCAGAGTGTAAATACAGAATGTAACCCACAGTAAAAAACAAAACAAGGGTTTCCCTGGTGGCGCAGCGGCTGAGAGTCCACCTGCCAATGCAGGGGACACGGATTCGTGCCCCGGTCCGGGAAGATTCCACATGCCGCGGAGCGGCTGGGCCCGTGAGCCATGGCCGCTGAGCCTGCGCGTCCGGAGCCTGTGCTCCGCAACGGGAGAGGCCACAGCAGTGAGAGGCCCGTGTACCGCAAAAGAAAAACCACAACAAAACAAAACAAAAGAAAAAATCCACAGTGGTATGAAAAATAAGGAGAATAAAACCCAAAGTCAGAGACCTTGGTATTTGATGTACTCTGCAGTTGTACCCAAAGCATGTTTGGAAGCATGTTAATGAGGACTGGCTGGATACTGTGGAGGTTCCCTCTTTAAGGCACTAATTACCCCCAAGACTGACTCTGAATTGTAGTTCCCAGGCCTTTACTATGGTGACAAAATTCACATCAACTCAATTGTCACTCCTTTTTACTATGGAGAAGTTGAAGGGATTTTTCTGTGCTCAAAGCTCTGAGCTTCCATAGGAATTGCAGTTTTATAGGAAGTCAACTGAAGGGAAAAAAAATAAAAGGAGTTGAATTAGGATCTGTTCTAGAGCCCATAACATGATTCTGAATTGTAAGTTTCCTGATGGAAAGCATTATATTTGAAAATTCTTTGGTAGTGCACTTAATAAATACAGACATTGGCTGCTAACACAATGGAAAGTTGTTCAATTTTAAAACCCCCCAAATTAACGTGATCCCATTTTAAAGTGGAGCTAAAAATATTTCTGTATTTTTAGTCATCAGATTTAGGGTAATTGATGGGGCTTACTTGGAATCCTAGAAAACAGAGGAATTAAATAATATAATTTGCATAACTACTGCAGTGATGGAACTTCGGGAACCTTGACTGAATTACCAGTGGATCCCTGGCTTGCTTAGGAGAGAGCCTGGAGTGCAGGGGCTGTGTATTCTCCTGAAGCAACATGCCTCTAGGCTAACACATGATATTCTTTTATTTATTTATTTATTTATTTATTTATTTATTTTTGGCTGCCTTGGGTCTTCGTTGCTGCACGTGGGCTTTCTCTAGTCGCGGCGAGCGGGGGCTACTCTTCATTGCAGTGCGCAGGCTTCTCATTGCGGTGGCTTCTCTTGTGGAGCACGGGCTCTAGGCACGCAGGCTCAGTAGTTGTGGCACACGGGCTTAGTTGCTCAGCGGCACGTGGGATCTTCCCAAGCCAGGGCTTGAACCCGTGTCCCCTGCATTGGCAGGCGGATTCTTAACCACTGTGCCACCAGGGAAGCCCCACATGATATTTATTCTTAATCCATCATGGTCAGACTACAGAGAATAGACCTCCATAAGTATAGTCTCTTGTACTATATCCCAGGTGATCAAAACGCAGGCAGCCAGTAGGATTTATTTTCTAAGGGATGGATACTACTCTAGAATAATTAGACAACAAAGGAAGGCTGTAATAATTATGCAAAATTGTTCGAGGTGCAAATCCTTCTTTGTATATCACAGGCCCTCAGAATTAGGATTCTGAGGAGGAAGCAGAGCAAATTCTCCTATACATCTCTTGCCAGGAAATTACATTCTCAAAATTCCTCTCCTCATTTAGAAAAACACAGCTATAAAAATTCAGCCCCAGAGTTTGTGCATGTTGACACACATTGCTGATTCTACAGGGTAATGGATCACCTGGAAATTGACAGGACTTAGCATGAGGCTCTTGTTCTTAGTTCCAGTCTTCACAGGGGAAGTAGGAGAGGAATAAAGCATTACTCATCAGTGACCGTATTTGGCAAAGGCAAATCTCTCTCCCCCACTATTATCATTCATCCTGATAGAGCTGTGGCACAGACCAGATGTCATTCCAGTGTTAAAATTACATGGTTTTCATAACAAAGTCAGCTTACATCACTCTTAAATAGATCACACAAATGTTCCTCTGTATACTGTCATGGAGAGGATGAGCTAGATTTTTCCAGAGGACTTGCCAAGCACACACTATAGGAGGAGTTAAGATTTTCTCAGAACATTCCATAGCTGGCTCCCAACCTACAAATCTCCACATCTCTCTGCAGCATAAGTCATTGCAATATAAAACACCCTTTCTAGTGATTTCTTTGATTCCTAGAGGAAAGTACAGGTACTTGTCCTTGTGGTAGGTAGAAGGCCAAAGATTTCACTGGCTGGAGCTCTTTTCTTGCCTGTTTTCTTTGCCTTTCCTTCCTGGGCCTTGATGAACTTGAATTCATTTATGGTCTAAGTGCTTAAGAATAACATGTGCACTGTCTGTCCCATTGAACCTTTGAAACTTGGAAGATAACAGTTCCAAATCCAGGAGCAGAATTCATATGGACTTAGCACATGGACACCATAATTCTGGAAGCTTAGTTCCTCCTTCCTCCCTTATGTCTCCTGCACTCGCACTTGCTTTATAACCTTTGTGGCCTTGATGATAGGATTGGGACCAAGAACTGAAGGCACTAACAAAAGTCGTCCTCAGGTAAATCGACCTCATGGTCAAATGCCAAATGAGGACATCCCTTGTTGATCGTGTCACTAAAACTCTCCAACTATTGCAACGAGCCTAAAGAAAGACAGTTTTGGAGATTTTTGCCCCTAATTGACCTCATGATTCTAACTGTCCATAATATAATTCTTTAATGAAACATTCATATCGGAAAAATCAACCCACTTAGATATTTACCTATGATTAAACCAATGATTATGAACAGGATTAGAAGAGCAAACTAATATATTTAGTATTATAAGGAATGCTAGCATTTCTTTTCTCACAACACTCCCTCTCATTTCGTTCTTTTTTGCCTTTTAAGCAAATAAAAGAAAAGACTCAAGGTAGGGTACATTTCTAAAACCAAAATATCAGACATATTATTCTATTCTTGAATGGAGACCACATTCCCTTAAAACAAGCAAAAAATTGGTCTTCCCTGGTGGCGCAGTGGTTGACAGTCTGCCTGCTAATGCAGGGGACACGGGTTCGAGCCCTGGTCTGGGAGGATCCCACATGCCACAAAGCAACTAGGCCCGTGAGCCACAACTACTGAGCCTGCGCGTCTGGAGCCTGTGCTCTGCAACGGGAGAGGCCGCGATAGTGAGAGGCCCGCGCACCATGATGAAGAGTGGCCCCCGCTTGCCACAACTAGAGAAAGCCCTCGCACAGAAACGAAGACCCAATACAGCAAAAACAAAATAAATTAATTAATAAACTCCTACGCCCAACATCTTAAAAAAAAAAAAGCAAAAAATTATCCATAAATAATACGTTTCTCCTTCAAGATCACTATGACATGTAAGACAAACGCTGCCATTGTTTCTCATGGGTCTGATTCTTGGTTTCTTGTGACTTAGTCAAGGTTTAATAAGTCGGGGTATAATCAGTGTTTCCTACTCATTCAATGCTCTTTGGCTCTATAACCAAAACGAAAATGAATTTATAGATATTTTGTGTGGTAAATCTGAGATTATCTATTCCTCCAAACCAGAGATTTTAAGGCAGGTATCAAGATTTTATTTTGGGAAAAATGGAAATAAAGCTTGATCCACGATCAACCTCAGAAAAATCATCTCCCGCGGAGAACCACGGATCCAGATTGAAAGGACAGGCATGTTTCCACTTTCCCTGAATGACTGCATGGAATTTTACTGAGCTTTGGCTCTGGAAATGTAAACTTAGAGGTTCCAGAATATTCTGGTTTGAAGAGGCTTATGCTTATATGGATCATGTAAAGCAAAGGGTTATACGGTCTGGAACATGGAAAGCTGTTTGGTCGTAGGAAGTGATGAACATTTTACATATAAGTGCATATGTGTGTGTGTGTGTGTGTGTGTGTGTGTGTGTGTATGCTCCAGACCTTTTTCTGCTGTATTATCCTTCAGAGGATGAGTTTGTAGAGATTATATCAGCACCATGCAAAGAGCAAGGGATGAACATGAATCCAATATTGTCAACTCAGTGTAGTCAGGCGATCAGGTGTTTAAAGTTCTCATTGGGATCTGACTGTATTCACGTTTTGATGCAATTTTCCCCACCTCAAATGTCATTCCTCACATCTTTGCATGCCCAAAGCCCACTCAATCCTTTAAGACACAGCTATAAGGCCACCTCCTCCACAAAGCCCTCTATGATTTATCATTCAGAATGACTTCTTTCTTCTCTGAATTTACTATCCCACTTTTTTTGTAAATTCACATGGCATATACCACTTTCTGATTTGCATGGCGATTCTGTTCCTGCCTGATCACCAGTACTGGGCTATAAATGCTTTGAGAACAAAATCTCTATCTGCTTCAACTTTGCATTTCTAAAGAGAAGGGAAAGCAATCAAGAAGTAGTTATTGAATCAGAATATATAATGATGGGGCTTCCCTGGTGGCGCAGTGGTTGAGAGTCCGCCTGCCGATGCAGGGGATGCGGGTTCGTGCCCCGGTCCAGGAAGATCCCACATGCCGCGGAGCGGCTGGGAGAGGCCACAACAGTGAGAGCCCGCGTACCGAAAAAAAAAAAAAAAAAAGAATATATAATGATGGCTATATATATATATATATATATATATATACACACACACATATATATATATTGAATACATATATGTATATATACACACATATATTTTTTTCTTCTGGGCCAACACCATTCCCCCTACTCTAAAAAAGCATTTGCAGAAAGCACTGAGACTGACAACATTCACTAGGTTTAGAAGTACACCGGAGCCAAACTGGACACCCACGCAAGCAGGGAGAGGTTCATCTCAAGGAGTCAAAGGAATCGTGGCTCTGGACAATCAACATGTCACTTCATTAAAAAGGCACTGTTCATGAAGTGCAATTACCCTTTCGTTTGAAAGCATTTATTCATGTCTAAGAAACTGTCATGAATAACATGCCCAGGTAGAGTACCCTGCTGGTCCCGGAGGAAGCTGATGCCAACCAGAAAGGCATCTATGTAAGCAACTTTAGGCATGATTTAAGAAGTGCTCCCGTGATGAGCCAGGAGAGCTGGCATGCTATATTAAAGAACTCAGTGACTCTACAGCCGTGCTCCGCTTGGAGCCCACTCAGACAATCACACAGGATTGCTGTGTTTGTGCCAACTGCTCACATTCCATAAAGCAAAGGGATCACTTCTGGTCACCTTCTCTCATTCTCACCAGTTGGCTTATGTTAGTGCCGCTTTGCTCAGGACCCCTTAAGCATGTTTACTTGCAATTCCTTCCAAATGTCACTTATTAGAAACTCTGCATTCCTGATCCTGGAGGTAATAAACCTGGAGACACAACTTCCATTAGCAAATGGAAAGAGGCTCAAAGTATATCCAGAGACAAACAAATTAAAGGGCATAAAAGATTGGGGTGGTTTACAGCTAAAGAACTTCGTTGTAATGTACTTAGAAATGAGGCATTCTGTTCTCCCCATAACACTGCACTGCCATTGGCTCCTTCCATTCACTCGGTTTGATGGCTAGCAAAACCTAAACAGAAAATGTTCTACATTATGAGCTATTCCCAAATCACTGGACTGAAAAAAATGCCGTCTGTAGCATGCCTACTACTAAAACTTCCATTAGGTGCCCGAGAGAGCTGTAAGAATAGCTCAGAGAAGTCTTAGCCAAAAATACATAATTACAACACATGGAGAAAACCAATAGAATAATAAATGGAAAAACATGAACAGACTCAGTGCTGCTAACAGGGGAGCTTCCTTTCATCTAAGTTCCTCCATTCTAACAAGGTGAGGGTTAAAAACAATTTTACAAACCAAGTTTAAGAGAGGAAGGACAAAAAATGCAGAACGATCTGTGTGTTCTTTAGATGACATTTGAAACACGCTTGCATCCTTTTAAAAGCCATTTGTTGCTGTCTCTATTCAGGCAGTATGCTTGAAGGTCTGTTCAGAAAACATCTTAAACTCGGGATACATTGTTCTCTTTCACCATTGGTTTAGACCACTTACTTACTTAGTAAGAATTGTGGAATTATTCCAGGTGCGACATTTATAGAAAATTCCAAGATCTGAAAATTCCTAAAAGCCTATAAGGGCAATTTAAATGGATCCTTTTCCCCCTATGATCCCTTAAGAAAATCAACTACAGGCTTTCAGATTATTTTTCCATCCCAATTAAGGGTAACCACAATAACAACAACACACCTCAGTTTTCAGCAGAAGTGACTACACATTTTTGCCCTTAACTGAAGGGAAAACAACCATATGGACCTTGGTCTTAGCCAGCACTCAATTAGCTAATTAAATTTGCAAAGCCCAACCAGTGACAGACCACGGATTAGCCCCGTTTTAATGACTCCATCCGTTTGGCAGAGCTAATGGTGTCTTGTTTCAGAGCAGACTAGATAAGTTGCCTCATTCTGAATAGGTTAGACAGATTTGTGCAATAGAAATAGAATGCAAGCCACATATATGCATTTTTTGAAAGGTAAAAAGAAAAAGCAAAATGAATTTTAATCATATATCCAAAATATTATCTTAACATATAATCAACATACAATTTACTAATGAGATATTTTATATTCTTTTTTTCATACTAAACCTTTGAAAGCTGGGATATCTTTTACAGTTATGACATCTCTTAATGTAGATTAGCCACATTTCAATGATTTAATAGCCACAGACAGCTTGTGGCTAGCGTATTGGACAGTGCAGGATTGCATGGTGGCATTTTCTACTCCATTTCTTTCCATTGTTCACACTCGTGATCTTTTTCAAGAGTTTATTACTTCACTTTTCACACCTGGACATTAGCTGAACATACAACCCTTTGTAATGGTGAATGAACCTAAAGATAAAAGAGTAACAGCCAGCCTACTCCCTATGAAAGAAAACAATTTCTATCAAAAATCACATACATTTTTTAGGTCTAAAAAGTGCTAGAGGCAGAAGAAGGCCCAAATGTTTAGCCTGTTGGCCCATTTTGAGGTAAGTGATTACAGAATGTATCAAGCACCTTAAGGCATGATGTGAAAGTCTTGAGTTTGACTAAATCTCCAAAATGTTGTTAACTTTCTGCTTCATTTGTGTTCTGTACAACTGCCTCACAGGTACAGTGATCATCTTCTCCTCCCTAGAGATAGGAAAACACGATTTGGTAAAGGAATGGACTGTATTTGTATGATTTGTTGGCATAATCATTGAGACATGGAAATTAAATAGATTTAAGGAAAAGGTTTCAACGGAGAAAATAAAATTATGGAAAATCAGGTTGTTTTCGGAGAGTTCACTAAGTGTATGGGGGATAAATAACTAAGGTTATGCTTTACAATGATAACGGGACCAACAAAAGGATTGGGGCTATGAAGAACCAACAAGAGCCAATGAGACTGTGTTCTCCCCTGATTTCTGCAACATTAGTATAAATAAGCCTGTGTTATTACAAACACCAGAGTTGTGGAAAATGACTGAATTTTAGTCATAAAATTAGGGTATCTGCCTCTTTGCTCAACATCTATCTACTTCTAGAATCAAAAGATGTCACTTCATCACCTTGAGACATTTATTTTAATCTGTCCTGGATGTAATTATTCGATCAAGCTATTGTCACAAAATCCTATTAACTCAAGGAGTGATTGCATTATTCACTTCTTACTCATGCCTTGATTTCATTGCTTATTAAATGCAAGTTTTAGTCAGCCAAAATGAAGGCTAACCCTTAAGGGTTCTTATATCTTTTTAATTTTAGGAATTGTTTCCTATCTGATCTCATGAATATCAGTCTCAAAGTGAGAATAAGCTAATGTTGGAGGTCATCGTAATGATATATCTAGGCATCAGAAATTCAGAGAAGGCCTAAAGGTTGTCATAAAAATTAAGAACAGGGGCTTCCCTGGTGGTGCAGTGGTTGAGGATCTGCCTGCCGATGCAGGGGACACGGGTTCGTGCCCCGGTCCGGGAAGATCCCACATGCCGCGGAGCGACTGGGCCCGTGAGCCACAACTACTGAGCCTGCGCGTCTGGAGCCTGTGCTCCGCAACAAGAGAGGCCGCGACAGTGAGAGGCCCACGCACCGTGATGAAGAGTGGCCCCTGCTCGCCGCAACTAGAGAAAGCCCTCGCACAGAAACGAAGACCCAACACAGCCAAAAATAAATAAATTTATTAAAAAAAAAAATTAAGAATAAAATTCATCAAATGACTCAAGTACTTCCTTTGATTATCCTGAAAGGCAATCATCGAACGCAGGAGCATTAGAACCGGTGGAATAAGTATTAGGGCTTGAAATAAAATGTCAGAGGCAAAAGTTGTAGAACATCCTTTTCACCCCTAGAAACCAAATGGTTGAGGCAAGTTTGAAGGAAGTGGAGAATCAAGTATGTTCCTGAAACAGAACTCACAAGGAGGTGAGCACCATGTCTAACTAACTACAGTCTTCTTAAGAGCCCAGCATCAATGGTTTTTTGTTTTTTCATAGACTCCTGTAAGAGGCACTACATCACTGATGCTCTTGATGGTACAAAATGTGAATTCATGTGGAGAAACATGAGCCTGAATGATTCCGAATTGCCAAGTGGGGCAGAAGAGCTGAACTCTGAAGGGAAGATGTTTTAACATAGCCATTTTTTTTCAAATGTATTTTTCTTATTATGTATGAAAAAGAATACGAAAAAAATCTAATTAAGACTAAAAGAGTCTGTTTCTCTAAGCATAAAATAAAAATTTTAGGTGATAAGAAAGCACTGTGTTTTAGTTACTTGTGGGCATTGTTCACTTGTTGCTGGTACATAAAATGTTGATAATAAGATGTACAATCAATGATGTTTGAAATTCGTGTAAAAATGATATTGACTCCTACACCCCCTTAATTTCCTAGGGCTTTTATTCCCCAAGTGACATGTTCCATCCAATGGGAACCATCTTCAGATGGTCGGCCACTTTCCAATCACCCCTCAGAGGTGTGTGATTTCATCCTTTTATGGGAAGAATGGCCTTGGAGAGAGAGGGGGGATATTGGCTCCCTGTATGATAAGACATTGGACGATTTGGTCTGCAACTGTCTCATTTTTCCTACAAATGACAGTATTCTCCTTTAATAAGCTCTGCAGAAACCACGATTACAGTTTCTTAAACTAAAAAAGTGATCCAAGGTAAGACAAAAGATCTTTTTCTTGGTTTTCTAATTTTGTTACTTGGAATGACTTTAAATGCTAAACAAACTAAATTATATTTATACACTTAACAAATCCACTTACTAAAAAGATGAACGTAACATGAGATGATTGCTCGAGAAAATATGAAGCATGAAGTCCCCATATCATAGATGCCGATCCAAGTTTCTAAATCAGAATATGGGACTCATGCCAGCTGGAAAGTTTGCTTTAATCATCTATAAGGCCAGCTCTAGAGAATGTGATAAGTTGTTAAAACATAACCTCTCCCCCCGCCTTTTCTTCAGCATTATTAGGGTGCTGCTCTTTGGAGTTCCCACTAGTTGCCACTTATTTTATCTAGAGGGTTTCTTAGGACATGGCCTCAGAATACATGCTAGGTCTCTTTTCAAAGTATGCTGCAGCTCTTTGAAATTGGCCAGATGGAAGTAACCTTGAAGCTTATGAACCAGACCTCCTTCATAGTCACATCACTGGAGGGACTGTCTCTCTCCCTGTAATCCAAACTACCCAAGAGAACTGTTATAAATATGTGTATCCACCTCCAGCCAAGGAAAGAGATGGGAGCATGAAGGAAGAAAAGGAGAGTGGCTTGCAGAAAGAACCCATTTATGCCTCAAGACAGGGAGTATTAAAGCAAATTCATCAGGTTTTTCCTCCGTGTCTCTCACTTTCTCGTTAGATATGTCTTTCCCTAGTCAAGGTTCCAAAGGCTCACCTCTTCCCCCTTTATAAAATCTTTTTGGCAAGAATAGATCTAAACCTCATTTACAGTCTCTCCTAGAAACCACCAGGCACTCATATGTCAACGGGAGTGCACTTGAAGTCAAGTGAGTATTCCTGGAATGTTAACCTTTCAGGTACCACTGGGCAAGAAAGGGAGGGAACAGAGAGAGATCCTTGGCCCTTTGTATCTGAGACTGGCAGCCTGTCTGGGAATGCAACAGAACCCCCTTTTCTCTGGGCATCATTCTGGGGTTTTGGTTACTATACTTGGAAGTGAAATTATACAGAGGGCAACAGTTTTCCCTTAGGCACATCCATCAGTCAACTCTGTCTGGAAGGTCCTATAAACAGGAAAGTGGACTAATTTGGGCACCAGAGGAATCCTTGGGGCCTTCAGCCTCCTCTTCCCCAGTGGAAAGCAAAGAAGCGTTGAAATGAGAAACCAGAGGGCAACGAGGGCCCCCTCTCCTCTCCTATATCCACTGAGACTTAAATGTTTCTTAAAGAATTCAGAACCCTGAGCACTTAATGCATGCTTATTTCTGAAGGGAAACGAACCAGAGAATGTCAAATTTGGGAGCCCCTTTGGGAAGCCCTTGCTTCCCTCCCACACCCAAGCCACACACCATTCATTTATTCATTCATTTACCAATTCTTTACAAATACCAATTATGTGCCAGAGACTGTTCTTGGGGCTGGATTTTGATCCATGAAACAAAAGAGGAAAAAAAATCTTTGCCTTCTCCTTGAGGTGACGCAAATGTATACAATACATATAATAAATAATTAAAATATATAATGCTAGAAATGCTATGGAACAAATAAAGGAGAGCTCGGGAGATAAGGAGTACTGGGGAAGGGGTGGCAGTTGTCATTTTAAATAAGATGGTGGAGGTAGGCCTTATTGAGAATGTGGCATTTAAGAAAAGGCTTCAAGAACAGGGAACTATACTCGATATTTTGTAATAACCTATAGGGGAAAAGAATCTGAAAAAGAATATATATATATCTATATATATATAAACTGAATCACCATGCTGTACACCTGATATTAACATGAGATTGCAAATCGACTGTAAGGTGGCAAAAAAAGAAAAGGTTAGCATTTAAGGGTTTAAAACATGTATCACAATATATGCTAAATGCCTCTGATAAAAAAGGCATCCAATAAACTATAGAAATAATGTCTGTCACTGCTGACTAGTTGTATGACTTTGAGAAACAAGAAACAAAGTTATATTTTCTGTTTCAATTTTCCTAACTATTCAGTAAAAGTTGAAACATCCAAAAAAAACAAAAAGAAATGAAAAGAAAAGGCTTCAAGAGGTGAGGGAGTTCGGCATCATATTTTGGGGGGAGGCAGAGGTGACAGTCGGTCCGGCCGGTACACAGGAGCATACCAGTCTTGTTTATGGTTTAAGGAAGTTACTGTGGATGAAGAAAACATGATCCAGGAGGAAAGGTGAGGGGTGAAAGCAGGGTGGAGGGGAGAAGGGTCACCCATGTGGGCCACGGAGACTCTCAAAAGGAATTTGCTTCTGAGCAAAATGGGGAGAAACGTTTTTCTTTTGTTTGTTCTTTTTCTGGCCTCACGGCGCAGCACGTGGGATCCTAGTTCCCCGACCAGGGATCGAACCCCCACCCCCTGCAGTGGAAGCCCAGAGTCTTAACCACTGGACCACCAGGGAAGTCCTGGGGAGAAATGTTTTGTACAGAGAAGGGATATAATTTGACTGAAGCTTTAGAGGATCACTCTGGCTACTCTGTTGAGAATAGGTTGTAGAGATAAGGGTGGTAGCCAGGAGGCTCCTGTAGCTCCAGGCAAAAGATGCGGGTGCTTCAGAACAGAATAGTAACATTTAGGAAGGCAGAGTGTATACTATAGATGCTGGCAGATGGGTGGATGTGGTGGTGGGAATCTTTGGAAAGTATTCTGATTGCTTCTCTTTTCTCAGGGAGCTGGGAAGCAAGATCACCAGCTGAAAGTGGGGGCAGAAGAAGGGAGGTACTGGACGTTTGAGTGGAGAAAAGGCTTGACTGAAATAGCTTAGGATGGTGGGAGTTGGAATGACTAGGGAGATACAGATTGACTGATGGCGTCATCGAGCGCTTACTACTCAATATTGCCTTCTTTCCCACAAGCATCAAAATCTTTCTCTACCCAGAGCTCCAAACAGCCCTATTGATTGATCTGAGTTGGCAGATGAGAGAACGTGTTTTTGCTAGCTCTGATCTAACCTCACCTACTCCTTTGGTAAACTGAGGTCAAGAACATTTCTTTTAAACTTCCATCTTTGAGGATAGTTTACCAGTTACAGATTAGCTAGCACTCTAGTAAGGAAAACAATTTAGGATGCCTATCTAAATATCATGCAACGAGAGGACTGATGACTAAGGCTCTTGGGAATTCATGCTATAGGATAAGGGTACCAAGCTGCAAGCTGAGTGAAACGTGAGCTCTGTTAATGCAGCAGGAAGGAGACACCTTGTCACTCGATTTCCACTTAACTTTTACTTCTCTGCATTCCGACTCAAGGCTGTATCTTTTTCACCTACTGGCTTCACTTTGCAAAAGGTTCCAGGGAGATGAGCAGGGTTTTTCTTTTGAATAAACTGGCATGACTTTTCAACTGGACCCAAAAGAATCACAACTAATTTCAAGAAGTTGAGGAGATAATGAAGAATCTTGGTCACTACTGAATGCGGTGTGTATGCCTGCTTTTGCAATTTAAAGGGAAAAAAAGAAAAATGTCCATGAAGTCCTCTTAAAAGGGTTCTTGCCATAAAATGAAACTTGGAGAAGGGGTAAATCTGAAATGCAAATGACTTTTCTGTTTCACCAGTAATTTAGTACTACTGAATGAACGCTGAGTAATCAAAGCACTTATTGTCATTTCTGCACCCACACTGGGAATTGGTTTCTGACCTTTAGAACACCCTACTCTTCTGAATTGCTTCTCATGAGTTCTTTCTCCACTCTCCTTCCCACTCAGTTTACTTCTTGGAAGGCTTGTTGACCTTTATCATCCTTCCTCTCTCTTACCTGATCTTAGTCTGCCCATCATTCTGTCCTTTATGTTAATTACAGTTTCTGAGAATGCATAAGTTTAGAAGGACCATTAACACTGTGAAGTCACACACGATTACAAGCAGATGACCAGGGTTAGCTCACATATGACAGAGTTCTTGTTAGATTTTATCAAGACCTTCATTTTTCAAGTGGTCTATCACCTTTGGAAAAATCAGGCCACTCTTAAGTAGATCTTTCCTTTGTCTTTCCAGTCTAGAAATAATTACTACGTCAAGTGCAACAATAAAATGAATGGCTGCCACTGACTGAGGACTTACTCTGAATCACGGCACTAGTAGGAGTCTCTCTAATCATCTCACAACCACCATCCCAGCCTTGGCCCTTTTCATTTTTTTATTGTGGGTACTCATTAGATCTTCAATTCATGTAGACTGGCATCTCTAAAATAACGACAGGTTCTTCCTCTAAAAAGTTTTAATGACTTTGGGGCTTTTAAACTCAGTTTTTGATATTTGTTTGTCATTGTGAAGAGCCAGTGGGACTTATGGTTGGGCTTTTCCATAAGACAGCTAATAATGTGTACCTAAAGTTTACGACAAAGATTGGGGCCAAAGAGATAAATGGGAAAATGAACAATACTGAGATGGCAGTTGTAGGTTTTGCAGAAGAAAAAAGAAAAAAACAGAAAAAAAGAGATCCTTGGAGGCACAAGCAGTGGCTGACGGCAGCAAGAGCACCTTGGGAGATTTTCATATTTAGGTAGTGGGACGAGAAAGGCAAGTCATAAAAAGATCCATTCGGGGGAATGGAAAGAGATAAGCAGCAGACTTCTGAAAGTGGTATGGAAGTCAAAGGACTGGATCTTCAAGGGACTTCAAATGGTCAGGGCTATAGGGATCAAAAAAGAACTGCAGATATGGAACCTGGAAAAAAATCAGTCATCCTCAAAGGGTGGCTTCAGCAAAGCTGTGGGTGAAGAAACCAGGTTCCAAGGGACGAATAACCCTCTTATTTCACGGGAGTAGAGAGAATCTTGGAGATGAGGAGAAGCATTAGTCTTAGAAAGAAGGAGAGATGATTTTCCTGCAAGAGTGAAGGGTGGAGTGATACATGACTAAAACATGAAAGACATAAAGAAGTGACATGTGAATAAAATATGGAACAGTATATAGTACCATGATTCTATACTTAGTCAAAACTTGATGAACAGAGTATAAAGCAGAAACAAAAGGAATTTTGAATGAATTCTTAATATATTCTCCAGTATACGACATTTGTCTTATTTTTAAAAATCTATAAGTATTTTATATAATTTAAATAAGCAATGAAGAGGAGGAGGAAAGATCATTTCAATATGGTCCAGAGAGAGGGCAGAAGAGGGGACATAATTACTAGGCAACCTAAGGGAAGACACCAAGAGACAGTTAGTTCCTTTTTCTGGTGACTATCTTATACTTATCACCAAGTGCTAGTCAGAAGGGAAGTAGTATCTTGAATGCATCATGAGTACCTCAAAGAAGCATGGAGGGCGTACTAAAGAGTGAAGACTTTCTGGCTTTTTCTTTCCTCCAGGAAACATTAGTTTCAAATTCTTGGGCAGAGTGGCTTGGACTCAGAGCTCCTCTTTATGCAACAGTGCCGTCTTCTTCCAGCAGCTACATGGAGAACTTAGTTGGAGAGTCCTCTGGATGGACCCATACATTGGGGACCACAAAGCATATGTATGGAGGTGGGACTGGGGGTGGGCAAGAGGGGTAAAGCTAAGTCAGGACCAAGCAGCTGACTACAGGCTACCAAATAGAACCCTCAGGTCTGATCTGGGGAAGTGACATCAGTAGCTGCAGATCCGTACAGGCCAGAATTTAAGAACTCAACTGTGGTGTGCCAACTTTAAATCTCTATCATCTCAAGCAGATGACCAAGTTCACTCTTCCCTGCAGGCCACCCCCTTGAACTTCAGAAAGGATAGCACATTTTTATTTCAGATATTCAGCCTCAAATTCCAGTTCTTGGTGATATCAGCAACCATAGATAATCTGCTGGGAAGATCACCATGTGACTCAGGGATAAAATTTACCATTAAAGGTCGAAGATATCTACTTAGAACTGCATTCCTGGCTTCCAAGCCCATCCCCTTACACACAGAGCCCACAGCCCAGGAAAATAGCCTTTCCCGGGCAGAATGGTTTTCATCAGCAGATGGAGTAAGCGTTTCCCAGAACTTTGGACCTGCTAGTTAGTGCTGCAGTCTTTCAAAAAGGGACAGAGCCATCCCCAACAACTCAATATTGAGCTTCGTGTGCAATTTCAGCTGGTGAATGTCATGAATGACATGGATGGCTCTTACCTGAAGTGCTTTGTTAGAGACAAGGCAGTTGTTCACGGATAAATGAATAACTGAGTAGGGAACAGTAGCCGTAGGGAAGCAGTGGGACACAGAGGAAATGGGGTGCTCGAAGTCCCCTCATTTCTTCACAATTTTGCTTAACACCAGCCCAGCCTCTGGGAAACAATCCCAACTGCAATTTTTTCCCCTCCATCTTAAATACTTTTCAAAAGCGATCCTTTTATTCTGTGGTTTGGGAGGAGGGCGGGATGGGGGAAAGTCCACTTTGCAGCTCTGTGAGAAGAGAAGAGAAGAGAAGAGAGCTGTGTCAACTCTCACAGGCTGCCAAGCCTTTTTTTTTTTTTTGGCAGAAGTGCTGGGGATATTTCACCGGGGATAATTTATCATGCTTGCTTTGGGTGTTCCAAATCTGCAAGCTGTGGTTAATTTCCAGAGACGGCAGGGCAATCAACTCCACTCTCTTAAAAGAAAAACAATAACCGCATCACCTTTCAATTAAATGGGCCGTGAAAAAACGAACAGGCACAGACGATCATAGATATTCAGACATCCTCAGAAAGCCTGAGCCTGGCCACCAGTGGTGGGAATAACGACGGTGCGGCTCGAGAAGCCTGGCGTGAGGGTCTTAGGAATGGGCCCTGCATCTGCTTCTATATCTGCCTCTCTACACTTTTTCATGTATGAATAGGCACACACACGCACACGTGAACCCTCCCATGTTCAAGACCAAAACACACAACTGTTGGATGCTGACAGAGGAATTATGGCCTCTTTCACTATGAATCCAGTGACGTCTTTCTCACAGTCCCTGAAGTCTGCTTTTCCCAACTCCTTTCTCACTCCCCAGGTGCCCTCGCAGTGCCTCCTCGATCATCCCAGGCCCAGTAGAGCAGGAACCAAACAGCACCTCCCTCCGGATCAGTGAGCCGTGTTGGGATGTGTCCTCACCCCCTCAGCTCTCCCTAAATATAACTGCCACCCTTTATACTTTGCAGGCGAGGAGGGCTCCAGAAGTGGCTTAGCAGATCATCTATTTGTACATTATGTTAACTCACATCACAGATCAGTATTTTATAGGGAATTTCCAGGCCAACGTTCAAAGGAGTAGCAGATGGTGGGCATTTTGAGCGAGCAGTTAGTGCATAAAAGGAGGGGCGTGTGGGGCTGAAAATCTCATCCCAAGTAGGACGCCACCTTCAGATGCTCCTACTACTTTGGTGGTCCAGGATCACACCATCTGCTTCTATGGACATCCCAAGTACCTGCTCATTACAGAACCTAGCCCAGGACCACACAACGTGCCTCTAACGTTAGGGTAAGAGCCCCGGTGATGTGAGTTTTGCAGCGCAGAACTCAGAGGTCAGCGGGGCATGCATTGTTTCTCTTTCCTCTCCAATTAACACAGCGCAGGCTGCTAGCTTAGTTTTGACCTTCTGACTTTTGTTTGTATGGATTTGTTCATGATTCGACAGGATCAATACCTGTGGAGCACAGAACCAGCTTGGGCCAGTCTCTACTTTCAAATTCAGGAACGCTGTAAAGTAAGACAGGGTCTAATGCGTTTTGTAAGGCACTAGACATATTTTCCTAATTTTGGGGGGGGATGGTAACCCATATGATTATGTCAATAGCTGCCCTCTCTTGCCCTGCTCAAGTGTTTATAAGGGTACAGCACACAGAACTCAATATATGTTTAGCTTTTATCCTCAAGACCTATTCCAATCATATTGCACAGCTCCCAGCTCCAAACCCAAACTGAGCTCCCCTCCTATCTTTCATAATCCTGCCAAACTCCTCTGTTCTGGTCTGACACCTGACAAAGTAACCTGCATTTAGGTGGTGGTAATGGGTGACTGTGGGTTGACAGATAAGCCTTCCTAGTGTATGTTACTTGTTGACCTGAACCTCTCCTTTGGGCTTCAGTTTCTATCAGGCTTTGCCTCTGTCCTGTATGATTTTTCCGATGCTTCTCTTCCCTGCCCTCAAGTTCTTTCTGTTTAGGTAATGAGAGGTCATCTTTCGGGAAACCATCGAACGCTGCTCTCGGTGTTCTTCTGAGCTCAGGATTCTTCCTACTTTAGAGTGAACTGGGATCCCAACCTCTATCCCAGACTATGTGCAGAAGCCAGTGAAATAGAACTACAAGGTAAGGTTTTGCTAAAATTATTCCACCTGTCGGTCTGTGAAATGACACGTTTGAAGATTTTAATCACAACATTGACACACATGGTGCTAAGTTCTTACAGTTTTGTAACTTAACAAACAAGCCCATCTAAGTTTTACTTGCATGCAACAGAACTGGGGTTAAAAAGTGAAAAATATTAAGTAACCAGATACTTAATTTGTATTTCACCTCATAGCGAACAATGCTGTATTCTGAAAAAAATCAACATGTGGTAGATAGGCTGCATGAAGGCATGCTTCACATCCAGGCCTACAGGCCCAATATTAAGAGGAAGGGGACAACTAATTTGTCTCAGTGGTGTAGCAAAGGGATGCAGCCTTCAGAATGTCATGGGAGATTCTATTTCAACTACTTACAGTTAACTTGAAAATCTATTTAACTCTGACGTTGTTAATGAACATTGCAATTAATAACCACTCTGGTTCTAAATTTCACTTTATCAGTATTTCTCCCTTCTGCTACCTATTAGTACGCCTGGACGACTAGGCTTACATCTAAAAAATGCCCTTTTTCCCACTGCTAGCTGTGTTTTGTTTTGGTAAACTCATTGCAAATTGTGTTTAATTACTGCATTGTGGAAAAGGGAATGGCAATAAATTAGGCAGAACATTTTTGAATAAAATATCAACAACTAGAAAGACTTGTTTCTGAATCTCAGCACATTTGGTATGACCAAGTAGGTTAAAATTACCATGATACATTTTTATTGACTGAATTTTATGTCTAAGGAGCAGAAGGGGGAAAAGAGGAAGCCTACCGTAGGCCTTAGCCTATGCATTTTTCTGATTTTACGGATGATTACGTTCATCTAGGGCCACTAATGCTTTATAAAAGATGAACACATTCTTCTGGGAGGAAAAGCCAATTCATTTCCTTGTGTGCAGAGACTGGTAACCTTGTTTCTTCTATCTTAGGTTTCAGCGGAACACCCTCATCTTTGGATGAAAAATGCTGATCTTTGGATGAAAAATGCTGACCAGCGTGTTCTGGGAATCTTGGCTCACCCCGAGGCTAAGAGCGCAGCGTCTTGGCCACATGCCCAGCTTTTGTAGCAGGGAGTTACCCCTGAGTGCTTTTTTTTAACTTACACTAAAGTTGTGACTTAGAAAGCAAGATCTGCCAGGGCATCAGAGGAAACTGGGCTTTCCCTTTATAACTATCGAAATCAAGTCTTATTTCTACTTGCAATCCTCAACTGGTCTTCTTGGTCTGATATAATCACCATATTCGTAAAAACCTTGGTGGGAGAGGTTAAGGAGAGAAGAGGGCATGTAGGCCTCCCTAGTTTTGGGGGACTCAATCTATGTGCCCCTGTCAATGGGGATGCAGGAGAGGGGCTGGGTAGTGAAGGTAAATCCAGATGTGTGTGTATCCACAGAGGAGCAATGGCAGAGAACAAGGAGACAGGGAAAGTGAAGGGCAGCTGTCGTTGACCTTGTAGCTTGCTGCGTGGGATTAAAATTTAGAAACAGGCTGAGGCCTCCAAGGAGTGATCATGGCATCCCTTACTGTCAGCACATGGCAAAGTCTGCTGTGGAGAGGATAGCAGGGAATTCTTGCCAAACAATGCAGAATAGTGGTAATGTTTTCTTCAATTTCTCATCAACCCATAAGAGATCATGAGAGACATTAGAAATTCTCTGTCCAATTCAATGTTGGTAAAGTATTCCAAAGCAGAAGAAATAGAAATGGAATTGAAATAACACGCCTTGGAGGCTCCTTCAGGGATGCTTTCAGATATATAACAAAACTTGTCAACATTTTTAAATAGGCCTCAAACGCCACAATTACAAGGTATTTTCCCCCCTTCAGCCTTACATTCTAATAAGCCGTTAGCCTACCTAACAAGTAAAGGTCTTCTAAAATCACTTCAGCTTATAGCACGGATGCTTTTATTTTAAGTTTTAGAAATAGCCATAAAGGAGTCAAATCAGTGTCTTAATTGGCATTATAATGTCCATAAGAGCGATGTGATTATAATTCAGTTTCCCATCCATGAGATGGTTTGAAAATTGTGATTTAGCCCTCGTAGAGCTTCCTTACAATAGGATGATTTTTAACAAATCAATGTCTTTCTCTCAGAGTTTGGTTAGGCAGAATTTGACTGAAATTGCACCTAGAAAATAAGATTCTTTTTATCTTGTTTGAGAGACATAGATCACTATTTCTTATGTTTCCTTTTTCTCATCTCAGGCAAATGAGGCCAACCTTTCTTGGCTCTTCTTGTATCTCTGAGTCTCCAGCCTTACAGCTGGCTGGCAACAATGTTGAGAAAGAATGAATTGTGGCTATGACTTAATAGGTTTTTCTCTGAAGAAAAAGGAGAAATAGAGACAAAGGAAGAGGAAAAAGATAAGGGAGGAGGAGGAAGGAGGGAAACAGTGGAGGGAAGAAGAAAATGGAAGGGAAAGGGAGGTAAGAGAGAAGGGGGTTGGGAAGAAGGAGAGAAGAATTTCAGTTGTCAGAGCTTCCACGGGAGTGCCAACTCAGACAGCTGGAGGTCATGAGGGAGTCTGACCTAAGCTCGATGCTTTGCCATCACTGCTTGGGTGCGTGTTGGAAGGTCCCAAGCCAGGCGGCCCATTGGACACAGGTCTTCATGCATTTGGTTTGCCGTAGGCTGGCCAGCTAGCCAGCTAGTCTGGGGACTGGTTTAGCCTCATAGCTCTTCTACTTTCTTTTCCTGACAAAGCAGTACTTCCATTAAGAAAAAGGCACTCAGCTATTCATTTCTGCTAACTCTGAATCTGGCCAATGAAACAGAAGCATGTGCAATTTCGTGTCCATTTTAGGGCATGGATATGGGAGAGATGAAAACTCTCTGCTTGGCCTAGAGCTCTGTGCATTCATCTCACTCTTCCCGGCTCTGTCTTTTCTGTTCATCATTTTCCTGACAGGTTGCCTGATGGTTACAAGAACTGTGCAGGATCGCAACGGGCTCAGACTGGATGGAGGAGGGAAAGACCATGGGAATAGCTCCCTTTCTTCTTAATAGTTTAAAAAAATAACATTTTCTTAAGAGAATGCCTTAGTGATCTTACGTACGAGTCACTGCTATAATGCTTTATTTTCTGAGGGGGGGAAATTAAAACCCTATATACTATATACTTTTACCCCTATATTCTTTCCCTCTCTCCCGAGGTTTTGGAAATTACTGGAGGAAAAAAAAAAAGACCCATTTATACCTAGTCTCTGGTGCTTCACTGATAACTACATCACGATATTTTTGTTTGTTTGTTTGTTTTTGTTTTTTTTTTTTTTGCGGTACGCGGGCCTCTCACTGTTGTGGCCTCTCCCGTTGCGGAGCATAGGCTCCGGATGCGCAGGCTCAGCGGCCATGGCTCACAGGCCCAGCCGCTCCACGGCATGTGGGATCTTCCCGGACCGGGGCACGAACCTGCGTCCCCTGCATCGGCAGGCGGACCCCCAACCACTGCGCCACCAGGGAAGCCCTACATCATGATATTTAATATACTAAATGTTGGCCCAGAGAGCAAGCAGCAAACAATGGGTTATAGATACAAATGATTAAATACCTGTTTGATTCATTTCAATGAAGTAAATATTTTTATCACAAGAACAGCTTTTTTTCCTAATCTGTTGGACTGTCAATGTATTAGAAGTGAGTATATTCTAATTTATAAAGGAAAAGTGGGGAAGGATGAGCAAGACGTTTGCCCCGTCTCCATAATGATCAGAGACAAAACAGGAATGAGCCTTCACGAATCAGAATGGGTCTTGCCCAGAAATTACACAGGTAACCACCTAAGCGGTATGGGCCCAGCATAGTTTGGCCACAAATACATCCACCACAAAGATACTAAAGTGCCAGGCTTCCCTGGTGGCGCAGTGGTTGAGAGTCCGCCTGCCGATGCAGGGGACACGGGTTCGTGCCCCGGTCTGGGAAGATCCCACGTGCCGCCGAGCGGCTGGGCCCGTGAGCCGTGGCCGCTGGGCCTGCGTGTCCAGAGCCTGTGCTCCGCAACGGGAGAGGCCACAACAGTGAGAGGCCCGCATACCACAAAAAAAAAAAAAAAAAAAAAAAAAGATACTAAAGTGCCTGGAATTTCCACTATGTAGGGACTCAAACATGATATGATTTGGTAGGTAAATGATAGCTAATTGTCTAGTGAGATGGAGTCACGTTAACTGATCATGTTGCTCCTTACTCTTTTTTCTTAAATGTTTATTGCATCTCTGAGTTTGTGTACTGAGAATCACACCCTGCCCATTTGTATTATTTTTTTTTGGCTGCGTTTGGTCTTCGTTGCTGTGCACGGGCTTGCTCTAGTTGCGGCGCATGGGCTTCTCATTGCGGTGGCCTCTCTTGCTGCAGAGCACGGGCTCTAGGCACACGGGCTTCAGTAGTTGTGGCACGCAGGCTCAGTAGTTGTGGCTTGCGGGCTCTAGAGCGCAGGCTCAGTAGTTGTGGCGCACGGGCTTAGTTGCTCCGCGGCATGTGGGATCTTCCCAGACCAGGGCTCGAACCCGTGTCCCCTGCATTGGCAGGCGGATTCTTAACCACTGCGCCACCAGGGAAGTCCACTCCTTACTCTTTTTAACTGAACAACAAAGGTATAGGCTTAGCGGGAGACGAGGCTGTCTCTCAGAGGCTGATTGGGGTCCTTGGGGGAGGTTTGAAAGGATTGAGACTCTATTAATGAAAAAGCTTTAAGAAACAGTCAGAGAAGCCAAAAGGTTACCTTGCCTCCCCCAGATTTGCTGGGATTCAGGTCTTCCTAAAAGCCCTTAATTAACTTTACTGTTTAGAACAGGAAGATACCGAGGGCTACAACTCAATTACTTTATGAGAAAAGCAGCAGAATCCCATGAAGGTGATGAAGTCATAGCTGGAGAATAAGACTATTTTAGTATGTGTTTGGCGCTGTGCTAGGTGGTAGGAGGTTCACATACCTCATCCAATCCAATCCAATGACTGCCAGCCATGGCCATGCATCTCAATCACCCGTGCAAGTGAAAAATACATAGTCTGCTTACGTGTTCCAGCCCACCACCCACGAGAGAATCCACTTGCTTAGGCTTTGGGTTAGTGCTAGGCAAGTGTAGTTTTTTAAAAACTACACAGTGATCCTGAGTCACTGCAGGGTTAAGAACTATTTGTTGAATTCTCATAATTCTGTAAGGCAGGGATATTATTCCATCTTCTCCAGAAGATGAAAGTGACGTTCATATTTGACCAATTTCAGGGGACTAGAACTCAGGTCTATAATTTCCAGTTCCTTAGTTTTCCCATTTACTACAACAGCTTCCCTGGGACGCTGAAGTCTTAGGGTTTTTTTTTTGTTTGTTTTGTTTTTTTCGGTATGCGGGCCTCTCACTGTTGTGGCCTCTTCCGTTGCAGAGCACAGGCTCCGGACGCGCAGGCTCAGCGGCCATGGCTCATGGGCCCAGGCGCTCTGCGGCATGTGGGATCTTCCCGGACCGGGGCACGAACCCGTGTCCCCTGCATCGGCAGGCGGACTCTCAACCACTGCACCACCAGGGAAGCCCCATTGCAGTAGTTTTCATTGTGGTTAGTTGTGTGACTATGGGCATGCCACCATGCTAAGCCTCAGTTTCCTCATTTGTATAACAGGGCTGATAAACAATATCTCAAATTGCATTTTAATAATAAATGAGAAAAACATATAAGGGAGTTAAAATAGTGTCTGGCACTTAATAGGCACTCCACAAGTAGTCGTTCTTTTTGGTTCCTAATAATCTTCTCTTGGCCAGATGCTGGCATTTGTCCCACTCTTCTCTGCTTTCCCTTTTTCTTTAAACAAAATAACGTGGTGACGGGGTAGAAGGCACTAGACATGGGATACAGTCAAAGATTATAATGAATCGTGAAGAATCTCTCTTATACCCAGTGGAACATACATAATTTCTATATAAGGGGCTCGATATAAGAGTCAGGTTGGAACAGGGGACTTATCTCGAAGCCGTGTTCTCCTTTGGCTACCAAATCCTTTATTTTTTTCTTAGGAGGTGTTTTGGCGGGGGGGGGGGGGGGCGGCTGATGGAGACAGGGGTGGGGAGGTGAAAGGCCCCCCCCCGAAGATGCCTCTTGGTGATACCATTCCTCAAGCATCATTCTTTACCTTGGCATGGTTTGGATAAACAGATTCTTCTGGTGTAAACTTATGAGCTGCTAGACGTAGACAAGGACGGTTACCACTTGAATGGTGAGCCTCAGTGTTAGAACTGCTCTACCTACACTCTGCTCTGCAGGCAATCCTGATGCTTTTACATAATCGGTGAGCTCCACTCGCTCAGCAAACAAATAAATAAGACGACAAACAATGCTCTCTTCACACAGGTTTATGATGAATTCACAAGCCAGCTTCACTGCCAATGACTCTGGCTAACTTAACCCATTTTAAATTACCTGAGATGAGAGCTGGTTTTATAGTTTTCCCTCGAAAAGTCAGCCCTTGATATGACAGGTACTTTACAAGCACAGGGAGCCTGCTGGGTGATAGGCAGGGCAAGGGATGGCAAATGGGGCTGGTTCAACACAATTACTCAAATTTAGCCTTGCTGGGTCTATGCAGCTCTTCTGTAGTTACACAACGCTCGCAGGCTCCAGAGAGGATGGAAGTTTGGAAGCATTATATACCATCTGGATTCTCTGTACGACAAATTTCTGTGATTTCAAGCGCCAGTTTTGTGGTCCACAAGAGATTGCAATGGAGGTTCGGGGAAATCACGGACTATAGGTGGGAACCACACTCCTGCTCAGGCACAGGGAAGGCCCAGAACGCCAAGGCACTTGAGAATCATGTGGCTTCTGTACACAGGCCTTGCCTCTGGATCCTTCCTCCATAGAGGAGTCAGTTATAGACACTTAGCGTTCTAGAAAGGGCCTGGCTTCTCCCACCTTACCCCCCTCCACTCTGGGGACAGAGAAGAACCAACACTGTAGGCATTAGACTGACTTGCCTTTTGTTTCCTCTGAGCTGAAGTGGAAGTGTCATTGACCAACGTGTCTACACTTGAATGTCCATAAGAGTAGCAAATGCAGGTGTCCAACTGTTCACGAATGATCTAAAAGATTAGCTTGTAGCTTTTAGCATGATCCTGAAATTAGTTAACGGAACTACCGCTAATGAGCATTTATTAATAAAGGCAACTGAAGTAATCCTGCTAATGCGATGGCCAGGAGGGATAATAAAACAAGTGGACAAAACCAACCTAATTCTGTTCCGTATCATAGTAGCTCTCTTGAAAAATGTAGAGCTGGAAAACACACTAGCTGCTAGTGTGATTAGAACACAACTAAAACGGTTTAGCAACAGGGGCATTGCTTGGTGGGGCTCACCATCGAGTTTTAAATAGGGTGGTGGATAGCTGTGTTTCAAGACCCTTTTTTTCCATAGGACCTGTCTTGATTATTTTTACTGGGTGTCAAAGCTTTGATTGTTTCTCTGAACTCTTCCTCCAAAACAAGGTGCCCATGCTTTTTAAGTCAACATTTAATTTTGCATGGCTTTTTGTTTTACGGGTGTCAGTACAGTCTCCACAGCGATATTATTAGCAACAGAAAACAGGGACCCTATTTATAATAGGATGTCTTCCCTAACTCTCTTCCTTCTCTCCAACTGTACCTCAGGGTTGAATGACTCCCAAATTCCGTGATCTCATGGAGTGTTTTGTTACCTATTTTACACCCCAATCATACCATATTCAAATAACAACTAACCCCTTGATGAGGTTTTTGGAATCAGTGACTGTCTTTTCTCTCTCATTTCCTACACCTAGCATCAGGCTCTGCACAATGCCTGGGCAGTGCTGAGTATTTGTGACCAATGAAATAGTTGTGTTGTGTACATTCAGTTTGTTCTTCTGTCTTAGGGTCTAGAAATGGTTATTATTCACATTTTACATACACAGAATTTAAGTCTTGCTGGTGAATAAATACCCCAAGAGGAAATGCGATCAACATATGTGTTTAAAATTACTTTTCTCTTTCCACATGCAATCATTTATCTAATTTATAAAACCAATTTGCTGGCTGGAGAGGATTAAAGATGGTGGCATAGGAAGATCTTGAACTCACCTCCTTCCACAGACACAACAAATTTACAACTACATATGGAACAATTCTCTTGGAGACAGTCCTGAAAACTAGATGAGCTGAGCCTCCACAGCAAAGGGTTAAAGGACAGCACCGAGACAGGTAGGAGAAGCAGAGAGATAGTCTCACCAAAGGAAAAACCACAACCTAGTTGCAGCGATCCACAATTGGGAAGGATCACAAAGGTATAGATCTTTTCCCTGAGGAGTGAGAGATTCAAGCTCCACGTTAGGCACACCAGCCCCGAGATCCTGCACAAGAGAGATGAGTCCCTAAAACACTTGGCTTTAAAAACCAGCAGGGAATACATCTAAGCAAACCTTAGAACTGCAGGAAATAGAAAACCCACTCTTAGGGGGCCTGTATTGGAGGTTCACTTGACCTGCAAATCAGCACAAAAACAGCAGGTTGAAAAACACATGGACCATGGACCACCTATTAATCTTGAAGTGTCTGCCAGAGAGGCAGGAACCAGTTGGGATGCTCCCTGGGGACTGAGGCACCGGTGGGAGCCATCTTTGTGATCTCAAGCTACCTTGCTAATACTGGTGGGTGCCATTTTGAAATTCTCCTTCTAACCTGTTAGCACCAGTGGACACGCGCCACTGAGCAGCCTGCCCAATCCTGAGCATCAGCTGGGCCTCAAAGCCAGCAGAGCAAGAGCCCTTCCCACCCCGCAGCAGCCCTGCCCACGAGTGTGTTGCGGTAGCAGCCACGGCCCCATGGCAACAAGACTGTGCATGCATCCCTCATAGGAGATACTCCTTGAGTCCTTGGGCTGTTGGACATAAACAATCTACCCAATAGAGTGTTAAAAGTAATAGCAATAAAGATGCTTGCTGAACTCAGAAGAATGGAGGAACACAGTGACAACTTCAACAAAGAAAGGGAAAATATAAGTACCACACAGAAGTTACAACTGAACTGAAAAACTCAAAAAATTAAGAATATGGTTCTCATATGACCCATCTATTCTTATGAGTCTTTATCCAAAGAACATAAAAACACTTGTTTCAAAAGGTATACGCACCCCTATGTTCATTGCAGCATTATTTACAATAGCCAAGATATGGAAACAACCGAAGCATTCATCACTAGATGAATGGATAAAGAAGATGTGGTGTATATACATAACAGAATACTACTCAGCCATAAAAAAGAATGAAATCCTGCCATTTGTGACAACATGGATGGACCCTGAAGGTATTATGCTAAGTGAAATAGTCAGATAAAGAAAGACAAATACTACATGATTTCACTCATATGTGGAATCTAAAAAAACAGAACAAACAAACAAAACAAAAACAAACTCGTAGATACAAAGATTAGATTAGCTGTTACCAGAGGGGAGGGGGGCTGCCAGGTGAGCAAAATGGGTAAAAGGGGCCAACTCTATGGTGATGGGTGGAAACTAGACTTACATTGGTGATCACTTTGCAGTGTCTACAGATGTTGAATTATAATACTATATATCTGAAATTTATATAATTTAAAAAAATAAAAAGAAAACAACAACAAGAAAAACCCCAATTTGCCTTGATGACTGCCCTTAGTAAACAAAGTTGTAGACAAAGCCTTGTTCCCTGCTGTGAAATACAGAACTTCACATAATTGTTATTCTTCACATCATTTCTCAGTGGAAAGGATACCCAAGCACTGGCATTACACATGTAATATCTTTCTTCCTTCCTGCAGTTGCTATTAGCTTTAACTATGCTGATGCACAGACCACGTATACACCAAACAAGAACCAAATAGGCCTACATGAGAATTCACAGACCATGAGAATTCAACTTTTAGGCATACATGACGATGTGGAAAAGGCTGCGGAAAATGCTGCCATCTACACTGGAACGACACTGGAATGACAGCCAATTGGAGGCGGCTGCAGCGGTCCGAGAAACAAAGTTGAGGAATCTGAAACCAGAAGCAAAGGCTGCAGCCCAAATCCCAGGCTGTCAAATGCCCTGCTGTGAGGCCTGGCACAGGCAGCAGTGGACTGGCATCAGTGAGCTTCGCTTAATGAAAAGACCCCTAGGTCTTCCTTGCAGGCCCATTCCATTACTGCCATATTCTAGTCCTCGTTAAAGGTTTGTGCAGCAGGAGCTTCTCACATACAGACATCTGCTGCCATCTGTATGGAAAGCACACAGGGTGGTTAGAAGTAGTTTAAAACAAACCTGTTGGGCTTCCCTGGTGGCGCAGGGGTTGAGAGTCCGCCTGCCGATGCAGGGGACGCGGGTTCGTGCCCCGGTCCGGGAGGATCCCACGTGCCGCGGAGCGGCTGGGCCCGTGAGCCATGGCCGCTGGGCCTGCGCGTACCGGAGCCTGTGCTCCGCAACGGGAGAGGCCACAACAGTGAGAGGCCCGCGTACCGCAAAAAAAAAAAAAAAACCAAACCTGTTTTGAGGCACAAATAGTCAAGTACCTAGATTTTATCTGCAAACCATTGGGGGAGGAGTGTGTGGAATCAAGCTACACCTATGGTTATGGACATTATATGCTAAATATTTTGGTTATGTGAAAGGTGCTCAGTTTTCAGTTCTTGCAAATAATGTATTTTGCTAAATTGTTTCCCTTTTATTAAGCATAAGGAAGGGAAATCAATTGTTCTTTTCATGTATTCAAGCCATCATTTACTGAAAGGCTACTATGTGCCAGTCATGGTTAATTTCATGATGGTTATGCGCTAAAATGTTCACGTGCTAAAAAACTGTGTTTATTTTTATACATAACCTAATAACCGTAACCATAAAGCTGAACTTTATTATTACCTTTCATTTAGACTCTGCCCCCAAAAGCTATTTACTTGGCTGTTGTTCACAAATAAATTGGATTTGTTCCATGTGCAATTAACAGGGATTAAACTTGAGTAGAAAAGGTGCCAGAGATAGCAAATGACCTCTGACCCCACCACGTTGCATGAATACTATTTTAATAATTATGAAAAATAAAAATGCCACTTCAATAGGAATTTATTTTCTCGTACATAAAGAAATTTGTATTTAAGAACACAAATCACACAACTTAGGAATTAAACAGAAAACACTTCAAAAAATCAATTGCCAGAGAAACCCCTTAATTCCTTTCAAAGCTGAATGAATGTGTCCTCGCATTAATCTCTCGTTTTTTCTATGCAGCTGCAAAACTTCATTCGTTCAGTCAATCAAGAGTTGAGATTATTTGCAAGACTCTCTATTGGCAAATGTCCCCCCAAAATACTTAGAGCTCTCCCTATTTCCACAGCACTGCCCACTGTTGTTAATATGCTTCATCTCCATGTCATTTCCTGGAAATGTTCACTATGATCCTCTGATGACTGTACTTCTCTAAAAATGCTCTGGAAACAGGCTGGCAAGATCTGTGTTGTATGTCATACACATTATCTTTTGCCCCATTGAATTCTGTTTGGTGTGTGTGTGTGTGTGTGTGTGCATTTGCTTACTGAAGGAGCAGTTATTCATGTGCAAAAGAAAGAGTATTAGGAAAAAGTATGTTGGTTGAAGCTATAAATAATGTACATCTAAGAGAGCGTAGTTACTAATGACCGTGACATCAGTCCCGAAAGCTAGATAAGTTCCTGTCTTACTTGATGGACTTGTTGTTGTTGATCTGGGAAAGATCGTAGAATCAACTAAACCAAAACTCTTATCATTTAGATTTGGAACTGAGGTCTAGAAGGATGAATTGATTCCTTACAAGTTCCAGAGCTGGCACCTGAGCTGTGGCTACAATATTTCTGTAGAGCCCCAGTTTGGAACTTTTCCCTGGACTCCCAGCTCAAAGGCAAGCCTTTTCATCATATTATGAGAAGGGTACTGGCTTCTCGTGAACTCCAGCCAGTTCAGAAACATCGTGGGTTCCTTTAAAGACTCAGCTTTTGCTAGGTTGGCTTTGTCTGCCCCTGTTCTTCTATATATAAATCTTCAGCTCCAAACGAATCCCGGACACTTCTGCCTTTTTGCTGTTCTGACTTTGTACCTTTCCCACTTCTTAGAATGCTCTGACCCTCATCACTTCATTCTAATTCCATTTGTACACATTCCAGAGGCTGGCTTCTATCCTAAGAGCTCACACATTACATCTTCGGTCAACTGAGAAGCACTATTTAGATCCACAATGTAAAACAAAATAAACACTTGCCTTCACCTGTTTTATAATCTTAGTTCAACAAGTGAGACATTTATAACTTTATGTCTCAACTTTTACTTGATCCCTCAAAGGATGTACATGATAGACAGGAATGGCTCAGTAAATGGAAAATGTTTATGTGCTGTTCAATTTTCCATTACAATTATAATTGAATACTGTTTAGAATGAATGATCATATATATTTAATATAAAATTGACTGCAAATTTTGTATGTAAACCATGTCCAGCTCTTTATCGTATTTACTGTACTTTCATAAACAAATTAAAAGCATGGCTCTGCTTGCTCTCCATTTAGAAGAGCCTCTCTGTCTTATTTTTTAAAGCTTAATTCACATGGGAGGGAGTTCTCCACAGGCACATATCTGCTGCCATTTATGTGGGAAGCAGAAATAGGGAGCGTGGCTAGGAGCAGTTTAAAACAAATCTGTTTTGATGCATAAGTAGTCAAATGCTCAAACTATATCATCAAACCAAGGGGGTGTGTGGAAATCAAGCTTGACCACCTCTCTCAAGCCTTGCTGGATTTTCTCAACTGGACCCACTGCTTCTCTGAACTGGACTCATTGCTGCTTGCTAAAATCTTCCTGGCCTGCTTCGTCTTAGGATACAATATAAGGAATACTCAGTGTTTCTAGAAGAGTGATAAATGCCCCTTATGCAAGAGAAGGTGGGGTTCTTGGCACAATTTTTTCGTGAACTGAAAAAGGTGGCATGAAAGATATAAAGCAAAACTGGAGTTACATTTTGATGAACCTAACAAATGCACACATGTAAGAAATGGAAAATATGCATTACCCTTTTGTCATTAACACCTAACTTGGGAGCATGTACCTAATATACATCTGCAGATCTTTATAGTTGCTCAGGATTCGAAATTTTCCCATTTTATCTCCATAGGTGATACTTTGCAAGGATGGCTATCTGTTTCTTTCCAAATGGCTGTATCAGCCCTTTATTTTCACCTCCTCTTTTTTTTTCCTCCTCAACTCAAGGTCAAACTACTTATTCATTTCTTCCAGGACTCTCTTCGAGTTTTCCCATCCATATCATGAACCTGGCGTTCTCACTGTTCTCTTAAAAGTAATTCTTCTCCAGGGTTCCTTCCACTGATCTCCTCCCCTGAGTTTCGGGCAATTATGTTCTCTCGTCTCTTTCACGTAAATCTCACTTGAAAGACAAGCTCCTCAGGTTAAGCTGCTGTGAGGTGTGTATGTTTCTCATCAAGAGACAGCAACACCTACATCAATAGCAGCCACCTTCACTACCACCTGTGAAAGCAACTTACTTTGGGAAACAATTTTCTTTTTTCAGCATTCCTCTTTGAATGTGAATCCAGCCCAGGACAGGGACACCAGAGCCAGGTCTGGCTGTCCCTGGGCTCTGGCCTGGGATACTTATAATGTGGGGGGCACTGGACTACGGACTGGAGGGATGGACAACAGGAGTAAGATAAAAATCCTGAGATGAAGAAACTTACCATCTAATAGAATAAAGCTCTGCCCTAAGATAGAGCAGGCCAGGAAGGTGTTAGCAAGAAATGGGTCCAGTTCAAAGAGTAAAGCAAAGTTTAAGAGATGTGGTAGATCATTAAAGGTCAAGGTAGACAAAGGGTCAGAATCTAATTAGGGGTTTGTGGAAGCAGAAACCAACCCTGAGGAGACCTTGGCCATGACCAAATGACCATTTTCACCTGTCTTCTTCTGAGCCCTCAATTCTGTTTAGGCTCCCATGTTGTAGGAATATAACAGAAGGAAACCAGGGGCAACTAGGTAGGTGTGTCCTCTTTTGGTCGGCACATAGATGCTCTGATTACAGAGTGTGCTATTTTCAGAGAGATGGAACATGTAAATACAGCATAGGTTACTATTTTGGGGGCTTCCAACTTTTTTAAAGGAATGACAAGGGTTACACATTCAGGGTGATGTGCTATTTAGACGGCATCTATCTATGCAAAGAGATTGGAGATTAGGAGGTTGCGGTTAAGAGAAGGAGATTTAATCCATATCCTCAAATAGAATGGACTTGTAGAGGCAATCCTAATAACTTTCTGTTACTGTCCAACATTTTTTCTTACATGGCAATATCTTCCAAGTAAGAGCTATGGAGTAAGTCTTCGAAATTCCGTAAGTCTGTACATTCTATGAAGTTAAGTATGAGATTCTATTATATAAAGTAACTCAAGTATTGTTCAAAGATTTGCTTTTATGAATAAGTCTTTTATGAATTTTTTTTTCCTTCTGGAGGAAATTAACGTATATCATTATGTATAGAAGCTATTCTCTCCTAACAGTAACAATGTAGGTGCTTAGATGTTATTTGCAGTTAATTTACCTTTACGGTGATAATTGCAGTAACCTTTTAAATGATCATACACACACACACCAGAACTCGCACCTGTCACTGCTGCCATGGAAACAGTTCCAAAACATAAGATACAATTCTGTTATGGAGGCCGTATAGTTTCCCAAATGAATTTTAATGAAACTGTGGCAGGTAAAATAAATAAATAAATACTTTTCTGGAGGTTTCTAAATTATTTAGTGAAATTTGCAACTAAAATCTGACTAAGACCACATGGTGGTAACATTCATCTGAAAGGAAAACAACAGTCAGTAAATGCCACGCATCCAAAAAGGAATATAAATGAGCTTTATTTAAAGATAAGCGAAGCACCCAAATGCTAGCTCTTTAAGGTTTATCTTTTTTTTAATTAATTTTTACTGGAGTATAGTTTTTTTTTAACATCTTTATTGGAGTATAATTGCTTTACAACGGTGTGTTAGTTTCTGCTGTATAACAAAGTGAATCAGCTATATGTATACCTATATCTCCATATCCCCTCCATCTTGCGTCTCCCTCCCACCCTCCCTACCCCATCCCTCTAGGTGGTCACAAAGCACAGAGCAGATCTCCCTGTGCTATGCGGCTGCTTCCCACTAGCTATCTATTTTACATTTGCTAGTGTATATATGTCCATGCCACTCTCTCACTTCGTCCCAGCTTACCCTTCCCCCTAAGGTTTATCTTTAACATTGCCCATTTTCAATCAATAATCCTATCGTTGGTTGAAACATATTTGAGTATTAGCTGCTTGGGTGGTGCCTACTAAAATCAGTGAGTTATTGGAAGACTTTTCCTAGTTTCAGTCATCTTTGGGCTTTCTACTGTTATGAGGTAAACAGATTTAGAGCAACAATGTTTTCAGAGCTGGTCTCTCTGGACATCTGTCTCTAAAGGACATCTATTCCAGCCACTTACTTTATAGATGAGGGAACTGAGGCCTAAAAAAGGTGAGTGACTTATCCAAGGTAATAAAAGTGCATGTGGCTGGTCTACAACTCAGGTCCCTGACTTTCCTCCCCACAGGTAATCACTATGCTGCCTTCTGAATTGCAGCCCTCCTTACTACCGGTTAAAACTTTCACGCAGGCAGGAAGTCAAGTTCTGAATTTGAATATCTGAATATTTGAGTATTTTTATTGCCCATTTTTACCTTCAAATGAGTTACTCCAATTTGCTAAATGAAATAAAATTTTCACTTCTCCCTTAAAGTATGTATGTCCTCAACGAATCTTGTTGCATGGGAATTACTACTTTGTACCTTGAAAACCAAACTAATACCTTCATGTACTAAAAGAAGGGAAAGTTTTCTTGATTTGTAATCATTGCTGCACCTCTTCTGTACTCTGAAGTGTGCTCATCAAATGTCCCAGGCTCATAATAAAGCCAACTGTGAAAACACTGCTCACCTCCAAGTCAAGAGCCTGGGAAACACATCCATGAAGCTTAACTTAAAGCTATCTGATGATGGCTGGGGCTCCAGTATATTATTTGGAGCACAAAGTTATGGCAGTATACTTGGGGAAAGAAAGCCCTCATGGTCATAAATTATGACTGGGAAATGGGTACTCCCCAAGACAGAGGAGTACTTATTATGTAACTGTCGTTAAGTGTTGCCGGTGTGGCAGGCTCTGAGCCGAGTCTCTGGCAGGGCCGAGGACTCTCCAGGCTCTAGGAGGCCCCTGAGACAGTGTGTCATACAGTGATGATGGGTGGAAAATACTCTCACTGTTCAAGGTGTGATTGTTTTGGCCTCCTCTGCGTTAAGTTTTTGGCACTTGAACGGGACCCAGTGTAACACCACAGCTGGGAAATGACATTATTTGGATTGGGTAAGAGGAGTTTTTGAATTGAACTCCACTGTACTATTAAAGAAGGGAAAAATTCCTGCCATATTCAACAAATCCCAGAGGAGCTATGTCTCTGTCGTTCATATGTTCGCACATGAATGTGCAATATAAACACTTTTTTGTATAAATATACAGATACGTTAGATAGGTGAAGTTGTATAAATCTCTATTACTAGACTAATTCATTCCATAAATATTTATTGAGCACTTACTAAGTACCAGGCATGCTGTTCCAGTATGTATATGTGTATACACACATGTCACTTCTAAAATAGAGATAATTAATTCCTTCCTCACAGGTATTAAAGAACACAGCATGAGAAAAACACACAGGGTGCAGGAGTCTGTCATAAATATTAGTTCCCCTTACGTCTCTCCGCACTGTCCCCCAGCTTTGAGATGTGAACAACTTTTCGGTCCTTCCAAATTCTGCAAAACACCCTCAACATGGTAGAGGAGGAAGGGTGTGAATGTGGTCCATTGAGGCCCAATTCAGAGCCTGTGACGCCCATGCTAAACCCTCTACTTCTAAAGATGGACCCCCCAGATTCTGAGAGTGACTTGTCACCTTTCAGATCTAGTAAGGACTGAGAGCTTTTTCATCATAAACATCTGCCAATTTGTTCAAATCTTGTGAGACTAGACAGATAGACTTAGGTACTTTTATTCTGATTATAAAATATTTGTGTTGTTGAATATTTGAGATGAAACATATAAAAAATAAAGTGGAAAAGAATAATAATGTATATTTCTACAATTCAAGCGATGTTGACTCAAGAGTGTACATTGTCTGTTTCCTATAGCTTGTTTTTGACTTTGGGGGCAGACTCCCAAGAAATGAATATAATGTCTCCATTTTGACTACGTATATTGTTATATATGGCAGCAATGTCTTATGACTCCCCTAAGCAGTGAAGAAGATGTTTTGTGTAGTGTGTGTGTGTGTGTGTGTGTGTGTGTGTGTGTATGTGCATGTGTGTGTGTGTGAGAGAGAGAGCAAGAGAGAGAGAGAGAGAGAGAGAGAGGAAGAATGCATATGAGATTGTTTAGGAGAAATGAATCCACTGGAATTTCACTGCAATCCAGAAATGAAAACGTCAAATATGTTTAACTAGGCCTGCCTAGTTCTCTGTAAATATAATTTTAGAAAATAAACTAAAACATAAGGGTAAAAAGCCTACACTTCGCTTTGCATTTGCAAATAAAGCTTACTTCATCAATGGCGAAATTGCTTTGCGTAATTCGTAATCTCATTATCATCCCGGACCCCCCTTGACATGCTGCCTCTGTTTATGTAGCTTCCCCCTGTGGCATGTGCTCTAAGCAGAAAAGGGTATAATTATAAACCTCCATCCACTAACAAGAACAATGGTTGCACCCGGCAATTCGACTCTCCCTTTGTGAAGCTCTACACAGAAAGCAAAATGGTGCAGATACCATTCTGAATGTGGAAGGCCTAAAACTATTAGGGAAACAGCTGCCACTGGGCACCTCTTTCAACATCTACTCATGGTATCATTTTATCCGTCCTGTCAGGAGCCAACCAAGGACCAGAGTTTTGAAGATACTGTGCCTACAATTACTCGATAATTCCAGGAAACAGAGAGATACAACCAAAACTTGTGTGTGAAGACTTTCCAGGCTTGCTTAGAAAAGAGAGACTAAATTTGTGCCTCTCAGCAGAGTTAGCCAGACTGAAAAGAGAAATTTGAAATGCAGAGTGTACTTTGCGCTATCCCCATTTTTATAAAAGCAAAGCTAATGAGGGTCTGCTCTTCTTTTAACCATTTTTTAAATTGAAGTAGAGTTAATTTACAATGCTGTGTTAGTTCCAGGTGTACAGCAAAGTGATTCAGTTATACATATATATATATATGTATACATATATGTATATTTCTATTTTTTCAGGTTCTGTTCCATTATATGTTATTACAAGATATTGAATATAATCCCCTGTCCTTGCTGCTTATCTAGAGGCTCCACTTTTTATTCCATGATTATTAAGAATATTTTTCTAAATCTGGGATCTTGGAGGAAATAAATAGTGTGATTATGACAAATCACTCATTCTTTTCTTCACCAAACATGTATACAAGTGCCTACTGAATGTCAGTAAGAGCCAGACTAGTGACGTCAAAGACTCATTTCAAAGCCCTTAACTTCTACATAAAGTAGCTGCGTGGATATTAAGGAAGCCCCTAAATCTTTAGGCTAAGTCAATTCACTACTTACTGGAGTTAAGAAGGTAGAAACATTTCTCAAGTCTAAATTCAACATTTAAAAAACTAGTGACATCATGGCTTTAGGGTCGGTTTAGCTGTTTTAGACTAAGAAATCCATTCAAAAGGGGCCCGTAGCTCACAACCTCACACTAGGAAAATGAACAAAGGAAGGCAATGTTACATCAGCACCATATATTTTTTGAAAGGTATTGCATTTTTCCTTTGTGATGGACTGGCCCATGTACCTGAAAACACATTCGCAGTGGAAGGCACAAATTCTGCTGCACATTTATAGTAGAATCTATTTTTTTCCCTTACAGATAAAAAAATATCAAGTGGGGTTAGAATTCCATGTGAATGCTCTAGCGCCTCCCTCTGATGGGTCTAAGTGCTGAATAAACAAACTTCATTTCTAAAACCTCTAGAGGAACACCTGAGTCAGGAGCCGTAGAAGAAGAAAGCAGGTAGAATGGGGACAGCTTTTAGGCAGATTATGACATTTCTGAGTACTGACTGAGTGCAGAGGGTTCTAGAGTTGGAGGGCCAACTCTCCTTCAGCAGTCCCCCTTCTCTGATATGAAAAATGAACATTTGAGTAATTTAAAGGAAAGTTGTGAAAATGTAGCTGCCAGCGTTACATTCCAAGTAGATTGCTTCCTCTAAGCTTTCCAATGTAGAAATTTTGAAGCCTTCCAGACCTCCTTACCAGGGGGTTAGAAAGTAAGAAGAAGGTCTGGGCTCTTGGATTTAGTGATGGGAGGTGGACCAGAAAAGAGTCGGTCAATGGAAATGAAAAGCGGCCACAGGCTAACTGCTGTCATTTATTGAACACCTACTATGGGAGAGTCTTATTCTGAGCGTGTCACGTCTATCACCTCCTTAAATTTCCCAACAACGCTAAGGTAATGACAGCCTTTCCTGCCAACCTATGAAGCCCAGGCTGGGAGTTGTCCAGTGATTTTTCCTGTATAATCTCGCCCTAAGGGAAGACGTTACTCTGATTTTTCCACCTCATGTTTTTCCCTGGCAATTGCTGTGAGAGAATGTTGTTTTTGGAGTTGAGTGGGCAAGTGTTGTGCATGATATGAAAAACCAAAAAAAAAAAACCAAAAAAAAAAACCCCACCCAAAAAACTGACACAAAGTACTAGTCAATTTCAGTCTCCCTATGAATGACTGAGGTCTTTTCCTACTGCTGGATATATTTAAATGAACAGGTTCTACCTCAATTTTCAGCTGGGCTTTTGCTTTCTGTGGAGTGCCACCCCAGGCAGCTAGTCACAAATCACTAAAGGATCAGTTACACTGTACAGTAGCCGCAGGGGGTCACTCCTGAATCCAGAGGTTCTCGCCACCAAGGACAGAGTTGCTGGAGTCCCAGCAAAGCCTGTGGGTTTGCTTCACAAAGGGAAGGAATGTCTGGAGGATAAGACTCCCTGTAATCATCCTCTAGAAAACATCTGCTGTATGTATTTGCCAAGCGATAAGGGATCTAGTAAATCCAAGACCATTTGACAATGTACTTCAGAAGTAGCTTCCTGGCTCTTGAAAGAGTTCCATAAATGGCCATGTTAAAAATAGGCAACCAATATAATCGAGCAAGCTGAAATAGACTATGATACACACCATATGTTATGGCTGTGACAAAATCAGAAGAAGAGGAATTCGGTATAAATTGAGAATCATTCCCACTCAGACTGACACAGTCTTATGGAAATGACACATAGAAGAGGGTCAGAATTCTACCCTTTGTGCTGTTCTGTGTACAGATCTCTCTACCTGATATGACAGCCTTCTCTCTATTTGGCGGGTCTATACCTGGTCCTTCTGATATCCCTTTCCAACTCCCAACACATATTAGGTAGTTACATTAAGTGTCTGTAAACTAAGAAATATGTTCAAAACATTTTCCCCTTGTGACAATGTTTACAGTAAAAGGCCAAATGTCCACCTGGAAGAACAAGGTGCAAATCTAGAATGGATTACTAGAATTTTCTTAGGACAGAGTGTGGGAGGACAATTCAGCAAGCATGGAAGCTGACAAGGTAAGAATTTTGCACTCTCTGATTTTATGCTCTATGTACCTGTTTGCTTCTGCCTGAAAAAGAACCATTAATGTACAGAACCTACTTGAACCACCTAATTTAACATAAGAAACCAAACCAAACCAGTCCTGTAACTGCATTAACGTTTTTATTTGGTTTCATCTTACTTATAAAGCTGACTCTTTAAAAAAAAAAACAAAAAACACTCCTCCCCTGCACTATTTGCTGCTATCTTGAGATGTATACTGTGATAAATGCAAACAAAAGGTTTTAAAATCATGCCAAATATCCCCAATTAGACGCTATGTCCAATTTCTAAGCTACAATGATATCATATATTATTATATAATATGTAATATAATTATATATATAATTATATATTATGAATGCTTTATATATATTACCTTATTTTATTCCACAAAATCTATTTTATGGATGAGGAAATTGATGTTTACAGAGGTCAAGTAACTTGTCCAAGGTTACACAATTAGTTAAGTTGCTCAGCTGGGATCTCTAGGTCTGTCTCAGCCTATAATTTTAATCATTATGGTATATGACCTATCTTAGACTAGTTTATAAAATAGCTATTCAATTAACCTCTTTGAAGAGTTTTTGCAGATTTTAAGTGCTTCTTTTCCTGGTTTGGCAATAACTTTTTAAGCCACACACAAGTTCAAATGAAAACAAAACAAAACAAACAAAAAAACAAACATTCTCCAGATAGAGACTTTATAGTTGCACTCCTTGGTTATGGGTGGTCACACCCACACTACAAGCACATGACATCCAACCATCCAGACCTAGCTTTAGAAACATATTCTGAAGAGGGGAAACTTGAAATATGCAGACTGTGGTCCTGACTCCACCTAAGAATGCCTGCTTTATTGGGTTTACCCTGTAATCAAGCAAATTTTGGCCAGAGTCAAATAGGGCAACAGTTTTTCCGCTTGGACTTTACTCAGTATGGTTCGTTATAAATGCTTCCAGCCAGTGCCCAAGACAGACTTGTTCACTGCAGTTGTCCTTGAGTTTCACTCAGAAGAACCTCATACAACAGCAGCATAGCCCAGACATTGGACTGGTCAAACGGCTCAAGAGTCCATCCCTCTGCACATCCCACCTTTAGGATCTGCCAGTTGAGTCTGTTATGTCTCAACACTGTCCTCCAAATAGACCTTCTATAAAACAAATAAAAGTTGCTGCTTCTAGGGCTGTGCAAACACAGTCTAGTTCCCAGTGCCTGGCAAAGCTTCTACCTAACAGTTTTGCTGTTTAAAACAAACAAACAAACAAAATGAGCATTTTTCCATTATTGCCTCAGATTCTTCCATTTTTCCTACATTTCCTGAAATGTAATACCTGAATGGTGGAAAAGAGTCATTTTAGTGTGAAAACATGCTGGAGTGGAAAGGCCAAGCATACTTTCTATAGACTAGTGCTACAGAAGAAGTTGGCTGTCTTCCTGGGCAGACGTGGGAGTTGGTACCTTAGAATCAACTATTAACTACGTTAAAGCTTTGAGCCTTGGTCAATTTCCAGGCATGGGGCATTGGCGTTCTGCAGCCTGGAATGGAGAGGCCCACTATCCCCAGAGAGCATGGCAGGTACAGGAAGGGAACGCTGCTGAGCTGAGGCCCACTGTGGTCCTAACAGTCAGACTCCAGATTAGAACAAATCCAGAGAAACCTAGTTTCACTTCACTTGCCCAGTGATTGAAAATGCTTCATCTCAGACTATGGAAGGAGCCCGACCAAAGCAACTTTAAAACACATTGAAGGTGTGTATGTGTGTATGCGTATATGTGCATTTTTTGCTGTGTGTGTGTGTGTGTGTGTGTGTGTAGAGATGGGTCTGAGGCATGGATTTTACTAATGTGATTATTTAAATAAACTCTCCCATAAGCTAGAGCACCAGATGGTGCTACAAAAATGAGGGGAGAAAGGCTCAGAGCATATATGTCACATTAGCTGTACTGGCCTGCATTCAAATGGTAAACATTTTGATCACTCCAGTTTATAGCTCTGCTTAAAATTTTTGTTAATATGTTAATAGAAAATGCAAATTTACATAGGATTCTAATAAAAATGCATAAATAATTGGATTTTCTAAGAGAAATGGACTTTAGGGATAACCTCCTCCAGTCCTCATTTAAAGGTGAGGTCAAGAACTAAAGCAAAATGCAGAGAAGTTGAGTGACTTGCTCAAGGTCTTATAGCAAATTAATGGTAGGACTGTGATTAGAATATGGGTTCTCTGACTCCATGTCAGTACTATTTCCACTATCACCTGTAATAGATTTAGAAGCAAAAATAAACTTGTGGGGCTTCCCTGGTGGTGCAGTGGTTGAGAGTCCGCCTGCCGATGCAGGGGACGCGGGTTCGTGCCCCGGTCCAGGAAGATCCCACATGCTGCGGAGCGGCTGGGCCCGTGAGCCATGGCCACTGAGCCTGCGCGTCTGGAGCCTGTGCCCCGCAACGGGAGAGGCCACAACAGTGAGGGGCCCACGCACAGCAAAAACAAAAACAAAAAAAACCAGACTGCTTGATTTTTAAAAAATCTTAGCTATTATACGAAAAACATTTATAGATTTTTTTAAGAAAAATCACATTCCAGGGGATAAATAAACAAAATTTTCAGATTTGGGGGACATTAAGAGAACTGAAAGTTCCAGATTGTAGATTAAAAATAAAGTACCAACTATAAGGTGCATTTGTCCATGGTCATCTGAAATTTCTTTTAGGGTTTCCCTACTGAGGTCTTATTGGGAATAATTATAAAAGATGTCAGTTTTTTTCTAGGTTTAATAAATCTCCTTTGATATTTAGTCTGGGCATAAATGGATTGGTGTCTGTAACCAAATTAAGCTGATGGCAGCCAGGAAGAAGGTGGAACATGGGACTACTGGCTATTGAGAGAGAACTAGTTCTAATCTTTAGAACCTTAGGTTATTTCTGCTTTTGAAGGGGTTGTGTTACTAGTCTATTCATTGTAAAGTAACGTTTTGGTCATAAGCAACTTCAAAAGAAACAAAAAATCTACACCCAATGATATCTTTTACTTTGATTCCACATCACCAGGGACAAAAGGGATTTTGTTTTTAGGACCTTTGAGGGAGAACATGTTGACTAGCAGAGCTGAAGATGTGATCATCCTGTCAACTGCTACAGGATTGTGTCCTTGGGTTCTGTGTCCTGCTGTGACACCTTCTAGGAAGCAAACAAAGATGAATAACAGCTTCCACAAAACTCCATTGCTCTGGAGATGGAATTAGGGCTCCTTCCAGTTTTCTTCATGATGTTATAAGCAGATGAATTTTAAAAAATGACTGTTGAAGGAGACCAAGCTAGAGCTGCTCTACCATGCTAAAAACATAAGCAGGGCAATTAGTTTGCTATTGAACCTCTCAGAGCTGCCATTAGCTCATTAGAAATGCCTCTATTATGATATCTATCAAGTGGAACATAAGCTTGTTGATCTAATAAATGTCCGTTCATTTTGAGAGTAGATTCTCAAAACCTTTTGAAATAAGTAGAACACCGGCTGTAAAAATTCGGGGTAGCTTTACTTGGGATAAATGCTAAAAAATAAGGCAATATGTCCCATTACATCAGTGGTTTTCAAAATTCAGTCTATTAATTTGCATAATTCACCATGTTCCATAATATTTTCATAACCCGTTGTGTTTCTCAAATGGGTGGAGGCCTGGGCCTTTACCCCGCCATAGTCTCCAACAAGGCGATGAGAGAGTGAGAAGGTGTTTCTCTTCCCTCTATTCCTACCCTATTGAGAAGCACTATTCTAGATGATTCCTCCAAAAATATTCAAGCTTTTTAAAACCTGGCTTCAAATTTGTTTTTTTACTTAAAGTCAGTGTGAATATTATCATTGTTTTGAATACTGGCCATGTGTTCCTCATGTTGTAGGTAATAACGATTGCCAAAGGACTATTTAAATAGTAAGAGTATTGACAAACTATAATGTATTACATGGCTCAAAATACTTCCTGGTCTGATTACCTACCCAGACCTGCTGAAGACAAGGAAGGGTGGAGACTTCACTGCAAATGACTCACTGATGTTCAATCAGTAGATTCTGGTTGAAAAAAATGTATTTTGATAAGTAGCAATAGTTGTTTCAAAGAAAGGTGTGGAGGCTATATTAAGAAATAAACATCCAAATCTACCGATCTAGTTATCTATTCTCAAAATCTTTGTGTGTGTGTATGTGTGTGTGAGATATGTTTTAAGTAATTCACACTAAGCCATTGTTCTATACCCTGACTTAACAACCTACAAAACAATTACTTACCTAAACTTGTTAAAGGCATATTGTGATAGACATTAAAAATGTCAACAGAATAAAAATTGCCTGGAAATACAGTGAACTGTTTCTTAAGTATTACTTTATTATTTAAGGGGAAGAAATTTAAAAATGTGTAAGGAGACTGGGAGTTTGGAATGAGGCTGAGTTAAAATTTTTGCTTTATCACTATGTGACATCAGACAATTCTTTGAGGTTCCGTTTCTTAATCAAGAAAATGAGAATAGTATATGCATTACAAAGAGATTATAAATACTAACTAGAGAAAACAGTCCAAGGCTTTGGCAAATAACAGGTGCTCAACATTGCCAGTGTCATCAAAATCAATGATTATTAATTGGCACTTGGCAACAAAAACGACCTAGACAAATTTTCAATATACACATGCCCTGGTCCCATGACAGGAGAATCTAAGTCCAGGGTGGGACTTGTGTGTTTGGAGAAAGCTCTGCAGATAATTCTGATGCACACCTCTGGTTAAGAACGAATGGTCTAATTAATTTTAATCTCTTCATTGGATGTACTGATGGGGTATGATTGGGCCATCACTGCAGTGGTCTGCTACTAAAGAAACTTTCTCCCAGCCAAGAGTACCAATAGGGTTTAAGGCTCTTCAAGCCTCACATGTAACTTGGGGTTTGGGGAAAGACAAATGGGATGTTTCCCCAGAGTACTTCAGCACAGTATAGTGTAACTTAAGTGTACTTAAGTATATCTGTATGCAAAAAAGTGCCTATGCCTGTTTAGTAAGTAGTTCCACTACTTGGATCACAGAACTAAGGGATTACAAGTTTGACGCTCACTCAGGCTTTTTAGTTTTCTCTGCTTCACGGTCCCTGGCCCCTCAAGCCATCATCACAAGAAAGCATCGGGCAGGAGAGTGTGTACAGATCTACAGAACCTACTGAAATTACTAGGAAGAGTTAAATAGTAGCAAGAAATGGTTTTATTCAGTATTCAATTGGAAGGTTTTTAAAAAAGAACCTCTTAAAATATTGGATATCTGAATGGGATATTCCTAAGATACTAGAGTGTGAAAATGATTCTCTTTTAAAAAAAAAAAAAAAAAACCTCAGTAGAAAAAAACCTCAGTGTGTTAAGTGGATAAGCTTCAGACAAAGGGACAACCAAACCTGCTAGTCAAGAGATACAAAAAAATGTCCACAGCTACCTCATGTTGCCAAGGAGACTGTGCAAACAGACTAAAACAAAGAGAGGTGGCTGGCTGACAATAAGGCTAATGTGGAAAACCTCTTCATTGTTCTGTGGCATGCTTCTTTTCAGAAGAGCAGGAAGAGGTGGCAGGCAGAGAGGCAGAAAAACAAGAAGAGTCTTTCTTCCAAAGAGGGCCATCAGAGTCCCTGAGGGATGAACCTAGCTGACCCAGGTCAAACTGTAGTGAATCACTTGGAAATAAAGGTTGGAAGCCCTGTGCATTGTGTCATGATTCCCTTAATACTTTACCCCTTGTACTTTGATAAGCTGTGTGAGGAGGTAGACTTGGGATCTTTTCATTCGGACATTCAACCTCTGTTTATTTTGTGCTTCCCAGGCAGGAGGGAATGCCTGGAAGTTCAACAAGGGAGTAAGCAACCGAGTCTGCATGACGGGGTCACCATTTAATGATGAAATACCCACACAGGAGGCCTCATAGGACTTACATCTCTTTACCCTTTTAGAAGAATATATAATCCAACTGTATGTCCAAATGCAATTATTTCCCCTTCATTAGCGTCATTCAATCAGCACATACAGGGTATTATAGGTAAATGCAGTATAGTTACAAGGAATCCACCCCTCAAAATGTTTATAGTGCATGGTATAGAAAAATGCTCTCATTATAAGTTTTAGTGAGGAAAATTTTGTGTTTTTGCACCACTAAATAAATATACAGTATGATTACAGATCTGTAAAACTCTTTAGCAAACAATAAATAAGTAAATAGTTAATGGCCAATAATAATGGATGTGAAAATTATGGACTATTATTTTTTTCCTTCTTTTTTCACGTCCAAATTTTCTATCATGTGTCTATATGACTTTATTCATACAAAGAAAATTTATAGTTTATGGATGTGAATCTGGTTTCAGTTGTTGAACTTCGCAATTTATTCTTTTACAGAGTTCGAGACGAGCATGGGTAAGTTTGACAAAACCAAGATATAAAAACAGTTCTTTCTACAGCTATAAGTTTGTTGGCAAGATTTTTTTAAAAAGCACATGTCTTTTTCACTGTGTCTCTTCAAACCTGTCATCATAGAAGTTGCTTGTTTTGAAGCGAGATAAAGTAAGACTGCAAACCAGCCCTTATTACATTGGAAAGTTTCCACTCAATCAGAAGGCAAATGTTAGCATTGGTAGTTACATATTAAAAGAAAAAAATTTTTCCAACTGCTAAGTCATCAAGAGATTAAAAATAGAAACAAGATTGGGGTCTTAAGTCATTTCTTTACACTGTAAGGGTTAAGCGAACACCACTTTGTAAGAAGGCAGCCCAGAGTCAGTGTTCAGAGTTGGCATATTGAATAACTTTTTTTTTTCTATCAAACTGCTCCTAACTTGAGTTGTTAAACATGTGTTTTTTTTTTTGCAGGCTGTTGTTATGCTGCATCAAGCAGCCTCTTCAGAAAGGTCGCCAGAAAACATGAAATTAAATGCAGCCTAGAGTTACTGTCTTGAACTCTCAAAAATATCATTTTCTTTATAGAAATGGGTTAAAAAAATTTTTTTTAATTTCCCCCCCAGAAAATTGTGAGTTTTAATCTACAGGAGACATGCTTCAAGGTAATGCCATCCTAATAGGGTCTAGTTGGTCCCTAGAATAGGTAAATTTATCAGATCCCCCCAATTCTCAGGAGACTGTGAAGTCTGCCAGCATATTTGTTTCTGTTCATTTTCACAAGATTGACAGGCTCATTATGGTAATATTGACATCTCCACTTGAGAGCTCAGATTGTGCAATGGTAAATTTGCATATGTTAATGAGGAGACAATTATATCAAAGAGTGAACATTTGGACTGATGTGCAAGACACCATTTAATAAGAACAGTAGGCGATTGAGCCCTGTCATTGATTCTTCCATTTTTGTCTCCTTCCAACTTGTATTTCTTCCTAGATTTTCCTCCTCTGCTTTTTTTCTCCTCTTTCCTTCCTTCCCTCCCTCTCGATAAATGACAGATCTTTTTCTTTTTTTCATGCCATCTCTCTATGGCTGCACTTGAAACAAGAATTCTTTCCTCCTAGTTGTTGGCTGACATCTGCAAATGTGAGAGAATCTGAACATGACAAACAACAAGGAATTCGAAATAAACTGTAATGGAACAGTATCTCTTCTCTCCCCCCCTTCCATGGTGGAAACGATGATATCCTCACCATCTGCACCCTCACAGGCTGTGCGTGTGCAGAAAACCAGATGGAGTTGCAGCCCATGGCAGGGATCCAGACCCTCAGCTTCTGGGAGGTCCTAGAAGCTCATGACGTCTCCCTGCTATTGGACTATCTCTTGCCATGTGCATTCAAAGGTAAAATGTAAAATATTTCTCTAAGCTATTCTGTATAGAGAGGATCTTCCACTACAAAAGGAGGCCAACGTGGAGTAGGGGATAGTGTTCTGGTCTGAGTGTCAGAGAACCTCAGCCCTTAGGGTCCTCCTTTTCCAAGGAGGAAATATTAGGTCTATTGCTTTCCCTCTCTGGGGTTTGGTTTTCTCATTTCTAAAGGGAGAGCTTTCAGCTTTAAAGTTCCATGATTCTGTTGGAAAATATGTGCAGAAATAAAAGAAGAATGAAAATAGTTTGAGGATGTGTGTCTCCTATAATTGGGTTGACAGTCTATGTTAGGAGTGAAATATCACTGCACTACCAAAACATGTCTATGCCATGCTCTTCCCTTCAATTAGCTGAGGAAACGCGATCACTCTGAGTCTGCTGCTAAAAAGACAGAGGCAATAATTCTATTGATATTTGGTGCCCTCACTGGCACCACCCTTGTGTCCATGTATCAGAACTGAAATTAGAGCCATGGTACAGTCATCCCAGGTTGCAAACTGGAAAAGCAGGGCTGACTGGCCTTGGGAACTACTCCTGGTGCTACACTGCAACTCTGAAATCCAACAGAAGCCACAGGATGGGGATCTACATGGCAATATCTGTATGAAAAGCTACCTTGTGGCCTTGTGAGAGACTTCTAAAACCACAAGGTACACAACATTTTTGATTCCTAACATGAACATCAAAGTATACTGATTCCTCCTCCTCCTAATAAGTGTCTTGTCATAGCAGTCTTAAGGACACTTCAAAATTCTATGGAAGAAGACAGGAGAGATACAGAAATATAAAATCACTTTGGGGCATGGCTGCTTGCATTCTAATGGGGTTACCCTAATACGTTTGAAAACCAAGGCTCATTGGCCAAGATACACTTTCATGAACCTGAGAATGTATATTAGTTATGACATAGCCCTAAATATGTGCATATATTTATATTATAAAAATGCCAAAATGAATGTAAAAGACAGTCCTATTTTTCAAATGCTTCATAATGGAAGTGATTGTCTTTACAATCTAAAGCGTTCTGTTGGATATATTTAGTATTCTTCAATCCTCTCTATTAAATTATATGTTCCCTTTGGAGCACATGTTTGCTTTATAAATGGGCTGGGTAGCTTTTTGTTTGTTTGTTTTGTTTCTGACATTATTCAACACTTTTGGATGCTGAGGCCAGGCAGTCAGGGAAAAGCAAAACATCTGTAGAGAAGCCCAAAGGCCTATCCTCAGTTCTGAGCTGGGCTTTCCCAGAACACCCCCCAGGCCTACTGGATACGGGAGGTCAGAGGCACTTCCTGCGTCCACAGGGTTGGGCATGCTGGGTCTATCCCTCCAACCTGCCACCTGCTTGTTACACCACCCTCTGGCACCTTTCCCTCTCTGCAGCTGGCACGGGCGGGGTGGCGGGGGCGGGTAATGGTGTTAGGGAGGTAGGGAGGGAATGCTTCTGCAATTGAGGACAGAGATGAGGCCATCCCAAGTCCAGAACCTCTGCAGCTCCACCTGCCAAAATATGGAGTTGAGTTCAGAAAAGAATTATATATATGTAATATACATACACTATATATGTGGATATATTAGATAGGTATATATACAAACACATGTATATACTCATGATTCTCAGCCTGAATCTTATAGTTTGCTATATATATAAACTATATATGTGTATATATATTACATATGTATGTATATAAATACATGTATATATTCATAATTCTCAGCCTAAATCTTATAGTTTGCTATAATCTTTCTAGCTATGTTTTAGCCAAAAGCATGGGGAAAATTATTTGCAGATGTCATTTGCTCATTTTAAATGAACTCCAGTGTACTTTGGAGGCTTCTTAACACACCAGCGAGCTTCCATGTATTTCAGAAAACCTTTTTAGATATACCATAGGGGAGTATCTCTTAAACGAGTTCTCAACACACAGCTCCTAAACAGATGATGACATTTGACTCACTATGTCCCTGATATTCACTTGCTATCAGCTACTGATGGAGAATTAGATTGGCCCGAATCAGGGGAAACCTAAGAAAGATAATGAAACTCCTGTAAAAAAGCAATGACAACTGTGAAAACGAGATTTTTACTACCCTTTCTGTGACCTTTTCGTCTTTTTTTTGACCCTCCTCACAGGCAGCCTAATTACGGCAGGAACATCATCAGTGAGGTCTCAGAGAAAGGAAACTGATTCTAGAGATAGCTACTATGTTCAAGAGCGTATCAGATCACGGCAAAGCACATTATGCCAACACTCTCCCTGTAACAATCTAGTCTTTACTGGAGTTAATTAAAGCAATTAATTACCTTGCCTTTCAAAGTAGAATGATTACACAAATAGATAATTTTCCAATGCATACCCATAAGGCAAGTGATCTCTCCGCACTTCCCTCAGTATGCCAAAGAACCTAACTGAACTAAATTATCCTTATTCTTTGTATGTATGACCTTCCAGAAATTCTCCATCAACTTTGTCTATCTGGTTTGTTGTCCTATCTGGTCAGAGAGCAGAGCCACATCTCTGCGTGGACACAAGACTCCAAGCTTAACTAAGCCTTTCGCACAGCAAAGATGGGCGATGCCCCACCTGTGACCACAGTGACAGGAGTCCAGAGGATGGCAGGAGAAGGGCGGGTGCACATTCTGACAGTCACGGCCGAGCTTCCTTCAACAACAATTCCCCCATGTGGGTGATGCTGACAATAATTAGGCAAACAGAATGCCAGACAACTGTAAGAAAAGCTGTCAAACATTTTGTGTTATTATCCCCTGCACAGGCCTGTGATTTATTGCCACAGAAAAAGCACATTTAAAAAAAATCTCAAAACAGTGACATTTTGTTCAAATTACAACCCCAGCTTCCCTGACTGCCTGCAGACTGACATCTCCAGCATCAGATGTAATGCTCGGCAATTTGTTCCCATCAATTGAGCAGTTCTTTGGGGTGGGCTCTAGCCGCCGTTAGGAAGAGCTGATGTACAAACAGCAAGAGCAAAGGACCTCTCAATGCATGGGATGCCAATTGCCTTCAGACCTCAAAATAAATAAAATAACCAACATCCGTATTTCCTTCTTAGATTCTTAGGGTCACATTGGTTCTAAAACTTGAAAAATGGTCTTCTGCACCAAATATGGTCTTCCTACACATCATCTCTTTGTCCCTCTTCACCCAAGACCCTGTTTGGGCTCCTGGACTTGGTCAAACTATGTTTTGAGGGTTTTGATCTTTTCAATAGAAAATCAAATTTCCTGATGATGTCTCCAATGGCTATAATTGAACCAGAAAGAAAAAGAAATGGCAACAGTTTTAATCCTATTATACTCCCATTTCTTTAGAGTTTGGCATAGTCCTATGGATAATTTTTTTTCCCCCTATGGATAAATTCTTATACATTGAGAGAGATACTGCAAGGAGTCATCCTTGCAGAGGTCAGGAGCCAATGAAACAGATGTAAGGTGCTAATATTATTTTGTCAAACATCTACAGACAATCTCTAAATTAGATATCTGGGTTGCTAAGCGTTGAAATGGGCCCTAGAGGTCATTTAATCTACCTCTTCAGCTAATGAGGGAAACCTCGTCTATGAGATTTCTTGTGGCTATTCTAAACTGGAATGCTTCCAAGAATGGGGATGAGAAGCCCTCCCATCACAAACATGTGGCTGCTAAAAGACCTAAGACTTAGATCTCCACTGTCTTCAACAGCCCATCCCACTCCTTCCTCAACATTAAGATCCACTTAACAGGGAGAGCCCCTATCTTCTAAATATTGCCTTACCCTTTAAATCAGCAGTCCCCTACCTTTTTGGCACCAGGGACTGGTTTCGTGGAAGGCAATTTTTCCATGGACTGGGGTTGGGGGAGGGATGGTTTTGAGATGATTTAAGCGCATTACCTTTATTGTGCACTTTATTTCTATAACTATTACATTGTAATAATATGCAATGAAATAATTATACAACTCATCATGATGCAGAATCAGTGGGAGCCTTGACTTGTTTTCACTTGCCACTTACTGACAGGGTTTTGACATGAATCTGCAAGCAACTGATTTATTATGGTCTCTGTGCAGTCAAACCTCTCTGCTAATGACCATCTGTATTTGCAGCCGCTCCCCAGCACTAGCATCACCACCTCAGATCATCAGGCATTAGATTCTCATGAGGAGCGTGCAACCTAGATCCCTGGCATGCGCAGTTCACTGTAGGGTGTCTGCATTCCTATGAGAATCTAAAGCCACAGCTGATCTGACAGGAGGCGGAGCTCAGGCGGTAAGGCAAGTGATGGGGAGCAGCTGTAAATACAGATGAAGCTTCGCTCCCTGGCCCTGCTGCTCACCTCCTGCTGTGCAGCCCGGTTCCTAACAGGCTATGGACCGCTACTGGTCCGTGGCCCGGGGGTTGGGAACCCCTGCTCTAAATAATGCCTTGCTTGAATAGCCATTTCTTTCCACTGTATTGGAAGAATTCGTTCCCACTTCTTTTTTCACCTTTTTTTTTTTTCACCTTTTTTTTTTTTTCCATCTTTACACCCACAAGAGTACCTTTTCTTCTCGTGATCCTCTTTTGTTAGAGTTTGGACAGTCATTGAGTATCATCGGATCTTCATTTTATTCAGGCAGATTTCAATTTTTAGAAACAGCCAATAGTCATTTTACTCGAAATATGGCAAATCATGTAGGTTAGCACACAGAGTAAATGAGCTCTAATTTCCTCTTGCCCATGTATCTTCTTTCATTAATTTTTTCACACAGCATTCAATACCTCCATGATGATTGGTGGCTGCCAAGGGACCCTCTTACACTAGATTAATCCCAATTGGATGGCACTTAGGACATTTTCCAACCATATTTCCCACCAAAATGTCTCATGTCTCATACGTAAGAAAGCTGATAGAGAACTCAATGGACTAATTTAAACCAGGGTATTCCCATCTTATATTTGAACACTTTAATTTACTGAAATCCAATGAACCATTTATACATCAACAATGACTCATTTCCTTAGCTCAAGAAAGTGAACAAAGGTTTGATTCTCTTTCTCTCTCTCATTCTTCTTTATATACAAATGAATTATCCCCACCACCTGCTCATCTAACTCTGAAAGTTATTTCTCAAAGGCAAACCATAAAGGAGGATCAGGTAAGGGATGTACAGAGCTCACTGAAAACCCACCTCAGCTACAGAATGAACAACTCAAAGGTCTACAGCCTGCGGAAGGCAAGTCCATGGTGTCAACTTTGAAGATAAAGAACAGCTTCTTAACCAACCTCACCAAATCAATTTTTAACACTTCTGTCCCATGAGCTTCCAACCTACTTTCATAGACCTAGGCTGATAAAAAACAAAAGCATTAGCCGTAAAGACCAAAATAAATGAACTTCCTTTTAGAATTCTTCTCTCTTGCCAAAGTTGATGACTGACTAAATTCAGGGACAGTCAGATTTATATCAATTATACCAACAGTCACGAGAGGTAAGGTAATAGGAATTCACACTTCCAGTAAAACAGATGTTGAAATGATAACTTTGGGATCCTTTTAACCCCATTTTCATTTCTGAGATAAGAAGTGTTTTTTTTTTTTTAATTTCCCACATGTGAGCACAATCTCTGAAACACAGTGGCTCATTTTACACATCTGGATCCCTTCAGGCAAGAAAGAGAGTCATACCGTTTTCTCTCCCTCATAGTCAGACCTGAGAGTGTGTGGCAAACATTTCAGAAATCAAAGTTTTTTCAAGAACTTTTCATCTTGTTTCCATCCACAAAATAAAAAGGGGGGGCGGGGGGTATCTTAATGTAGCCACAGCTGGGAATACAGTTTGTGGAAGAGACAGGAAAGAAGAGAGATGAAGGACTCCTATAAACTTTCCTTTACCATCTAAATATGTAGAATATATAAAGATTACAACAGAGACAGGTCAAAATGGCCCTTGCTGTACTTTGGGAAATCTTGACTATGAGGACCTTTTGCCATAAAATGGTGGGTTCTTCTATCACACTGACTGGAAGGCCAGTCTGGGATGTGCTCACTGCATGTGTCAAGAGCAATTACCCAAAAATCTCTGTGGAGCTTCTCTTCTTTAGGAAACAGGGGAAGCCCAAGCTATCAGTATTCTGCACGTGCACTAACAGTCTGTGCTTGCAGAGGCGATAATTTTTCAGCTCCCTTCAGATTCTATTTATTGGTTATTTTCCCCTTTGGCTGAAAAGGTTTCTCCTTGGTACTAAGCAGGGACACCAATCTAACAGAGTGTATTAGAAGCTGATCTATTGGTATTTCACTGGAGTTCTACTGGGGTTGAAGAGCTCAAACAAAATGTGATAAAAGTTTGAGAGTGTTTTGGGTGACTTTAATCCCAAGGTCCCACTTGGTTGACTCGATTTCCTGCTCTCAGAGATGTAGGCAATGCTAGTTTGGGATGGGAGGTCTGGTAGACCCTGAATACGAGGCAGCTTTTACATCAGCCATTTGAGGAAGATCCCATGCTATCCTGGATGACAAGATACTATGCCTTCATTTACGTGCATGAATAAATTCATGTGAATGGATTATTTAAAGAGGAAAATGTGGGAGTGAGCATTGCATAGTAATTCAGCTCAGTCTTTGCACTGGGTTTTTCAATAAGTACGAACATTTTCCTCTCATGTCTTCCTGCCTAAGACGAAGAGAAAATGATGATGGGGAAGGGATACCATTGATACCAAGGGAAGTTTTGGGATAGATAAGAGAACAGTCCTTTATGACTCTTAGCAGAGTTTACAATTTCAAATTCCTTTGTGTAGTGTCTGTTTAGTGCTTTCTCCACAGATAAATTGTAAGCTCCATGAATACAGGGAATGTGGTTGCTCTGTTCCTTACTATATTGCCAATACCTACTATAGTTCTTGGCACACAGCAAGAAAGGACAAATAAATACTTTGTCTCCTTTAAACCAACAGTTCGCATTCTTCTCCAAGTGAGAAGTTGGCAAGGATTTCCTTGAGGCTTGACAATGACCAAAGCCAGTGGTGGAATGGAGATTACCTGGTAAAGGTGGTCTTTGATCTATTGGGAATTCCAGTAATATCTGACTTTGATATCAAATGAGTATAATTCTATTATGTCCTAGACCATGTTGGTGTAACTGGTTTATAAACCATTTTAAGCTGTAAATAGAAAAACTGTCTTATTTTAAAGAAAAATATAATCGCATCCATTTGTTCATTCAAGAACTATTTTCTGAGCCCCTACACTGTGCCAGGAATGGTTCTAGATTCATGGTGAATATGGCAGATGGGCTGCTCATGGCGCTTTCACTGCAGTGATGCATCTGTGATTGAACTGGTGGGCATAGAGGCCAAAGTAGCAGTTTTAGGCCAAACTGCTCTAAACAAATAATAAGAGACCAGAGAGGCTAGCTAAAATTTTGTTCATATTTAGTTTTCCTGTCACCTCGCTCACCAACTAAGGTGGGGTGAGGTGAATCTAGAAGCACAGAATGAAGTGGGGAAAGAGGTGCCCAGGGATCATGCAGTGACATTGTTCTTAGCAAATGGCCCTCCTATAATTCCCAAGAAGGTAAGATGTTTAAGCATTGAAATGGCTTCATGATATGGTAATGCCAAATCCGAAGTGGTTCTACCATGTGAATATCCCTTCAACGAATGATCTGAAGTTTGAACAACCTAAGAGCAGGCTCAAAGCATAGGCCGGGGAGTTGGTTGACAAGGATAATTTAAGTCATGGTGTTACTATTTTCTGGTTGATTCATGAGAAAGTTCCTTAACCTTTCTAAGCATCAGTTTCACCTGTAGGGTGGTGATAACAATGCCTAGGTTATAGAGTTGTTGTGAATACAGAATAAAATAATACAGTGCAGAGCTTCCCTGGTGGCGCAGTGGTTGAGAGTCCGCCTGCCGATGCAGGGGACACAGGTTCGTGCCCCGGTCCGGGAAGATCCCACATGCCGCGGAGCGCCTAGGCCCGTGAGCCATGGCTTACAGATATCCTCACTGCTTCTTAGAAATAAAACACCCAGTGGATGTAAGGCCTTCAGGAGAAAACTGACTTTCCTGTTGCTCTTATCCTTGACTTGGAATAAAATTAATTTTTTTCTATGGACATAGAAAGACAATTCTCTGAGCAAAGGTTAACGGAAGGTAACTGAAAAGTTGGAGAGAGGTAGGCAGATAATAAAACTGGTTGAAAAGCTCTATTATTTTTGCAGAACACTTTATCTCCCATAGGTTCATGACCTGAAGATTGCATGGGATGAAGGGAGGCCCTTATCAAAAGCCTGCAACTTGGAAGCTACAAAATCAATCTTTAAATGATTTATGTTATGTTCTTTAGGACCGAAGGCAGCAACTCATTCTCCCTGTGGCACTGAGCTGCCACTCAGATGTTGAAAAATGATTAATTTTTATTTACAGTGTGCTTCCCCTCATATATCACTGGAAACAAGCTTTGAGAGCATAGCATTTCTATAGTATTAAATTATTAACTGAGGGAAGTCCCAGGCAAAGAGGAGAAAAATCTACTGAAAACCAAAGATCTCAGCATGCACTGAAATAATCATTCTGAAAAATTTTCAAGGCCAAATCTTCCCATCTATCTGGTTTAACGTATTTAACATAAGCAGCCCAAAACAGCTTCCCAAGAAGAGTCATTCTTGTATCAAATCATATTACCACTAACTTTAACAATGAGAGGATAAAGAGTTTAGAATTCCTATGGGTTTTGCTCCTCCAGAAGACTGAATTCAGAAAGTTTCTAGAATTTGGTGCATGAAGCTTATTTCAACTTCATTTGAAATGTGTGCATTTGAAAAAATTGCTACAAGGATGCCTCTTCTGGGCCACGACATGCAGGTATTTCTTTCTTTCAAAACTGCAGAACTATATTTCCAGGCTACCTACTCTTCAGCTTGCCAGCCTGAACCCAATATTACTATTACTCAGTCTATTAGTCCCTGAGGACCACCTCTACCTAGGACAAGGTTCACATTTTTCTCATCAACCATATCAACCCTAAAACTCCTCTAGCTCAGGGCTCACAGTAATTGGATAATAAGGGGCTACTGAGTATGTCCTTTGCACCTGGTGATCTTTAGGTTTGGGGTAAAGACACTGAATAGCATGGAGGGAGATTAGGAACTACTCTGAGACCAGTGGAAAGAAGTTTGCCCATTGCTTCTCGACACTAGAAAAGTTAGAAGGCTGTGGAGAAGGGTACCTGCCATTTTATCTTCCACCATCTTCTAGGACAAAATTTCCCAAGGGAAGAGTTAGGAGAACTCGGCTTGGTCAATTACCAGCTCCATATTGCAGACCATTCACGGATGTGTGTACAGTTTGTACCACATCCATCTCCACAGTTCACTGCACACTTTCTCCTCACTGGGCTAATGATATTGGTTAAGCTGCAGGTTGGTGCCTATAGATCACCATTTCCTGCGTCATTAAGTATGGCCATATCCCTCCAGTGGGCTGTGAATGAAATCAGTACTCTGCTTCGCTCTCACTAACTTGGATGGTTTAAAAGCATGCTAGCTCATCAGTCAATGGCTTGAACTGGTATGACTAAGGATAAAACATCCTGTCAATACAAGTTATTTATTAAGGGCAGAGGCTGAGGGCTTTCCTTCCTGTTTTTAGTTTGTTTTGTGTATTGGATTCATCATTCATTAGCAAACTTTGGGAAGCCCAGTTCATTAGGTTTGCAGGGTAAAAATGTGGGCAAAACTATCTAAAATAGAGTAAAAAAAAAAAAAAGAGGATTCTTCTACCACCATCAAATATTGAAACACTTACACTTATTAACTGGAATATAAGACAAGAAAACAAACGAGTAAGGGCTTTGCTGATGTATTAACAAGATCCTGGATCCTTCCCTTGCAGGAGAAAGACTGCATTTGCTTAAGTCACTTAAATGAGTCTTATGTCTCCAGATAACTTCAGCCATAACCCTTATCATTTGTAAGTGACAGAAGTAAAGGGATGGAGGCAGAAAGAATATATGGACTGCTATCCCAGAAACTTAATAACATTTACTTAGTAAGTGGGCTTGTAACACAGACAAATGACCATTTTTTTCATTAACATTTTCCTACCATGCCACTATTCTGTGTACTTTTCTTCTTCTTGAGTCCTATAGTTGTTACTAAGAAACACCAATCCAGAGGAAGACACTAAGTTCTCAACACACTGTATTGTAATTGTCTGCTTGGCCCCTCTCAGTTGTAAGTGCTGTGAAAGTGGGAAACATGTACCTTGACTGTCTGTCCCAGCCGCCATTGTAGTACCTGGCGTGCAGAAGGTATTCAGCAACTTTTTATTGAATGAATGAGAAAAAATGATAGAATCTGTCGTTTATTAAGCACCTACTATGGGGTAGTGGTGCTAGGCATTTCACTAATCATATTTTGAATTCTCATAACAGCTCGAAAAGTAGATATTATTTTTCTCATATTATAGGAGAAGAAACAGCTTCAGTGAGTTTCAGGCATGTGTCCAGCACACGGGGGACTGTGCTGCAGCGATTCCCTCCTCTGTGACAATCAGGGCCCTTCCCACATAGTTTCCTATGAGTGTCCTGGGACCAGTCAGCAGGATGGCAGGAGGAGACTCGTGAATGACACTTTCCCACTGAGTGCTTATCTCTTGGTCAATGGGATGGGAGGGAGAAGGAAAACGAAATTAGGGAATTGTTGTTTCACATACTTTATCACATTGAATCCTGAAAATGAACTCATCATGCTGACATTACCAGTCTTATAATCAAATGAGTAATCAAAAGTTAGGAGATATCACTTATATGTGGATCTAAAATATGATACAAATGAACTTATTTACAAAACAGAAACAGACTCACAGACATAGAAAACAAACTTATGGTTACCAAAGGGGAAAGGGGGTGCAGGAAAGATAACTTAGGAGTTTGGAGTTAGCAGATACAAACTACTATATATTAAATAGATAAACAACAAGGTCCTATGTATAGCACAGGGAACTATATTCAATATCTTGTAATAACCTATAATGGAAAAGAATATGAAAAAGAATTTATATATATGTGTATAACTGAATCACTTTGCTGTACACCAGAAACTAACATAACATTGTAAATTAACTATATTTCAACTAAAAAAAATTAGGAGAGAGAAATGACTTTCTCCAAACTCCAGGCCATGGTGCATATGGTGTAGGTACTAAAGATGAAGGTTCCTGGGCTCTGTCCCAGACTCACTAAGGTGGAATTCCTGAAAAATGGGCCCAGGAATCTGGAATCTCCATTTTTGCAACTCAGTAAATAGTCCTTAATACAATCTAAAGTTTGAGAAGTGCTGTACTATGTCCATCTGCCTCTAAACGCACATTCTTGGGGCAAGAAATTTTTCATGCATTTGCACAATACTAGCAGCCAGATGGTCTATAAATAGAACCACCCCTTTAGCAAACATTAGGGTTGCATTTGCAATTCAGAATACAGGGAATGCCTTGGTAGCCCCCATTAATGTTAATGGGAATCATGTGGCTAATTCTCTATACTCCATGCTGAAAAGTGTTCCCTTTAGAACCAGGAGAGGCTATATTTAATCAAACCATCTGGATTCCTATGCACATGTATAAGGGCAAAAAATAGGTCACAGTTAGTAAGCTACTTTCTGCAAACTATTCCATTGTATCAACAAGCTCCAAAGTCCTGAGAGGGTTCCTGCTCTCCTGCCTCCCTCAGTGGGTGACAGTCCCAGAGCCAAGGAAGGTCAGAGAGAGCGCAAACTTTAAGGTAAAAGAGTTTCAATAGCAAGAAAACAAAAGCAAATCATCCCCTAAAGATAAAAGTATGGAATAAACTTGTTACAAACTATTAACCTCTCCAAATAACACATTTCTACTCCAAAATAACCTCGCTTGCTGCTTAAGGAGAAGCATGAGATTAAGAAACACAATTTAGAGAGCATGAGAGCTCCAAATATGAAATCAGGTTGTCCACGAAACTTACAGACACTCAAGTTCCTGGGAAAACCACGATGATGATGGGTCTATGACCAGGAAGAGAGTCAGGCAGCCTTCACAAGCCTGTGAGAACTCAATTCTATTACTGACTATTTCTATTATAGGAGAGATGGTATAGAACTGTGCGAAGAAGTTTAAAGCAAGAAGAGGATTTATTGAGCTCAGTCTCGATATGAACTTGAGCTCTGTCAAGTCTCGGAGCAGGAAGCTATTGATTACAAGGGCCAGGAGGGCCAGTGGGTCCTGGGCTCTTATAGTTCAGTAGATCAGAAGTCCTATGTCAGTGTCCACAGGGCTGTGTTCCTTTCCGAAGCCGGTAAGGGAGAATCTGTTCTGTTGCCTTCTCCACCTTCTAGTGTCCACCCACATTCCCTGGCTCACAGCCCCTTCCTCTATCTTCAAACCCAGCAATGTCGTATCTCTCTGACTATTCTTCCATAGTTACATCTGCCTCTGATTCCAGACAGCAAAGGTTCTCTGCTTTTAAGAAGCCACATGATTAGACTGGACCCACTGGGAAATCTAGGATTATTTTCCCATCTCAAGGTCCTTAACTTAATCACATCTTCCAAATCCACTTTGCCAAGTAAGGTAACATATTCAGAGGTTCTGAGAATTGGGACATGGACATCTTTGTGTGTGTGTGTGTGTGTGTGTGTGTGTGTGTGTGTGTTGGGCATTATTCTGCCGACCACACAGGGTAAGAGGTGGTGAAGAGAGAGGTTCTCAGAGGTTCGAAGGAGCCCAGATAGGAAGCTAGGAGGAGGCTATCTTTATGAGCCTTCAGGTTGGTGCTATCTTTCCAGGACCTTTTAAGTAGTTCAGGCTGGTTTACTTTTCTTTTCTTCTTGGTTTGTTTTTTTTTTTGGCTGCGCAGGATCTTAGTTCCCCGACCAGGGACCGAACCCGCACCCTCGGCAGGGAAAGCACAGAGTCCTAACCACTGGACCACCAGGCTGGTTTTCTAAAGATCCCCTTTTCTTTATCACCCTCACCGCTACCACCATCGTTCCGGCCCATCCCCTCTCACCTGGATCATATACTCATCGTTCCTCACTGGTCCCAAACCTCACAGGTTTGGAGTCCTACGTCCAAACCTGCCCTGCTCCAGGCTAATTCTCCATGTAGCAGTCAGAGTAATTTTTAAAAACACAGTCATATTATGCCACTCCCATGTTCAAAACCCTTTAATGTCTTTCTCTTACACTTAGAACAAGCCTCCCAAGCCCCTCACCATGGCTGACAGAACCCTACCTGGCCTGGCCCACGACTCTTCTTTGATCTGCTCTCACCCTCCTTCCCCTGGTCACTGGGCTCCAGCAACACTGCCTCTCTGCTGTTCCTCAATCTCCCCAGGCCAGCTCTCTCCTAGGCCTCTGCTGCACCTGGAATGTTGACTCCAGATCTTTGCATGATGTGTTCCCTCCTCTCTTTCCTGAACCAGATGAGACATCATCTCCTCAGAGAACTTCTCTGACCAACCTCATTAAAATACCAAGCCCTTCCTTCACTCTCTATCTCCCTAGCTGATGTATATATTTATTTTTCAAGTTCCTTATCACTGCTTGACGTTGTATTTCTTTGTTGATTATTTGTTTCTGCCACTAGAATGCAGAAGTTACCTGAGGGCAGGGGATTCCCAATGAGCCAAGAACAGTGCCTTACACATTAAATATCTGTGTATTACATAAAGATTTAATTCAACACGTATTTGTCGAGCACCAATATGTAAAAGACACTGAGATACAGCAGTGAAAAAGGCATACAGTCTGCCCTTTTCCCTCAAGTGTCCCACTGATTGATTGGTTTTCCTATCCAGAGTCAACTTTTACTGATGCCCAAAGTTTACTTTTTAATTCCCATTTCCCTCTCATGGCTCTCCCCTGTTCTCATTCAGTCAACATATATTTATTGAGCACCTAACCTAGATCCATAATAGGTCCCTCTCCCTGAAATAAGAACATCACGTTTGGGAGGTTTCTTTTGCTGGTGGCCATGATGAGAAGCAGATAAGGGGTAGGAAGTTTCTACGAAGATTCCCGCCTCTAATCCTACACACCTCTTCTTTTTCTCATCCGAATTCATCTGCAAAAATGAAAGCATCTTCACGTAATAACAGAAGCTCCCTAAAATAATCAAAGGATTTCGGTAATGGGGGAGTCAGGAGACATGGTCCCAGCACCAACAATGCAGAGATTGTGCCATATGGACTGGGTGAGGTCCCTGCAGACCTTGCCACATGGGTCTAGAGGTCACACTAGCTGACTCCCCAGCCAAATTAGAATAGGCATGCAATCCGAATTCCCAGCCCAGCCTAGGTGGCGGTATACCAGGCAATGCCATTTCAACATGTTCCACTTCTGGTTCACCATTGTGCTTGCAATTGCATGTTTTACTTAGAGAACATATGCTAAACAAATGTTTCTAAATTAGCCTGAGCTAATTTCACCTTTGAGCTCACTCTGCTACCACAGCCTATGGCAAATCAGATAAGAGCACTGACACATGCCCCGCCTGTACTACAAGACGCGTGGTGCACTTAGTTTGGGCTCTCTGTGAGAAGATGCACACACTTTAAATACTCTTAGTAATCAGGAAGTATAAAGAGATACTTTCTGGGAATGGATAAGCCAAGAAGAAGCTCCATAAGGTGTACAAATCCTGGTACTGCTCACCGATTTGTGCGGAAAAAGCTTGATGTCAGAAATTTTATTTAAAGTATAAGCCATATGGAAAGCCCCGAAGTACTCTATAGGGTGTCCAAAATTAGATGTCATTTATTCACTCTAATAAGGGCTAATACGGTCTAAGCATAACTCTATACTTTGAAAGCGAGGTCCAGTAATCAGTAATTCACTAAATAAGGTTGTTAAATGATACCACAGCGTTTATAGGTCAGTCTGAACTTTTCCTCTCTCTGGTTTAATGCCTCAGGACGGGGTGAAATTCCTGACAAGTGATTCACAAGGGCACTTGCCCAGCAAAGAGGAGAAGGAAGAAGAAACAGTTAATATGCATGTTCCTCTCTCCATTTTAGCTCTGTTGGGCTGTCAGTCACCTCTCTTGGCCAGAGCACGATGAGGTAGTCCTACTTCTCTGGGGGGCTCTGGGACTCCCAGGACTGCAGGGTGTTGGTATGCAGGCAGGGGGCTGTGCACTTCTCTGACGGCCCTGCCCTTCAGCTCTCCGCCCCCATAGAAAGAAAGCATCACATCGCTGCTTTTAGGTCATTTAGTCCCAGTTGCTCATTTCCTTCTCTGACTAGTTGGGGGTCAGAGGGCCACAGGGAGATGTGGATTAGTCCTTCTGAATGAAATGCACAGGGCGCTGAAGCTTTCCCAGCTGTTTGCCTCCTGGGGTGACATTCACATAATTGTCTTCAACTAAGGAAACCTGGGGCACCACATCTTACCATGTTGCTAGCTCTGCCTCTGTGTATTGATTTATCCACATTTGCTCATTGTGGAAATAAACACATAATTTCTAGGATTAAAAATAAACTAGTAACAGCAAAGCTTGGCTGTCCAGCCCAATACCAAAGGGCAATGGAAATTGTGTCCCAAGACTTTTCAACCACAGCCAGGTCAAAAGTCACGGAGTGGGGAAGTCCTGAAAATGAGACTGGCGGAGAGACCATTCGACTCTATGTGGGGGTACATGAACCAGAGATGTGAAACTCTCTTGATCATTTGACATCAATGCTCAGGAATAGAAACTTTGCAAAAGATTAGGTAATGATACGTGCATACCAACAGCTTCTATTTGTGCCGTAGGAAATCCAGATATAGAAATTCTTGCTTTTTTCATTGGAAAGCTAATTTCATTGCTGACAGTAAATCAAAATGTTCTATGGCCACCTAAATCATTATAAATGACTAAAAGTTATATATCCCCAGAGAAAAGAACAAATGCTTATAAAACTCAAAGTGCGTCTTAGAATCTGGTTGTTACAAATGGAGACTGGCTCCCAGAAGGTTCTGTAAATGGACAAGGGTTGAAGCTGTGGTTGGTTCTTCCCTTATATTAAATTGAGGTCATGTAGAAATATGAAATTATAATGGCACAAAGTGCCTATTTTCCACAAGCAGTAAGTAGACTACAAATACATGAATTAATTCCTTTCTCTAATGCAAAAGTGCATCAGAGTTAAGCATTTTTATTTGATATAAGATTTTAAGATGAATCGAATTAGAACCAAAATATTTGACAAATGGTTAAATTTTCCAATTCCCCCTTGTTTTAAATGAATGGAATAAGGAGTACATACTTGTGTTTTACAATTAAAACACTTTGAAATTGAATCGAAACTACTGTATTATAGTTTTTGTTATCCTGGAACAAGCAATAGTGGTATAGAGAGAAGACTGAAGAATCTGTATACAGCATCACAGTTAAGTCACTAATTCTCACCACAAGGCACCTACAGGACAGAGGGCCCATGAGACTCAAATCAATTCTATCTGAACAAAGGAGGAAATTGTCTTATGTGAAGGATCCAGAGTTAGCTTGGATACAAATGTCACTCGACCCTTGAACAAGTGTACTAGTTTTTGCAAATGAACCACTCTACCTATGGAGAAAATTAAGGTTAATCTGCAAAAGCAACGTATTCTCTGTGGCTTGGGGTGGAACCCGCTTTCATCCACAGTAGCAGGTTGTCTGGAAGGAGAATTGGACTTAAAGCCAGAAGGCCCACGTCTGAGGCCTTTCTCTTTTACTTGGCCCTTACATAAGCTTGAGAAAGCCATGGTCCTCTGTCGCCTGGTTTCCCCTGGCTTTAAAATGAAGATAAGGATTCTAGCCCTGTCTACCTCAAAGGTGGGAGGTCACATGGGATAATTATGTGCAAGGTGCTTCGTAAACTCAGTAATACTCTAATAAGGCAGGGCCTTGGGCCTGTCCATTGATTTGCAAGGCTCTGCTGGGAGGTCAGCCTGGGAGGTGCTGGGGGCAAGGTGGCAGGGAAGGACTCAGTAACTTCTCTCTGCAGGATGGTGACCTCATTCAAGGGGTGGGGGGGGATCTCTGTATACACACCGCAGTACAAGTGGACTCTGAAAGTTTCATGCCCTGGCTCTCTTTTTTTTTGACATCTTTATTGGAGTATAATTGCTTTACAATGGTGTATTAGTTTCTGCTGTATAACAAAGTGAATCAGCTATACATATACATATATCCTCATATCTCTTCCCTCTTGCGTCTCCCTCCCACCCTCCCTATCCCACCGCTGTAGGTGGTCACAAAGCACCGAGCTGATCTCCCTGAGCTATGCGGCTGCTTCCCACTAGCTATCTATTTTATATTTGGTAGTGTATATATGTCCATGCCACTCTCTCACTTCGTCCCAGCTTACCCTTCCCCCTCCCCATGTCCTCAGGTCCATTCTCTACGTCTGCGTGTTTATTCCTGTCCTGCCCCTAGGTTCTTCATGACCTTTTTTTTTTATTTTTTAGATTCCATATATATGTGTTAGCGTACGGTATTTGTTTTTCTCTTTCTGACTTACTTCACTCTGTACGACAGACTCTAGGTCCATCCACCTCACTACAAGTAACTGCCACAGCTCTTGTAATCTGTCCTGAGAGCTGACTGAGCCCAAGATGTTTACACTCTAACTTGTGAACAGATCTACATGGCGAGCTGTAAAAATCCAACACAGGAAATCTTCTGGTCCGAGTATTGTCAGTTTGATGCCTTTATATTGGCAAATTAGGGAACTGTTTGGAAAGTTTGAGTTTGGGAGCTAATGAAGAGCTGCTTTCCCTTCCCTTTCTGTCCCCCACCTGCTAGAGAAAGCAGAGGTCATCAGACTCACTGCCTCTCTTTGTGACTGTATGTTCCTTAAATGGATGCCTTTATAAAAAAAGTTGGTTAAATTGTTTCAGTGTGTGGCAAAGACTGAGGAAATAAGCCCTGAGATTATGTTTCCATTTGAATCTCTGCGGCTTAATGAGAACAATGGCTGAAAACAAAAGAGCCTTAAACAGATTTGGTGTGTTTTCCTCATTTCAGAGAATGTCTATTTGTATGTATTATTCTCTAGCCAGCAAAAGCAAGGTGCCCAGCTCATTCTTTCTTCATGGACTATGGTTTTTAAAGGACAGAGACTCTCAGCTATCAAAGGAATCTAGTGATTTCTAATCACATCAAGGCCAGCAAAGTGGATGATATAAAATATCAGGAAGGGGGTGCAGTGAAGGACAGTACTTTTCTTCCTTTGTCTTATTCAGCGTGTTGATAATTCCAGGAAACTACTACTTCTTTAATCCTTCCAAATGCACTTTAAAGAGGCCATCGTTTTTATTGGACATCGTTATTCCAGATCGGAAGAATTTTTTATTCCTCTGCTTTGTTGACACCTATACTAGGCTTCCTCAGGGTTGAAACGATTCACATCGGAGGATTTATTCTGGACATTGGCAATGTCCAATCCGCATTGGGAATTATGGGGAAAACCACTTTTTGTGGTGGTTCAGCTTAGAAAGGTTACTTTCAGTTAAATGATGTAGGTTAGAAAAGTCTGAATAGGACAATGAGATGCTACCTAGCAGAATTATTCAACTAAAAATAATGTCACAGGTAAATTAAAAACCAATGACCAAATCCTGCTACATGAACATCACAGTATAATGAGCAAGGATAAAGGAAGAGGAAGTTAACATAACAAAAATATATATGGTTTATGCTGATAGTAACAATAACTGACATATTCTGGTTCTACCACTCGCTAGCTTTATTACTCTGACAAGTTACTTACACTGTTTGTGCCTCAGTTTTCTCATCTTTAAAATAGGGATAGTAATAGTAGCCACCTCATAAGGTTGTCATAAAAATTAAATGACATAATCATTGCAAAGTGTTCAGCACAGTGTCTGAAATATTGTAAACACCCAACAAACATTAGCTGTTACAAAATCAACAATATTTATTATTTGACTGCAAAAATAAATTTAAAAAACAAAGAATAAGAACAACAATAAGTATATAGTTGCTTGCTATGTGCTGGGCATTGTCCTAAATACATATCATCATTATATTTATTAACATATTTAATCCTAATACCAATTTCATAAGGTAGCTATGCTATTATCCCCATTGTACAGACAGGGAAACCAAGGAAGGCACAGAAAGGCAAAGTAACTTACCTGTCTACGTGATGAAGCTAGAATTTGACCAGGCGATCTGCAGGTATCTCAGTGTTTCCTGAGGTGATTTAACAAACTCTTGGTTTTTATAACTTGTTTATAACATCACTGGTTTCTTTTTAAAATATGCAATGGTTATTTTATAGGAGGCATTAACGCTATAATTTATTCACTTGGATCTCTGAAAATAAAGGTATCACAAAGGGATGACATGGGGAAATTAGAGTGACATTGTGTATTATTCACTCATACATGCAAAAAAATAGTACCTAATGTGAAATGTGGACAAAACAATATACTTAAGTGTTAGAGAGTGAGATCTGGAGATTAAGGGCACTTTGATCTCTCTTTCATTTTTTTCTTACAAGGTACACACTGATAGGATGTCTGGACTCACGACCAGGAGGCCCTTTATCTCTCTTCTATTTCTGTACATCTAGCCCTGATTCTGTAACTAATGCCTGTACAAGAAAACAGAACGCCCCACTTGACATCTGAGCTCTTAAAAATCTTGTACAATTTAATCAATATTCACTTTTTATAGCCTTTTTTCCCATTCTTATTTTGTAATGATTTCCTCTACACTTTTTGATTTGTCTTCAAAGCCCAGATGCTTAAATATTGGTTGCGCTAGATGTTAATGGTTACTCCAGAGCCATGGAATTTTAAATTTGATCTTAGACTTTTAAGACGTGACAGCTTGATGATTTTACAAGGCCCAAACCCTGAATCAAGCCTGTAATTTTAAGACTCAAAACTGTTTTCCCGTTGATGCAGACATTTTGAAATGTGTGGTCCATAGCTATTTACGAGTAGTTTACAGCTGTTGTCTCTTTGTGCCCAAGATCACGGAGAGTCCAAGAGGTGACCCTCCAGGGAATGCTATTAATTTCACTCTCATTTTAGACAGCGTTTCCTTCAACTAGCAATTTCCTGGCTCCCTTATACTACACTGTAGCCTCACGGCATTAAGGCATTCACGGGGCGCTTGGACAATTTATCAATAATACAGGCTTTTAAAACAGGCAACTTTTTCAAATGCTGGTGAAACAGAAAATGACTCCTGAATAAAAAAGCAAGTACCAGAAACTGAGGGGAAAAAATTACTTAAACTAAGACCGGGGCTAGGTAACTTCTTTAGTATAAGAAGAAGGGATTATTATAATATCAATTCGGGGCACTGTGATATCGGAAACACAATGGAACAATTCCTAATGTTGTAAGGAACCAGGCGATACTCTTTAGGGTAAATTAACCAACTTTTAGTGCACATGAACATGATTTGGGAAGTGCTGTATCTGATTCCATGTTTGATAGAGTCTGACACCTCTCTTCCCAAGTGTGCATTGGAAATCCTATTCTGGCCCTTCTTTTAAGGGAAGAAGTCAATATATCAGCCTTGAAAATCCGATAAACTTAAAGTACACTGGCACACAAAATAAAATCTATTACCAGGGTGAAAAATTGAAATTTTCCCTGAAGATCTCTAGCCCTTGTCCTCCTATTGTTTATTTAGTCTTTGACTGCTTATTCTTCAACTTGCCTACATTAACATTTTATTCCTGAGTTTCCTTATCTCTAAGATAGGGGTAATAACAATATCATAGGATTGTTTTAAATGTTAAGCTCATTCGTATTTGTGACCGGTTAGAATTATGTCAGGCAAAGAGAAAACACTATATAAACGTTTGATTTAAAAAAACCTCTTCCCTGCCTCTTTTCCATTCTGATAAAATAAATCCTTAATATACAAGTGCATCTGTATGTGATAGACCATATGGTATTTAAAATCATGGGACCCACTTTCTTTTTTCGTAAGAAGAAAGCATTTTGGAATTGCAAGATATGAAAAGCAGTGAGTGCCACATTGAAAAGTTAGATAAGGGCAATAAAGAATGGAAAATCCCAGCCTCTTACATACTGATTGCAGCTTTTTAGGATTATCTCTGGCCCATGTAAATTGCAAAAGCAGACATGAACTCTGACACTGTAAACCCGACTAAAATATGACTCTAAAATATGAATGTCAGCTATTATAAAAGAATCTAATGATGATAAAACCTGAGGAAATAAACATTAGAAAATAGCAGGTTATCTTCTCTTCCTTAAAAGTCCTGAAATTTAATTTCACCATACACAGTCACAGGATAAAACATCTGTTCTAATGGAAAAACAACAAAAATCCATTTCTGAAAAGCTCCACAGAGAATTTTTCACATGAGTAGATGGAAATATGGATTCCATTTTTAGATAACTACTCTTTCTTGATGTAAAAAAGCCAGTGGTCCAAAAACACAAATATCACATTTGTTTCAATCCTGAAACTCTGATAAGCACAAAAAGTTGCAACATCATGCTTAATTAACTTGACATTGATTTATGCATCCTCTCCCTTTGTAAACAGAGTGACATCCAGACACTGGGAATGCTGAAATAGAACATTTCAACCCTGCCTACGGGAGTTCACACTTTAGCCAGGAAGTCAAACACCAAACCATTAAAATATGATGTGATTAGCTCTGTGATAGAGAGAAATACAGGAGCAAGTCGAGGAGAAGCAACGAATCAGATCAGCGGTATCAGGAAAGGCTCCTTAGAAGAGGTGACATCTGAATGATGTCTTTAAGACCCTGTAAAGATAGCCAGGGAAAGCCAGGAGGAATGGTTTGTGCAAAAGCAGAGATGGGTAAAAAAGGAACTGTAATATCTCAGACAGAATTAATCTCATACACAGCACCTTATCATGTCATCTATATTTCTGTTAGCATGAATATTATGCATATTTTTTTTAATTTTTTTTTTTTAAGAAGATGATGGGGGTAGGAGTTTATTAATTTATTTATTTATTTTTGCTGTGTTGGGTCTTCGTTTCTGTGTGAGGGCTTTCTCTAGTTGTGGCAAGCGGGGGCCACTCTTCATTGCAGTGCGCGGGCCTCCCACTATCACGGCCTCTCTTGTTGCGGAGCACAGGCTCCAGACGCGCAGGCTCAGCAGTTGTGGCTCACGGGCCCAGCTGCTCTGCGGCATGTGGGATCTTCCCAGACCAGGGCTCGAACCCATGTCCCCTGCATTAGCAGGCAGATTCTCAACCACTGAGCCACCAGGGAAGCCCTATGCATATTTTTATGGACCTGCATGGCTCTCTCGGCGAACAACCACCTCCTAGAAGCAGGTCGATCCATCTTTGCATGTCCCATTTTGTCCTGCACTTATACTTTCCCACGTAGGTTTGACAGAATTAATTAATAAATTACAGTGAGATTTCGCAAGAGTCACCTGTGAAATATATTCTTCACCAAAACACTCACTGAAACTCTCATTCACAAGAGGAGCCCTTCGGTTTTTGCAAACATGGCCCCATTCCCAGGGACAGGGCAGGAGAAAATCTTCTCATCTTTTCAAAGCATCTGATCCCCAAGACATTTTTGTGGTCATGTGGAAAAGGGTCTGGGAAATGTGCTCTCGGATGGCATGGCTGGAATGAGGAATGGGAACTATTTTGCCTTCTACACAGTTTCTGGAAAAGGCAGTGAGAACAGAAAAAGCATCTGTGTTGGTCAGCATTCTCAGTGCCGGAGTTGAAAGGTACTGTAATGCAGAAATGTCCCATACCCATTCCTACCCAGGGCCTTGCTGAGAATAGCTGAGCAGCAGGGCAAACCCACCAGGGCTTGTGGGCTCTGTCTCAGGACCCTGTGGAGTCCCATCCAGCATTTGTGAAGTTCGCTCTGAAGACAGAGCCCCCTTCCTCGGCTCAGCCCGGGGCCCTAGCCAGCTCCACAGAAAAAGAGTTTCATTTCAGAGCCGGAGGGGGCTCTGCTCCCTTTCAGCAACTTACAAAGGAAAGCTTTAAGTATATGGAGGCAGGAAGTTCTGGAAAGGTAAAGGCCCATCTTCTAAAATGGATTTCTTTCTTAAAGAAGTAGAGCAGAGAGCAGCGATTATTTCACCAGCAGCTTTCAGGGTAATATCTATAAGCCGGAATCAGCTAATGATGGTTATTAAAGGTAAACGTTCCCTGATCCTCAGGAAGTGACTCTTCATCCTGGTGCTTTTGAGGCTTTGTCTTCACTTGAATCTTGGGTGGAAGAAATCCGTCCTGGATTCATCCTAATCAAATAGTCAAAACTGGTGATTCACAGGAGTCTGTTTATTCTTCTAAAGAGTGTGATAACAGTGGATTAGCTCTGTCTTCTAATTCCTCCATTCAGCTCCACCAGAAGAGCACAGCTTTATGACAAGAGCTCTGCATCAGCTGCAGCCCTCTCTCCTCCTTTTAACAGCAAAATAATAAAATGCAGGGAAATGCCACTTTTCCTGTTTTTTTTCTTTTCCCTTCTTCTACAGCATTTATTTTCCTCACCTAATTCAGCGGCGTGCTGGGAAACTTAACTAAATCTTAAAGGAAAATCTTCTGGAAAGCCTTAAGATTGGAGTTGTAGTAGGGAATAATTTCTGATCCGGGATAAGCTCCTCTAATCAGCTTTCTCATCCCAGGTACAACACAATAAAACTAACCAACATGTGGGAGAAAAAAGAACGGATGTTACAGTTACCCAATAAAGTATCTTTAAACACCCAGCAGAGGGTAAAGACTTCTGTATCTTTACAGTAGCCAGAATATTGAGTATCATATTGAGGGCATGTATAATGCTTACTGAAATGCAAAGGCGGTCTAGTTTTGAAGTCTGCCTATGTACATTCATTATTGCACTCAGGCACATACAGACTGTTGGCTTATTATTATTATCCAAGATTATAAATGCAAGTAAAAGACTCTGCTTTCAAAAGCCCTTCCTTCGCCCAACTGCAATGCCAGGTGAGATGCATCTGTCTCATTTTCACACACTTCACTGCTCGATTTGGTCAAGTACCAAAAGGAAAACATGCCATAGCTTTTAAAGGAAGGGTGAGACCCTGTTCTTGCTGGAATTCATTGCTAGCAGTTTTTACTTTTTAAATTTTTTTTCTTTAAATTTATTTATTTATTTAGGGCTGCATTGGGTCTTCGTTGCTGCGCGAGGGCTTTCTCTAGTTGCGGTGAGCGGGGGCCACTCTTCATTACAGTGTGCGGGCCGCTCACTATGGTGGCTTCTCTTGTTGCAGAGCACGGGCTCTAGGCACGCGGGCTTCAGTAGTTGTGGCACGCGGGCTCCACAGCACAGGCTCAGTAGTTGTGACGCACGGGCTTAGTTGCTCCGCGGCATGTGGGATCTTCAGGGATTTAACCCGCGTCCCTTGCATTGGCAGGCGGATTCTTAACCACTGGGCCACCAGGGAAGTCCCACTAGTGGTTTTTATTTTATTTTATTTTATTTTAATTTATTTATTATTATTATTTTTTTGCGGTACGCGGGCCTCTCACTGTTGTGGCCTCTCCCATCGCGGATCACAGGCTCTGGACGCGCAGGCTCAGCAGCCACGGCTCATGGGCCCAGCCGCTCCGCGACATGTGGGATCCTCCCGGACCGGGGCACGAACCTGCGGCCCCTGCATCGGCAGGCGGACTCCCAACCACTGCGCCACCAGGGATGCCCCACTAGTGGTTTTTTAAAGGATCATCATTGCCCCTGTGTACAGTCCTGCCCAGGAAAAGAGAACAGCTATTAAAAGTATCCAAACACTGGCTGCAAGGGGAACTTGACGTCTGATACAGTGTATGTCCAACAGATGCAGACACACTTCCCATCAGCCCTTCCACATCTCTGACACTCCCCCCCACAACTCCCGGCCCCAACCACCACCAGGAATCTTGAAAACCCTAGAACTAGCCCTACTCTTTTGTCAGTACAGTGATGACCTATGCTTATACCCAGTTGGTCCTGCCTGATTAAATGTTCTTACTGGATGGATCTGATTTTCATTAGTTTTCTCTCTCATTCACTTCTTCTCAAAAAAGCCTTGATTCTTTATCGAGTCACTAGTTTTACCTTATCAAGCTGACTATTCCACCAGATCTCAAGAAAATGCAGGAGCTGCTGGGTTTGCAACATGGTGTCAGAACTGGCCCGCTCAGTGAAAACAAAACAAAATAAAATCCAAACACTTGAAACGTTTTCCTTTCTCCCCCCCACAATGGGAGGAGAGGGATGTGAAAGTGAAAATATAATGAAGTTAGTATCTTGACTGATTCCATGACTTCTCATCCAGTTAAACTGGTGTCATAGTAAGGGTGAGATGCTATTATTATCTTTGATTTTTTGATAAACCTGAAACACAAGTTAAACAAATGGTAAAGCGTGGATTTCTGGCAGGCAATGACTTGTAAAAGAGAATAGCAAACAGTTATTTGGAGAGTGTTATATGGTTCAGCAGGGACCGTTTTAAAGGTGTTTGCTCAGAACCTCCCTCTCAGAGACACCTACACAAGAGCCGTCAGCTGCCAATGATTCCGAGGAAGATTACATCTTCCCAACACACACCTCTGTGACAGACCTTTCCAAAATCACAAAAGAAAACAAAGGCAAAGTGCAAACAGCAAAATTGGATGTCTCTTCATTTTCTCTTGCCCCCAGTCCTTGAAAACACCAAAGCACAGCTCTTTATCTGGGCTTCACTTCAGCTGTCCTTTCTGCCATACACACAGAAGAATCTGGATGCCCGAGTATATCCTTAACAGTCTTCCCAACAACAGACACTGAAGATGCGATAGAGCTAGACTTTCACTGACAAGGAAGGCTTTGAAAACAGAGATCTGTGATCAGGCAGAAAGAAAATAATAGGCAAAGTCAGTGGTTTGGCATATTTATCGCCCCCCCCCCTACTTTTTTTTTCTGAAAAGCAAAGCTGTATGGCTGTTCACCCAGGGATTTTGGTAGAGTTGAGGAAAATCAGGTTTGTAATTGTGTACTTCTAGTGGTTTAAGAGAAGCAGTGATCTTGGCCATAGTATAGAATATCTACAAATATGAATCCCAGACCCTTGGGAGGTTAAGCTGGAAAACAAATTTCTCATCTGTATAAAGTCTTGCATGTGAATCTTGTTTCCATTTTTCCCAAAAGATTTCAATGAAAAAAATATATACGTATTTTTTTTGGTTAAAAATATACTTTTCTACATTTTCTTGGGTTGTTGCTTAGTCTTATACTGAATGGTTAATGAAGTTTGCTCCCTCAATCTCCTTTCCCATGAAGTTTTGCTAGTGCATGTCAGCCCTGCTGACAACTGCTCACCAACGATGTGCTGCTCTATGCAGCTGAGCAGGAGAGGACGCTACCAGCAATTCTTCAGGAGCTAAAAGGGGCAGATTCCTGTACCCCTGGGAAGGAGCAAGCTTCATGTTCGTATGGGTGGTTATACGGGCAGGCTCTGGGCCTTCCTCAGTTCTCACTTTCATGCATGTTGATAGTCTAGTTTTATAACCAGAGAATGTCAGAGGTAGAAACATGATTATAAGCCTTCTAAGCCATAGAGTACAACGTTGCACAAAATTGTCTTTGCAAAATGGTCCACCAGACCCTGGGAACCGAGAGATGGCGGAATTTTTTCCTTCAAGAGATATTTATTAAGGTTTTATCAACAACTCTGTGAATTGGGTCTTATTATCTTGATTTTACAAATCAGGAAATGGAAACTCAAGATGTTCACAACTGGTAAGAGATAAAATGAGATCTTGAACCCAGGTCTGATCCCAGAGCCTACATTTTTTTAAATTAATTTTTATTGGAGTATAGTTTATTTACAATATTGTGTTAGTTTCAGTTGTACAACAAAGTGAATCAGTTATACATATACATATATCCACTCCTTTTTAGATTCTTTTCCCATATGGTCATTACAGAGTATTGAGTAGAGTTCCCTGTGCAATACAGCAGGTTCTTACTAGTTATCTATTTTATATATAGTAGTGTGTATTTGTCAGTCTCAATCTCCCAGTTTATCCCCACCCCCCCGCAAAGCCTGTATTTTTGATCCACTCTAATATACATCTCTGATGGCCATTGTCTTTAACTTTTTCACAACCGTAGGAAGAAGGTTCTATATAATGACAGATACGTGCTTTCAGTAATACTGTGTAAAAGAATAGCTTCATCAACTGTGAGCTTGGGTTCGGGAGTCAATTTCTAGTTTTTTGTAGTTTTTTAAAAAAGGTCACCTAATATTCCATATCCACTGTCTCAAATAAAATATAACAACAATTGGTTTAAGAATTGAGCTTTGTTTTATGTCATCCCATCAGTGTTGAGTGTGATTCGTCTAAACCTATGGAATGACAACAGTAGAGAAGCCCCGTGTCACAAACAGAAAGAGGGCGATCACAGTGTTTGCACCTGATATAATTTGGCTTTTCTTCTGAGCCTGTATGCCAACTTAAATAATCACTCTCAGTTAAACAAAGTATAATTATTTTGCTCATACAAGGTAAGGGCACTGGCAGTGCTTTTGATTTTGCTCATTTCTCTTCACCAGATATTCACAATGTAGTTTTCACAACAAAATAACTTGTTAGTCCAATCAATTGAGACAGAAAGGAAAATCAGTCCCATTGGCCCCCAGGCATCAAAAAAGGATGGAATTCTTTACTTTTCATTTGGCTTTTCTTCATGGTTTTTAATAATGGAATATTTTGCCTGAAGTCTTTTACATAATCTGACTGGAGATTAAATGCCAAAACAATGTTTGAGAGGCTAGAAATATTGCAGAAAATCTCTAAGAGAAAAATTTGAGAACCAGAAATGCTGTCTAAGAAGCAGAGATTGTAAGTCTGAGCTAGTTCTCTTTGCTGTTTACTGCTCAGTACCCAGTGCCTAGAATAGTGTCTAGGCACGTGGTAGACCATGGTAGCTAATAGATGTCTCTTCAACGAATGAACGAAATCTACTATGGTGCCTCCTGTAGCTCCTAGAGGAGGACTCTTTCATTCCATTTTTTAAACTCCATTTTCTCTTCCAAGAGAAGAAACTTCATTATAGGAATAATCCTAGGTTCACAAGGGGCATCTTCTTTTTATTTGTTTCTGATCCAAGCTTCTACGCGGTAATCTAAGCAGCGAACTCAGAGCAGGACACGAAAGATAGGTGACACCTCCTGTAGTTTGCCATTACCTCAAGTGTGTTTATTTTGAGAGGTAACCATGCTGGAAACATGCTTATGTTAAAACTAATATATGAGCTTTCTTTAAAATGCAGTCATTGATTATAGAAGAGGGTTTTGTGACCAATAAACTCCTTGGGGATATCTTTGATGGCCAAAAGAGGAAAGACTTGGCTACCCCCTAATTACCAGTCTATAAGATGGGAGGTTTACCTTCTAAGGCAGCTGGGCTAAGGTACCAGTCTAATGAGCTTTGTGCTAGGCAACTTATACTGGTGTCTCTGTTCCACTTATGACTGTCTTCAGAGTCCTGAGCTAAGACGGACAATTATGTTCAAACGGTGTCCATTCAGAACCATTCTTAAAATAGCTTTCAGTTGAAACTAAACAACCATGGACCTACCATGTGGAACTTGGAGCAACTGATGATTCCATGTGCAATGGATCATGTTATCTTCTAAGTCACATGTGTTTAATTGGTCTGACCAAAGTCATGATTGAACCAGCTCTGTACATGCATTCTTCCTTGCACTTTCAACTTAGACCCACTGAAGTGGAAGGTGGATGTGATGGTGGGCAGGATGGAATCATACCATCAGGCCATTATGGAGTCAGACTTCAAAAAAGTGACCTCCTAGGGTCCTTAAGTAATGTCTACCCTCTTCCAGAGGAGTAACAGATCATCAATTCCCTAGCCCCTCCAAAACACACACACATACACACACACCCCATACACACACCACACACTTCCTAAAAAAAGCATTTTAAGTAATTTGGAGCTCAATAAGTGATGCTTTACTGAGCTTCCAGATAAGGTGGTCTGTCAGTAAATATTTATTAATACCACCCTGAGACAAATGTAAAGTATAACATGCAGTATTGTGGTGTCTAGTTGACTAGAAAAGACAAACACGAATGTAATAATTAAGGGGCAATACAATTCTATAGGTGTGGAATTAAGTGGTTGCTTGAGATGTCAGTGATCCAGGGTCTATAAAACACCTGCATTCCCAAAACGTGTTTGTAAGTTGGCAGCAGTCTATGTATGTTCTCAGAAAAATAAGGGGAGTGAGCCACTCACAAAAGCTTACGTGATCCATAACGCCCCTGAACCAGAGACTTAGGGATATAAATTCAGGATGCTCTATTGTTTCAAGAGGAACAGTATCTGGGATGCTGGGAATGTAATTGCCCAGAAGTTCCCTGCAAAGGGTAATTCTATTCCTGAGTCTCTTAGCCAACCAAGCCGAGAAAGATTGTAAATATATGTGTGTGGGGGCATATGGGCAAGGACAAGGGGGGTCTTAGCTCCAGCTCACTATAGCAAGATGATGGGGTCCTGAAGGCTGGAGGAAGGGACAGGGGAGGATAACAGATGGAGACTTGAAGGATGGGAAACTGGAATGGGGGCTCTGCAGGGACTGATAATGAAGAACCATCCTGGCAAGTGGGAGCATGCAAGCTTGTCTCTTCTCCCCCCACCTGCTCTTCATGAACTCACCGTGGGAGTATAAGTCAGGCACTTTCTTCCTCTATATCAAGACAGAATAGCGTATGGAGGTTCCTTAAAAAGCTAAAAGAATAGAGCTACCACATGATCCAGCGATCCCACTCCTGGGCATATATCTGGACAAAACTATAATTCAAAAAGACACGTGCACCCCTACGTTCATAGCAGCACTATTTACAATAGCCAAGACATGGAAACAACCTAAACACCATCGACAGATGAATGGATAAAGAGATGTGGTATATACAATGGAATACTACTCAGCCATAAAAAAGAATGAAATAATGCCATTTACAGCAACATGGAGGGACCTAGAGATTATCATACTAAGTGAAGTAAGCCAGACAGAGAAGGACAAATATGATATAATATCGCTTATATGTGGAATCTAAAACAAAAAGAGATACAAATGAACTTATTTCCAAAACAGAAAGAGATTCACAGATGTAGAAAAAAAAAACTTCTGGTTGCCAAAGGGGAAAGGGTGGTAGAGGAGGGACAAATTGGGAGGCTGGGATTAACACATACACACTACTATATATAAAATAGATAACCAACAAGGACCTACTGTAATAACCTATAAGGGAAAAGAACCTGAAAAAGAATAGATACATAACTGAATAGATACATAACTGAATACACTTGAAACTAACATGATATTGTAAATCAACTATATTTCAAAATAATTTTTTTAAAAAGACAGGATGGTGTAGTGGTAAAGAGTAAACTTCTGTTTTCTTCTTTCACTCCTGGCTAGCTCTACAGGGCAGAGAGGAAGGATGGAAACAGAAGGCCCTTGCTCATCACGAATACCGCTCGGCCCTGCCAAGCCCCAAGCTGATCATGGTTCCTGCAGGGATTCAGGAAAGGAGACGAGCACACAAGAGCTTATGAAACTTTAATGGGCAGTGGTCTGAAGCAACAAGGAAAAGAAAAAGAAGTGTATTTTTGTGTGAAAGCACTTCCTGGTCTTTTGGCTTAGAAACCATTTCTGCTTTCCCCTTCTGCTATCCTTATCCACACTGTTCCCTGCAGACGCTCTGCAAACCATATGCAGTGTTTAAGGCAAGGTGGTCTGATCTGCAAATAAACCTGCCCCAGGGCCTGGACTCATGACAGTGTTCTCATGAATTTTCATCTGAAAAACAAATACATACACCCATGGAGAACTGTTCCTAGGGCCTCACACACGAAATGAACTTCTCATCTGCTTTGCTTTTGTTTAACAGAATCACATTTTCGGAAAGTTAATCATCCGTCATTAAAGAATCTGAAACAAAGATAAGGATTTTTAAAAAATGGGTTTCAAAGGGAATGTGTGTTCTTCTGAAGAAAAAGAGAAACTGCAGAAGTTCTACCAGGGAAGTTCTGGCTTCAGTGAGGCTCTGTAGAATGAGATGAGTTGGTCTTTTTGATTTTGCTGGCCACGACTTGGCCAAAATTCCTCCCATCTCCTGCCCCCTGACTTCCACCTCTACCTCAGCTAAAATACTCAAGCTAAGGGTAACTTTAAAGTGAGCAGAGGCATATCCTCATTTTATCGCACTTCACTTTATTGTGCTTTGCAGATACTGTGGGGTTTTTTTTTTTTTTTTTTTTACAAATTAAAGGTTTGTAGTAACCCAGTGTTGAGCAAGTCCTTCAGCTCCATTTTTCTAACAGCATTTGCTCACTTCCTGTCTCTGTGTCACATTTTGGTAATTCTCACGATATTTCAAACTTTTTCATTATTATATTTGTCATGGTGATCCATGATCAACGATCTTTGATGTTACTACTGTAACCGTTTTGGGATGTCATCAACAGTGCCCATATAAGACAGCAAACTTAATTAATGAAATTGTGTGTTTTGACTGTTCCAATGACCAGCTGTGCCCCCATCTCTCTGTCCCTCCTTAGGGCTTCCTATTCCCCGAGCCACAACAGTGTTGAAATTAGACCAATTAATAACCCTGCAATGGCTTCTGGGTGCTCAAGTGAAAGGAAGAGTCAATCAATGAGGCCGACTTCATTGTCTTTTTTTATGAAATTGCCACAGCCAACCCAGACTTCGGCAACCACCACTCTGTTCATCAGCAGCCGTCCACATGAAGGTAAGACCCTCCACCAACAAAAAAAGACAAGATTACAACTTGCTGAATGCTTAGCTCTTTGTAGCAATAAAGTTTTTTTGCGGTACGTGGGCCTCTCACTGTTGTGGCCTCTCCCATTGCGGAGCACAGGCTCCGGACGCGCAGGCTCAGCGGCCATGGCTCACGGGCCCAGCTGCTCCGCGGCATGTGGGATCCTCCCGGACCGGGGCACGAACCCGTGTCCCCTGCATCGGCAGGCGGACTCTCACTCTCACTGCGCCACCAGGGAAGCCCATCAATAAAGTATTTTTTAATTAAGGTGTGTACATTGTGCTTGTTAGACATAATGCTATTGCATACATGACAGACTACAGTATAGCGTAGACATAACTTTTACATGCACTGGGAAACCAAAAAATCCGTGACTAGCTTTATTGTGACATTTGCTTTATTGCGGTGGCCTGGAACCAAACTGACAATACCTCTGAGGTGTGCCTGTATAGCCCATGTGTTGTGTTGTAGCCAGTTTATCCTGGCTGTTGGGAATCAAGTGTGCATATCTCTTCCCAACTCTATGTTCAGGGAACTCATGTTAGTAGCTTGCAGTCATCCATGGTGGAAATATTAGCATCATGGGAATAGGCAAATGCTACAAATCAGAACTTTTCTTTGAGGAGGGCCAGTTTACCAGCAAAGAGTTTTTTTCAGAGAAGCTCAGAAAGTACTTGACTGTTAAGATGTTTCTATTAAATGACCAGAGAATATTAACATATGCACATTACTATATATAAAACAGATAATCAACAAGGACCTACTGCAAAGCACAGGGAACTCTACTCAATATTCTGTAACAAACTATATGGGAAAAGAATCTGAAAAAGAATGGATGTATGTATGTTAAACTGAATCACTTTGCTGTACACCTAAAACAAACACGATATTGTAAATCAACTATACTTCAATATAAAATAAAAAAATTAAAGTAAAAAAACTAAACATTTTATGAAAACATATAGTTTAAGAGCTAAATTTAATGCTAAAATGCAATGATTCTTTTTTTTTCCATTCACATGTGCTATAAAATCATAAATAATAGCATTTTTTCCTTTGGGGAAAATATGAGGATATAAGCTATGAAAGAATAAAAAAGTAGATAGATTAACCAAATCTTTATTTTCAAAGAATAATTTGCTTTGATAGAATCTGATAGAAATGTTAAATTATTTGTAATAATGTTTCTATTTAGAACATATATTAGTATGGTTTATGTTACAGTACAAAGAGCAAAATTTCCCCTTTTCCAGTTACAAACATAATTTCACATTTGGGGGTGATGAGGGAGTCTGAAATGGCCTCTAACAACTTTCTCACCAGCTTGCTTTAGAGCCCTAAATGCCTGATTTGTAGTCTATCTTTGGCACTGAGCTACTACTATCTTCAGAAAATCTTCTTAAGATACCAATTGGTTCCCTGGAAAGGTAACATGGAAATGAAAGATTATCATATATAGATACAGATATAGATATAGATATAATCAGATTAGTAAACAGATAGGATTTGAAGGAGTGGAGCGAAGGACAAACCTATTTTGGTAGGTAGTTGGACCTAGAAGAAGTCTTGAGCAAGGGTTCTATTGGAGGAATAAGAGGTCTGGAATAGTGAATCTGCAGAAATATAAGGACACTTGCAGGATACAGAATTTTTGCCCATGATTTGGTCTCAAGTCTGTGAGCTGGACAGTTGGCTCCACTAAATCAAGGCCTCCATCTTCCTCACTGCTGTGCCTTGATGGTACCTGTGTCATTTTAAGTTCAATAAATAGCTGTTGACATAATGAAGAATGTAGCATAAAAGGCAAAAACTTACTGCTTTTCAAAAGTTTTTCTGTGTTTTTCTCTTAGTTTAGAATGTAAGTGAGATAGCATAGTTTGGGCCAATTCTACATCTTCTATTTAATCCACATATAGCATCAATTCTCACAAAGTGTGGAGATAACATCAGATATTAAACTTATGTTCCTTTCACAACAATTATTTCATCGCCTCCTATAGATGGGAAATCCAAGTTGATAAGTTTTCAAAGAAAAAGACTGTGGCAGAATCAGGGCCAGATGTACAGTAATGAATTTCCTGCGATAACTTGCTGCTTTCTCATCCAGCTTAACTGTCCTAGGAGTCTTTGTTAGATGCTCAAAAGTAAAAGAATTACAGCAAAGGGAAGTTGTGTCTCTAAAAAACAACAATGCATTTGTTGAAACCAGAAAACAAAGAATATTATAGCTGCTGTAGGTAAGTTTTGTGTTTCAGGCATCAGGATTCAAAGGACCATAAAGATTCCATTGCATCTAATAATGAATAATTACTTTTCTCTTTTTTCACAGGTACTTTCAAGCAGTCCAACAAAACCAAAAATGTTTCAAGCAACTTGGTTAAACTCTAAGCAACTCCTCTGGCAACTCTGACATTTTCCCCATGGTTTGTGCCCATGACAGAAATGTATAAGCAACGGGCATGTTTTCTAGGCGCAAAGATTCAATGCAACACACAGCAGGCAAAGTTTATGCCACTGAACATCTGCGTTCTTGATTATTAGAAGTGTTTTCTCAAGCACACTTGCCAGCCTCCAATGTAAATCCACAGCTGAAACAAAGGGAAGACATGTCCAAAGTATTAATCCGTGGCTTTAAGAATTTATGATTCCATGACTTTACATCTGAGTTCCTTACTCCATTCAACAAAATCTAAAAAATGAAAACAAAGTCTGCATATTATCAGTGGGGGGGATGTTTTGCTGCTGAAATTCTAGAAGTTACCTGGATCTCACACTAGGAGTCTCTTGATAAAACCCAGGGCTCCACTGTCACAACCTGACCCACCCCCATTTGGAAATGAGCCACTGGGGTATTTTTTCTCAAAGAAACAGGCAAGTGGGGGAGACGTCTATCAATGGCATAATGGGGCTTTGCATTTTGAAAAGTCCTCGTGGTTACTCTCTCTCCTGTCACTCCAGAGCCCCACTGCCTCTAACGTCTCTGAAAGGACCACATGACCTCAAATAAAGAACAACTTCCCATGTCCCTCAAAAAGCCCTTTGTTATTTTTATTAATGTATTTGACCCACTGGATTTTTCAGTTAATGTAAAGTTTTTATCATATTTTCGTAAAACAAGCTAAAATGGATTCACTCTCAACTTCTACTGGGAGGTTGATGTCAAACTCAGTCACAACAGCACAGCGATTATTGGAAAATCACCTTTGTCTCTTTCAGCACCCACCAGATCACTTTGAAATTCTTGTAAGTTACAAATCATTAAAAACACCTGTACAGGAATAAAGACGCAGATGTAGAGAATGGACTTGAGGACACGGGGAGGGCGAAGGGTAAGGCGGGACGAAGTGAGAGAGTGGAATGGACTAATATATACTACCAAATGTAAAATAGCTAGCTAGTGGGAAGCAGCTGCATAGCACAGCTTGGTGCTTTGCGTCCACCTAGAGGGGTGGGAGGGAGACGCAAAAGGGAGATGGTATGGGGATATCCGTATATGTATAGCTGATTCACTTTGTTATACAGCAGAAACTAACACACCATTGTAAAGCAGTTATACTCCAATAAAAATGTTAAAACAAACAAAAAAACACTTGTACATGCAACACACGTCAGAGATCTAATATCACATTAACTTGTAGTACCACATACTTAGCCGTGTAATTATTTTATTTTTAGTCTTTACATGTACGTGGTGAGTTAAATATAAACTATATAAAGAGTTTTTACATGTGATACCGTGGAAGGAAAGCAAGAAAAGAAGGAGGAAAAATTAAGCGATGAGATCAACATACAGGGTTTTTTCTTTCTAGGACATTTGTGTCCTCATCGGGGCAGTGACAAAAGAAAATAGTTTTTTTTTTTCCAAAACTTTTCTACCTATGATGTTAACACATACGAGAGGAGTCTCCAAGTGCTTACTGCTGACAATCAGACTATTGATCTGTCCTTTCTCTCGTTTTTATTTCCCCGCCTCATAACGTGATAGCCTTTTTGGAAGATTTGGCAATAAAACTGCTAAACAGACAAGGAATCCCATGTGGGGCTTTGGGCTTCTTCTCCAGTATCTGAGCTGGATTTGGGGCCATGCTGCTGTGGAATAGCTGCTTCCAGAGACCCCCCCCCCACCCCGCCCTTTGGAGATATCCCTTGTCACTTGTCACGATTTACATGATTATCCATCATGAGGACAAATCTATCCCAGGAAAACTCATCTCAGGATATAATATGGTGTGGATTCAAGACCTAATAGAGAGAAATACACCCAGAGGAGTGATTGTGATCTTTTAAATCAACAGAATCTTGGAAGCCTTCTGTAAACCGACTTCAGAAAATAACAGTTCCCTTCTCAACATACCACTGTACTTTTCGACTTGTCTTTTGTTAAGTCATTCTGAGGAAAGGGCTGAACCTGGGGATTTTAGACCTTGGATAGTGCCAACAGGGGATAAAAGAATGTTCTGTTATCCTGTCTATTATCTTTCCAAACTCAGTAAGAAGAGCGTCTATTCCTTCATCCATCTAGTGGACTTTCAGGAAAGGCAGAGAGAATAGGCATTTAGAAATTCATCTTCAACTGACTTTGAGAGACCACAGATCATGTTAGAGGAGGGCCTGTGGACTTGTCCACCTTTATCCTGGGTTACTTCCCCCCTCGGTTTGTTCAGTGCCTTCTTTCCCTTCTTTGACTAGATCACATTTTTTTTTCCTGCCTCAAGATCTTTGCACATGCTGTTTCTTCTGTCTTGAATTCCTTTTTCTAAATCTTACTTTGTACTTCAGGTCTCTATCCAAACACTACTTCCTTAGCAAAGAATTTGCCTGACCACCTAATCTAAATCAGGTACCCCCTTTCAGTCTTTTATTGAACCCTTTCATTTTTACATTTTTTTTTTCACAATCTGCATTTACACTTTGGTTTGTCTCCTTTCTTATTTCTGTGATTCCTACCAGCCTCACAGTTCCCTGCCTTTGTGAGAGCCTCACAAAGGCAGGGAACATATATGTAACACGCAGTAGGAACTAAACAAATATCTGCTGTATCAAGGAATTTTTTAAAATGGTGACTAAATGGAGTCTCTGAAAAAAAAACAAACCTGATAGCCGTATTGAATTTTAAATAAAGTTGTACTGATGTTATTGTGTCCAATTAAATAAACTTTAAACTTGGAGTTTTTGAGTCTTACACAAATCGGTGAGAGTTTCAATCATTCATATTTTAAAATCATATTTTTCTCAATAGGAGCATGTCCTCCAGGTGAAATTTAAACACTTCATGCTTCCCATAATATCAGAATCTTTTTAATATCTAGCATTATTGGGCTTCGTAAGTTCAAGAAAAATCACTGTATTGATGCTAAGTGAAAGGCAGAGAAAGCAATTCTATTAAGCTTTTGACCTAGCTTCTCTCTGGTTTCTTCAAGGCAATTGAGAAGTTCTCAACTAGGTACAATTTCTGGGTGGCTATTCCACTGCTATCCAGAGCCATACAGATGGAGTATGTTCTACAGACTTATCTATGGTATATTCATTTATATAATTTTTTGTCATAAAAAAGGTCAAAATCTTGATGTCATTTAATCAAGTTGTAAAATAAAGTATCCAGATGTTACTTTAGAAACAGTGTTAACTGGTACAGAGCTCAAGGCATTTCAATTATTATATGAAGGTTTATGGGGCAGGTTTAGTAAGCTTTGTGTATATAAAGTGTGGGGATCAACAGAATCCATGACAATCTATTTAATATTTTCAATAAAGTGCTGAAGGGCAAGTGGGAAATCAACTAGAATCTGCTGCTTACACCTCAAACTGCAAGGAGATATCTTTATGGTCAAAATTAACAAGGAGATTATTTATACAAGAAGATTATTTGTGCATTCCCTTTAATCCAGCAATTTTACCTCAAAGAGCTTATTTTACAGATTTTTTTGCAAGTGCATAAAAATTCTTAATGTAGCATTTTGGTTAAAAAAAAACAAACCTAGAAACAACTTAAATGTCCATCGGTATGGGATTTTCTTCTTCCTGACATATATTGCTTGCTATCTGCTAGAAATTGTTCTAAGCATTTTCACACAATTACTCAGTTAATTTTCATAACAACAGCAATCTTCAAGCCTTAAAGATGAGGTAAAGTAGCTTACGGGAGGCCATAGAGATATTAAGAGGCCAAGCTATGGTTTGAATCCAAGGAAGAATTTTTAAAAATGAGGTGGACCTAAATTTACTGATAAAATATCCAGGAAATATTTTTAAGTTAAGAGAAGAAGCAAGTTGCATAATTACAAATACAGTTCTAATTAAATAGCACTATTTATGTATATCTACATATGCAAATGCGTGCCTAGAAAAGGTCTAGAAGTTTCTGTCCAAACCAATCAGCAATTATGTCTTATTTGTAAGCAGAGGTTTAAAGTGGACTTTCATCTTTTACTTTTTTTAAACTTCTGAATAATTTTAATTTTATGTTTTAAATGGCAAAGAAAAGATATATTTCTTGGGTTATTAAAATAAAATTAAATGTAATTTAATTCCCATTCCCAACCCTGCCCTAAAAGCAACCAGTGAAAAGGTATAATGCTTAATGGTCATATTTTTGTTTACTAATAATGAAAGGATGTAATGAAAGAATCTAATTTTATATAGCCTAAATTCACATGTACATATACTCTGTATGTAGCAAATCTACCATTCTGAAGAGATGACTCCCACTGAGGAAAAAAAAACAGAAGGAATGCCAGACTACTAAGTCCAGACCTTCCCCAAATTTCTTTAGACACACAGTATTTCCAAGAAAAATGATGACTACAGTGAATTCATAAAGATAACAAAATTACTTAACAAGGAATGAACTGAAAAGGAATACACTCAACAGAAAAATCATAATGGAATTTGTGACGAGTTGGTGTTTAATGCAGTCATTCTAAAAGGATTCACGTATCTTTCCAAAAATAGCTGTCTATAAATATGACTAAAGAAATGAGAAAATTCTTTGTCCTGATAATCATTTTATTGATTTAGTGTTAGGCTATGAAATTCTTCTATGTGATGAATGACCAAAGGCAGGATAAGAGTCCATCAGATTTCGATCACAGGATGGAAATGGGGTGCAAGAAAGGCCTGTCAGTCATGACATTATTGACAAGGAATTTTGGTAAATCCTCTATAGTGAGAATGTGATCAAAGATGATTAATCCTGTACGTTAAATTCAATTTAATAAGCTCCTATGAACACAAGAACTTTACCCTTAATCCCTCCACGAACAACCGACTTTTGGAATATACTACATCTAGAGACACAGCTATCTTAAGGCTCTAGGGCAACGTTCCTCTTTCCTGCTTCTCTAACAGCTCACTCCTGACAGCAGGAGAAGGAGGGGAGGGGAAGAGTGAGGGTGTGCCTGAGGAAAGGAGGCTGTGGGTGGTGGAGACTGCAAGACAGTCCCGGCATCCAAGCGCCATCTTGAAAGCTGAGAGTTGCCCTTACTGCTAGAAAACGTGTCACCGCTCTTGGGCTTTGGCAAGATAACCTAATAATTTACTCAGTTTTGCAAAGAAATGAGGAACAAGCCTCAATCCACTTTCCTTAATCCATTTAGTCAGATCTGATTTGCATTGTACATTAGTACTCCCTTGGTGGCAGGTGAAGAATATTAAAAGTGATTCTCAGGCTAGAAAGTGCTTCAGGTATTTTTTTCTTAACTAGGACAGCCCAAGAATGACGAGGTCCCCAAATTTCTACGAGTGACATCTCCTTGTTGAGAGCCACCTAAAATATGCAGATGCTGCGGCTCAACTCCTAAGAACTTTTAGTTGTTTAACGCGACAGAGTGAAGATGCCAGCCAAGCAATAGCAGTAAACTGATTTCTTTTTCAAGAGGGTGTTACGCCTCATTTAGGAGATCTATTCAACTTCCAGGTAAAACAAGATTTTGCTACCTTCTATGACTTTTTGAAACATTTTCCTATTTTCTGCCGTTAACTATATGGGTGGGATAAACTAGCAGATGATCTCTTCAAACTCTCCATTAACTAAGGGACTTTTGGTAAGTGGACATTTAAAATTGCAACTGAATGCCAAATTATGTGTTTTCTATACGTAAATGCATGCTAATGAAGAGACACACTAGGAGTGAGACAGGCTGGGACTTGGGACCCTTTGCTGTAGGGCTGCAGTGCTCGCATCTGGACACACCTCTCCTCCAGCAACAAAATACAAAGAAACTACATGGGACTAAAAATAACTGACTGCGGGCATGCGCAGCGGGGGCAAATTCTGGACCAAAGGATACAAAAACACCCAAAAAAACCCGACTGCCACATCTGAAGAGTCGGCAGCAAAAACTGGGTGTCAGGAGCAAAAGCTGGGTACTGCGCATGCCTCCTGCACACACCACCACAAAGGGGTGGGCAGAACACCTAAGCCATCTAAGCTCTGGCCCGACCACTGGATACACCCCTACACTCACCCTATATAAGCAACACGCTCACTGCCCCCTTGGGGAGCAAGCAAGGGAACCTGTTACTTGCTTTTGCTCCCTTTTGCAGTGCAGGGGCCCCAATAAACAAACACTTGCTTGAATTTCTTGTCTGGGCTCTAGTCAATTTCTATTGATTGGGGAAGGCCAAGAACCCTGGTCAGTATCAGGAGTAGCTACTATGTACTTAAACATCCATCATTTCTCCCGCAAATGTGTTGAAACAAAATACTGAATATAAAAGATTTGTTATCTAATGTACAAAACTCAAACTGCCGCTTTAAGGCAAGCAGAAAAAGTGAAGATTTGCCTCTCTACAGAATACTTTTAAGGAATAAGGTAAGTCACGGAGAACTGGACAAAACTGAAGTCATTTAAAGCCAAAATTTTCATTTTTTTTCATTTGTAATAAATCCACCCCTTAATATGCCTTCATAGTACAATTTCCTAAATTCTACTTTGGATTCCTTTTTCTTTCTCTTTTTACCAAATAAAACAAAATTAAAGACAAAACTCTGTTGAAAGTATTCAATGGAAAAAGAAAAACAAAACAGCTAAGTCATTTTAATTAATTGTATTTGTTGTCAAGCTGGTGAGCTCCAGGCAGTGTTTTATATTTATTCCTATTAATTGTCCTTATTTTGTTTTTGACTCATTTTACATCCTTTGAGAACTGTTTGTTGATACTGAAACTGTCACATAGTGCCTTTGCTCCTTCCTTTATGTCATCATCAGGTTCATTAATTATCCTGTATTTTCACCCAAATAGTTGACGAAGTGTCAGACTGATCCAAGGACTATTCTGTACCACTCAACTAGAGGCTCCCTTTGACCAAGCTGGCACTGAGCACCACACTTTGGTGGTTGTTACTTATTAGTTGCATAATCCAGCGACTATTATGCATTCATGTAAGTTTTTATGGTTTGCAGCACGCTTTCTTGTGCCCTTGCTCACATCATCCTTACAATAGTGCTGTATGTAAGTTACTACCTTTTTTTTTTTTTTTTTTTTTGCGGTACGCGGGCCTCTCACTGTTGTGGCCTCTCCCGCTGCGGAGCACAGGCTCCGGACGCGCAGGCTCAGCGGCCATGGCTCACGGGCCCAGCAGCTCCGCGGCATGTGGGATCTTCCCGGACCGGGACACAAACCGTGTCCCCTGCATCGGCAGGCGGACTCTCAACCACTGCGCCACCAGGGAAGCCCGTTACTACCTTTTTATGAGCTATTTATGCAACTCTGATCTCATATTTCTGTCTTGCTCACAGGACTATAATGAAAGCTTTTCATCAAAGTCTTGTTGAAGTGAAGACACCTGGTACTTGTGGTATTTTTCTGGTCTTATCACTAGGAACTATGTCAAAAGACAGAGAGATAGAAAGTGAGTTGCTTGAGGGCAGGCATTGTACCCTACCCATGCCCGAGTTTCCAGGTTCAGACCCATTAACTGCATGATATGTCAATATATGCTCAATAATCGTTTATTGGGAGATTCTCAGATGTTTGAAGAAGTTGCTTAGTGGTCCTAGAGATGCCGCTTTCTTATCGTGTGACTCAGTCTCTAAGAATCTGGGTTCTACATCTGAAACAAAAAAGTGCTAAAATGTTCCAATATCTTTTTCAGGTATAAAATTCTACCTGGAGTGACCACTGCTTACCTTGTAACAAAATGGGATGATGACCCATCTCCCCTAACTCTATCTAGTTTTCTGAAAGAAGTTAAAAATACGTATATTTTTGTGTCAGTACAACCTGATGGGCTTCCCTGGTGGTGCAGTGGTTAAGAATCCGCCTGCCAATGCAGGGGACACGGGCTTGACCCCTGGTCCAGAAAGATCCCCCATGCCGCAGAGCAACTAAGCCCGTGCACCACAACTACTGGGCCTGCACTCTAGAGCCTGCAAGCCACAACTACTGAAGCCCACACGCCTCGAGCCCATGCTCCACAACAAGAGAAGCCACCGCAATGAGAAGCCCCCGCACCGCAACAGAGAGTAGCCCCCGCTCGCCACAACTAGAGGAAGCCTGCACGCAGCAACAAAGGCCCAATGCAGCCAAAAATAAATAAAATACATCCTGAGACAAAATCAGTGTGTTGTCTCCACATTGTGTAAATCAAATATTTAATCATATTTAATTAAATATGATTATATTAAATTAATCATATTTAATTTAATGTTGACTCTAAAGACTCAATGTGATGCCCATCATTTGGAAGCTTGGGGAAAAAAATGCAGACTGGATTTTTCATCCAGCTGTTTAACATCTGTAAATATGAACTCAGAAACCCTAAAGTGCATTATTGGAAGGGTAGTGATCTTAGCATTAGGAGACGGACAATTCCAGGGAATGAGTGAACCTTTACTGACTCATCTGCAGTGGGTCCTTCCAAGAGGAGGGGCTACTATTTTAATATGGTAAACTGAAGAATTCTGTCCACAAACTAAGAGAAAGATGCATGGCTTAAGTGTGAGTTTCATACAGACTAAGAGAATTAGGAAATACCTATTCTAAAAAACCCTAGTGTCTCTGTTTACTGTGGCTAATTAGTGTGTGGGTCATAGAAATGGGGCACACACATCAAACACAAATTGGCTACTTTGTCCTGCAAATCGCTTCCACCTGCCTCCTACTGGGAATCATACTGATTTCTTGGCCATTTTCTTCCCATAAATGGATTAGGTTATAGGATAGGAAAACAGGGTATACTGTGTTTTTAGCAGCTTTATGCTAAAAAAGGGATTTATGAATGAAATCTGCTGTTTTTATTAAACAGAACAATTTACTAAGGCATTTTTTTGGGGGGGATGAGAAATGGGGAATAGTGGAGGTGGTAATTTTAGGGGAAAAACATACATAGACAATATTCACCAACTTTTGCTGTCCCACAAGGTGATGAATGAGTTTAATCTTTTTAGATGAGTTCCAGATAAGTCCTACCACATTTCCTCTATTTTGAAAGAATTTAAAAGGCTAAGGTTTCAACATTGTGGTCAACGTGTAGCTCGTAAAGTGGTAGTAAATTACATACTCTAGAGCACTATTGTAAGGATGATGTGAGAAAGGGCACAGGAAAGCATGCTGAAAACCATAAAAGCTTATATGAATGTTAAATATAATTGCAGAGTACTATTATTGATGGTGAAATCAAATAAATGACTGTTTATTTAGAATTTAGAAATGTTTTTCCAGAACATTCAGAATGAACGATTTATATGTCTACAGCAACTAGTCGGTCCATACTCTGCCCTGGACTTCATCCCTCCTGCACTCCCCACCCCCGGCCACATATAGGGAATAAGGAGGGTGGCAATGTATCTGGATCCACTGGGGGCAGAGGTGTAAGCTACTCAAAGAGTAAGAAAAAACAAAGTTCCAGACTCTTAATTCTCCAGCATGATAATTACTGGAGGCATCTCTCACCAAGTGACCAGGATTCAAGGCTGGAGGGCATTGCACGACCCACCTCTCTGGGCATCAAAACCAAGTGAGATTGTTGTGCTGCCCCTACCAGCTAAGGTTTCTGTGGCTCTGTGTCACAATTTGTTTCTACATCTTCTGCCATCAGGATCCTGGGAAAGACGTCCATACTCATTATCCAGGAAAGGAGTTGATTGCCTAAGTGATTTGCCTGCTCTCCACAGAGTGGGGAAAACCTATTAAAGACACTTTAAGCCACAAGATTGCACTGTCAGCAGTCAGGCTCTCCTCCTTTCTTCCTCTCTCTTTCCCTCATTCTCTAATAGAAACTGTAGATAAACTCATTCCCTGCTTGGACGGTTCATCTCGAATTCAAGAGCCCTGGAACATCTGTCAAGCCTGTTCTGAAGATGGGAGAAGGGAAGGGAGATGTAGGAAAGTTACAAATTGCTGGCTCACTTCTCAGGAACGGGCGCTGCAGAAACGGTCTGGAAACATTTGGACTCACGACGGTGATGATCCAGGGGATTGGGGAATCGGCTTCTTGCCCGCATCCTCCCTCACCTTCAATTCCATCACTCTCTACTGCACCTGAAAGAGCTTCCCATGTGCCTCTGCCCAAACATCCTCCCAATGGAAATGCAGTTGGGTGGAAGTGTAAGCCCTGGGCCATATTCAATGCTCATGAGAAAAATAAACTGAGTAACTTGCCAAGGAGTAGTCCTTTGTTCATACTAATCAGTCTAGGGCAGTGGTGACAGAGTAATGGCAAAATCCCCGGAAGAATCTCCCTGTGAGCATCCCTGAGCCTTCCTGAACCCCTGCACCCCATGCGCACGTAGATACCCCCATCGCAGTCCTGGCCCTCGGGAAAGGAAGTGACTGCATAGCACCAATACCTCCAAAGGGGAAAGGCGTCATACCTTCTACTTGCTTTGGTGACAAACGAGGAAAACAAGTGTGGTTTTTAATTTCCCATGCACCAATTAGCCTCTCAATAAGATCTAGGTCACTTAAGTCCCTCTAATACATACCAGGCATGCATTAGGTACTACCTCATTTTATCCCCCGAGCAATCCTATGAAGTCGCTATTGGTATTACATCCATTTTACACATGAGAAAACAGGCTTGGAGAGGTCACATAGCTAACAGAAGGTCACACAACTAGTAAACCGTGGAGCCAGGATTCCCAGCCAGCTCTGGATGATTCCAAAGCCTTTATGTCCCACTTCTTTAGAAAGCTGAGTGCATGAAATCTAGAATGTTCTATCCCACAGAGAAGACGTTGTACATTTCCTATTTATTTCCTTGGCTGAGTCATGATGAAGCATTGCTTCAGCTCCTCAGAATAAAACTGGAACAAGATGTGTATAATAGACCAGAATCCTTCCGAGTCCCACTGTGCCCCTGTGAGCCCAGGAATTCTCTGCGGTTCAAACCTCAGACACAAGCTCCGAGCTGCAGGCCCCTGAGCTTTGAGTTTTGTCGGAGCCCAACAAGTAGACCCAAGAACTAGGAAGGAGTAACCAACACGTGTCTTACACGGGTAGGTTAAGGCAACTCAGTTCCTATTCAGGAAGAATCAATATTTAATCATCTTTTCTGGGGACAGGAATTTTTCCAGGTGAAGAGAAACAGGAAAGTGTGATTGGGCCCTACAATCTTGTAGGAACAGAGCGGGGGAAGGAGGTTAAGGAATTTCATCTGGTGGGGAGTCAAGAGAGTCTAGCTTTCCATCCTGCCTCTTGTACCAACTAGCTCCACAATAACAAAAACAAAAACAGCGATAACAATTTTTGTTCACTGGATGCTACGTTTTGATAATTCGGCTAAGTGCTTTATATGTATTATTTCCTTTAAGATTTAGAACAACCCTCTAAACCCCTTCTTAGAGTTCAAGAAACTAAGGCTGGAGGAGTCGATGTAACTTGCCCAAGGCCATAAAGTTAGTTGGTGGCCAAGCTACTGGTAGAACATAAATATGAATCCAACACTCAAATTTAGGCTACTCTGCCCTTCGGAGTCTGTTTCCTTATCCATAAAATTCTGACCGTGGGCCACAGGATCTGAAAAGCACTTGCGTGCCTAGCTCTGGGGTCCAAGGAGATCTCAACATCTAAAATAGGCAAAAAAACCAATATGGCATTTTCACGTTCTCCCTCTCTTGCGGACTGTAAACACTAACAAAATGAATTGACTCTGTATACTGTGTCTACACTCTGCCAGAATCGGATTTATTTCGGACAAGTGACTGTTTCCAGAAGTATAATTCTCAGCTGACCCTATGATGCTATGTTCCTTCAGTTTAAAAACTTTATACTATTCCAGGTTCCCCCATCCTCTCAAGAGCAGGAAAGAATCTTTCCCAAAGAGGAGGAAATTTTACTTCAAGTATGATTTCCTGCTTAACTGCAAACATACGCATCACATTCTAAGTCTAATCAGTGGCCCAAGGTCTCCTGGGGTCAACACTGGGGGTTGGGGGGGGTGGAGAGTGGAAGGAGGAGATACTGTCTAGGTACCCACTGGTACCTTCACTCCAAAATGGATACATGGACAGAGTACAGGGAGTTGTGGCAAGCGTAACCCATGGCAAGGACAAGACGCTGCACTAACTCACTTTGCTTTTCTTGGACCGTCTCGAGTTTGGGGGACCTCTAGAAGTCTGGTTGCTTGCACTCCCGTGTGCTCCTGAAGTACCGGAGGAAAAGAAAAGCACAGATGGCAAGGACTTGATGTCCAGGCCTACTCATAATCTGAAACCAAATTAGGGACACAATTCAGAAGTACCATTTGCTATAAAAACATACTCAGAGGAAGCATTGGTGGGTTCCCCGAAGATTAAGCAACCTGTCCTTCTGATAACAGGATGGGGGATTCTGGGTTTTCCAGACCTCCTGTTGTTCAAGTCTGAGCTAAGTATGAGACACAGACAATTGCTGAAGCTAATCTGGGGAAGAGAGAGGAAGACCGGTTCCTCTACTAAGGGACGTGGCTCTTCACCCAGCCAAATCTGGGCAGTGGACACCTCTCGCTCATTCCCAGAGCAAGTGAAATGTTCCAGGTCATGGTTAGAAGTCACAGGAACCTGGGACAACAAGATGTCGTTTACCAAGACAGCTTGGTTAAGTCTACAGCTCCTTAAAAAGCGTTCTGGTAGCTTTTGAACAAACACATGAAACAAAGGCCTTTAACAGTGCTCATAAACTTGGATAATGCCACGTGTTTAAACACCATGGTAGCATTTTGACCACAGGCAAATACAGAAGGGCCGCCGGGACACGGACCCCTCAGAGGTTTCCTTCCTCTAGTTCCTATTTGCCCCTTTGCTCTGATTTTTAGTCCGCTTGATCCTTTGTGAAGGAAATAAGGAGGATGTTGGAAGAGCAACTTTCAATATCCAGATTCCAGACATATCAGCCTGCTACAGACAGAACTCAAATCCAAGGCATTCCTGGAATCCCCATGTTAATTACCACATTATCAAGTCCTGGAAGGACTATGAGCTATTGTAGAAAGATTATGAGTAACTCGATTCCCCTAATGAACTCCAGCCACCCAGACAATGGAATGACAGCCTGTAGCCAGCCTGGGCTGCTGCCTCTCGCCCCTGCAGTCTCAGAGCCTTGGCCTCCCCCGGGTTTGGCACGTGGCCTGTCCTTTCCCACTGTCAGCCCCCTTGGCGCCGCCTGGCAGCCTTCCTCTTCCATGTGGACTGCCCAGAGTCTTGTCCCACCCCTTTCCTTGACCCAGCCGCCGCCGCTGCCGCTCATGCTACAGTGTCTGCTGGTTCATCACCACCACTGCCTTCTAGTCCGTGTGTTCTGCGTGGTTTCGCCTGGGTTACCAGCTACGGTTCTGGGGTCCCCAACTCCAGCTGTTTTCTAGGCTACAGCCCTGCCCGCCTAGACTGTGTGCTCCAGAGATGAGTCCAGGCGGTGCTGCTGTGCTCTCGCTGCCAGGTAAACTTGGACCGTTGCTTTGGGGCATCGTCAGCCTAACCGCTCCACCCATTTAACTCTAAAGATCTTGGGGTCAGTACTTTTCAACTTTCATGTGTGTGTGAATCACCTGAGGGTTTTGTTAGGGAGAGGGTGGGTGGGAGGGAGACACAAGAGGGAGAGGAGATATGGGGCTATGTGGATATGTATAGCTGATTCACTTTGTTATACAGCAGAAACTAACACACCATTGTAAAGCAATTATACTCCAATAAAGATGTTAAGAAAAAATAAAATAAATAAAATAAAAAGCCTTGGCCAATGCCAAAAAAGAAATGCAGATTCTGCTTCAGTAGATCTGGAGTGGGGCTTGAGATTCTGCCTTTCTAACAACTTCCTAGGTGGCTGCAACTCTGCTGGTCCAGAATCACATAGGAGTAGCAAGGCTCGAAGAAAGGGGCTTTGTTCTATTCATCCTTGCATTCCTGAAATGTCAACCTTATCATCACTGCCACCACTTGGTGAGGCCCTTCTACATATGCCCGCAGTGGACATACAAAGATGATCAGGACCTAGTCCCTGCCCTCCAGGCATGTAATCTGGGGCAGGGTTTCTTAACCCTTTCTTAGTCACATTTTGGGCTGATCATTTTTGGTTGTGGTAGGGCTGTCTTGTGAATTACGTCTATCAGCATCCCTGGCCTCTATCCACTAAATATCAGTAGCACCTCCCCAGTTGTGGCAATAAAGATGTCTCCCGGCATTGCTAAATGTCCCCTGGGGGTCAAAACCGCCCCTTGTTGAGAATCACTGGTCTAAGGAAAGAGACAGACATGTAAATTAAGAATTGAAATAGGGATCAAATTACAGAGCTGGGTGTACACTGTTCAGGGGAAAAAGTATCACTAACATCAGAGCATGTGATGAGCATTTGGCACATAGTAAGTGCTCAAGAAAATGTGTTAGATAAATGAATGTACTGCCAATGTCCTCACATTCCCTGGTGACTAAAACAATTTACCCTTCTGACCTCACCTAGTGGAAATGATCCTTGCACATTCCAAAGATAAACATCTAACTACTTCACTGACATAATGAATTTCCATGGATATATTTACCAGGTGCATGACAGGGGAAGAAAGCGAGCTTACCTTTCAGAATAATTCAGATGGAGTACAGATTTCTAAGAAAATGAGGTTTTTACAATAATAAATAACAGTTTTTTTAAATAGGAAGTTTGTACTGCTTTTTTGGCATTATATGAACCCTCATATTAGAAAATGACAGAAAAGAGTGTGTGGACATGTAACTCTGTAAATGAATTCAAGCAGAATGGTGCACTTTGTAGCTTGGCTCACCTTAACGTACACTCTTAAGCAGCTGCGTCTTTTCCCCTCCAAGTTTTGTGAGTATGAATGCATTTCCAAGGCCCTGTCTATTCTGAGATGCTCATACTTCTACACAAATGCATCTGACATCTGACCACGCATAAACAGGATGGCAAGCCAGCAAGCAGATAAGCTTGGGGAACCCAAGTAAGAGGGAAGCCAGGGAGAGTCCACATTCCTGGGGTGGAGGAGATGAGAAGGACAGCTGTAGGGTAGCATTCCTGGTGCCCGATGGTAGAGTGAAGATGAATATTGTCAGCATTTGGGCTCACATAACAAGGTCACAATTGAAGGCGTTTAGATTATATTCTGATACGGAGGCAGGAATAGAGAAGAGTATGAGTGTGAAGTGGAATAATAAGTCTGTGGCAGGAGAATCCAGAGGTGCAAGGGCATTTGAGGACATGTAAGAAGAAGAATGGAGGAGAAGGGAGTGTGTAGCATGGAACATTTCTGTGCAAACTTTTAGACATCAACTTGGTAGATGTTATTATCCCTTAACATTGTGCAAATGGAAGCCAAAAATAGGCCCACGGGGAAAGTTCTTGGAAATATATACCGATTGGACTGGAATACCCACAGTTGCCAAAGGAAAGTGTGACACTCAGTCCCATTGCCAAAGTCTATAATAAGCCTTTGCCCAAATAATGGCAAACCTTTCCTTTCAGAATACGGTTTCTTAATTTAAGCCTCAATGTCCTTTCCTGAACAGAAGTGGAAATCAGCAGATCTGAAGTCGAAGCCAGGCTCCATGGCTAGTTGGCTATGTGAAACAACATTTTGGATCCAATTTTCCTATCCAGAGAATGGGGAAGCTAATACTTTCCACCAAACTATGCTGAAGAAATATTGTGATGAGTCAGAAGACAAATCTCTGATTTTTTTTAAAATAAAGACAGTTCCCACATTTACTGTAGTAAAGGCTCATTTAGTCCATAAATTGAAACAATCATGACACAAATAATTCAACCAGAGAAAACCAAAACCCCTTTAATAATACTCCCTTGTTGGTTTTAATATTAGAAATTGCCTAGAGGGGTACAGTCTCTGGTCAGATTTCTTTGCATGGGAAGCCAAGACCCCTGGTTACCAGAGGTGTCTGATTAGTAACACACTTTGTTCACATAAAGGAAACAAATCTACAAATGTCAATTTAGGAGTATCGGCCCACGTTCTATTGAGCTTGTGCCTTTCAGTGGCATGGGATAACAGCAAAGGCTCTGGAACCATCCAGAAGGGAAAATGGACAGTTTGTACTGCAGGCTGGGTTGTGATCATGTAACGTCCTAAGCAACCAACTCTAAAGACAGTAGTCAGTCCTGGGTCATTAAACCAAAACCAAAAACAATAAGAGATTCAGTAAAAGAAATAATACCAATTAAACAAGCACTATTCAACACTATTCAAGAGAGTTTCTTTTCTCAAGCCTAAGAAACCCATTTGGGTCCCATAAGATGAACTACTAAAGTATGGTGTTGTTCTTTTGTGGGCATCTGCCTTTTGCTGGTTTCTGAGTAGTAGAAACTGCTTCATGATTTGCTGTAGTAACAATAATTTTTAATAATTATTCATCATTAATAATTCTTCCTGTGGTGAAAGGAGCAAGAATCTAAGTGGAATGATAGGACCCTAACAATATGGCAGCATGGCCATTGTATGCAATCACCTAACTGGAGCCTCAATGTCTGGATTCTCCATCAATCACTACCTTCCTGGATCACCCTGGACAAGTCTAGACCTCACCTGGTTTCTTCTTCTGCAAAGTGACAAGACTAAGCTAGACATCTGTCAGACCTGCCATGGAGACACAGAGAGGGTAGGGTGGAAGAGTCACATCAAAATACTTTTGATGCCACATGTGATGGAAAGTAACCAGTGACTCCTTGGTTTGAGGGAACCTGGATCATTCCTGCTGAGCAGCAAATAGGAAGAATCTGGGAAGTGATGCTATAAGGCTCTGAGCCACCAGGACTTCTGGGAATCATGGCTAATATTTTAGTGCTGAACTTCACTCAGGAAGCAGAAGGAATTGCTCTGCTGGAAAAAAAAAAATCAAAACGGAATAAAAACAAACCCCCAAAGGTGTGCTGGGTTCACAATTATTTCCGATAATTTCCGATAGCGGTTCAGTCCTGCTGGGGAGGAGGGAACCAGGTAGATGCCGTGGAGATCAGGCACCTGGCTGATTAGCTCCGCTGGGAATGCTACACAGGGCAAAGCTCTGTCATCCCATCTCTTTGAAGATGCATCTTCCCTGGAGGCCTTTAAAAATAGGACAGGCTCTCAGCAGGCAAGTTGATGTGGTATAAACCTGCCTGGGGAATTGGATAGGAAAATATATTTCTCCAAATATTTAGGGCACTGGGTCCTGTGGACAGTTGGACTCCAAAGCTAACTGGAGATATTGAGATGATGTTTATTCAACCTAAAACTCCTCCTAAACGTGGTGAAATATCAAGTTGAATCACTATTTTGGAGGGAAAAAACCCCTCTGATTGTGAAATCCAACTTGCTTTTGTTATTGTTGATTTTTCATTTTTTTAAAAGCTCAGTTTAGCTTTTGAGGGAACAGATACCAAAGTGGTAGTGCTTCAGGCAAAAATCTCACTTCTTCCCTATTTACCTTCTTAGTCAAGGTGTGTTTTTAATGTGTTTTAATGACAAGCACTACATTTTCAACAACACAGGAATAAAGTCTGCAGATATCTGTTCCTGCTGTTCTCTGCAGTGATCAAGGGAAACTCCTCCCTAGGGAGGACTTCCGGCTCTGGGAGCACACAGATAAAAAGCACCTGTGTTTTTGGCTGTACCTACGTGGTCCCAACCCTCTCCATGAAATCGGTTATTGAAATATTCCCAAATGTCTAAGCAATTCATACTGTGTAAATAAATGATTACCTGAATGTGTTACTTAGTAAACAAATATTTTTTGAGATGCAATTTACATACCATAAAATCCACCCTACTGAAGTATATAATTCAGTGGCTTTTAGTATATTTGCAAGGTTGTGCAACCATCATCACTCTCTAATTCCAGAATATTTTAATCACCTAAAGAAGAAACCTTGTACCAATTACAAGTCACTCCTATTTTCCCCTTCCTCCAGCCCCTGACAATCACTAACCTACTTTCAGTCTCTACATAATGGCCTATTCTGGATATTTCATATACATGGAATCATACAATATGTGGTCTTTTGTGGCTGGCTTGTTTCACTTAGCATAACGTTTTCAAGTTCATATCATACATCAGCACTAATATTTTTTAAGCAATTACAAGGCAGCTAGATATTAAAGTTCTCCTTTTCTTTCAGCTGTAGGGAGTTGGAACAGACTCAACTCACCCTCATTACCAACTCTAGATGTCATGGTCCCAGGCAGCATGGTTCTAGTGCAGGCCAAGGGTAACCAGGACCGAATAAGAGTTGGGCTAACCCAATGGGACATGGCAGATTTCACAGAACATAAGCAAGAGGCAGGACATAACTGGGGAATGAGGAAAGAAAGTACAAGATAAAGGAGGCCAAGGGGCACCGTTAAGATCTGAGTACAGAGTGAGAGGCCAAATAAGAGAGAAAGAGCAGTGCGTGAGATGAGGTCAGTGGCCAAGGATGTAGGCCAAGCAGCCAGGGATCTGTAGTATCTGGGTCTGTAGCAGCAGCCCTGACTTAGGGCTTGGACTCCAGAGTTCTCTGTCACAGAACCACAGAATATTTGCACTGGAGGAAAACTTAGAGCTGTCTTCTCCAACTTCATCATTTTAAAATTGAACAATCTGAATCCCAGAGAGGCTAAGAGACCTCCCCAAGTTCACAAACCATAAAGACTATCTCCTTAGTCTCCTTCCTCTCAGTAGGATGTATTTTCTATGATAGCTCGCTGCCAAAGTCCCAGCAGTTGGATTTAGTCATATGCTGGTGTCAAAATACAGCCCAGCAGGCACATATTCACACAATGTCATGCTATGTAAGAGCCAGCTGAAGGTCTTAAGAGATTTTTACATTAGCTTCAAAAAAAGTTTGGTGTCTTTTGACCTCAGCCTTACTGGTTGTCTAAACATAGGGGGTTCCTTTATATTTTAAATAAATTTCACAAATTAGGATCAATCTGTAGGTTTAGAAACTGAAAGAAATGAATGAGGTTCCCTAAGAAGTCAGCCAGTGGAAAAGGCCTAATTCTGTACAGTGATTAATACAGTCATGCCCAGAATACACACATAAATATCATGTAAGGACCACTAAACAGTGCTCAGTGTTCAACAGTGTTATAAAATTAACAGTTCAAAAGCTATGACTCCAAAAGCACTTTGCCATTTAAAATCCAGAACGACAGCTTTTTAATCAATTTCTGCTAGGATCATGCTACAGAGGAAATCTTTGTTCCTTCAGAAAAACAGAAAGGAAATTAAAAATAAATAGACCTTAACAGCTTTGAGATTGGTTAAAATTATTTTGGTGCATTCACAGAATGAAGCAACTGAAGGCAATAAGATGGTGGTATAGATGTATCCTTACTGGCAAAAAGAGTTTGATAACTTGTTGTTAATAGAAAAATGGTTACATAAGAATATATAAAGTTTGATCTCTGTATATCATACACACACACACCCACACCCACACACACAAAGAAGACATCTGGAAGGACATCCATAAAGTATTGAGAATTACATCCCCAAAGAGTGGAATTATAAGAGGATCTGAATTTTTGTTTTGTTTTGTTTTTGTTCTCTTTATCTTCTATTTTTTCTAAAATGAACACAGATTACTTATATAATTAAAATGCTAAAAACAGACCTTATTTTGAATATTGTGATTGCAAAACAGGTTCCTTATTATTTTTCCTACAAAAATATCTTTTAGAATCTGTAACAAAAATAAAACCGAAGTGCTTTTACCATCTTCAGAAACTCAGAAAGTGCTCAAATCTTCTGCATCAAATATGAATCAATACAAAAGGAAGCTTGTGAAAAGAAGCAAATGCATGGGGTCATGACCTATCTCCTCTCTTCCCCTCTTGCTTCTAGGCCCTTCTCTCTCGAAGAGGTGCAGCTCCTTTTCACTCCTTTTGATTTCTTAAATCAGGATCTTCTGTCTAGGTTAAGCATAGAATTCATGGTTTAGAATCTACCTTCAGGCTTTAGGTCATCTACTTGATATCTAAAACTTACAAATCACCTCTGCCTTGTTGCAAAGTTTACAGAAAGCCTCCCTTCAAGGGGCATATTTGCTGAGTTTGTTTCTACCCACCTTCATCTCATAGGAAAGTCCTATTAATAGGGTACTTTGAATCACTCCATTTGCTTATTCATGAGGTTGAAAGCTACAAGAATAGATCATGTCCACTTTATAAGGGATCAGACTACCAGGGTCATCATAATGAACATTAGTGACAGGCACCATTTTCACCATAGAGAGACAGATTCTCCTTAGGTCTCCTGTAAATTTCACAAGTACTTTTAAGAATGGACTTCTAGTTCCAAAACCAGTGGACCACATTCATTGAAAAATACAAGATAGTACTGGATACCCAGCTGATCCCATGAACAGAATCGAAGCTCTTACTTTGAGATTTGGAATAATGGTTTGTTAGATATAGTGTTAGACTTTATCACTTGTTGCAAATATAGGTTAGTTTTATATCTAATAACTTTTCACAATTATTCCCATACTCTCAAGGTCTATTGTTCCAGTTTTTGAGGTCCCATTAACATATAATAAACTGAACATTTTAAAGTGCATTTTATATTTTTGATGGTACTGACTTTCTAATGTCAATTTGCATTTACTGCTAGTATATAGAAATACAATTAATTTTTGCATATTGATCTTGTACCCTGCAAACTTTTAAAATTCCTTTACTAGTTTTAGGAGTTTTACTTTTGTAGGTTCCATTGGATTTTCAACATAGACAATCATGTTGTCTGTGAATACAGGGTTTTCCTTCTGCCTTTCTAATCTGGATGCCTTTCTTTTCCTTCCTTTATTGCCCTGGCTAGAATTTCCAGGATAACATTAAATAAAATTAGTGAAATCAGATATTTTTGCCTTGTTCCTGATCTTAAGGAAAAAGCATTCAGCCTTTCATTGTTAAGTACGATGTTAGTTTTAAGTTTCTCATGAATTTCCTTTACTAGGTTGAAGACCTTTCCTTTAATTCCTAGTTTTTCTGAGAGTTTTTATTAGGAACGGATGTTGGATTTAGTCATTGCTTTTTCCACACCTATTGGGATGATCATATGATTTTTCCTTTTTGAGTTTATTAATATGATGCTCATCAGCTTAATAATATGATTAACACTTCATTATTTTTGCTAATGTTAAATTCCAAAACAAACCAATTTCTGAAAAAGCAGAAGGTTGGTCAAGGTTGCTGCCTCCATGCCATTGGCTTGGCCTGAGTGAGATAAACAAATAACTGTCTCCTTTCCTAGCAACGCTCTTTTGAATTTCAATTGTCTAAATCTGTTTCAACTGCCTTTCTGTCTACATTTGTGAGATGCAATTGTGTTAGTTCTGAACTAGCTTTAGAAAAGAGAGTGAATTTTAACGTAGATGCGAAGCTTTAAATGTGGCCCCAAACCATGATCTCTGACTGAAGAATTGGTCAAAATAGATAAATACAAATAAAAATGGATTGTGTGTCTTTAATGACACTCTCTTATTCAAAATAAACCTTTTGGAACATTTATCTTTTCACGAAGCTAGAGTACCAGTCATATTAGAAAACTATATTCCAGTAACGGGGTCCCAGAGATATGAATTTATCTAAATTTCACCTTCGTTCTATGTAGCCTTTGGCACATGGTTATACTTCATTAAGAAACAAAAGTGGGGAAATACGCAAAAGTTTTTTGCAATTGAGAATGGTTGTATCAAGAAATGAACCTGAGAGCTTCCCTGGTGGCGCAGTGGTTGAGAGTTCGCCTGCCGATGCAGGGGACACGGGTTTGTGCCCCGGTCCGGGAAGATCCCACATGCCGCGGAGCGGCTGGGCCCGTGAGCCATGGCCGCTGAGCCTGCGCTTCCGGAGCCTGTGCTCCGCAACGGGAGAGGCCACAACAGTGAGAGGCCCGCGTACCGCAAAAAAAAAAAAAAAAAAAAAAGAAAGAAATGAACCTGGCATACAACCAAGACAAGTAATTGCACTGGTCTCAGGCCAATTTAAATTGTATATTAGAAACCTTCTATGTAGAAAAAGGTTTATAGGTTTTGTATTCAAAAGTTTCATGGAAAAAACATCATATGAAAGTCTTTTGTTCTCTAAGCAGGATCTGAGTCTCCGTTGTTGAGACAACCTCTCTGAGTATCTAGAATTCCTTGACATGGTATGCACGATGAAAAGAAAAGTGTTGGTTTGTGCTCATCATGGTCAATAAAAACATACTTGGTCTGTGAGCCACGATCCATTCAGACTGGCGTGATTGTGCACTAGACTGCACTTCCTTTTGCAGTCTAAGGAGCATTAGGAGACTGAGAAGTAAGCAGACTTGCCATTCGGGTGTTGGGGGGAAAAAAGTAATTTACTAAAAGGAACACCACTTGAATAAGTTTAGATACTTCTGCAAAGCAATGCGTTCACTTCATTGGAAAAAACCTAGAGACATTCAAAGAGCTTAAGGGATAAGAATAATTTTTTCCTATTTGAGTGCTGTGTATGAACACAGAATTTGGTTAAACATTAATAAATAAGTCTTGTATAAAAAGTCTGCTTAGTTCATTATAGAAATTAAAAATAGGAGCACATTTTCTTTGTATAAGCATGATAAAAGTTTAGCTGAAATCATGAATTTTACACCACAACAATTTTTCCATTCTCAAAGTTTGTTTCCCTTTTAAAATAGCTGTAAGCATGAATTCAAGAACATCAGCTTGTAGAAAAAATTTCTCCACCATTTTTAATGACTAAATAGCATTTCTAAGTTGACCTATAACAAAAAGTCTGAACATAGGTCCTATGGGAATTACAAAAAATAATATAATAGTAATATCCATAATAATATAAACTAAAAGTTCCAGGGCTACCTATATCCATTTAAATGTTCATTGATATTCAACTGCTTAATAAAAATGAAATATCTATTGATCTCAGACTGTACTTTTATAGAATTATAGAGGCCAACAGTTTACCCAAGTGATTATTAATTCAGAAAAAATTGCTTTTGATAAAATTACCAACTGCACTGATATTTCCATAAACTGACTGGTTACTGGTGATGAAGAAGCCAAGGTGAACCAAGTGATTACATAGATGTCAATGACATATATGGCAATCAAGAATGCTAATAATGAAATCATTACAAGGGCCAAATAAAATGATTGTGAAATCAACATACAATTACAGATTAACATGAAGAGGAGACGTAGTTCATTAAGTCAACTTATTTCACTCAGTTTTTTTTTTGAGGGGGAAGTACGTTTTCCTTATTATTTGGCACAGAATCTTTAGAACCTGAATACTTCCATATACCATTTCTAAATCACTTGTGAACTTCAATGAGTTTAGTCTATCTGAACAAAAACTCAGAGTCAAGGAAAAAGTGGATGCTGCATAAATACTTTTATGCACAAACATAAAATAAATTTAGAAAACAAAAAACTAGACGACCTTGTCAGGAATATCAAAAAGGATGAAGCTGGTGGATGTGGTCAGTATGGTCTATCTAGGGACTGGATTACAGTTTTCTCAGAATCTGCTCCCGGCATCTTCAAATATATTTATGAATGAAATGCGCTGGGTTGAGCAGGTGCATTTGTAATTCCAAGGCTAGTGTCTCTTGAGGGCCTTGGGGACTTCCATTAACAGCTGAGATTTCAAAAATTACCAAATTTGAGATTATTGACTTCTGATTCCATCCTGCCCCCTCAGCAGTCATGATTTGGGTATTTGAATGCAGTCTTCAGATGTCTGTAATAACATGTGGGTTTGTTGGTTTTCATACCCTAATTCAACGAAAAACCCAGATAACTCTTCTTAAAGATAGTTAAGTGAAATATGAAACATAAAGATAACCACTGTGCAGAAGGGTAACATAATTGGAGTATGAAAAATGATGCTGCAATGCCAGTGACAACAACGGAGTCTCAGAATACCATTTGTTGACATTCTGGAGAGTCTTTCACAAAGCGCCGATGAGATTTTCCGCTAAATGGTTCCATCTGTTGCACACACAAGGCCTGTGTGTCAAGTCATGTTCTGATGAATTGTTTGCACCTTAAAATATAACCCCCAGTGACATGCACCAATGCAAAGACGTGGCAATGGGAAAGAAGGGAACATGTGCCAGAGCTAGAAACAGACACGTAAATAAAGCCATCCCTATGCTTCAGGATCTCTCATTTTATTGGTCAGAGAGAGGCACATAATTGGTGCAAGTATGTGACGTCGAACTCTCAAGGGAGAGTTAGGAGAAGGCTTCACAGAGAGGGTGGCGCTAAAGTGGTAACCGGAAAAATGAAAAGGGGGTTGCCAGGCAGATAATTCAGAAGTCATTGATATCTGACTTTAAGATGTGTTTGTACCACCTTTGAATAATGGTGGATCTAAAATTAGAATTTGAACACTATAATATTAATGTGTAATAGTAGTTAAGCCAGACTGCCTGGTTCTGTATACCAGTTCTTCCACTAAATTCGTAGTATGCTTTGGGGCATGTTATTCAATTTTCCTGGGCCTCAGTTTCCCTCATCAGCAAAATGGGGATAATAATAGTACCTAACTTATAGTGATGTTGGGAGGATGAAACGGCACATACATTTAAAGCGTTTAGTACAGTGCCTGGTACCTGGTAAGCACTGAATGAACGTTAACTATTATTATTAACATTATCCTCATCTTATAGATGATAAAATAGGGCCATAGCGACCCCATTTCCTAACCTGTAAAATATAGTGGATAAAAGTATTAACTTTCAAGTGCTACTGTCAAATTAGGATTTCAACCTAGGCAATTGGAGGCTGGAGCCGGTGGGCAGGACAGCCACACTCTAACATATTCTCAACACATTTGGCTGCTGGCATCATATGATGTGCCTGAGAGCCAAGGAGCCCTGTGAACTTCAACCCAGCTTCGCCTCCCTACACGGGTGTTTTCCATGTTAGATCACTGGATTGTGAGCCAGTTTTTCAATCTTTATTTATTAAATTCTAGGCTGCCCTTAATGGAATTACATAATTTTATTATCATTTGAGTAGGTTTTGTGATGCTGTGGGGTAGAGAACAAGAAATGGTGTACCAAGACTCCATGCAAGAGAGACTTTTCTGTGCAAATCAAAACTACAGTGAGGTCCCACCTCACACCAGTCAGAATGGCCATGATTCAAAAGTCTACAAATAACAAATGCGCCAGAGGGTGTGGAGAAAAGGGAACCCTCTTGCACTGTTAATGTATGAATGTAAATTGGTACAGCCACTATGGAGAACAGTTTGGAGGGTTCCTTAAAAAACTATGGAGAACAGTTTGGAGGGTTCCTTAAAAAACTAAAAATAGAATTGCCATATGATCCTGCAATCCCACTCCTGGGCATATATCCGGACAAAACTATAAAACAAAAAGATACATGCACCCCTGTGTTCATAGCAGCACTATTTACAATAGCCAAGACATGGAAACAACCTAAATGTCCATCGACAGAGGAATGGATAAAGAAGATGTGGTGTAGATATACAGTGGAATACTACTCAGCCATAAAAAAGAACGAAATAATGCCATTTACAGCAACATGGATGGACCTAGAGATGATCATACTAAGTGAAGTATATCAGAGAGAGAAAGACAAATACCATACGATATCACGTGTATGTGGAATCTAAAATATGACACAAATGAATTTATCTACAAAACAGAAACAGACTCACAGACATAGAAAACAAACTTATGTTTACCAAAGGGGAAAGGGAGTGGAGGAGGAATGGATTGGGAGTTTGGGATTAGCAAATGCAAACAATACTATATATATTTAAACTGAATCACTTTGCTGTACACCAGAAACTAACAGAACACTGTAAATCAACTATACTCCAATAAAATAAAGTTTAAAAACAAGAGAGATGTTTCTGTCCCATCAGATCAGAGATCCTACAGATAACTTCAAGAGCTCCCCTACCTTAACAGGCGGTCCTTGGGAGCTGGTCAACAACGCTGTTGAATGAAACTGTTCTTAGCGAAGAAGTGGGAAGACAGAATCAAGTTCCTTCACAGAGTGGGAGCCTCACTCCCACTGGTGACCTGGTGGTCGAATTAGACACAAATTGCAGGGCCCCAGTTCCTGATTCAATAGGTCTGGGATGGGGTCTGGGATTCACCTTTCTAATGAGTTCCCCTGATAAGAATATAAGTCACAAGAGGAAGCTACTACAAAATGAGCACAATGATACATTAGGCCAATGCCAATTCCCTCCTGCAGATTTTGCCTGATAGAATTCTTACGCAACCCTCCTCACCTCTGCTTCTTCTCACATCTTTCCTGAGCACAGTTTCAAATGGGAACCTTACTTACATGCAGGGGGCCCTATGCAGCTGCCATCCAAAACACCTTCCAGCCCTACTTTGTGGTTTCTCTTCATATATTACCCAGTAGTAGTCCAGCATCTCAGAGTGGCCAACATATAATCTGTCTCATCAGGATAAGAAAAAACAACGAGGTTTCAGGGCCTTTGCTATCCCTAAAGCTCTCTATGTCTCTCTTATCCTGTCTCATGTTGTCACTCCCTAATTTATTTATTTATTTATGCTTTCTTCTACTCAAATATAAGCTCCATGAGGGTAGGGAATCTGCTTATTTTGTTTACTGGCTTGCAGTAAATGTTCACAGTTTTTCTTATACCGATAACACTTATTTTAGTAGTAACAGTAACACTGAACATAAATTCTTCCAGTATTAAGTTTTTCAGTTATTTAGAAGTTCAGCTTCTCTGAAGATATTTTTGGCAGAGGCTAGGTTAATTCTCCCTGACTCAAGTGGATACCATTTTCTAACTTCTCTTGTTCAATTTCTCTCTGATATTTACTCCAGGCTGGAAATAGACAGTATCCATCACTTCTCAGATTGAGAGAAGGCAGTGGTAATAAAATAAGCTACCTACACCATATTATCGTATTGGTTTTGTGATTCATATTTTTCTGAGTTAGGGAAAATAGCTGATTGGGTTTAGGCAGGAGTAGAATTCTAACTCATATCAACAAATCACTGACAAACTAGACACTGATAAAAATAAAAGACTGAAAACAACTTTTATTAGTGAAAACCTACAACGACTCTACACAACTATCGGTTAATTATGGGTTGACTCAATGTCCTTTAAAACAAAAACACACACAGCTATATGCCAACAATTTAAAAAAAAAGAATAATTGGAAAGATGGGATACTTATCAAAAATGTTATTCTGCATTGTGCTTTTTTTTTAAAGATAGAAACTATTGAAAAAATGAATCACGCTCCATTTGTAACTGAATATAGAATTCCTCAAACCTTGTAAGTCTATTACTTTAAGTGGCTTTTAATTAAGAGGACTATTTATGTTTTTGCCTGCAGCTGTGCCGCACGCAGGATCTTAATTCCCAACTAGGGATGGAACCTGCACCCCCTGCAGTGGAAGCACAGTCTTAACCACTGGACCACCAGGGAAGTCCCCTAAGAGAACTATTTTTAATCCAAAAATCATGGTAACATGTAAATAAGACAGTAAATTGTGGTGTTTCCTCAATATTTAAAAGTTGTGTTTTATCTTCATTACACTGGAAAACTGATGCTGGCATTTGCTTTACTCCTCACCATGGTATCTGAAGTTTTTTGATGTCACTGCCTCAAAGCGTACTGACAACATGGATTTCCTGGTGTGGTCAGGGCTGAGAAAAGCATGAGAGCAACAAGGGACCAGAAGAGGGCTTGGTTGAAAAAGACGGGCTAAATATGTATCCACAGTAACGAGTGCTTTCACATGGAAAACTGAATTTCCTTTTCCTTTCTTTACATCTTAAGCAGGCCAAGTAAACTTGCTGGAACGGGGCTAAGTTCGGAAGGAGGAAAAATTCAAAATCATCAACAAGTGATTTTCAAATTCTGGGACGCATCAGAATTTCCTGGAGAAATGATTCAAAATATGATTATCTGAGCCTCATCTCCAAACTACCTAATTAAAGACTCTCATGGAGAGGTCTGTATTTTTAGAAACCCATTTCAGGTGATTCTGAAACTCAGCACAATTTGAGGACTGCTGGCTTAGACTTCACACTTACTATGCCCAAGGACTGTCCTAAACCGTTCCCATGGACCATCTTAGATAATTTAATCATCTTCACTACAATTCTACAAGGCAAGTATTATTATTATTACCATTTCGCAGAGAAGGAAACCCAGACTTGCTAACTTTGCCAAGATCACATGACCCATAAGTGAAGACGCAACAGTTATCTGGCTCTGAATCTCACACCCTTAACTGCTGTACAAATGGCTTCCAACCCAGTTGGGTAAATGTAGACCATTGCTGTCTAAGTAAAACCTAGATATTTATGAGTCTGTCCAAAAATAACACTAATATTTTTATCAACTGAGTATAACCAATGAGGAAGAAATATATATATATATATAAATTTAGACATGAGCCTAACTGCTGTATTAAGTGACTTCTTTATTCAGCATTTGGGGAGGTTATTTTTTGGAAGTTGTTCTTTTTTATCCTCAACCTTTTATTGAGATGTTTGAATGAAAAATTGGTGCTCAGGGTAAAAAACTTCTATGGACATTATAGTTACCAGAATTTGAACAATGAATCGATAGATTTGTGACTGTTATAAAAACACCTACTGGAAAGCTCTCAGCTTCCAGGACACTGGATTTGAAAGGGTAAGACATGAATGCCCAGCTGAATACGTCATATAGGTAGACACAATGAGAAGACCTTTAATTCCTGGCATACTCCTGTTTACAGGAGGGTATGAGAATGGCTTTATTTCACAACAGAGAGAAATCAAAGTGACAAATTATTTTACAAGATGCATGTAATTACAACAAGAATCTCCCATTTCCTGAGTGGAACAATTAGCAGGTGTTCATGAAGCCTCTGGCAGGTCATACCATTTGGAATAAGACACAAATTGCTCAACATTAACTCTATTTAATTTTGCTTTGCTTCACTCTGCTCCGAGGTGGCGGGATTAAGGGACTCACTATGCCTCACTTCACATCATCAGGGTTTTATTCTTTAGTTCTCTGCAGCACAGACCTTTCCAGTTGCTATTCAATTAATTCTTGGAGCCTCCTTTGTTACCTGGTTGAGCCAGCTTTGGCCATATCGATCACTCTCCAGGCCATATGTTCTTTATTGGAGAGGTTCAGTACATGTTTCCTAAGGAAACAACTCAACGAGTGAAAGAAGGCATGCCTCACGAAGCAGCCCATGCCATCGCCCCGTGTGTGAGCAGTTCTGCCTGCCATAAACCCCCCATGTCAGGCAGAAATCTCCTTCATTCAGCTTTCCTCCAGTAGCCCTCATTCTGCCTTTCTGGATCTAGAAGCAACTCCTCCCAAGGGCTACGCCTTTAACATCTGAAAGAAGTGATTGTGAACACCTGAATCCTAAATCGTCTACATTCTTGTCAATTGTTTCTTTTAGAACACGACTTTCAGATATTTCACCATTTTGATCATCATTCTCGGGAGAGTTTGCCCATGTCCCACTTAAAAAGTGGCACTAAGAACTGAACGCAGTATTCCTGATGTGAGTCCAACACTGCAGTTTCCTGTGAATCTTTAACTTTCTTCTTCTCCACACTCCTGCCTCCTCCAAAAATAGTGTGTTTTATTGGCATAGATTTCAAGAGTTTATGTGGTATTTTAGGTGAGCAATGGTTTTTGCATTTATAAAATGCCTTATTATTTCCCTATATGCTGCACTTAAAAAACACGGGAATTAAATACTATTATTTGAACAATCAGCACGTGCCACGTACTACGAGGTACATTTAACATCCATGAAGGGCTTCCCTGGTGGCGCAGTGGATAAGAATCCGCCTGCCAGTGCAGGGGACATGGGTTCAAGCCCTGGTCTGGGAAGATCCCACATGCCGCAGAGCAACTAAGCCCGTGTGCCACAACTACTCAGCCTGTGTGCTAGGGCCCGTGAGCCACAACTACTGAGCCTGCATGCCACAACTACTGAAGCCCACGTGCCTAGAGCCTGTGCTCCACAACAAGACAAGCCACCGCAATGAGAAGCCCGTGCACCGCAACAAAGAGTAGCCCCCGCTCTCCACAACTAGAGAAAGCCCGCGTAGCAATGAAGACCCAAGACAACCAAAAATAAATAAATAAATGGGGGAAAAAATTTTAAAAAAAATCCATGAAGATAAATGGTGCAGAACAAACAAGGGGAGTCTTAGGATCTAGGAATAACTCTTATTCACCTTTGGTACATTGAGGTTTGTGACTTTTGATCAAATAGGAAGTATTCAATCAATGTTTTCCTGAATAAGTGGATGATTTCTCCATCTATTACATGCAGATTATGGTACCTCCCTTGTAAAGCTGTTGAAAGAAGGCAGAATGTATATAAACTGCCAAGGACAGAAACGTGCATAGAGTTGGGACTTAATAAACATAGCATTTGTTGTCACTGTTGTCATCATCATCATCATCATCATCATCATATTCTCTAAGTCACAGCCTGTATAGTTGCAGGTGTATTTTATTTTTAACTAAGATCTCCCATCATACATTTATAGATATACACATATATATTTAGTTTTCACCAGAAAAAAATTTTTGAAAAATTATTCTGTAATTCAATGCAAACTTAATAAACATCCAATGTCTTCGCCAAAATACTGATTCAAATATTGGCCAGATGAAGACGGGTCAATCTTATCCTCCAACATTACATGATTCCCCGAACCATTATGTCCCACAGCACTTCTGCAGAGAGTTGGCTGGTCCGCTTTACCTGGGATTAGGGGATAGCTTTCTGAACACATAGCCTGCTTTCTTGCCATTTCATTTGTGTTTCAAGCTATGGATAACCCTAAACAAATACACATGAAACTACAATTGGATGCTAAAAATGAAAAAGAATGGGATCTGCCCAAACTCAGAAATTTATTAAATAATAAGAAAATCACTTTTGGCTGAGCGACGTTATGTCTCTTTAAACTCTTAACATTTCCTCTTTGAATCACTTTGATGTGTATCTCATGGTTAAGAAGAGTGAGGAATGGCTTGATCTTAAATGGATCATGTAACATAGGAGATCATACTTACAAGAGACATTTTCTTCCATTTTCGATATTTTAAAAACTTGATCTTTTAAGAGTCTCCTCAAAAGAGCATTTGATGAAATGAAAATGCATTAAAATCATGACCTCTTCTCTCCCTGTGCTCTCAGAACATTCTATCAGTCACTGCTCAGAACAAAATTAGCCTATTTGGCTGTGAGTCATCAGCATCTTTTATTTCTTCATCCTAATAGCCCGTCCCCCTGCACTTTCCATTGTAATCATGCAGGTGAAGGGACTGGGGAGTGAGAAACAGGCATGCAAACCAAAGGTGAATGGCTATAAAATCCCTGGTTTGACAGTCGGAAACCCTGAGCTACATCTGTCTCAGTCTGTTTTTCAAGGTCATACACCTACTTAGGGTTCCACTGCCTCAATTTCCTCATCTACAAATTAAAGGGAATATGAAACTTTTTTTCCCCAAAAACACAATACATACCTCTTTCTGTCATAGAAATCCAACAGCTGGATTTTTGCCTTTCAAATAATTACTTTAACATTGCATAGAAAACATCTGTTAAGGAATGTAATAGATTTTTCTGCTCTTCTGGTGTATGGTTTGCACAAGTCAATTATCTAAGACATTCATGACCACTTACATCAGTTCTGATTGGGATTCTGTTCGTCAGAAAAGAAAGTGAGCCTCAAGTTTGACATACTCAAACAGGCAGTGATCTGAAAACAGACCAGAAGACTCTCATTAAGAAGTGGGGCCTGGGGCTTCCCTGGTGGCGCAGGGGTTGAGAGTCCGCCTGCCGATGCAGGGGACACGGGTTCGTGCCCCCGTCTGGGAAGATCCCACATGCCGCGGAGCGGCTGGGCCCGTGAGCCGTGGCCGCTGAGCCTGTGCGTCCGGAGCCTGTGCTCCGCAACGGGAGAGGCCACAACAGTGAGAGGCCCGCGTACCGCAAAAAAAAAAAAAAAGAAGTGGGTCCTATGGGTTGTTACCTTCCAAGTTATGAATCCCCTGAGACACTGGTACATAAAGTATTTCCTACTCATCACTTCACAAGCATTTATTAAGCTTCTACTATCTGCTGCAACTGAGTAATCTTGTCACTCATTTGTCACCTTAGGATCTGCTGCTGAATCGCTGTGAAAATAGAAAGGCTCACGCATGACGTCTGACGCTAGAGTTGATATAATATTTATTCATAAGATTCATATATTCTTTTTTTTAACATCTTTATTGGAGTATAATTGTTTTACAACGGTGTGTTAGTTTCTGCTGTATAACAAAGTGAATCAGCTGTACATATACATATATCCCCATATCGCCTCCCTTTTGCGTCTCCCTCCCACCCTCCCTATCCCACCCTCTAGGTGGACAAAAAGCACTGAGCTGATCTCCCTGTGCTATGCGGCTGCTTCCCACCAGCTATCGGTTTTACATTTGGTAGTGTATATTTGCCCATGCCACTCTCTCACTTCGTCCCAGCTTACCCTTCCACCTCCCTGTGTGATTCATATATTAAGAAGTAAATCAATTTCTTTGACTCTTTTTTCTCCTGTTACACCCCACTGAGTGAGTTTAGGAAAAGACTGCATTCGTAATGATTTCAGAAGGCTGCTCTGTGGCTTTGCAGAATATAAGAGCAGAGTTTTCAAAGTACTCCTTTGTTTACTAGCTAAGCTTCTTGAATGTAAGAACTATTTTATTCTTTTTTTTTAACTTTTAAGGAACTATCCCATAGTAGGTATAAGCAATCCATAAATGTTTGTTGAAGGAAAAAGAAGCCATAATTTTCACCCATTTAAGGCCTTCACAGGTTGCCATTAAGCCAAGTTTGAACAATACTGAATTAATCAATTTAGTATGAAATAAGTAACAATGATGATTGTATAAATGCCACTTATATAATGCCTTCCATGTATCAGGCATTGTGTAATATATATATATATAATTACATTACATTAATTAATATATACTGTATAAATATATATATAATTATTTAGTCCTTAGAACAACACTTTATGCCTTTAGTTTCTATAATCCATATTTAAACATTAAAAATTAAGACATTTAGCATTGTTCAGGAAGGGTCACATTCCATTTCATTGCTACTGAGACTTTAGTCCAAGAGCTTTTATAATTTAAAATTCATTTGATTAAATAACAGTTAAAATGAACTAATGATCAATAGATTCAAAGGTTATTGACTTAAGAGAAGAATATTTACAGAAATAATCTTAATTCTTTGTAAAGCAACATCACATAGACAACTATCATGCTTTCTTGTCCAATAGTTTCTAGTGTCTTTTTCATAGACAAGTTACAAAGCTGATGATCATTTCTATTGAAAAGCTATAAAGATTGACACCCATAGCACAGTATCTACTTGATAATTAATCATCCTGATTTTTATCAATATTTCTTTTTCAGGATTTGAAATACAAACAGGAGGAACTTAAGACTTTAGTAGACTCATACAAGAAACTGCTACCCTCGAAAAGCCCAAAGGTCTCACAAATAGAATAATCATTTATTTCTTCAATTATCTGAGTCGCAAATTAATTCTTTACCTGTTTTTTTTTTTTTTTTTTTAAAGGTCAATTTCCTTGACTAAGAACAATTCTGAATGATTCATCTATTTGATGTAAAACAAATCTGGATTTCTGGCTTACTTGCCTGTCAAAATCCTCTTTTTAAAATCCTGAATTTAAAACTCTGTTAACACTCATTCCACAATATTTGTAAGGCAAAATTTAAGTACCAAAAAGCAGCATCATGTAAAATTAACAGAGTGGCATTACAAGGGACCATATGACCAAAACATCTGCAACCTGACGATTATTTGTCTTCTTGCCCAGGTTTGGGGGAGGAAAATACAACAAAGATAAACTCTCCTACGCAAGCAACTTCCAGGAGTGTTTAACTAAACTTTAAGTGCATTGTAGGGATTTAGAAACATTCCAAAATGTTTAAGTGATCTGAAACGATATTACAATGTTAGGTCTCAACTGTTTCTTGGTGCTTATCTTGTTTTTGAATGCGCACGAGAAAATCATGAGAGGTGAGTCTAATTTCATAAGGTTAATTGTTTGAAAGATTAGACTAGAAAGAAGTTTGTAAAAATATTTTGCTCATTTCCATGCATACTTATAAGTAGAGTCACCATACAATTTATACTCCAAATTGGGACACTTGGTGAATAAAAGGGGCACTATTAATAATTATAGTACATGTAAACTAAGACTGCCTTATGAAAACTGGGACATATAGTCACCCTATTTATAAATTAGCATATAAAGAAGAGACGGAGATATCGAAACAGAAATCTATAGGACTGAAATAGGATGGGTTTAAAAGCATTAGTATTCTATGTCTGTGACTCTATTTCTGTTTTGTAAATATGTTCATTTGTACTATTTTTTTAGATTCCACATAAAAGCGATATCATATGATATCTGTCTTTCTCTGTCTGACTTACTTCACTCAATCTCTAGGTCCTATGACAATCTCTAGGTCCATCCATGTTGCTGCAATGGTTACCAGCGGGGGAAAGGGGCATGGGGAGGGATAAACTGGGAGATTGGGATTGACATATACACACTACTAATATAAAATGGATAACTAGTAAGGACCTACTGTATAGCACAGGGAACTCTACTCAATACTCCGTAATGACCTAAATGGGAAAAGAATCTAAAAAACAGTAGATATATGTATATGTATAACTGCTTCACTTTGCTGTACACCTGAAACTAACACAACATTGTAAATTCAACTATATTTCAATAAAATTTTTTTAAAAATAAAGAATTAGTAAAGAGCGTTTAACTTTTAAACAGACTCTGGATTTAAAGGAAAGAGGTGGTCTGAATTGATACTATAAGTGAGAAGGAGGAAAGGGCTTACATTTTAAGAAGGGGGAAATGTTCAGAAAAATCAAGGAATGGGAGCTACATCTGGTTTTGAACAGACAGTGATAAAATGGGATCAAAAGTTAAGACGAGGCTATTTCAGAGGCTCTTCCTAAACCTACACAGCAGGATTATTTAAATGTCCTGTTTAAATATTACACTTAAAAAGGATCAAACCAGCAAGTTTTTTCCCTTCTAACTCTGGGGAAGTGTTCTTTCTCTTTGTTGTCACTGTAAGGGGAAACATCATAAATTCTTGTTCTAAATATGATTCAAAGTGAAGTCGTTCATTCACTTATTAAGAATATAAGGTTTTAGTCTCCACAAAGTAGCCATTCTGTTGACCGCCATCCCTCCTTCCTTTCTTCCCTTCTTACTTTCCGTCCCTCTTTCCTTCCTCCTTCCCTTCCTTCCTTCCCCGACTCACACCCCCTGTCCCTCCCTTTCTTTTAAGTAGAAACATAAACATCTCAGGTCTAAAGGTTATCAAAAACACACGACTTTGGATAACTCACAAAGGCAGTATCTTGCCAAGTTCTTGGTTTTACTGGAAATGCCACAGCACCGTGTGTCTTGTTATAGAAGCACAACCCACAGCATCTTCTGACAGTACAGCTGTTGTCAGGTGACAGTGTTGACGCCACCTCACCTCCTGCCGTGTGAGGACAGGATGGCTATACAGATGACATGGGAAAGATGTGGCCCAAGGTTTGTGCCACGATCTTTAGGCCCTGCTTGTTTCCTTCCCAGGATTCTCTGCAGATCCTGACCGTGTGCTCAGCACACTCTCCTGCTCTCCTGCAACACCCCTTCTTTATTCCCAGGAAAACCCTGCCACATCACTTCCCACTCTTTCCTTAATAAATAATGACCCAATTTATTTATTTAAAGGCCTGCTTTCTCCCTCCAGACTCTGCAGAGAAAAACTACAATTAATTCTTTTATAGAGAAAATGATTTACGTTTTCTGTTTTATGACCAGATAAAAAGCAGACAGTTTTACTTGTGAGGCTTTAGGTGTGATGCTCAGAGATTTCAGGAGAACACAACTCTGCCCCTTCTGCTAAGTGCAGTGAAAAACCTTGACCTTTAGAGGCAGGCCAGAGAAAATGTTTTTCAAGAGGACTGTCAAGAGCCTGGAGCCAGGGAGGAGTCTTAGTCTACCCCAGAGAGGCTTGCTTTTTCCCTTTCAAACCAGCTATGCAGATCAATAATTTGGCTAATGACATGCCTGAAAAAGGCACTTTTCTCTAGAAACCCATTAATCAATTTACCAGCAACGCAAGCACGTAAGAAGGTTGTACCTATTTACTATTTCATTATTGTATGCTGTAATATATAATATATATTATACTCTAAGAATGTCATATTAAAATATCTTGGCTCAGCCCAGGGAACTATACTTAATATTTTGTAATAACCTAAAAGGGAAAAGAATCTGGAAAAAAAAGAGATATATATGTATGTATAACTGAATCACTGTGCTGTACACCTGAAACTAACACAACATTGTAAATCAACTATACTTCAATTAAAAAAAATAAAAAATAAAATTACCCATGTTAGACGGCTGACAATTTCATGTGATTCAACCTAATAGGTTCTTAATAAAGATGTATTGAATACATAAAAAAATAATAAAAAAGTAGAAAATCTTGGCTCAATGCCTTTCAGACCCAGTCTTAAAACCTGAATCAAGAGGTTTTTGATTTGCTGTCATAAAAAATAAGCACCTCTTCCCATTGATATCTCTTTAAGTTTCATTGTCCTTTATAGACTTAAAATGAGTGAAAAGGTATTGGGTTGGCCGAAAGGTTTTTTAGTTTTTTCCCATAAGATGGCTCTAGTAGCACTTAGTTGTCTTTAACTTCATTCAAGACAATTTTGTTAGACTGTGTGTGACAGCTGTCATATCAGCGTGATTTAAAAAAAGACTTATCAAAATTGGTGAATTTTTGTGTAGCCATTTTAATATTCAAGATGGAAGAAAAAAGCAACATTTTCAGCATATTATGCTTTATTATTTCAAGAAAGGTAAAATGCAACTGAAACAAAAAAAGATTTGTGCAGTGTATGGAGAAGGTGCTGTGCCTGATCGAATGTGTCAAAAGTGGTTTGTGAAGTTTCATGCTGGAGATTTCTCGCTGGACGATGCTCCATGGTCATGGAGACCAGTTGAAGTTGATAGCAATCAAATCGAGACATTCATTGAGAACAATCAACGTTATACCACGCGGGAGACAGCCAACATACTCAAAATATCCAAATCAAGTGTTGAAAATCATTTGCACCAGCTTGGTTATGTTAATCGCTTTGATATCTGGGTTCACGTAAGTAAAGCGGAAAAACCTTCTTGACAGTCTTTCTGCATGCGATTCTCTACTTAAACGTAATGAAAATGTTCCATTTTTAAAACAAACTGTGACAGGTGATGAAAATGGGTACTGTACAATAATGTGGAATAGAAGAGATCATGAGGCAAGAGAAATGAACCATCACCAACCACACCAAAGGTCGGTCTTCATCCAAAGAAGGTGATGCTGTATATATGGTGGGATTGGAAGGGAGTCCTCTATTATGAGCTCCTTCCAGAAAACCAAACGATTAATTCCAACAAGTACTGCTCCCAATTAGACCAACTACAAACAGCACTCGACAAAAAGCATCCCAAATTAGTCAACAGAAAATGCAGTCTTGCATCAGGATAACGTAAGACCTCCTGTTTCTTTGATGACCAGACAAAAACTGTTACAGCTTGGCTGGGAAGTTCTGATTCATCCTCCATATTCACCAGACATTGCATCTTTGGATTTCTGTTTATTTAGGTCTTTACAAAATTTTCCTAGTGGAAAAAATTTCAATTCCCTGGAAGACTGTAAAAGGCACCTGGGCCAGTTCTTTGCTCAAAAAGATAAAAAGTTTTGGGAAGATGGAATTATGAAGTTACCTGAAAAATGGCAGAAAGTAGTGAAATAAAAGGGTGAATACGTTGTTCGATAAAGTTCTTGGTGAAAATAAAAAATGTGTCTTTTATTTTTATTTAAAAACCAAAGGCACTTTTTGGCCAACCCAATAAAATACACATTAATGTCTGTGCTAGGGCACCCTACTGGGCCTGCCTAATGTCAAGAAACATGAGTTGCCTTCTTCAGTAGCCCAAAGGAGAAAGTCTGCAACTCTGAACCATCCAGGACCGATTCATAAGCAGATGTAACACACCCTCTAGAAGCAGTTGTCCAATGTGTGTGGTTTTGGAATCAAGAATCATTTGTTCTATACCTTCTCCCCCAGTATCAGAAATTACCAAATCTTTGTCTATAACCAAACCCTTTAACTAACTTTCAAGCTCTGTACACACATGGTCTCATTTAATCAAACAACCAGCTGAAATAATTACTATTATTATCCCCACTTTAGAGATGAGAAAACAGCCTCAAAGGTCTTGAACTTCTAACTGGCTTCATCACAGACTTAATGATTTTATTTTTTTAAAAATTTGCACACAGGGAACAATACCCAATATCTTATAATAATCTATAAGGGAAAAGAATCTGAAAAAGAATATGTATGTGTATATAATATATATATATATACACACACATAACTGAATCACTTTGCTGTACACTTGAAACTAACACAACATTGTAAACCAACTATATTTCAATTTAAAAAATAAATTTAAAAAAATCTGCAAAGCTTATTTATCCAGTTTTCCTTTTTATACCTCAACTCAATGATCATGCAGATGGAAACTACTACCATGGGCAGATGTAAATACTTAATTGGACTTTACAAATACATATAAATATGACCTTGCTATCCAATCTAAACTTGGAATATCTGCTAGTATTGAGGATGAGTGATGAATTGAAGAATTGCAACTCTGAATTTTTGTTTCAAATACTGTCTTTTCTACCCTTAGAAAATGAAAGCTGCTTAAATTCTCATACGCTTGGAGGAAAAAAAAAAAAAAAGAATCATTTGTTCTGGAATTTGTAGGCAGGTCTAGGTAGCAGAGATATAGTACCAGCTCATCTTCACCAGCCTTTTCAAACTCAGAGCTAAAAGGTACCCAGAGAAAGCATCCTATAGTTTCTTGATGAGTCTACACTCTCACTTTCCCTTCTACTACCAGTATTCTATTTACCCCATTATTTTGTACTTGTCTTTGCCTGTGATGCTGAACCTCCCACTTGTGATTCCAGAGAGTAGGTCTCTTTCTTGCCAAGACCAGCTCACAATATTGGCAAGATCAAAAATAGTCATGGCCTTTGAAAATACAGTGCTTCTGTTTGAAAGGCTCCCCTGAGCAGCAGGGAAGAGAAAAAAAGGTGAAGGAAAAGAACATCAGAGAGAGGCAGGCACACAGCTAAAATTCTTTCTTCTCTGCCCTTGGTCTTTTCTTGTCTCTTATTTCTTTCACAGCCCACTCATTTGCTCCCTCCCCTCTTCCTGGATTTTCACACTCTTAACTCTCCTCTCACTTTTCCTTTCTCTTTTAACCTTAGCACTGCCAACAGTTAAAGGACAAGATGGCGCCCTTATGAGCCGAAACAAATTCATCAATGGTGATGGTCACCACCGTATGTGAATGGATTCTGACGGCCTGGTAATGACTTGTATGTTTAAAGAGGACACCTTCCAAGTTCTCTGCACAGCATTAGGTCCTTCATAGGAAACAAAACATTGCTTTTATGTAAGATGATTTCTAACAATACTACACTTTTAAGGCAACTTTTAAAAGTAAAGAAACCACTTGCAGTTCTACCACTCTGTCTTAAAACTTACCACTTTAATCTATTCTCTTTTAATATTTTCCAGACATACATTTTATACATTTGAAACCATAATGCACAAATACTTTTGCACCCTGCTTTTTTTTTTTTTTTTTTTTTTGCGGTACGCGGGCCTCTCACTGTTGTGGCCTCTCCCGTTGCGGAGCACAGGCTCCGGACGCGCAGGCTCAGCGGCCATGGCTCACGGGCCCAGCCGCTCCGCGGCATGCGCGATCCCCCCAGACCGGGGCACGAACCCGTGTCCCCTGCATCGGCAGGCGGACTCTCAACCACTGCGCCACCAGGGAAGCCCTGCACCCTGCTTTTTTAAAAAATAATAATCACATTTCCAAGTTGGGAAATAGTCTTCATAGTTTTTAAAAATTGTATGAGTCCATTGAATGAAATATTTATATAGTTCACACAAACATTCTATTATTACAACACTAAACCTCTGAACTGTTTTGAATAGAACACCGGCAAGCATGTTTGTGCATATGACATTTTCACATTTCAGATTATTTTTATAGACTGTCATCCCAGAAGAGGTATTAATGTGTCACAGGAGGTAACCATTTTATGACACCTAACACATATTACCAAATTTCACATCATAGCTTTTCCTTAAAAAAAAAGTTTTGAGTACCTTCCTCGTGGAAAGCAGTTTGCTAGATTTTGAGGCAGAAATGAATGCACTTAAAATACAGTCCTTGCCCTGAAAAATCATGCAATCTGTTTAGGGAAATAATACATACACGTGTGAAAAGAGAACTATATCGACTATGGGGTTTCAGAGAAAAAAGAACAAGATCCTAGTGAGCAGCAGTGGCTGAAGAGTTAGACTCTTAACTGAGTCTCAACTGAGTTGAGATGGAAGAATATCCAGCCAGTTAACAGTATGATAAGGAAGGAAATTAAGCAATCCGAGGAATTCCCTGTGACTCAAAAGCACCATGTGAATAAATTTAACTCAGTCTGATCCACGTCGATTGTAAACTCCCCAAGGGTAGTTCCATTGCTAGTAATAGTTATTCACCCTTGTCCTTGAAACTTTCTCTTCGCTTGTTACATCTGATGTGATTCTATAGAGGCTTACCTCCTCTGCCTCTAACCAGTCCTCTTCTTTCTTTCAAGTTCTTCTTCTAACAACCCCTTTAAATAAGCCATTTCTCCACATTCTCTTCCAGTCCTTCCACATTTTCTGCAGGTAATGTCACTTGATCTGTCATCTCTAGCCATTACTTCTTGCTACTAACTCCCCAATCTCTATTCCCAGCTCTCAATTCTCCTTTTTGGTCTGATACATTTCCACCTGCAGCTGACAGCATTTGAAATCCAACAAGTCCAAAACTGAACCCTTTCTGTGTTCTCCAGATCATCTGAAAGCCTCACAGTTCAGAAGCACCATCATCTCTGATGCCTCTTTCATCCTCATGGCTCAGTTCAATCAAGTTTCCAAATCTGGTCCCAGCTTCACAGTGAATCCCAATTTCCTCCTATTGTAAGCCGTCGAAATCTCTCACCTAGAATATTGTGAGGATTCCTATGTGATCTGCTTGCCTCTAACCTCACCCACTTCAATCTACGCCCCACACCATTACCAGGTACCTTCCTAAAGCACAGAATAGATTGTATGACTTGTCTACACGAGGACTTCCAATAGATCTAGTCAGAGGCAGAGTCAAATCCAAATACATTAATGCATCTCCACTAATCCTTTATGACTTGGACCCATTATACTTCTCTAATTTCATCTCCTCATGCTACACCTGTCTACAGACAGAGAGACAGACAGACAGACAGACACACACACACACACACACACAACCTTGGACCATTTAAAATTTACTGAAAATAAACATGGACTTTAACCCAGCTGAACCTTTTCTTCTGCAGTTTCCTTTGAATTGAATACTCTCACATGCTCTGGTCTACTGAAATCTAATACAAACTTTAGGTCCAACCAAATGTCATCACTTCCAAAAAGCCTTCCCAGACCTCTGTCTCCTCAACTTGAACTCCTATGTTCTAACTTCCTATAATCTGCAGCACAGAGTGGTTCACTTACATTTCTGTCTGCATGACTAGAATGTTCCTTGTCTGAAGGTCAAGTTAAGAAATTCCATAAATTGAAGTGTGACTAATTTTTTAATCTCTCTGGCCAAAGGCTGAGCTTCCCCCTGCTACTTGATAAATGGCTATTAGAGGATTGCCAGCTAAACCTAAAAGCCTTCAAGAAGGTGTTCAACAGAATTCTTATCCAATAGGTATGGAGAGAGGAGGGGAAGGAAGGAAAAAAGAGTCTGAGAAGTTACCAAAGATTTTCCTCTCCAATCAGCCCTATGACATATCTTTAATGATACATGAGATATCAAGAACTCTAATCACTTGTCATGATGGGTTCTTAATAAAAAATGTGGCATTGCAAATTCAAGTTCTTGTGCTAGGCTCTTTTGTCCCCGGTTCAAGGCCCTTGCTTAGGTTTAAAGTGAGAGCTTTAAGTTCAGAAGACTCCCAGGCTCTTAACTGTTCCTCAATCCCTTGCTGTTCCATGTGATGCTGACTGGTGTCCTAGCACATTGTGGGATGCCCTGATCCCCAGATAAACCTGAGGTAGGACAGAGGCGAGAGAGAGGAAGGGAATTTGCAACCAACACTCCCGCTTTATTTATCACTTACCCTGGGAAAGTACTGAGCTAACAGAAAAGGAAAAAAGAAAGCCAAGTTATTTAAAGAGCGGGAGCTAAAACATCAGAAACATTAACGTTTCTAAATAAAAAAGGGTGTAGAGCATGAGACTTTTTTAAAGTAGATTTCATATCTTAAGAAAACTGGATTTTAAATGATATTTTTGAATGGACCATACAGCCCTGTTTATTAGGACTCAGGGTTATTCCCAAGACCTATTTCTGACTTCCTGAGTTCATGACCTTAGGTGGCACTGTATTTTTTCCATTTGCGTAGCAGAGGCAAGTTAATGATAGTATCTGCTTTTGCCTGAAGTGAGGCTGGTAAAAGAAACACAGTAAAATGATGAGGATAAATGGTCATGTCTCATCAAGACCAGTTCTCCATTACTCTTCAGGCTAAATTCCCACAGTATTTTGTTTTACTTGTTCAAAAACTATACATGTTGTTGGATTACGTGTATGGAAAGAATAAAAAACCAGTGAACAATAAAGGCAATCTCTAAGTCTGACTAGATTTGATAAACTAAAATGAAATAGAAATCTAGAAGACATAGAGTGACACCTGATGCTTATTCCAACCTGGTATATGCATACCAATAGCTTACAATCTGAGAAAGAGAAGACTGTCTGTACACAGAATGCCTCATACTCTTAGTCTGTCGATTCTCTTTGCAAAGGTGCATGCATCAATTACTAGCTCAGGAAAGAAAACAAAATGAAAACATATTCCCTTTTTTTGCACTGACTGCTAAATGATTGACATTATGATTCAGTAAACTAAGGCACTTTGAACAAACAGCAGAATTCACTAATGTAGAATCTAATGGATACATGTGCTAAGTAACTATAAACTTATAACTATAGCTAAATATCTGATCCAGCATTATCAATTTATCTGCAAATAAGAACCACATACAAAACAGAATGAATAGAACTGTCTCAAGATAATCACAAATTATTTCTTTTTCCAAGTGTTACAGAGTGCTTATTATATAGTGTGGAGCAGTACATGGGCAGAGCAGTAGCCCTGGCTTCCTAGGTCTACAGACAAGGGTTCAAATCCTGACTCTGCTAAAACCCTTAGTAGCCCTGGGATTTCAGGATATTTACTTAACCGTTTCACACCCATTTCCTCTCTCAGAAAATGAGGGTGATAATATCTGTGTTATGGGATTGTCGTAAGAATTAACTGAGGGGATGCCATGTATCACGCTAAGCTTAGTGTCTGACACAAGATACAGTCTCAATAAATGTGCCTTCTATTATTATGAATGAGGCTAAAAAGTTGAACAGTCAAGACAGTGCTTCTAACTTCGTATTCTACAAGAAATTCACAGAACAATCTAGTTCAAACACACACGCAAAATGAAAATACTTCCCCCAGTGCCCAACTGTGCTTGGTATTTCTCCAATTTGCTTCCATGGCCCATTTTGACACATAGAGTGAAGACCTCCCAGGAGAATCAGAAAATGTCCTATATATTAGTGGAATTTCCATTGAATGGAACAGGCTTTGGATAGAACCTTATTGATTATTTTCCTTGATGATGGTTTTTCTAATAGAGATTTACCAAAAGATTTCTGTAGTGACTTGGCAATACTCTAAGCATTTTATTTCTAAATCTTCTTATGCTTTTCTGAAGGTCATGGGCTGGGTCTATGTAATTCTCTTTGCAGCAACACATGCAATCGGTTGCTTAGGAAATACTTTTTGAGATGGTGAAGAGCTCTGCTTCTCATTAAGTGGCTTTGAACTTTGGCACTGCCAAGTCCTGACTCTGGATGTACCCTTCACATTACTACGTAATTCAATTCAAACAGCAACGTGATTATCCTCTCTCCCCAAGACTTGAGGAATGCGTTTCCCCTTGTGCTTTCTTATGTATCTTTATCAAGCCAGTCCATTCTAATGAAAGGATTCCACTATTCCCTAAATTCCTTATTCTGACCCTTCTCTTAACTTGAAGTCTCAGTGCTGTGTTGTGACACTAGGGGGAAAAAAGGCTAGGGAGTCAAAAATGGGTTAGGAACATAATTCTCTACCACGCTGCAGAAAAGAAGGACAGGGTTGGCTTAAATCCAAAGGTCAAATATATACAGGCTTTCTTCTGGGAAAAGAATGTCAAACCTGTTTAAAAGTCTTTTGAAGTGAGTTTACACTCCCAGACTTCCAAAATTAACCATCCGGCTGAATCATTCTGATATTTCTGTGAGCAAAGTTAGATAGATTAGCTTTCCAGGGTTATGTGTTATCAGATAAACAAAGCAATATATTTTACATAAATACTTTCGACCAAAATGGCATGGGGGAGCACAAGAAGCTGAAAAGATGCCCTCTGGGACTGCCCAAGGTTTTTCATAGACAGAGAGAGCAAATTCCCCACGTGAATGCAATTTTCAACACAATACTATGCAAGCCGGAACAGATGTACAGCCTCCTTTCCTAACTCTGCTTTTATTAATGCTTCTAAATTATGTGAGAATTTTAGGGCTTCAAACTGGATTATAGGTTGGCTGAGTAGGATGCTAAATTGCGGGGGAAAAAACCTTAACAAAAATTCTTGGTGTGTCCCGTAAAAAGTCTCTTTCATTTCAGAATTACTTTCGTCGGAATGTCAAGGAGAAGAATCTCAAGTCTGTTTATTTTATTCAAGACCCAGGCCTCCCACTGAGTTTTCTCTGCTTTGTGATGGGAAACATATATGTTTCTATCACCACTATTTTCTGAAGAGCGTAAAGAAGAATGAATAAAACAGTTTTGATTTTTAGGGCCTCCTTAACTTAGTATTATTTTACCATATAATCAGTTGTCTCCTATTAGCTTTGAGTCAATAAACATCATATTATAAATACATCTATATGCAAAATCACGGATATCCCATTTTCTTGTGCCAACGTCAGCACATACAGGGAAACACAGAATGTTAGATAGAGTGAGTTAAAAGGAGGCTTAGAGATTATCCAGCTGCCTTATTTCAGAAGTTAATAAAATGAGCCTCAGAGAGGTTAGTCATTTCTCCCAAAAAAGCTTGTATCTGATCCTCCCCACAGCCCCCCCAAGTTCTAGTCCAGTGTGATACTGTGCGTGGAGGAAAGTAAAACTACCATGTACTGAATACTGTATGAGGCTTTCATGTCTTTTTCCCCATTCAGACACACTCAACAATTTAATATCATGCGTATCGTCATTTCTGTTTTATCCATAGATGTCCTAAGTGTAGTTTAAGGTCACGTATCTGGGCAATGACAATATTTTTTTATAGTCGTTGTGCATATTTTTGAAATAATACTAGAAAATAAAATTTATGAATACAATTTAGGTTATAACAAACAACACATATGCATAAACATTCTTAAAAGCTCATTTGATAGGTACCAGTAACAAGAGCATTATATGCGGTTCTACTAGGAGAAGAAAGGGTAACTTCTGCAATGCACTCAAAGGGCAAGAATCACTCTAAAAAAGGATGCTCTTAAAATGTCCCCCAAAACATTTTTATTCAGCCATAAATATGAATAACTGAAGTTGAGGGTTATAATGACAAAATTCTCAAACCATGGATCAAATGATGTCGTCTTTTCAGGCAGATAACACCATATTAGCAAAGAGGAAAGATATCTAATTTGTGTCTGGGACATTTAAAATAAATATAATGAGAACGAACTGCCTTCAGTCCTACAGCTCTCTCATTCTCATCCTAAAAGCAACCCCTTAACCTGCCAGGGTTGGGGTAGGGAGTGGAAAGACACTTCATGCCATCCTGCGCTATCCTTTTCTGTCCCTGACCTCTACCAGGGCCTGCAGTAAAAATCACTCATCTATCCTATAGCCCCAAAGCCAAAAACCCTATTCATATTAACTCATAGATCTCAACCTCCTGGGAGGGACCAGCGCTGCAGTTTTGTATACAACCATATTCTAAATCTCAAACGAGTTTCCAGCTAACATAGGTAGGTAGGTAGATAGGTAGATAGATAGAGATGTGATATAGATATATACAATATCTATATATTCATCCTCCTGCGCAGGTGGCTTTCATTCCTACTATCTTAGAAATTTAAATGTTGTAAAGACAAAATAAACAGACATATGTCCAGAAAGTTTAGCAGCATGTTCGTATATTTTTCTAATTTCTTAAAATATCAAAGTATAAATAACCACTGAAAGAACAAATGACTACTGTATACTTGATGTCTTTCAAATGGCTTCATCTGGAAAACATACTCCCTCTGACTAAGCAAAAGTGGTTGGTCTATAACTGTATTTAAATACACGTTATGTTGTCAAGTTAAATTTGCAAATAATACTGTCTATGAATAGGAAAATAAGATAGGAATGCCTGACAACAAACTAACTTCTTTTAAGAAATATGATAAGCATAGCTTCTTTCCTTATTTTTTAAAAAATCATGTGAATCATACCAAAGTGTCTTTTCTCCAAACTTAAAACTGTGACAGCCCTAAAAGAACAGGAATGTCTATTTTCCATGGACCCCAGGGGCAACCCAGGAATAGCCCTTTAGTACAAACTGCACAGTTCACAGAATTTTAAGTAGTCTTAAATAAGGTGATCCTCTTCTCAATGGGAAATGAATGTGTTTTGAAGCTCTGTCTTTTACATGATTAGCTGGCTCTGTGTGAAGCTGGGTCTTTAGGAATCTGACCTTATCGGTATACGTGGAATGGGCCTATGGGAAAAAGTCAAGAAAGATAAATGAATGAAGTTTGGAAAACACAACTAGTTGGTATATCAATCAAGGGATGGAGAATGAGTGGGAAGAAAGGAAACGTCCCACAGAGAGGGTAATGTTAGAGCTATATCTCAAAAAAACTGGGATTTACAAGTCAGAGAACATAGGGCACTGCATTTCCTATGATGTCATGTCATGGTTACAAACCAAATTTCTGCCTATGGTTAAAGGCCAATGGCTGGTCTCTGAGATGCGACACTTCACTCCAATAATAAGGCAGACTTTGGTTTCCCTAGGACCAGTTTGGCTGGAACTTTAAAGACATAGGAGCATCTGAAGTACAGCAATGATCACACTGCATTGTAATTATCTGATTGCCCTGTCTCCTCTACTTGAAGGCGGGGAACATATTTATATCACACTGTACCAGTGTCTGACAAATTTATACTCTCAAATGACTAAACAAATCAATGAATGAGTAAGGATTTAACCAAGACAGCAAAGTCCTTGCAGGGGCCACTCTTGCCCCTTGCAGTCTGTAATGATGCTCACTAAAAAAAGCTCAGAATGCCCCAGGTTACATTGAGTCAGTTCTGAGTACCCCGGAGAGGTCTAAACCAGTCCAGAGGACTCCTTGGAGTTCCAGATCAATCTTAGTTAAAACTTCTCTGAAAAATAACTTCACATCCCTTAGGGAGGTTATCTAAACTGACCCTTTCCCCTGCAACTCCTCCAGCTACTGGTCCAGGCTCCACTTCTGGAGATGCTATCATAGCTACGGGTTGTTAGGTTCACTTTGGTTCACCACCAAAACAGGCACAGACCTCTGCGTCCTGCCAGCATGTTTCATTTCAGGGTACCTTAGTATTTTTGTTCCTGCTTCCTTTGTAAATGAAAAAAAGTTTTTTAAAAAATATGAAATCCATGGAAAGATCATAGAATTTGGTGACAAAGATCTGAGTTTGAATCTTGGCTTTGCCACTTCCTGTTGGACCATGAGTGAGTTAACTCCCTGAGTCTCAGTTTGCTTACCTGAAGAAACAGGGATAATAGTACTTACTTCCTAGGAGGCAGTGGGCATCAAATATGACGTACCTGAGATAGTGAACCAAACAGGCATTCAGTAAATAGTGGCTTTAAAGATGCCTAAGAAAATAAGAACATTTTTGTAATGCACAAAAGCTAACCACTTTTTCTCAAGATGGCTGGAAACAAGGCGAATGCTACTTCTATTTAAATACAAACATGGTGATTGCGTTAGCTACTTAAATAATATACTGGGCACATTTTGCAGCCGCTGTGTAGCTTTAAAAATGCAAAATAAATTCCTTTTACTTGAAGAATAGGAGGAAAAGGAAATAAATTCACTGCGACAGAATGGTATGTTGAGATTTATACCTGAGCTGCAATATTTTGTTAGGAATGGTTTTCCAGGAAAGGTTGCATCCTAATAATGATATTGTTCTATAAATAGTATAATGCTGTCATGGTCAGCTGATTTATACAGAAGTTTTTTTATGTATAGTTGATTTACAATGCTTCAGGTGTATAGCAAAGTGATTCAGTTGTGTGTGTATATATAAATATGTGCATGTATATATATACATATATATGTACATACATAATACATATGTTATGTATGAACGTACATATACACATATATGTATGTACTACATACACGTATGCATACATATTTGTACATACATGTGTGTATATATATACACACACATATATATATTCTTTTTCAGATTCTTTTCCATTATAGGTTATCACAAGATGTTGCATATAGTTCCCTGTGCTATACAGTAGGTCCTTGTTGTATATCTATTTTATATATAGTACTGTGTATAGGTTAATCCCAAACTCCTAACTTATCCCTCCGCCCGCCACCTTTCCCCTTTGGTAATCGTAAGTTTGTTTTCTGTATCTGTGAGTCCATTTCTGTTTTCTAACTAAGTTCATTTGTTTGTATCATTTTTTTTAGATCCCACATATAAGTGATATCATATGATATTTGTCTTTCTTTGACTTACTTCACTTAGTATGATAATCTCTAGGTCCATCCTGTTTTATTGCCTTATGACTCTGAATTTTCTAAGCTTTAAGAAAGTACCTGACTCAAAAGACAGCCTATCAAGGAAGTCAGGTAAAAAAGCAAGAAATACAGCAAACTATTCATCTCTATCAGCCCTTCCTCAATAATGCAACAGTAGTTATTCGATCCAAATAATGGGCACTCAGTGATAATATTCAGTAAGGACTAATCTCTTACTTTTCTCTTTCCCTAGATACTTTCCCCATGGTCTCCTAGACTTTTTACCCTTGGTTTCCTCAATTTATTTTTCTTGTTAGTTATATTCCTATATTCCTATTTATGCTTCTAGGAAAATATAAAATCAATCTTTCTGTGTGTGGAGAAATATACCATCCTGACGATTCCAGGAAATCTCCCTATTTCAATTATTTTAAGTTTTCCAAAGTACTGCATGACCATTAAATGCCTTGATTCTTTTTCACCTGTCAGTTCTATCATTTAATAAGCCTACATCACCTAAATTAGATCTGTCTTACTGGTATTTGGGTCAAAAAGTCACGTTTTAGGATGAGTTACAGCTGGAAAGGAAGAAAGCCTAAGGCTCAGAGAGGTAAAATGACGTAGGCAGCCTCACCCAGCTCATATGAACTCAGGAAACACGCGGGTCCAGAAGCTGTGCTCTGTCTCAACTCTCTCTCTCTCTCTCTCTCTCCTTCAATGAGGCTAAAACCCAGCCAACGGGTAATCTTAGTGGGCAGCATCTGGTAACTTTCCCGAAGACAGAGACATGTGAGTATTTGCAATAGAGAGGCATGGCCATTCTGCCTGTAAGGCAAATACTGACACACATAAAAGTAAATGTGACGCATACTAACCTGTACAAACAAACAAACAATAGCGTGTGTGTGTATGTGAAGGCCGGTGTTCTACAAACTGGATGATATGAAAGGAACACCAGCTATTCTGAGAACACTGAACCTGCCGGTGGCAGTTTACCCTGGGATGGGATGCAACACAAGTCAAGGCTCCTGGCCCACAAAACATGGTCCTTGATTCTGCTCCTGCTGTGTAAATGTCCTCATCTGGCATCAGACGCTATTGAAAGTACCCAATAAATATGTGTGAATGATTATTGAGAAGTGTAACTAACAAGACTGCAGGTGTGTTCCCAGCAATAAGTCACAATAACACGTTTCTATCACAAAAACTAGTGATGATTCTTACTCTGAAATTAGATGGTGAATGTCTTCAGTAATTAGATTTTCTGCTTGTTAAGATCTCCTAACAGGTACTGAAAGTTATACCATACACACTAGAGGAATCCAATAAAATGCTAGACTAACGACACATAGCTGTGACTTGAAATACTTGAAAACAATATATTACACATTAGAAATATAAGGAAACATAAACATAATTGAAATGATAAACAGGAATTAGCATTTAAGTTACCGATGAATACACGATCTTATGATAGAACTACCTGTTAAGCCACAGATGGTGAGCTTTCCTGGAAACCAGACTGCTGGTCTCAGTGAATGGGCTGCTCTTGTACACCCAAGGCAAAGAAAATTCAATACCCCCAACACAGATCACACAAGCGCAGAATCTGTCTGGAGTTCAAACACCAAGACGATTTATATATTAGTAAACAAATGCCCACTATTTGCCTCCAGCACCTTCCTTCAGGTTTCTTTGTTTAGTTCTTAGCAAGCATGCAAATAATAGGTGCCTCATTCCCGAGATGCCATTATCTGCAGCAACTGCTGTCTGGTAGGCTGTGATGCTCACGGCAGATCAGAGTATCCTGTTTAAAGATGGTCAGTGATTAGGTAAAGGGAACGTGCATTCTCTCGCTGCATTTCATCTATAGGTAGAGGCAGCCGTGCTTTGAGCTTCTCGCGAGAGCTGTGGCCATCCAGTTACAGAGAAGCTGAGGGTCCTCTGAAGTCAGGCGGAGCCACAACTCACTCCGTCATTTTTATATATACTTGGTCTCGGAATTTGTTTTAGAACCATGTCCTTTACCTTTTTCACAATGCCAGATCGAAAGAGAAAATAATTGAAGTACAAGGCAAATAAGTTCTGCACAGGTATGAAAAACTGTCCAGTATATACTCGTAAGTGAACAATGCAGGTTATGGAATAGAATGCAATCTATGATCCCCTTTAGCCATTTTGTATGTAACCAGTGAATGTTTGGCATGTGCATAGGGATATTTGGAAAGTACTCGATTATTAGCAATGAACCGGGTAAGGAAGTATGAGTTAGGTATTGTGGAATACTTTCAATTTCTAAGGTGTATCCAAACAGAGAGGTGGTTGTATAGATAGATAGACGGATAGATACTACTGTGTAATTCGAAAAATCATGAACATACATCATGCAAAAAATAATCAAAATACAATATATCCTATGTATGCCTATTCTGCATACTTTCACAAATTCAGTTAAAAATACTAGGCCAATAAAGCGGAATACATTTCATCACTTCATGATTTTTTCGAGGTTTTAATGTGCACTGTGGATACCTATGGAGAATAAATAGTCACGTGAAGCAGAATAAAAATGTTCATATACAGAGAACAGAAGGTCCCGGTGCTCACTGTAGCCTGTACCCCTGTTAAATTTTGGCCAAATTGTTTTAAAGTCAAGATATTTTAGGTACTCTTTAGACATTAGAAGTGGTGGTCTATGATTCTCATCAACATATACCTTTGCTATCCATAAGGACCGTGTCGGGTTCAAATGCTCTGTCCTCATTCTGCAAATTGATCGGGCAAATTGGTCAAAAGGGCAATTGGGAGACTGGGCTTGTCAAACACAGCTCTCCATTTCCTCCTTGAGAAACCCAAGTTTAGGCTCAGGAGTTTTGCTGTATGATCCTCTACCCAGCATAAGGACCCCACAGTGCTCAAGGTTTTCAGAGTTTAATACCTAAGTCTGACCCAGGCTAATCCATTTCTTGATAAATTGCAAGCTCAGCGGGAGAGCAAGGAAAATGCAAGTTCTTCATGCAAGTCAGCCTCATAGGTGTGGAGGTCTGGAGGAAGTCTGAGGGAGTTATTTCAGAGACAATGAGAGGGCAAAGCACCCTCTCCCTGCCCAAAACACACCAGAGAGCTAGGCTTGAGTTTTTGTTCCTTTTTGCTTAAGGCTTTGATTCCTGCACAGATACAAATTCTCCTGAAAAAGTTCACAGTTTGGGCTATCGTCAGCCATCTTATAACCTACTATGGGTCATTTTATGTTTTCCATTTGGGAGAAAGCTCTTGAAGGAGCTGATGCCCAAGAGTAGAAAGGAGTGGAGTCTACAGAGGAGGGGAAGTAACCTGGGCTACTTCCTTGTTTGATACAGGACTAGCTTTGCTTTGTGTGCTCTCTGGTGTTTCGTGCCTTTTTTTTTTTTTTCACATATGAAAAAGTGAGATCAGCAATTCATTGCCTTCCCCAAAACAGGTTAATTCATCTTCAGGAAGGAGCTCAAAGAGCATTAGCAAGCGCTTTTCCCTAGGGTTAGCTTGATTTTCAAATGCATGTCGCAAATTTGGATGGATAAATAAAGCAAAGCAAGTGGTGGTGGTCAACAGTTGTCCTCTCAGCTGGCCTTAACTACCCTTCTAACTAGAACCATCGCACCACAAAAACACATTTAGATTACTCTGGAGTCTAAATCCAGTAACTGAGATGAAAGCTCTGGGCATTTTTGTAAAACGAAAGAGAGTTCCTTCCATGGCTTTGCTGATCTTTAGCTTACCTCCTATGAACTAAGTCCTTCCTTGGCTTACCTCCTATGAGTTAGAATTTTTTTTTAATAACAAAAATGCTGTAGTGTTTTCAAAATACATAACCAATCAAACTATTGTGTCTTTCAGGTCTTATGAGATTCCAGCAAATATCAACAACCAGTTAAAACATCATGGTTTTGGACCTGGATTCTAGTCCTAGGTTTCAGCACATATTAACATCATGTCTTTAGGAAAGTTTCCTAACGTCTCTGAGCTTCTCCTTCTCATGTGCAAAAAAAAAAAAAAAGCTTCTCTTTCTTATGTGTACAATTAATATCACCTAGTTCTCAAGATTGTTTGTAAGACTATATAAGTGTGTGTGAATGGACCCTTTTAAACCATAGGGTTATTTTAAAAACATTATTATTAATATTGGTTTTATGCATGACTTCCATTTCTGCCACCCACAGGGCAATGGTGATAATGGGCCAAATGTCACTGCACGGACCACCAGGAGGATCAGAATTCTCGCCTTAGCAAATCCTTCTAAAATGATGTACCCTATCTGCCTAGTGTATGGACACTGCTTATGATATTAAGGAAAAACATTTTTAACCTTAGAAAAAGGCAAAAAGGTGGATAGCATGTCTTTTCAGTATCATATGAGGGCACAGACCTAACCAAGGGTTATTTAATTATTTAGGGAAAGTATGTTTTGCTGGTTCAGTTTGTTTGTTATTGATTCAAGGTCCAAGACTTACTGAAGTTTCGTGTTAACGTGGAGAATTTTGTCTGGTAGAGATATAAAGAATTTATGTCTGATAGAAAAGATAACCCCAAAGGTTGCAATGTATTGCTCAGTAGATATGTACTAACTGCTTCTGTATCTCGAACAGCAATCTTAGTCTAGCATTTATTAAATGGCCTATACATACTTGGCTCTTTAAACTGGACTTGTGATCTTACTGAATCCCTAACTAATAAATAAGTTGAATAAATTTTTGACACGTTCTTTATATGTATGTAAGTCATGTTTTTAAGTTTTCTTAAACTATGCTTTAACTGTGATATAGAAATTTTGTTGTTGTGGAGGTCCCAACATTTTTCCAGTATCCTGATACTGGAAAAGAGAGTAATAGAACATGAATGGGAAGAGAAATGGATGAATGGCTAGATGGAAATGAAGAGTTTCTGGAAAATTTCAGTTAAAAATACTGTATGATGTCACTTACACGTGGAATCTAAAAAATAATACAAATGAATGTCTATGCAAAACAGGAGCTGCTTCACAGACACAGAAAACAAACTCGTGGTTACCAAAAGGGAGAGGAAAGCGGGGAGGGGCAAATCGGGGAATGGAATTAACAGCTACTAACTACTATGTATAAAATAGATAAGCAACAAGGATACACTGTATAGCACAGGGAATTATAGCCATTATCTTGTAACAAACTATAATGGAGTAGAATCCGCAAAAATACTGAATCGCTATGCTGTACACCTGAAACTAACACAATATTGTAAATCAACTATATTTCAATTGAACAAATGTTAAAACTTGCTTTCTCTATGTATTCCGCCTGGGGGTCAACGTGCTGTTATATGGTTTATGGTGACAAGTAAGTTGGGGAAATTACTTAAAAAGTGGCTCCTTCTAATAACTGGAATGTACACTATCAAAGTTGCACTTGATGATTCTAAATTCTCATGGAATAAACTTCAATGTGCATTACTATCCGCTTATACTTTATATCTGAGCTGATGGAAACCCAGAGAGTTTAGGGGGTAACTAAAAGATCAGTCACTTAAAATATGAACAGTATTCCGTAGCCCTGACACTGTGCTAAACGTTCTCACCACTTTAAGATTTATACCTGGATGAAACTTATCCACACAGACGTCCTCACCACATACATTAAAAGATAGCAAGCCCAATTCCAGCTGTAGCCTGTAATTTCTGCATAAGCTTGGACTTTCAGGACTTAAGCCTTCAAGACCTCATCTAATTATGGAGATATTGGACTAAATCAAGACTCTCTTTCTCTGTGAAATATTCAACACAAAAAAGGGAAGGCAAAAGATATATGATTCAATGTAAAACCTGGGAAACGCCTACTTAAAAAGAGTCAGAGTAGTATATAATAGACTCTCTAAAGAGTTCAGCTGCAAATAAACCTTTTAAATTCTGTTCAGTGATGCATTTCCTCGATCTGTTTGGCCATAGGATAACTCCCTTCTGCCCTACCGTTTTGTTTTGTTTTGTTTTGTTTTGTTTTTGCAGTACCGCGGGCCTTTCACTGTTGTGGCCTCTCCCATTGCGGAGCACAGGCTCCGGACGCGCAGGCTCAGCGGCCATGGCTCACGGGCCCAGCCACTCCGCGGCACGTGGGATCTTCCCGGACCGGGGCACGAACCCGTATCCCCTGCATCGGCAGGCGGACTCTCAACCACTGCGCCACCAGGGAAGCCCTGCCCTACCTTTTCTTGTCCATCACCTATGAACATGCCTATAAACAGCACCTATGAACTTTAAACTCAAGTTTTAAGTAACAGTTTAGGAAATTCTAGAATAATCATCTCTAAGGTCACTTGAGATAACTTCATTAAAATTTATATAGCACTTATTACTCTCCAGGAACTCTTCTATTCACTTAAGAAATATCAACCCATTCAGATCAGGTGAAAACACTGGTGCCTGTGACCGACAACCTGGTATGTACTAGGGCCCATAGGATTGCATACCTACATATGCAAAATTGTTCAGGTAATTATGCAGAGCTGGCTAGGGTTTAAAACAAAGGCATCGATTTCTATAAATGAAATACAAATATACCATAAGTTCTATAGTTGTGCTTATTACTGATTAAGGGTAAAGAGGTTCACAACAGACTGAAGAAATATGTGAATGGAAAATATAGTTTGAAAACTGCTTCGGGAGTTTCCAGACCACTCTACTTGTCATTTGGAATCAAAGAAAAACTCTTAAGCTTCTGCTCATGATTGGGTGAAGCTCAGAAATATTCCTTTCCATTTTTATTATGGAAATGTTGGTGACCCAAACATACAAAGCCATTCAATAATCAACTGAGGGTCAACTACATGCCAGTACCTGGGTCAGGTACAGGGATGGAGGTCCCAGGAATTTCACAATCTTATGAGGAAGACAGGGTCTGTACAATGTCAACCTAGTGGACCAGCCATAAGAGGGGAGAAAAAGTCCAGGGAAACTAACTGACCTAAGCCTTGGAGAAGTCATTTTGTAAGAAAGAAGGGGTCAGCGAGGGCAGATGTGAAAAACATACTCCGCTAGAGTTATTTAAAATATCGACTTGTTAGCAGCAGAGGATCAAAATCACCTGCCTTTTCCTGGGACAATTCAAAAAGACAGGCTCTGCTCCTTTCACAAGCTGTCTGTCTGGGACTTACTGCAATATTATTTTAAGGGGTCAAGGTGTGAGTCTATGCCAATGTAGGTGAGGGAAGATGCAGTGGAGAGAGAGATTCAGTGCAAACAGTGCAGTGTAAAGAATTCAGTGCAGTGTAAAGAATTTCTATCCAACCCCTCCCCTGTCCCTTAATGACAGAAGACAAAAGGGACAAGAAAGAGGGTCACCCCAGGTATGCACTACGAACATGCAGTAGTGGTTTTGTCTCTGAGAAAGTTCATCTTTGAGTAGACACCCAGACCCACTGTTTATTTTAATGTAAACTATTACAGAGAAAAACAACTAAGAGAAATGCACTCAGAAAGATCTGTGGACAGTAAACTATCTTATGAAGCAATATTTAAACGCTGTGAGAAAAAAAAATCACAAACTTTAAGTCTCCTGGTGGCCTTAGTCTCGGCCAATCTAGCCCAATGTACATAAGTTTAGAATTTTGAGGTTGAGCCTGCTGGGAAGCTCTTGTTCAGGACTGGCCTCAGGTTGTGTACCTAGCACGACCTAGATTCCCGGACTGATGCCAAGAATTCTTGAACCTGATACTCAAAACTGAGCATTAAATGTGGTAAAAAGCATTTGAGATCTGAGAGCACATACACACGCTTCCCCAACCAATCTCTCTTGCCCCGACCAATCACCTTATGAACCAATCGGCACTGGTTAGGATGAACAAACCGTGGACAGCTTTGGGAGTTACCTGCAGTGTTTTGTTTGTTTGTCTGTTTTCGAAAAGGGGCACGATGGTGTAATCCATGGATTTTCAAATTCGGTGACTGGCTCAGTTTGAGTAGTCCAAGATTGGAATACAAGGCTTTTCTAATCCTACTGGATCCTTCAGGGTCAAGACACTCTCTTCATTTTGTGGTGGATGCCCACGTTTCAGGGTGATAAGCGCAAAAAGTAAACATCTGAACACTCCATCTCCTTTGGTCACAATCAGAGCAGAGCAGAAAGCTTTCATTTTGGTACGACTACTCTTCACAGATCCCATACCTCTTACCACACACTTTAAAAGGAATGACTACATCTCTGCCTCATGAATACAACATACACATTTAAAAATAAACATGTTGGAAAACCAGTAGAGGTGCTTCACGACTAAATTTCCATTTATCTGCAAAGGAAATTGCAGCGTGATGGGGAAGAAAACATACTTATATTGGAGCTATGTAGGAAAGCATCCAGAAGATTCCTGGGAGCCCCAAGGAGAATGTCAGAGAAAGAACTCCACAGCCAAGAATATGACAGATGATACCTTCCAGCTCTTAGATGGACAGGGCCACTGATTTATTCCCAGAGCTGTCAGTCAATGAATAGAAGAAAAATGAAGCAAAGTTGTGTCTGAGTATCCCTAACTCTGAGCCATGATGCTTTACAATGACCAGAAAATCTGCATTTTGAAAACCTCTGATTTTCCTGAAGGATCCTGACTGTACTCTTCAGAACGAACAAGCTGCCTTTAAGACTCGGGAAGCCTGGCTGTGCATGTCTACATTTGGAGTTGTTTTAGTTTTCCTGTGTTGCAAACACTAAGTAATTGATGGCATGAGTAACAAGATTCCTTTCCCAAGTTGTTCTTTTGCTAGAGTTGCGACGGGCAGTTTCTTTCTTTATCACTGTACTCTGTGTTCAAGTGGACGGGCATCGCCAGGAATTTGTTAGAAATATAAGTTCAAGGGCTCTGCCCCAGATGGATTAGAATATCTGGGGGTGAGGCCAAGCACTCCGTGTTGGAACAGTCCCAGCCTTGAAATTACAGCACCATTCCTCCCAGGACCACCGCCTGCCATCAGAGTTATCGTGACCCTTTCTGGGAAAAAGAACAAGCCTGAGTCAATGTTTCATTCTCTTCCACCAGAGCTCTTGCTATAATGGAAGTGACAAGTCTGGCCTTTGGAGTACAGTCCCCCAAATGGAATGTAGGACACAGGAAGGCAAAGAGGGAAAAAAGTCTGAGTGCCAAACAGAGAAGAATGACCTGTGGGGCTAAGTTGTTTTGTCTGTATCCTGTCTAAAGGCACCAAAATTTACAGAGGATAAACTAAGGGAAGAAAAAAAAAAATCTTGGAGCTCTATGATCATTCAAGTTTGGAGTAATTGTAAATTGAGTAATAATCTGCGCATATTTTCAACCAGCATCTGTGTTTCACTAAGTTTCAGTCTGGCTTTTATTTCCCTGAGTAATCAGCCCACATACAAGCAGGTTAAGAGATGGAAAAAACACTTATTCCACTTTCTATTTCCCATGTCTCCTTTTGTACACATATCAAGGTACAGCATATGACATGAACAATTCCACAGAATCAAGGCAGTAGACAGAATTTTGGATAGAATTTGCGTAGTTTTCTGTGCCTGAGCTCAAATTCTGGCTCTGTCACTTACAGGCTCTTTGAAATGTGGCAATTAGCTTACCCTCTGTAGGACTTCCTTGTTCACTGATTTATCCATTCAACAATTATGGGGTTTTTTAGTAAATTTATTTATTTTATTTATTTTTGGCTGCGTTGGGTCTTCGTTGCTGCATGTGGGCTTTTCTCTAGTTGAGGTGAGCGGGGGCTACTCTTCGTTGTGGTGCACAGGCTTCTCATTGTGGTAGCTTCTCTTGTTGCGGAGCACCAGCTCTAGGTGTGCAGGCTTCAGTAGCTGTGGCATGTGGGCTCAGTAGTTGTGGCTCATGGGCTCTAGAGTGCAGGCTCAGTAGTTGTGGCACACAGGCTTAGTTGCTCCCCAGCATGTGGGATCTTCCCGAACCACGGCTCGAACCCATGTCCCCTGCATTGGCAGGCAGATTCTTAACCACTGCAACACCAGGGAAGTCCCAACAATTATGTTTTGAGTGGCTATTATGTACCAAAAAATGTTACAAATATCGCTTACACAGTGAACAAGAATGATACTATGATCTCATAGAACAAACTTTCCAGAGGAATTGGCATTACTTTATATATATGTATAAAGTAATGTCAATCTTGTGAAGAAAAATAAAGCAGGGTAGTAGGAATATAAAATGGGTGATGGTGAAGGTGATATTTAAACACAATAGGTAGTAAAGGCCTTTTTGATATTTGAGCAGAGAGCTGAGTGAAATGAAGACGTGAGGCTACTTCGGGAAAAAGCTTTCCAGAGGGAATAGCAAGTGCAAAAGTCCTGAGGCAGAAATGAGTGTGGAACGGTTGGAATACCAAGAAGGCCAATATGGCCAAGATGCATAAGGGAAAAAGAGGGTAGAGCTGGATCACGTGGGGTCTGTAGCCAATAGTATGGATTTGTGTGTGACAAGAACCCTTAACATAAGGTCCACCATCTTAGCAAATCTTTAAGCACACAATACAGTATTGTTAACTATAGGTACTATGTTGCACAGTAGATAACTAGGACTTAGTCACCTTGTAAAATTGAAACTTAGTAACCTTTTAGTAAGGTTACTCCTCTTCCCCCCCCCCCCAACCCCCCACTGTCAGCCTCTGGCAACCACCATCCTACTCTCTGCTTCTATTAGTTTCACTATTTTAGATTCCTCGTATATGCGGTATCATGTAGGGCTTGTCCTGTGTCTGACTTTTTCTTTTTTAAGTGTGATAGGAACACACTGGAGTTGGTTACACAGGAGAATGCTAGGATCTGACTTAGACTTTAAAGGATCATTCCAGCTGCTATGTAAGAATTCACTGGGGAGCTGAGAGAGGATGGAGTGGATCATGGGTAAGAAAGGAATCAGGTATCTGAAGAGAGACGGTGGTAGCTTGGACAAGCTGCGGAGGTGATGCGAGATGGACAGACAGGACATTTTTTAGAAGGAGGAGATAATCATTTACTAATGAAAGGATCAAGGATGACTGCTAGGTTTTTGCTCTGAGCAACTGGGTAAATGAGAATGATATTTATTGGAACCAGGAACCCAGAGAGAGGTGAGGGCTTGGGTGAGGAAAGGAATGTAAACCAAGAGTTGCTTTGGATGGGCTAAATTTAAGAGATCTATTTCCAATCTTCAAATTTGTAGTAGACACCTCACAGAGTGGATAGAGCATGAAATGGATAAAATGGTGTGAAGTACTCAGCACAGTGTAAGGCATATAAGAAATACACAATACATTAATGGTAAGGATAGACACAGATCTCAGTCCTTCAGGGGAAACTGAGTGTTGTTTCCCCTCAGGCTGGAATAAGATGATTTAAGAATGATGTGGCCAGGTGTTGAGTTTGCAGTAAACAGAAAGCCAGTGCTACCTCAGCACTTCCTAGAAAGCTACCTAGCTTCTTCTCACCTATACATTTAACCACATAAAAGGCAGAAGCTTTCTGAGGACCTCATATACCACACTTCCTTTCACCACAGGGCCTTTGCATGTACTAACAAAGAAGTCAGCAAGGAACAATGAGGAGAACCCAGGGCTCTGAGCCAGAAAACTTCAGTTCAATGCCTAGCTTCACCTCTTGCTATAAACGTGACATCAAAGAAGTTACATAGTTAACCTCTCTGACCCTTAGTTTCCTTATCTGTAAATGGGAATAACACACATACTGCAGAATTCTTGGGAAGGTTCAGTGAGAAAATATATGATTTTTCTTTAACGATACCAGGATTTTTTTAACTATGTATAACATCTATTGGCTTTAATGAAATGATCTATTAATGATTTTTAAATCAAGCAAACTAAATACTTTCAAAATATTGTTCATTACTTTAACTTATAACTCTTGAAAAAAAGGTGAAACATTATTGGCCAAAACTTGGGATCTTCATTTAGTCACCATTTATTTATCTCTTTGGCTATTTCCTTCTTTATATTAGAAGATATAATGGAATAAATGCAGTAATTCATTGTCTATGATGTCCTTTTGATTTCAGTCAAGCACAGTAGTCTAGTTTAAAACAAAAAGTCAGTAGTGAAATGTGAGATAAGAAAAAAAGGTCTCATGTTAGTGACAAAGGGAAAGATTTAGGAGTCAGTAGTATAGGACATTGAAAAGGAAAAATACACAGTTAAGGAATTTTGTCTTTTTTATTATTATTATTTTTTTGCGGTACGCGGGCCTCTCACTGTTGGGGCCTCTCCCGTTGCGGAGCACAGGCTCTGGACGCGCAGGCTCAGCGGCCATGGCTCACGGGCCCAGCCGCTCCGCGGCATGTGGAATCCTCCTGGACCGGGGCACGAACCCGTGTCCCCTGCATCGGCAGGCAGACTCTCAACCACTGCGCCACCAGGGAAGCCCTAATTTTGTCTTTTTTAAATCACACTGAGGGACTTGTTAGTAAAGAGATTTTGGCACCTCCCTCGTCCATTATTCTCAGAGAACTAAAAGTTGCTAAGTATCTTCTATAAAGCAGAGTGCTAGGCTCTTTAATATATCACCTTCCTTTATTCCTCAGAGCACAACTCTTTCTTACTATCGTCTCCACTATACAGATCTGAAAACACGTTTAGAATTATCGAATGTGAATTCCAACACAGACATAAGTGTTTAATCCTAAATTTAAAGGAAGGTTTTCTAATTCTAAAGCCCATGTATTTTCTATATTTTCACCTTCAAATCAACCACATCACTAGTAATAAAATATAGAAATGAAATAAAATGACAGCTCACAACTCATATGTTTTTGATTTTTGTCTAGGGATCCACATTCAAATTTACAAGTAATTTAAATTAGAATTTTTTAAATGTTTAAAAAAAATTAGCTGTGTTTGCTCCAGTACTTATTTATTTACCAAAAGAAGAAGATCAGTAATTTGGGAGTTACAGAGAAGTTGAGAAGATGTTTTCCTCTTAATTTTCTCACAGGACTGAAACATTTTCAAGAACTGGAAGACAGTATGAAGGGCAAAAATGATACTGAACATGCATGAGATTCTGGTTCAAACTGCAGTTTCTATCTGCTGGCATCTGAGGAAGAAGTCATTTAATGTCTCTGAAGGCAGGCATAACACCTCCTCTGTAAAAACAAGGGCTGGCTTAGCTAACTGTGCAGGCTCCTTCCAGTTTTGTATTTTGATCGTCCTGAGAACTGTTAGGGAAGAGCCATCACTGTGATCCTAAAAGGAAAATATCAGATCTCCCATCACATCAAAAAACCTATCTAGGGCTTCCCTCGTGGCGCAGTGGTTGAGAGTCCGTCTGCCGATGCAGAGGACACGGGTTCGTGCCCCGGTCCGGGAAGATCCCACATGCCGCGGAGCGGCTGGGCCCGTGAGCCATGGCCGCTGAGCCTGCGCGTCCAGAGCCTGTGCTCCGCGGCGGGAGAGGCCACAGCAGTGAGAGGCCCGTGTGCCGCAAAAAAATAAAAGACTGAGGCCATGTCGTCATCATAATTACAGTCTCAGCATTGTGTCCTCTTCATTCCCTGCTCCCATCAACTTTCAATCATGACAGCTGATGGGGGCAGGGAAAGAGAGAGACAGAGAGACATGCGGGACGTGGGGATGAATATGAATGAGTGATTTGGCAATTTCTGTTGAGAATGCTTTTTATGAAAAAAAGAGGAAGACGAAATATTTTATGCTTACATTTGAAGTCAGAGAGACACAAAAGTGAATCCCATTCCTTCCCCATACTAGCTAACTGACCTCACTTAAGTTCCTTTCTGAACCTCAACTGTCTCCTCCGTGAAAGGGGATAATGGGAGTCTAGCTCACAGACTTTACTGTGAAGATTAAAGAGCTAACAGATGAAAAGCACATGGCACAGTGCCTGGCATGTAAGGAGTAATCATTAAGCGAGGTATTTATCAACAACAAAAAGGTAAGGCCTATCTTCAGGTGGCACTCTCTGCAAACGTGGCAGCCTTCAAAAGTAATTTTGAAAACAAAACAAACTAGAAAAGAAAAACATATCATCTTTTTAACATTAGACTTATATATGATAATTCCAAAAAGGCTGAGATTAATGTACAAGTCAAAAAAAGTTTGAAGCAAAGCAGAAAAAGAAATATGACATTTTCCCAGTAACACACAATTGTTCCTATTTCCTCAAGAGGGGACTATTAATGGTAATATTAATATTAAAACAGAGCACCAAAGTAAGGAGAAATACTCACATCCAGAGACCATTAAATATCAAATATTAGGGCTTCAAGGAGCGTATGACCTGTCACAGGGCCTGGGCTATTATGTGACAGAGCTGAAAGGCAAATGCAGGTCCACCTAAACTTCACAGCTCCGTCCTTATCCTATTGCCTGTAATGCAGTGGACTGCATATTCTTCTAAGGAATATTTAATACACTAAGAAAATTTGGACAATCTCAGGTAAAGCATTATAACTTGATTTTGGCTAAGAATGGGACCTCCCACTATACTCTGTATCATTATTTTACAACATTTGTATATTAGCAATTTATAACTGGGGCCACATCTTACCTACTTTATTAGGTAGAGACTGAGTCTGAATTTTATTTTCATACAGAGACATCTAAACAGGCGATGAGTGAATGAGTACATATTACAGATTTGAAACATACCATGGAAATGATGTAGAGATGAGGCATTTCCCCTGACCCTCTCATCTCTGGCTTCTCACCCATGTTCCCATCACCCTGGTTAAAAGGCAGTACAGGTGATGGAGAACAGGGAGACAGTGGTTGCAATGAGAAGTTCTAAAGGAGAGAAAGATGCCATGAGTCACAGAGGCTTCTCTACAGCACTTCCCTTCCACAGTGATTCCTGGGCTGCTCACGACTTATCTTCTGAGATGTCTTCAGTGCCCTCATCTCCAATTCTGGTGTCTGTTCTTAGTGATGTGTTATATCTGAGTAGACTGGTCTACTGAATAGTGCATTCAGCAGAGAGCCAGAATACCTATATTTCAGCCCACTTTCCATCCAGGACAGAGCAAGCACTCCCAAACAACTTTCTGCATACACTAAAATCTGCCCATTGCTCATTAACTTGAAGAAAGATGGGCGGGGTGGGAGGAAGCTTTGATGGAGACAGTGAGGAACTCTGTGTACTACAGTTAATGGGTTAGCTTGCCTGTGTGTTGGAGGTTGTGGAGATTATCCAAATGAAAGATTCAAACCGACAAATCCAAGGGACTCCCCTGGGATCGTAAGGTGATGTAGAGCAAACACAAATCAAAGGGTTTTCAGAGCAGATCTCTCCCACACCATGCAAAATAGGTATATGTGTCGTCATAAAGAATTCAAAAGAAGCAGAAGCCAACCTAAGAAAAACAAAAGGCTTTTCAAATAAGCTTTGCTTATGTCCATCTAACGAAGGACTATACTCAACAATTGTGACAAGTTATTCTTTTAGAGATAAATAGATAAGTGGTTTGTATTCACCTAGTTGTTTGTTTTTGTTGTTTTTTAATTTAGTCACAAAAATTCAGGGAAGAAACCTGCACTTGCATTGGAGTTTGGACCCAATGTATCCTGAGAATAATTCAATTTAAGAACACATTCAATTAGGGAATTAAAGTGGCAGAGGCTAAATTTAGCCCAGAAAATTAAGATTATTATTTCTGAAATAATATTCTCCAAAGCTAAGAATAAACCGGGATGTTTACTGTGGAGTATAAGATTTCAGTGAATGTCTCAAATGCCAACCTTATGCTTTCCCATGCTGTTCCTTCCATTGGGGAGTGGACATTTCTATTCGTTATACAAAGGCTGGTGAATTCTCTTTCCATAATCTCTGGCAACTCAAAGAAACTTATGAGTCATCAGAACTCAGTAACAAAAACAGGCATAGAATTTAATTTGATTATGAAGACTATAACATACAACTTTGTTCTTTAAAATTCTGGGAGCGGGTTTCCCTGGTGGCGCAGTGGTTGAGAGTCCGCCTGCCAATGCTGGGGACACGGGTTCGTGCCCCGGTCCAGGGAGATCCCACATGCCGCGGAGCGGCTGGGCCCGTGGGCCATGGCCGCTGAGCCTGCGCGTCCGGAGCCTGTGCTCCGCAACGGGAGAGGCCACAACAGTGAGAGGCCCGTGAACCACACCAAAAAAAAAAAAAAAAAAAAAAAATCTGGGAGCAATTTTGGCTATAGGTAAAGAGTGGCTAAAGTGACCCTTTAAGGTGACTTCTATGTGTACACAGGATTTAAGTCTCTAAGATTTGACTTAGTTCCTTTTGAAAATATGACTGATGTGGTCACATTTTAGCTCAAAAAAATTTTTTTTCCCATACAATTTGACTGCTTTAAGAAGGAGAGTGTTACTTTAAATTAACACCAGGATTCTAAGTTATTTGAAATTGGCATTGATGTTTGTCGTTGGATCCAGCTGAGTTAATCCCCATTCTCCAGTCATGTCTATACCAAATACCAAGTAAGAGCCTTCCAAGTCTTTGTGGCTTATCTGGTACATCTATGAGAAACTAGGGAGGGTATTAAAAGCTGGCAGGGTGTACAGCTCATTTACGGAAGGTCCACACCCCACCTTATTTTTAAGTTCTTATCTCTGGATTCCTGAAAGGGTGGAGATCTCATAGTCACGCTTCTGTGTTCACCTTCTGACTTACTCCTGCTTCAGCCATAACTTTCTATCATCAATTACAAAGTTATTAAGGAGGAGAGGGGGGAAAATCTTTTTCGGTAAAATGTTTTGGTGAGAATACTTTTAGAAAACAGTCTCCTGAAAGCTCAAAACCTCCCTTCCTCAAATGTATGCTTGCTGTCGTATAGCTCTGTCTCTGTGTCTCCTTGGGGGCCAACCCCCGACAGCTAAAAAAGAGATGAAGCAAAAAATAGCAATGCTTCTCCTAGAGCCCTTCCTTGTAGCCCCATCCTTCTCCTGGTCACTCAGCCATGAACACTTGACATCCTCTGTGATCCTCCCCTGTTCCTCATAGCCTATCCAAGTCCTGTGGATTTCTCATTAAGGAAAATGGCCATTATTAAACAATTTCCACCCTAACCTCGCTCCTTTCATGTCCCGTTTTAAATCACTAACACATGGAGTCCAACATTCTAATATCGTGAGTAAAAAACATTCTCTGGAGCTGAGAACAGTGAGAAGAATCCCCAACTATAGTAAACTTTGGGCATGTTATCATTCTTGGCCTGAGAACTAAGAGAGAACTAAAGGAGTATAGCCCGCAGATGTACCCTTCTCCCTTAAAACTGCCCACATGCTCTCTACCTCCTCTTCCAAAGTCCACTTCTCCCTTTGAAACTTTTGTCCCAATTTCATCTCCCCAGTTGGTCCCTGATGGTGGTAAATGATACTATCACAGTTGCCATCTTGATGCCTGGACACCCTTTAATACAGGGAAAGCCCTTTGAAGGGAGGGAGACATCAAACTAGAAGCCACTTCCTCCTGGATCCAGAGCCTCTTTCTGACTTAGAGATGGGAAAATGAGTTAGACATTTAATAAGCATATCATTTTACTAACAGGGCACACAGATAGTAAGTGGTCGAACCATTAAAAATAAGGCTAAATTGAAAACTATATACGTAAGTCATGTCATTCTTGTGCAGGTGTTTTCTTAGGACAGAGCCCCAGAAATGGGGTTGTTAGGTCAAAGGACAAATACGTCTCTAGTTCTGTTCATTATTTCCAGATCTCCCTCCATAAGGGTTATGCCACTTGGCACTCCCTCTAGGAACGTATGGGAGTGCTTGTTTTCTCCCAGCTTTGCAACCGAGTGCGATGTCAAACTGCTGAATTCTACCAGTCTAATGAATGAGAAACAGTTTTTTGGTGCAGTTTGAATTTACATTATCATGAGTGAGATTATCTATGTTTAAGGGCCCTTTGTATTCTCCCTTAAATTTCTGTATTTGGCAGAAGGCATTTGGTAATCCAAAGCCCTGTTTCTTTACCTGCAGGTCACACCCCATGGGCAGCTCGCCCATCTTCCACAGGTTCTAGAATTGAGTGAGGATGGATGGGACTTGTCTGTCAAAGGAACCCACGGATCTAGAAGGCTTTCTTCTTCTCATACTCAGTCTTTAGTTACTGGTTTGGCAGAAGCTGAATGTAGCGTGCGAAGGTGACTCTCCAGAGCATCGTAAGGAACATTACTTACTCCATAAATTTACATTCCGTGCTATTTTGGAATCTTGCCTGCATGATTAGTCTTCTCCTTTTTCTGAAATGTAGTATTCACAGTTTTGTAAGTTGTGTGAATTTTAAGAAAGAGGGGAATGAAGGAAGGATGAAAGGAAGGGAGGGAGGGAGGAAATATCATGTGACCCAGGTCTGATGTGGGGTACTCCACAAGGTCACGTTCAGTTCTAATCTCCTTTGACTTTATGAGGTAGGGCACGCCACAGAAGACATCTCTGTGGCAGGCAGGGACTCCCTCGGTCCATCTCACGGGCACTGTCAGAAGGGTGTGAGGGTCACCACTTGCATAATGCCATGAGAAATAGCCTAAGAAAGATGGGGGATTTTCTTTCAAATGGTATCAGAGACCCTGACAATAATCAGCATTCTTTCTCAGATGCAGAGCCACTCTGTTTTTATTGCTTGTCATGGACTTATGCGTCTAGATAACAGTTTACCCTGAGGTCACATCACCAAGTCCATCAGAATCGAGCTTCACTTTAATTTGTGGTGCACACACACCTGTCCCTGATCCAGATCAGTATTTAAATGTCAGTATAAACTCCCTGGTGGTCCCAATCATTCTGTTTCTTTGGCATTTGCTTTTCCTGGTATTTTTTGCCATTTTATTACAACAGAGATTCTGATCTGCCAATGTCACTAAATTACTAAAATTTCTTCGGGTTCCACAAACCCGTGAAGTGGGATTTGCTGCAAATGCCTCATGTTCTGCTTGGCCCCTTCATTCCTTCAGTCATAAACACGTGCTGAGTCTGCAATACAGCAGGCGCCCCGCTGAGGGCTGAAGGTCAAAGTCATTCATGGTTGTGCACGAGCTGTTTTTTCTGAATGTTCTGCCACACTCCCTCCCCACAGATGCACTTCAGATGCCCCCTCCTCCAGAAAGCCTTACTGAGCTTCATCTCAGTCTGGATTATGTATGCCACTGCCACCCCAAACCCCAGCTCCCAGGTAGCTCCTTCTACTGTTATATATAACATTACACCTAGACCACTGCATGCCTGTCTCCACCTTTGATCTCTATCCCCTCAGCATCTATGACTGCCACACAAGAAGTTCTCAGATTTATGACTAACTGATCGAGTCAAGGGATGAAGAAACAATTCTTGTTCTCAAAGATCACATAAAAGCTAGTTGAGCTTTCCTAAGTTATTGATAAAACCCAGCAATACGTTTACGATGTCTTAAATACAAATTGTAATATTTTTGAATTATGAAATGTCGTCCAATGTACCTTTCAAAGATAACCTGGGTAGTATTAGAATAAGTTGATGTTGGTCTCAACCTCAGTCAAGGTCCTGCACAGGGAAGGGTCAAGCCAGACTAAACCACAGCTGAGAGAGACACATCACACTTTGGTCTGTTTCAATCCACCTGCATCTTTCAGGCTGTCACCTCTCCCTGCTCCCTGCCTTCCACAAACCTTGTTAATGTGGTGACAAATCAATGTGAGAGAACAGCAGTCGTATTTCTAGGTTAATTACAGAAACCTTGTCTCCTTAAGCCTCAATTATTTAAAAAAATGACAAAGGGTATATGCCATGTCTTCCTTGTTTCTTGTCATCAACTACCAAGTCCTACTGTAAACAAGGACACGCCACAACTATTCAGAGTTCAGTTACAACACACCAGTCAGTCTGCCAGTTCTATCTGCAGAAAACTGCAGGAAAAACTTTACGGATGCAGGTATGTTGGGGCAGGCAGCTCCTATGACAAAGAGTTCCTGCTTTATCCCAGCCAACAGCCAGGAGAGTGTATTTTTATGATAATCACCTACCCTTGAAATGACATTCTAAAAGATATTTAAAGAAAGGACGTAAACAGCAATATTTCTGTGCTGAGTGTAGAAGCAACCTCGTCCTCACGTTGATAACCAGCCTATAGCATACCAGCTACCTCACTGAACGCTAGTCAAAGAGATTCAAACCCACTGCCTGATGTGACAGTCCTTGGGCGTGTATCATTCTTCTTAAGGAAAGTTCGGTGGATGCCTTCTTGCTCTCCCTTTCTCTCTCCTCCATCCCCTGACTTTAAGGGGACTCAAGCTGCTAGGAAGACAAATCTTTGTTTTTGAGTTGCATGGTATCTCTGTGCTGCCAGATATGTTATCCTGAAGTGTTTATGTAAACGAGAATAAAAGGGAATTCATCACAAAGTTATTTTTGCTCAGTGAATGCCAAAAAATAGATGCAGTGGAAGCAAAAAAGTTGCAGGGGGTGGTTCTGGTAATGACTTAGCCTTCATCCCTGTTATGATGAGGAAACTGGAGGGAGGCTGAGGAAAGCATCCATCCATGCACTCGTCCCCCCATTAACTCATTATTCATTCAGGCAAAATCCAGTAACTAGCTGAGGTTTTTACATCAGTCCTCAAATGCATGTACTTCTAAAAATTAAAATCTAAGCAGAGGATGAAAAAAAAAAGCCTACCACATGGTGCCTATATTTAAATACGTCCTAAAAAAATGTGGTTGCAGAAATACCTGTAGTCCCCATGAAGCATATTTCCATAGACATCCTGATAGCTAAAGAGTAGAAGTATAGTTTCAGGTACTTGGGAATACCAAAGGCAACGCATATATCAGAAATCTCCCCACATTTGTTTTATTTTTCTTCATTGCAGCATCAAGAAGAGAACAAGGAATTGGGAGTAAGAAAATCCTGAGTTTGAGAACTGGCCCATCTTATTCTACTTATTCTCTCTAATTTATGGAGCTGAACTGAGGATCAAATAAATTAACTCATGCAATAACCATGTGGTTCACACGTTTATTCATATATTCATTCATTCATTCAACACCCAAGTGCTGTCCTAGGTGTAGTAGGAGTACACGGGTGAGAAAAACAGACAAGGCACCTACTATCATGGGGTTCTTGGTGTAGCAGGCAGCCAGATGCTGATAAAATAATCACACTAATGAATTTATAATGACAAATTAAAGTGTGTATTCCAACGGAGGGGTATGCTTCTCCACGTGCACAAAGAAGCCAACATTGACGGGGACACCGGGGCAAAATTCACTGAGGGAGACACTCTGAAGAGATAAATGAGAGAGTACTGGGTAACGGGGTAGGGATGGGATGGAATATGGAATGTGGAAAAGCCTCAGAAGAGAGCCCAGTGGTGGAAAAGAACCCTGAGGTCAATGTGGTTGTAAGCTGGGAATGGGCAGGAAAGAAGCGAGAGCGTAGCTCAAGATGGGGAGGGGGTGTCCAGCACACACACAGCTCCTTCAAAATGAAACATGCTGTCAATGCAAAGTTCACACTGAATTTCGAAGAGTTAGCACAAAAATAAATGCAAAATATCTCAATAATTATGTATATCCGTTGCATGTTGAAATGATAATATTTGGATATATTGAGTTAAATAAAATATGTCATTAATTTCAGCTGCTTTTTTTTTAATTTTTTAAGATGATTACTAGAGGTTACATACGTGGCTCATGTTATATGGTTATTGGAAGGTGTTGGTTGTACATGCAGATCCTTTCAATTCCACACCAGCGTTTTTATCCTGAGCACAATGGGAAGCCTTGGACAGCTTTAAGCAGAGGAATGAGACGATCATTCCAGCTTCTGGGTGGAGAACAGATCAAAAGCCAGCTAGAGGGGATCTGGAAAATCAGCTATGGACTGCAACAGACTAGACAAGATGCTTCACAGCAGCTTGGTTTAGGGTCAAGAAGTACAGAGATGGGCTTCCCTGGTGGTGCAGTGGTTGAGAGTCCGCCTGCCGATGCAGGGGACACGGGTTCGTGCCCCGGTCCGGAGCGGCTGGGCCCGTAAGCCATGGCTGCTAAGCCTGGGCAGCCAGAGCCTGTGCTCCGCAACGGGAGAGGCCACAACAGCGAGAGGCCCGCATACCCCCGCCACCCAAAAAAAAGAAGTACAGAGATGAGAAGGGGAGAGGATGGAGGGATATTTAGGAGGAAAACATCAACAGGCCCCAGCAGTGAACTGCACATGGTGTTGAGATCCTCCACAGGGCAGAACTCCAGCTGGGAATACAAGATATATAAGGAAATATGTGCTATAACATCCTAAGTCCCACCTTAGAGGTATGAACTCAGTGTCGTGCGAGCACAAAGTGAAAAACAAGACGTGCTTGATGTACCATACAATGCTGCTGCTGTTTCTGTTTTACGACGGGTTTCATTAAAAATCGGGTTCCAACATCACGCCAAGAAATTGCATTCTGGTTAAAGCATTAAATGTCTTTTACCCAGAGCTGAACTTAAATCAACAGATACATAAAGAGTATTGACCATGTGCAAGAGACGGAAAGACTGTCTCCTGAGGAGAAAAGGAAAGAGAACTCATACTTATTTAGTGCTCACTACCATGTACCTGGAGCTTTGTATGTGTAACTCATTCAATCCTTTTGAGAATCTTATGAGGTCATATTATTACCCCATTTTAGGGATAAGTAAAACGAGGTACAAAAAGGTTAAAAAAATTGATTGAAGCTCCATGAAGACGGGGGCCATTTTGATTTTTCTCCCCACTATATACCTACAGCCCAACTTTCTGCCTAGCATATACTGAAATGCTCAGTAAACATGGGTAGAATGAAAGAATAAACGTTATACAGTTCCTAAGAAGTAGAACCAAGTTTCAACCCTGTTGCATCTTGACTCAGCCACATGGTATCAAAGTTGGGGCTTTTTTTAAAAAACACAGAATTAGAGATAGCTTACTTATTTATATGTGGTTAACAGGTATTTATGTAATAGCTCTTTGTCTATGATAGATGGTCATCCCACACTTCACTGAGTAAGAACATTTAACATTTCCTGAAAACATGGTGCGCCAAATACTGTTCTAAGCATTTTACTTGCATTATCTTACTTATGCCTCATTCTTAGCATAAATACCTGTGAGGTAGGTATGATTATTTTTCTCATTTTATAGATTGGGAAACTGAGGAACAGTGAGGTTGTCACTTGCCCTGAGTCACACAGCTGTAAAGGCATTAACCACAAGGAACCTAACTCAAGAGTCCATAACTCCCTTTGAACCACTCTGAGTCTGAACCCACTATTCCATGGGACCCTGGTTGTTACAAATATCTCCCTAGAATTAGCGTGCCATGGGTCCAGCACCCTCTCCCAGGGCCACACAGCGCGATGGCTTATCAGGGCACCTGCGCTGTGAATCTAGGAAATCATCCAAGGCTAAATGGTGATCAGACAACTGGAGAGTCAGAGCAAAATGAGTACAAAAAGAGCCTGTGGATCTCTTTCAATGCAAAGAGCACATTTATCCTGGGTCTAGAAATGTCCACTGGCAGGAAGCCATCATCTGTCTCAGATGACATTGTTTAGAGCAGGGAAAAGAGGTAAAACAAGGGGCTTAGTAAGCTGAAAACTTCCCAACAGCAGAGACCATCTAAGTAGGGTGTTAACAGTGAATTCAAGAGAGCCTTGTTTACTAATGGAGCTTAAGAGTTAAGATACTCTCTAAGCACACAGGGCATGAAGGGCTTACTAGCAGTTCAGATAATGAACTGGATGGTTGTGACCAGCCATCCAGGCATTTTATATGAGCTGTTTACTTCAAGTGTCAAATGACAAATTGATTCTGTGATGTCGAAGAGGGCTTAGTATTCTGATCTGAAAAATCTGTTGGGCAAATATGTGCCTGATGTGATCATTTCATTTCTTTCAATGCTTTGAAATGTCACAAACATTAGTAGAATCCCTAAAGGAATCCCATTTAAAAAATCGTCTTATTATTACTTATTAACAATTTTAGAACAATATTCAGTACCTGGCAGTTTGATATAAAAGGTTCCCATCTGGTGTCCATCAAGATGGTCTGAAGTACAAACAAGACCTCATTACAAGGTGGTCTAACCTATAAGGTGCCTCATTGCCTGTACACTGGGAGCAGCATGATGCTTTTCTACTCAATGGTGTCCTCTGCAGTCACTGGGAATTAGGAAAAGTCAATTGAATGCCCTGTGTGCTAAGTGGCCATACGTAATACGTAGGGAGGACTGCCCCTGCCCACCTGGCAACCATGAGAAACAACCTTGCCAAGATTCCCAGCACTTGCTCTGTCAGAGAACTTATCAGACCTGACTATAATTGCTTGTCTCTAACTCCAGGAAGGCAAATCCTGCCCTCCTTTTGTATTAATTTTACTTATTTTTCATTCTTCATTACGGCATCCCTAGCATCTAGTACAATGCCTGGCATTACACATAGTGAATGAATGAATAAAACTTTTATATGTCTCATTAAATGTTGTCAGGAAATTAACAGTTTTAGAAGACATTATGAAATAGTGTTCTAGAAGAGTATTCTTCACAAGGTCTTCTGGTGGCCTTTATAAATGTCCTAACATTCAGACAAAAATTCTTAAGACCAGAAAATGAAGGCTGGTAATAAGGACTGAGGTGAAAGACGGAGTCAGTAGAAAAAAAAAAAAGGTGACAGTATTTATTTGCAAATGTAATAAATTAAGAAATAAAAAAGGTATTCAACAATATGTGGTCAGACATATTTCTTTTGGAGGGAAAAGATTAGTAATTGATACCCTAGGGGGTGGGGAGAATTATTCATTCATCTGTTTTTTGATTTTGGGGTTTTTGTTTTGTTTTGTTTTGCGGTACGTGGGCCTCTCACTGTTGTGGCTTCTCCCGTTGCGGAGCACAGGCTCCGGACACGTGGGCTCAGTGGCCATGGCTCATGGGCCCAGCCGCTCCGCGGCATGTGGGATCTTCCCGGACCGGGGCACGAACCCACGCCCCCTGCATCGGCAGGCGGACTCTCAACCACTGCGCCACCAGGGAAGCCCCGATTTGGGGGTATTTTTTACACAAAGCAAAGAGGAATAGTATATTACTTTTTACCTTGAAATTCACCTAAGATTATTTGAAACATAGCTTTTTCTTTGAAAACTGCCTCCTTCTTTTAAACACTATATACTTTTTTATGTTAGCAAATACATTCAGCTTGATTTCATTCAAATTTAATGCAACAGTAACTATGCTACTATAAGACATCTTCACTATCTATCTTTCTACTTTTCATCTAATAGGGAAGGAGTTGAACACCTTTGTATGGGTGTCCCACGGGTATCTGAAACTAAACACCAAGCTAATCTAAGAGGTCCCCACAGACCTCACCACCACCCTGTACTTTCTATCTGGATGGACATTTACTTAAGGTGAACACTTTGGAATCATGTTTGCTTCCAGGTCTTTCTCCCACTCCCTTCCTTCATCTGCCCATATTTTGTCAGACATAAATTTTCTTTCCCAAATATCCTTTAAATCTATGTCTACCTTTCCATTCCCATTACCACTCTCTGTAAAATTTACATAATTTTCTAAACTGGTTTCTTTTCTCCCAGCTAGCCCCTAACCCCAAAAAAGCCTCCACATTATGTCATAAATAAATGCCTGTAAAATAAATGCTGATCATGTGACTTCCCTCTCTGTTGCTGAAGTAACAACTGCATAGAACAGCACTGTCCCAAGTTCTCCCCAGCCTGGACCCACCCACATTTCCAGGCACATCTCCTCTCCATCTTGTAATTTACCTTGAACACGTTGCTCCCCAGACCACACCAGTCTATAAGTAAAAACAGGTCCACACCAGCAGGAACCAACCATATTTCAGTGGCTCTATTTCTATCTAATCTGTAGGAATGGCAACATCTTTCAAATTCCTCATAGCCAGGTCTTAGAGATCCCAAAGGGAAATTATTTTCTCCCCAAATGAACTATAATCCAATCTGATAATCTTTTCATCACATTCAACACCAGTTACCTCATGAAAATCATTACCTAGAAAAAAAATAATGATGAATGAATGTTTAAAGGATTGGTTCTAAATTAGCAGCAGTTCCGTAGTTTTGTTTACAATGGCAGCTATCGATCCTATCAGATCCAGTTTCTCTTTATAACAATATTTTATAACATTTTTCTTCCTTATCCATTATCTTAAATAATTAAACTTATTTACATTCCTAAAGGCAAATATACATACATAATGCACAGATGATAATATAAATTTAAAATGTAAGATATTAATTTACAATAAAATGTTATCGATTTAACTATGTAATTGTTCAATAATAATTACACTAGGCTACATCCTCCAATAATGAATAAATTTGGATGTAAAAGAAAAATGAGAAACGATTCCTGTCTAAAGGATACTGGAAAATGAAAAACAGATATACAGTATAAAGACGGGTCCCAGAAAAAGAAAAGGAAAAACAAAAACCAGTATTAGGATAAGATGTAAATAATCTTAATTTAAAGTAGGAATAATTTATCCAAGACAAATTACCAACCATCAAAGTGAAGAAAGAAAGGATTTATCATTGTGCTGCCAATTACCTTTAATATATAGGGTAGCAAAAAACAAAATAGTTTTTAATGCTTTGCTTAATATTTAATTATTAATAATATGCTATGCTAATAAAATTACATATTTGCATGTGACAGTTATAACTGCAGATCAATATGGATATGGTGTCTTGATGACTCAAACAAGACAACTACTGTTGCCTTGGGATACAATTTTCCAAAACTGTGAGCAATTCTTGGTAAAGTTCTAAACCAGGTGAAGTACAATCTTCCCTTTATTTGCAAGCCAGCTGCATCCCTCAAACATGATCAGATAATTATGAACTGAATTTTCACTCATGTGGATTTCTGGGAGACACTCAGAGTGACACGGAACACAAGGAGATTTTTTGTCATTTGAGACTGTCATGCAGTGCAGTTTATCCAGCACCCTAGTCCCCCACGTTCACTAAGTTCTAGTTCTGTTGCCTCCTCGTCACCAGGACAGCAATAACAAAGCCCCACCAATTATCCCAAAGCATCCCCAGAACCTCAACCCCCAGGAGGTACTGCTTTCATTCAGGATTACTGGCTTAGGACTTTTCTGTGTTAATCTGTACACCTGATCTAGGGGAGTGAAAGAGTTTTTACTGGTAAAGGTTGGTATTAGATGAATGTTACAATCATTCTCCACTTAAATAAAACTCAAGAGACACAAAACCAGACTTTCAGTCAATGAGATAAGCCATACATGCAACATGCTTTCTTTTTTGAATTTCAAGTTAAAGCGTATTGCCAAAAGAATAATAAACAGCTGATAATATAAGCTGTCTCCTTGCCCTTTTGCTGTCCAACTTTATACCCACTGAAATAATAACGATGAAGATGATGATGATGAAGATAGCACCTAACATTCACTTAAGCGTTTATTTCGTGCCACCACTAAACTGAGTGCTTTCAAAGCACATAAGCTACATAACAGCCCTCCGAGCTCCTCTTTGCGGTCCTTGTGAAGATGATCGATGATCCACGAGAAATAACCTGTCAATCATCTGACACGGGGTAAAAGATTGCAAAACAAAAGCTACTACCATTAAATCCCAAACCACCCTGAGGCAATTACTCAAAAAAGCTTGTTTTACCATCGTGTCAGTTGTTCAGTAGTTATTTAGTTACACCATGAACAATACATTTCTTAAATAAACATGGAAACAAGCCGGTCAGATCAAGAGCCCTCCTTTAGATCTGCACCTCTTTGGCAGGTAGTAATACATGTACGTGGTTGGCTTCACTATTGATAACCGGTTGGGTTGAGGATTATGCCTAGTTAGGCAAATGGAGCTTTGGGTTTGGGCCCTGAGTTGTAACATTCATTTCTTTAAGGCTGATTGATTCTGGACAGCCACGTTATTTGCCTGTTCAGTAGGAGAAGAATTTTCCTAGGGAGATTTGCTCTGGTAGCATTTGGGGGGAAAAATGCCTGTGAGTTTTGGGGGAAAATGTGAGCACAATATAAGTGGTTTAAAAAATAACTAATTAAAACTACCCTGGAGTTTCTCACCTTGTTACCTCTATAGCGCTAAAGATAGTTTTTATAAGAGCAATGGATGAGGATAAGAAGATACAACAGGTGGAAATTTTTATCCTTTAAAATTTTTTTTTATTGAGAGAAGAAAGGGAACAGGTTCAGGGTGTGTATAGATAACAGATGGGAGAAGAAAAGGGAGATTTTAAGGTTATGGCTGGAGTACATGTCTCTTTAATCAAGAGATCAAGTAAGGGTCGTATTTATTGTATTGCACGCATGTATTCTTTTAGCCCTAAAACCACTCTGGGATTGATCCATACTAAGCCATGTTCTCAATGAGTTATTTATGGTACTTTACCATTTTCTGAGTGTATTTAACTGCTTTACCTCATCTGAACCTCAGAAAACCACAGCGTAGGCAGGGAAGGTATTAAACTCAAATTTACACGTGACTAAACCAAAAACATGAAAATGGGACAAGAATTCAGACTTTCTCCTACCCAAGTTGGTGGCCCTTTTATATTGTTGTATCATATTTTGATACTTAGCTTAATATCAGTTTGCTTCAGGGTTATGTTGTTATAAATTCAAACGTCTAAATAACCTGCAGAGAATAAAATCGATAATGTATGTGTTCACAGTTATCTAAATCCTTGGCATCCACACATAATGAGAGATGATTAACTGCCCATTTCACTTTTCACCTAGATATAGATAGCCAAATAATATTTTTCTACTCTTGGACTCAATCACACCATTCAAGAACCCCTACGGTAGGGAGACTCCGAGTCCCCTTTGGAAGATATCTTCGGGAATACTCCTTCTTACGCAGAGAGCATAAGTCAGGTTTCCTGTTTATCCAATGACCTGTCCATACCTACATTTATACACATAAACATGTCACTCATTTGCCTTGCATTTGAGAGTCTAAAAATTGCTCTACAATATTTAAAAAAAATAGGTCAGAAAAATAGTCAGAAAACCAGGGCTTCATTCTTTCGCAGTACATTACAAGCTCCCTGAAAACTGTAATGGATATGCCTGTTTTATTTCTGTATTCTCAATTTGTCATACGAGGGTAATAAGAGTACCTGCCCCATAAGGACACTGTTAAACGGACTAATAAACATACATACTTCGAGCAACTTATAGTAAGCGCTCAATAAATGTTAGCTTTTATTATTATTACAGTTGCCCGTGCTTCTTAAAATAGGTCTGGCACACGGTAGTCGTAAAATAAATGTTTACGTGGTGCATGTAAAATGAGTTGCAGTTTTGCCAATATGTGATCTGGGGGGAAGTTACTTCATCAGAAAAATAAGAATATAAAACCCACGATAATGAAAACGGCCTCACAAGGCTGTTATGAAGATCAAATGGAATAATACACATCAGAAAGGCTTTATCAAGTGTGGAATAAATGTTAATTGTCGTGTTTATTCTCTAATTCCATCCGCACAATGACACTGTTCTGCAGATGTGATTATGTTCATTTTATACATGAGGCAACAGGCTTAAAGAGGATTATGTAACTCGCTCAAGGTCATTTAGACGGCATGTAGGAACACTCAAACCAAAAAATTAGGTCTTTTTTGGTCCCTCCAATTCCAGTATCCTTTTCACTATTCATAACTGCTCCATACAGAACTATGATCTCTCTAGAACATTATTTCTGTGTGTTGCTGTGCTTGTTTTTTTATAAATGGCATTTGACAATGTTGATGAAAATGTAGTTTATATTTTAGAGAGATTTTTGTCATTACAAAGGAATAAAAAAAAGGGCATGGCAGCAATCCAATGACAGTAATTAACAAGTTCAATCAATCTAAAATCCTCTTAAAAGGACTTCATCTGCCAGTTTTAGGTTATACACATTAAAATTAAACATCTTAAAATTACACCGGAGATTTGCCATCTGATTTTCAAGGGTTTGAAGGTGGTCAAAAAAGAGAGATGAATTACTGCAGTTCTAGGTGATTTCATAGGAATTTTTCACAAAACCAAACTGGTAGAATTGTAAGACCTCTCTGGAGAGTCCAGCCCCTGCCAGTGTGTTGGTCCCCAAAGACAAGCTTTCACATATAAAAGCTCATACCAACTCTTGCTGAGTCAAGCAGATGATGCCACATAGAATGAACAGTCCCAGCTCTGTCACCTGTGCTGGCCTCCGTGGTGCCACTTCTGGCTTCCTTGTTCCTCTTCCTGGTCGCTACGTCCAGTTATTTCCTGGACATCAAACGTTAAGTCTAATGTTCAGCGTCTCCTTCTGCCTGTGTCTCCCAGCCAACCTGGAGTTTCCTGACATTGACCTTGGCTTACCTTCTCTGACACTACACTATAACTACCCTAACATCCAACTCTGATCTTTGCTTTGTCCTCGGCATGCATGGTACCCATGTGCCCCCTTTTCCCTTACTGACTTACCTCCAAATTATGGCTTCTGGCCATAGCGGTCCAGCCCCATTTCTGCCCCTGCTCTGCTGATTTCTGATAAACGTTGGTAACTTGCTTCTTCCAATGGAAACACAATTTACCAAACTGTGCAGCAAGTCTTCTCCTTATCCCGTTGAAAACCACCCACCCAGTCTCAAGTAACGCAAATGGACATGTGTGATCCGTCTGTGCCATTCTGCCATAATTGTTCACCATCTCATCTAGATGCCTCTAGACTTTCCATGATATCTAAACATGCAGGTCTGAACTGGAATTGAATACTTGAGCTGTGATCCACCCAATACTGAGTGTAGGAAGACGATGAAATCTAAAAGATCTGGACGCATTGCTTCTGCTAAGATGCAGTCTAGGGTTACACCAGCTTTGTTCAGAGACACATTACACCACTGACTCACATGAAGCTTGAAGGCAACAAAAGCCTCCCTATCTTTACAGGAACTAGTGCCAGGCCAGGTCTCCCACTTCCTTATTATGCACTTGGTACTTTATCAAAACCAAAATTCAGATCGTTGTATTTATCCCAATTTCTTCCTATAATCCAATATTAAATATTACTTATTAATATACTAGACATTATATAAATATAACCTAATTAATATTAATGTCTGACATTGAATTTTATCGGGAGGAAGTGGGATTTGCTAGTTCCAGGGTAATCCTCTTCCGTTTTTATTAAAATTAGAACCATTTTCTGTTATTACTGTTCTTACCACCCTCATGTTGTCGTCCTCTAAGGTGGGTTGTTATGGCTGTGTCTGCAACTCCACGATGCTCACGGAACAAGCACCTACGTGATAACCACTAGCTGAGGACATAAATTACTAAGTGGGGAGCAAAAGCACCTGCACAGAATCTCTTGATTATTAATGTGCATGAGCTTCAACAGCTCCACTTTAAGAAAAACTGGATATTTTTAACAATGCTAAAAAAAAAAAAGTCATGAAGAACCTAGGTGTAAGACAGGAATAAAGACACAGACCTACTAGAGAATGGACTTGAGGACAGCTGTGACAAAGCAAGAGAGAGGCATGGACATATATACACTACCAAACCTAAAATAGATAGCTAGTGGGAAGCAGCCGCATAGCACAGGGAGATCAGCTCGGTGCTTTGTGACCACCTAGAGGGGTGGGATAGGGAGGGTGGGAGGGAGACGCAAGAGGGAAGAGATATGGGAACATATGTATATGTATAACTGATTCACTTTGTTATAAAGCAGAAACACACACCACTGTAAAGCAATTATAGTCTAATAAAGATTTAAAAAAATAATAATTTTAGAGCTTTGTCTTGTTTTCAGCCATCCGTTGTCTTGGGACGTTTCGTTCTATTCCAGTCCAATCTCAGTTGTGAAAGTAATGCTTACTGGGTCGTGGATTGGCCAGCCCCATAGCCCCTGTCCTTCTATCTATGGCTTCTCAGGCATTCAGTACATGTCAACACCAACACCACAGGATATGCCGGAAACAAACTTCTGGCAAGTCTATCTGGATTCTCTTTAGCAGCTTTTATAAATGTCTTTCCAGTTAAACTGTTGAGCCATTGGCTGAGCCAACTGGGGGAAATCAGCTGTGGGTTAAGCCTGGCGGCTGAACATCATGAGAAGGGATTTTACTTGACCACCACTGGGGTAGAAAAGAAATGAGGCAAAACACTGATTAGAAACATCGAAGAAATAATTCAGAATTTCCCCTTTGGTTTGTATCTTTGCAATATTTACACCTTTAAGGATAAAGATCTATGAAATAAAGCCCACAAAGAGGTAAAGAAGTTGAGATAACCATTGAACTTTGTGGGATGCCTGGTGGTCTTAGAAAACATGTCATGGAGAGATACGGCCTTCTAATAACTGCACATTCATAAATTCCGGATGTAACAGAAATATAATACACCTTAAAATTAAGAAAAAGGATTTCTTTCCTCTGTCACGGAGTCACTGTATGAACAGGAGTGGTAAGTCTTTCAGAGTTTCTTCTAGAACTGTAGCATAGGTTGGTGAGTCCTTAGGGCTTAGACATTTTTCTATAAGTTCAACAGAGGATGGGACGTCAGATCCCTAGGAAATCAATTTGCATTTCCAACCTTCCCTCCAGGACACCCTCTCCGCTAGCTTCTTCTATCAAAAAGCCTCTCAAATGTCTCTTTTCTCTCCTCCCCCTCATTTCACCTCAAACTTGTGTGTAGGCTTCACTGGCCTCCTGTTGTTTTTCAAGTGACTTTGCTTTTTCCTGTGTACTTAACAGTCTAAATTATTCCCGAGTCGACCACGATCTCCTGGTGAAAATTTTACTTCTTAGATACCTTATTCTTATCAGACGACTTGAGCTTCTTGCTAAAAGTGTGTTTAACTCTAATAGGGAATGACAAAATATGCTAAATTTACAAAGTACACTAAACCTATAAATATATTACAATGGGAGCAAAGAAAGTCTTTACGATATTCTTGGGTCAGTATCTCAAGAAATTAATACCAACTTTAGTGTTTTACAATTTACAAAGCACTTTCACACCTGTCTTTTTATTTTAATTATGACAACCTCATTATTAACAGTATTATTAAGACTGTACTACTATTATCATCTCCGCTTTACAAATAAAGAAACTGAAGGTCCAAGAAGTTAAGAAACTTGAGAGATTGAGGAATGTAACCCCAACGCTCATGATTCTAAATTCAGTGCGTTAGTGTTTTTCTTTCCTTAGTCATCTGGAACCACCCCCTTAGATTTCCATAGCAATAAGGACCACCTAAATATCATCTTCTGACTTGGGAGAGCTAAGACTCTCTGTCTTGCCTTTGCTCCCTCCAAGTTTCAGAAAAGTTTGTTTTAAGGGGATAATAACTAGAAAGGATCTCTTTTTCGCAAAATTGTGCCCAAGTTTCAAGGATTTCTAAGTATGATACTAGCGGCCTCCAGCCCCACTTCTGGAATGGTTCCAGTTTACATCATTTCAGGTTCTTGACCCAAGAACTTGGATTTCAAGCACAGACTGTGTCTTCTTTCCAAGGGATCAGCTTTTGATAAAGTGGATGAAAACTTCTCAAACTAAATTTCTACACTGTTGTCTTTCATACTAGCATCATCACGACAGAAATAAGGAGGGATTTGGGGAGGAAAAATAAGAGAAAAAAGGGCAAAGTCCCAGGGCAGCCCTGTCAACTATCATAGACCTGACTGGGAAAGTCATGGATAGTTTTCGATGATTCTGAACATGAGTCTGATGTCTGGCAAACACTGACTTCAATTTTAACCAGCCTCAGTTTCCCAATTCTTAAACCAAAAAAAAAAGAGAGAGAATAATATATTTTCCCTCTTAGGATTTTTGTGAGAACTGACTGAGATCGTGAAAGTAAAGCATAAAGCGCAGAACTTGCACATAGTAAATGTTCAATAAATCCTAGTTCTTTTTATTATTACGAGATTTTTATCTGTTTCTGAAGATAGAACAAACGGAGACATATATATTTCAAGAGGGAACATACAAGAATTAAAGGTTAAATTGTATTTCTTTGGGATGGGGTGTGTAAAATTGCTCCATGCAGAGTTGACCCTGTTCTGTGGAAATGCTGTCTCTGGCACACAGTTTCTGAGCATGTGACATCGTTGGTTCCTCTGTTGCCATAGCAGCAGCCCTGCAGCCAGACAACATAGTTTTACAACAGAATGAGGTCCAGAGTCGGTCTCCCAGGCAAGCACTGAGAACCAAAAGCAGGGTTATATTCGTACATGAAATCGGGATGCAATGTCTTAGCCATTTCTTAGTTTATAAAAGCATTGTTTATTCCCTTCAGAGCAAATTCAATGCTTTTCCAAGCCATGGATGGCTGCAAAAGCCAAGTAATTTTTTAAAAAGAAGAAAATGACGATAAGCCCCTCCTAATGCAGGAAGGATTAGAGAGCTTGCTACCAGCGATCAAGAAATATTTACAATAATCACATTCATTCCAGACTGTCATCTATGAATCTAAACAGAAAACTTTAATCCTACAGACTGTAAGCTGATGCCATGGCTATATATGGTCACAGAACTCCTAAGGGAAGAAAAAGGAAAAGAAGGAGGAAAAAACCGCAGATGCCACGTCTTTTATAATTTGTGTATATGTTCTAGCACCCGGATCTGTTAACCTTGGCAAAATTTACAAGTAAGCTTCATTAATCAGCTTTATTCAAGTACATGTAACACATTCCATTTTAAGAAGCCACAAACTCCCCTCCCTTTGGGAAATCTCACTGTTTACCACGCTGCATTTTCTTCACAGATAAAACTGCTAGGACAAACATCAAAGACAGCTGGATTCTGTATTCTGTGGGCTTGACCACCCCAGAGAGGGCAAGACATTAATTTTTCTTGGGGTCAACTTTTAAGACATTTTTTTCCCCCTCCTTTCTCTCTACCTCTTTTCGCCTTTAGGTTAGAAAAAATACTTCGTGAAAGCATTCAAATATTCTTAGAAATGGCAAGTCTTCCCACATTCTTTCTGGGTTGAAGACACTTCCACAAAGAGTTTGGGTTCTAGGGACTCTTGCTGAAGATACTTCCTCTCTTGAAGTTAACAGCCATTGTGTATAGGGTATTTCGTTGTTTCATCATTTCCCCCGTTTAACAATGGAAAGTCATTATCTCTGGCTTTGATCTTAACACAGGAAGGGAAAGCAAATTGCCTCACCTACTAGTGAATGGAAGGGAAATCCCGGGTGGTTTATAGGGAGAGGTGTCCAAGGAATACAAAGGAGAAAGGATGCTAAAGGGAAAAAAGGAATTCTTACAAAATACCAGCATCAACCTTATGGTTTCCATTGAAACTTACCCAACCGACTTGGAAAAAAATTAAACTTTGTCATCAACTTTAAACTGAGGAAGGAATCCCAGAAATGTCGAAATGGTCATCATCATGGTCATTATTACATTTTCTGGTTTGAAGGATGTCTCTTTAAAAAGCTGTTAACTTTTAGATTTGTGTTGTTACAATATTAAGAGTGGGTTTAAAAAAGGGTGACTGTCAATTGAGAAATTACAGTGCATGTGACTCTGTACCTTTACTAATATACAAAGCCCATAGGTCTTCTTTTTGGGTCAATCTCAGCAAAAGCGTGACTCTCCAAAAATAGATAGTCACAATTGTGATTAAATCTCCCAGGCTCAAAATTCACTGTCAATTTGAATAACACCCTAAATAACCAATAATAAAGTTATAGTCAACCTGCTTTTCCTCCCACTAAAATGACCCCAAGACTGATTTACAGTTTCAAGAGAAAACTAAGATCTCTTGAGTGCCTATTTTAAGGTAATCATTTTGCAGGTTGTTCTACACCTGCTACACTATTCAGCTCGCCCAACAACTCACTGGAATAGGCATTAATATATCTAATTTACAGATAAGTAAACAAATGCTCAGAGAACTTGAGTCCCAACCAAAATTGCACAGTAAGAGCTGGAACCCAGCATCCTTACTTTTCCTGCCTACAAACAAACAAACAAACAAAAACAGTAGGTAAACAAAAAAGGGTAAGGATCAATGGGAAGTGGTTTGGGTATTGGATTTTATTGTATGCATCCCCACCCTCCATCCCCCCATTCTTTGCTATCTGTGCACTACATCTTTTAACAGTACCCCTCAAGCAGTAGGTTTAGGTATTCTTCATACATCTTCAAGTGAGTATGGATTAGATGAATAGGAAGGCAGCTTGACAGAGTAACTAAATTCGTGTCATCTTCCCAAAAAATCTCAGAGAGAGGTATTGGTCTGTTTACAGATATGCTCCTTGCCTGATCCAGTGTGAAACACAAGGTGCAATGAAGTAAAAGTTTGGACTTCTCTAGTGTGGGGGCACCCACAAGTTCATGGAGGATTCAAAAGAAACATCCAGAAATAATATTAAGCTACAGAAAGAGCTCTATTAATGCCCCAAATGATATAGACAATGAAGAGAGGGAAGTTCCTTTGGATTCAGGTGGATAAGAAAACTCTAAAGAACAGAGTGAATGAATGAAGAGAAATTAGATACGGAAAAGGTTTAAGCCTATTTTGCAGTGTGTCTGTGTGTCTGTGAATCATTTAGAATTATAAACTGTAAATTTTGCACAAGGGAGACAGATCACAGCCAGGGAGATTATCTGGACCATGAATAGGCTTGAAGAAGGCGTGTAGAGGGGAGAGCTGGGCAAAGAAATCATGTAGAAAGTTATTACCCAAATCCAGCCTTGCTAGTGATAAGCTGTACCAATGTGTTAGTAGAAAGAACAAGGACAATCAGCTTCCCAGCCTGATGCACACACAGGATCCTTGCAGATACCCACTACTTCACATGGTGATAACGAAGCAGTACCAAGTGGTTTGTGAATGACCAAAGATGACATACATTCAAAGAGGTACTTTGCTTTTTGGAGTTGAAGCACTGAAAATATAGACTATCCATTATCTTTTAAAAAGGGGCCCCCTGCATTCTCATCTTTCTTATTTACCAGATCAAGCTTCATCGGTACAAGGGAGAAAGGTAATTACAGAGCAATAAATCTTCCATGGAAAGCACTCTACCTCTGGCTGTTTGATAATGAATTTAATCATTCCGGAGAACAGCCCTGTCATTATGGATTAATCACCAAACACTCTGTTTTGGTAAGTTAATTGATGCTACGTTTGCAGCTGATGGCGGTCACAAGACACACTTGATATTTTAAAGAAATGTGAAGATCGAAGGAATGCTCAATCAGTTAATTAGCAACCACAAAACACAGCAAACAAACAAACAGAAAAGAAATGCTAAGGGAGTTACAGAACAGCGAATATTACTCAGGTATCAGTACTTTTGGTTTTGATGACTTCTCAAGACGGGACTGACCCAAAATATCGGTAATATTTCTCTTCTTGTTGGTCTGTTTGGTTTCTTTTTCAACTCAAGAAGGGAATTTTAAGACGATGGAGTCTAGAGCAGGGGGGATTTTTCTAACTAACAGACTTCCAGTATATCCACTTTGCAAAGTGCAGCTTATTTTTAAAGGATATCTTAATTGGATAGGTTTATATCCAATTAAGAAGAATTTTTATATGTTCCACTTTCAACATGGCATCAAATACTATAGCATCTTCATTAAACTTTCACGTATAACATACGACTCCAGGATCATTACCACAGATAGAATTAACAAAATTGGTTAAGAGATTTCTAGTCAATTATTCTCTTTAAAGGTGTTAGAGATTTTATTAGATAAGGAGAGATCCATCCCTCAAGAAACTGAAGCAACTGAAAGATTCAGCAACTCTATGAAGCCAAGCGTTAAGGTTTGTAGGTTGACTCCTTCAGCAAGATATTTAGAACTCAAAATAAAGAGGTAGACTTTCCAACTTAAAAGTGTCTCCAGAGTACATTTTTTCTGACATCATTATCATGCTATTTTCTTTTATAAATTTATTTATTTATTTGTTTTTATTTTTAGCTGTGTTGGGTCTTCATTGCTGCGCACGGGCTTTCTCTAGTTGCGGCGACCGGGGGCTACTCTTCGTTGCGGTGCGCAGGCTTCTCACTGCGGTGGCTTCTCTTGTTGCGGAGCACAGGCTCTAGGCGCGCGGGCTTCAGTAGTTGTGCCTCGCAGGCTCTAGAGCGCAGGCTCAGTAGTTGTGGCGCATGGGCTTAGTTGCTGCATGGCGCATGGGATCTTCCCGGGCCAGGGCTCGAACCCGTGTCCCCGGCATTGGCAGGCGGATTCTTAACCGCTGCGCCACCAGGGAAGACCCCTATCATGCTATTTTTAAGCTTCACTAATTGTTACACAAATTTGTGATTTAACTGTTAACCTAGCCTTCAAGTATTTCCTGGCAACCTCAACTGTGTAACGATGTACGGTGTAGGCACCCTAATGATTTCTTTTTTATGTGATCTGACCTAAGCCAATTTGCTTCTCAGTATTTTGGTAAATGTTCATGGTCACCTGGGATTAGAGGTAGATGGTAGCTATGGTCTCTTCTCTTACAATTTCACTACTAAGTGGCCTTTTCCATGAAAGCAAATCTAGGCCAAACTCTGCTAAAACTTCCACATTTACTTATAAGCAAGCACAAAAATAGGCATCATAAACGCAGGGAAGTCCCATTCTGTTGACAGTCGCACACGTGCCGTATAAGAAATGTTCATGCTGAGGCAGATGAAAGCATCGAGAGCAGGACCAGGCAACCAATCAGTCGAATTGGCAGCAGAGCCCCCATGAAACAGTTGCCATCAGACCAATGATGCTCTGACCCTGAGTATGAACTGCTTCAAAGGTGTTGGACATCTGGGCTAACAGTTTCTGTACATCCTTAATGCAGGCGCAGTGGGACCTACAGAATCTCTCTAGGCAGCCAAAAAGTTTGAACACTTCTCATTTCCAAAATGGAAACTTATCTCTTATATCTCATAATTACTGAACTCTCTATTATGGTATGATTGGCAGATTTCTAAAATGACTCCCAGTGACCCATGACCATGTATAATCCCCTTCTCTTGAGCATGGGAAGTACCTGTAACTTTCTTCTAACCAATAGAATATGACAACGGTGATGGGATAGCACTCCCAAGATTAGATTGTATTATATACCAAAAGTGCAGAGTGTGTGCAAATGTATTTAAAGTCCCCAATCATTTGACTTTGAGTTAATGAAAAGAGAGTTTTTCCTGGGTGCTCCTCATCTAATTAGGTCAGCCTTTTATAAGCGGGTCCAGGTCATCACTGAAAAAAGATACTCAAAGGGATTCTCCTGTGGGCTTCAACAAGCAAGCCACCATGAAGTACAACCACGTGAACTTTGACAAGGCCCCCATGCATCAGAAAAGATCCCTGCCTTAACCAACACCTTGACTGCGGGCTTGTGAGACCCAGAGCCGAAGGCCCAGTTAAACTCTGCATGGGCTTCTATCCCGTGGAAAGTGCAAGGAGTTAAATGCCTATTGTTTGAGGCCACTATGTTTCCAGTAATTTGTTATGCTGTAATAGAAAACTAATATATATGGATCGTGATAAAGGTATTTGTAGTGCTTTAAGCACCACCTCTGGAATAGGTGTTTCAGATGCTAACTAACAGCCCTGGAGGACAGCTCAGAATGAATCAAAGCACACATGCATCACATTGTTTATTCATAGGCATATCTGAATAACCTTCCACGTAGACAATAAAATACTCTGTTCCATATATTTGGTCTCTGGGCTACAGGTACCGCATTATAGAGTAGGAGCTGGAGGCATCCCCAGATAGGTTTGGTCCTCTCCCAGCCTTTCTAAACAGCTCTACTACTGTTCTCTCCCTATTACAGAAAACAAAGGAGAGCCCCAGAAATTTGCAGCCACTTTCTCAAGGCCGCTTGCTTGAAGACCAAGACTGCAGCTTCAAGACTTGAAAATCTCACAGCCAAGTGAAACCTTTTTTATCCCACCCAGCTGTAACCCTTCTCATGGCCTTATAATTCCCAGCTTAAGCTCGCCTTCAATTCACAGGCTTTATAGAAAATTATCCTGTATTCCTAGACATCACTTATTCGTTCATCAAACATGATTAAGCACTTCCTCTGTGTCAGGCATTGTTCAAGGAGCTGGTGATAAAGGAGCGAACAGAACAAACAAATGTCCCTGTCTTCCCAGGGCTTAAATAGCAATAGCAACTAAACACAACAATCAAATATCTAATATAGTATATTTGATGTTGATAAGTGCAAAGGGGCAAAGTAGCACAGAGACGGATGAGGGAGATGGAATTTTCTATAGAGTCTCAGGGAAGACCTCTTGGAGAAAGTGACATTTGAGTAATGGCAGAGAGGATACTTAGAAGAATAGCACTCCAGGCAGAAGGAAGCATGCAAACTGGTTGGGTGGAGACCTTGAAGTAGGAGACCTAGAAAAACTGCAGGAGGCCTGGGTGGCCGAAGCAGGATAAGCCATGGGGAGAAGGAGCCTGAGAGGCGACGGGAGGCCAGGTCTGGAGGAGCTTTCACTCTGAATGAGGGAGGAAGCCAGGAGAGGGTTTTGAGCAGAAGATTGTCAGGGAGACGCCTTTCTTGGGACTTTTCAATTGGAACCAAGTCAAAGTGTTCATATATCCGGAAGTGGCTTCTACCCATCCTGTGGAAGAAGAGGCAGAGTCTTGTTGGCAGAGAAAGAGGAATGAATTAAATACGCGGAAAAGTGCAGAAGTCAGAGGGTAGGAAAGAACTCAGCCTGGCGTCCCTTTCATGCTCCTGTTCTTGTTAAACTCTTCTGGGGGCCCAGCTCCCTCACGGCCCTCTTTAGAGCGGCCTTGCCTCTCACTTCACTGAGAGGAGCTCAAATGTCACCTCCTTGGAGAGGCCTTCCCTGACCACATTTTCTAAAACAGCAGTCTCCCACACTTGACCCCCTCACCCATAGCATCTATCACCACTTTACATTACATCCTTTATTTGCTTGTTTAGTCTGTCCCCTGGGTCAGCACGTACCCCCCATGAGGGCAGGCTCTCTGCCCATCTTTTTCACTGTTCTACCTCTACTAGTTTCTAGAATGGCATCTGCCTCAGAATAGAAGCTGTTTTAATACCTCTTGGAGTGAGTAAATGAAGAAATGCAAAAACTTCAATTCCCCATTGCTATTTACTCCCATATCAGTGGTTCCTCTGCTAGGGGGGGCTTGTTAAAAGATGGGTGGCTGGACCCTCTCTCCAGAATTTCTGATTCAGGTTTGAGTGCCAGGACAGAGAGAACTGTTCTAGATCTAGTTAGCTTCTGTGAGTAGCGACAAGTTTCAGCTTGTAGAGATGACTTGAATTCTCTCTTTAAAAGTCGATTGGAGTTCTCAGGCTACATTTAAGGTAAATCCCATAACCACCGTAAAAGTGGAACAACTCACTCAAATATTTTGCCAATATGGAGCTATTAAGATAGAGTTCTAGTAGATCTAATACTGTTGAAGGTGGGCATGTGACTAAAGCATTTACAAAATAAATAAATAAATAAAGCACTCCCAATCTAGTTTGCAGTGACTTGATACCACACGCCAGCACTTTGTGAAACTATAATTGCATCATAATATCCACAGTGAGCGTCATGCAAAATTGCATCTTAATACTTTTAACTTGTTGTTGCATCTCAACAGCAATACTAAGAGGTAAGCCAGACAGCTATTCTTGTACTCATTTTCCACATAACAGAGCTGAGGCTTGGAGAGGTTAACAGCCCCCAGGCCAGGCCATGCTGAGAGGCAGTAGGATTAGACTCAATTATATGTCAAGGATGCCAGGTCCTTGCCTCCACAGTCTAGTGGCAAAACAACTTAAAAAAGAATATATCAATCACAGGCATTGCCATGAAATGCCCCGAACGTGGGCATTATTCAATTTCTTCATGATATTTTGGCATCTTCACAAAGAAAACTCACAAGGGGGAAAAAAAAAAGTATCTGTGTCATCCCACTTTTTTTTTTTAACCAAGCACTATAAGACAGATGTTTAGATAATTCTTTGATTTGTTCATCGAAGTCTGACTGAAATCATCACTAATTCCTCTGCACAAGTGGGTTCTGCCAGCTGCTCTCGAAGCATGCTTCATTGTCCTAATAAAGCAAAAGAAAGTAACTCTTGGCAAGTGATGAGTGCCTTAATTATTTTGTTGCTACAGTTTTGAGGATTTCAGTGATTGTGCTTAAAGGAATTTCCTGAGTAATGAGGGTCCACACTGGATCTGAGTAGGTTTTTCACAACTTTAGCAAAGCAGAAATTACTGACTACTCTGGCAACGGCCAGATTTGGCCTTTCTACTAAAATAAGGGTTACCAGGTGTCCTACTTCTTTAGGGAATGTGCTACTTTTGAACAAATCACCCTGCGTATCTGACCCAAAGTAGGGCAGTAAAAATGTCTCTTTTTCTGTGACACGCCAGATTCTTTTCCTCCCTCAGCTTTGACTCGCAGAGTTGCCACACATTTCAGTGGCTGAGTTGGAAGCTTTTCCCAGGTTGAAGAAACCCAGACTCTGTGGGTCCCATATTCTCTATGCTTCCTAGAAGAGAATACGACCACAGAGAGAAAATTTTCCACCAAGCAGGCTAGCCAAGTTCTCTAGGTTGTAGATCCCCGTCAATCTCTGCGGTTGCCCCAGACATCAGAATCAGGGCTTGGCTGTGCTCGGCAATAACACCAGCTCTGCCTGAAATGGTTTACTGTATGATGAATGCTCAAACGTCACCTCCTCCAGGGAGCCCTTCACAATCCATCACATCCTCCACCCACCACACACACACCTGGTTGGAACTCTCTTTTCCATTTCTCTGTCCTTCCATAACACTCCTCTTATACTTCTCTTCAAATGATTATAACAGGCTGCCTAGTATTTTAGAAGCTCCAGTGGGACAAATTTCATGGCTGCTTCCCATATCTCCACGAACTTGTGAACCCTCAACCGATATTTCTAGAATAGATTTCTCCCTCTTCAGTTTAGCAAAATCCAATGCACTTGATCATATTCAGGTCAAATGTGCTCTACTGTACCCCATTCTTCCCGCCTCCATTCAGTTGGTCTAACCTTCCTTCCCAATCTCAGATACTCACACATTCGTCTATGTAACACTATATTGTAATTATTTATTTACATATCTGTCTTCTTCACTAGAGTGAATCCATTAAGATAAGCTAACTCCAATGGCCTTCCACAGAGCCTAGCGCATCGTAGGGACTCAGCAAGACTTGACAGGAGAAGCTCTCCTAACCAATCTCTACCTAATGATGAACTTAGAATGAACTTGATGATGACCTTTCTGCTCTCCATGACACGTGAAGTACCTGCCCCTAGTAGATTATTCCCAGGTATACTTGGACGGTGGAAGTGCAGTTACCAAGGGTCAGGCTGTTTATTCCCAAACCTGTTTATGCCACTTTTGTTACTGTAATTACATAATCTGATTAAATATCATATGAACTAATGAAATATGGCTGCTAAAGAGACAGTTATTCCTATGAAAATCCAGTAGAATGCTCTGCAAATACTCAACTGAGACTAGTGGTTGTTGCTGCTGCTGTTTTTAATTGTTTAATTTGATGTGGGCAAGACAGCTGTAGAAGATTGGGCAAAAAATCTGGATGAACTCTGCAATTAGACTGCCTTGCAACTATTAACTGCAACTGAAAATTGTACATTATGGGTGTGGTTTAAGCAAATAAGAAAACACAGAATTATAAGCAGCGGATTTTTACTTAAAGAAAAACTACTAATTCTGTGAAAATATTAGTGAGTGAAAGTACAATTATATGTTTTAGTTGAAATCCAATGTCTATTCATTTTAAGTTTATTTGTAATTCCTGCTTTAATTTACATTGTGATTAACTACCAGGCAGAGAATTAGAGGGATTCTATTGTAATTATTTTATGTCCTTCTTGATTGACTCATTCATTTGTTCATTTGAATATTTGATGAATACTACACTTTATTTGCTTTTATATTATCTAATGCACCATCTATCTGTATTATGGCTATAAGCTTGTTGACATATGAGTGTGGGATACAGTGCCTGACAAATTAGAAGTACCTAATAGTTGCATAATTAATTAATGGAGACCTGTTATTCCTCACTTGGACTCTATTTTTTTTAATGTGCCTCTTTTGACACATCTTCTTACTCAAAAAAAAAAAAAAAATGGAGTTGATAAACTGCATAGGAGTAAAAGTAGGAAGAAACAAGCTTTTCAGGTACTGGCTGGTATTTAAAATTAAATGGTTTTTTTCCACATTTTTGCAAAGCTAATTGAAACCACATACACTACTTTGTAGCCAATCTACCTAAGAGGAGTTGATTGTTCCTCTTTGGTTGTACCTGACTTTCACTGCTATTTATCTGCATAAAGGGGCACCATAGAATGTAGAGCTATATTTTCATAGTACAATTGGTTGGGCTGATTATGCTGAACTCAACGGTACCAGCAGGAGATTAGCTTAGGGTACTTAAGAATTAGTTGAGACAGATGGGCCACTAACTAGTGGAGTCTCTCCCACTTATTAATCAATTCAGCCACATTGACGTATGTGTACAGATGAAAGCACAGTCCTGGGAAGCATCTCAGACTGACATCTTTAAATTGTGACTGAAAACGACGTGACCCCTTTTCAAAACAATTACTGTGAAATATGTTCCCTTTTAGGCCAGATAAATAAACATTTATGTTATTGATGAGTCGAGCCACTTGGAAATAGGGGTTACTATGATGGACACTGATTAGAACGCTACATTTGAGAGTTAATTAAATTCATAGAAGTGCTTCAACTTGAATTGCTATAAAACAGTCATTTGGAGATGTTGCACAGATCATTTTAATATATGTATGTGTCCCTAGCAGACATAACATACATCTGTTACATAATGTTCTTCGGCTGTACACTTCATAGACGATGATTTTTGTCTCAGCGGTATCTTCACTCTCATTCCACAGTACTCATACATAATTGGTGATAGAGAAAATGCTGAAAAACATCTCTTTCAATACTGACTTCAAGTTTCTAGACAACAAGAAGGGTCTATTTAAAACTTTTAGCTCACTTGCTGATGAGAGTGGGCAAAACAAACAACCTGTACATCTAAGCAACATTCTATAGTATCAGTAGTTCATGTTGCCTTGGCAAATGTTTTTGCTAAACCCACGGCTTTCTGACAATTTTTGTTGAACATTTTCCATTTTAAAATTTCTTGTTTTATTCAGAAGCTAGGGCCAAATCAAATGAAAACTCAAAGTGAGTTTTCCTATATATATACTAGGTACTTTGCTAAATACATGCACGTGTGTGTGTTGTGTGTGTGTGTGTGTGTGTGTGTGTGTGTGTGTAAATAATGCTTCCAATGATGACCTGAAGCTTTACCTAAACTATTCCTATTTCATATTTGATCCTGTTGATAGGTTTATTCAACAGAGACCATATTGACAATTTGTGGAGATCAATAATTGGCTAGTGCAGTGAGCATTTTTTCCCCCTGTATGTCTTAGCTGCCCGAGAGTGATCTGACTTCCCTATCCCCAATCCCCTGGTGAATGCCCTGTGTACTAAGAGGGTGAGCTGAACACCCAATTCTTAAACCCTTTGGTGGCAATCTTAAGCCACGAATTCACAATACTTCCTGCTTACAATCTAACCTACGCTTCCAGGGTTTTCTCATAATATAACGATAATATAAAAATCCTTATCATTAAGTGTAAGTTTTAGCAAATGAAATTGCTATAGTATGGTTTGGACTAAATGTGGTTACAACAATCTCTGTGTTAGTTACCAAAAATCCTAAGCCTACCACTTAGACTATTTTTATCTTACCTAAAAAAACTTACTGCCCCATATGCCATCCAACTGAAGAAGCAGCCCAAACTCTCCCAGTGTTATTCCTTTCCTAACCCCAATGTCATTTGGTGGGTCTCATAACTCGCTGTAGGGCAGCAAAGGAGTTTAAATTATGAGAAATTATTTTCACCTAAATTTGTATTATAGAAACTTAAAGAGCTTATACATATAGAAAAGTATAATGAAGAAAAGTACTATTATAATAATCCAGCACAGCTGATAATGCTTACTTTCTTCCAATTTATAGACACATACACACAATTTGGTATTCTACCATTTAACAACATGTCATGAACATCTTCCCCTTATCATTCAAAATTCCTCAAAATTATCCTTTTCCATGGCAACATAACTATGCAGATATACCATAATTTATCGTTGGGCATTAGAATGAAAGAAACATCTCCCTGGAAGATCTGGACTATATGGCCTAGTTATTATAGTAAAGTTAAAGTATTAATAGAAAGTAGACTATTTTTAGATGCTTTTTAAGTGACAGATTCAGCTTTCTTTTCCTGTCCCCTTCACTGGCGTTCCTTAAAGGGAAGGTTCTGTTCAGCTTGCGACTATCTCTCGGCTTAGAATCATATAATTATTCACCACTTTTTTTTAAAGTTTTCAGTTGTGAACAAGGTGTTATCTTAAGTGGGGCTGATTCACCTTCAGCTCTAAAACTGATGGCAATTTCTCACATGCTTCCTGCTAATTATTCTAAATAGTTATAGGAGCATAATTATAATCCCAGTAGTTTCTGAGTGTGGTCTCTGAACCAGCTATCTCAGCGTTACCTAAGAATTTGCTAGAATGCCAACTCTTGGGTGCCATTCCAGATTTACTAAATCATAAACCCTGGGGATGAGGCTCAGCGATTTGTGTTTGAATAAACCTCCAGGTGACCTTGATGCTTACTCAAGCATGATCCTATAGCTAGACCATGCTGTTGAGGTAAGCCATCGCACATAAGCATAAACCCACCTAGGCAAACACCAGTTCTTTCAAAAATCTGGTGCATAATACCTATCCCAGCAACATTTTCATGTCACCGGCCTGAGTCTATCTTCATCTGAACCCTTTGGTATGATCACTCCAAATAAGCTTCCTAAGAGAATGTGAAGTAAAGGTCATCAAAGATCTCTAACCAATTGGGTGGAAGTTTTACCTTACTCTAGCATGTCTATTTTCTGATAGGAAGCAGCCTGAAGGGGCAAACAGTAAATACGGAAGCCACCAAATGGCTCTTTGTGGATTTACCCTGAGGCAGCTCTAGCATGCTGTGGAGCTGCTTCTGGACACATCACTGACAAGACAGATCATTTTTTTGGAGGCTGTTTATACTTGCTTTTGATTTTTTCTAACTTGAAAAATGTGACTCTCAAAAAGTGCTCCTCTGCTAATCCTTCCTGCCATATGTTCTATTCTCCTCTAAAATATACGTACACGTATTATATATTTAAAATCTAATCCATATATAATTTTATATTTAAATAACTCCATTTTAGGGGAAAGGCTAAGGCTGCTTTGAGAAAAAGTAATTTATTATTCAGAATAGGAAGGAGATGCTAGTGTGACATTAAGGATTTGAATAAATAGGAAGATGAATCCTTTCAAAAAAGCAGAGTATAAAACCAGAAATATCTTCTGTAAGCTCTGACGTCCTATTTTAAGAAAATGCAATTGTTCTGGCTAACGGTAAACCAGAAGCTTACAGCCTAATTTCTCTCTCCCTGTTCAGTGTGGGGTAGTCATAGAGCCAGAAGGAATTTGACACTAACCATAAAATCTTCTCCTGTAAATCTCCCAGGATTCATGAGAGCATTAGGTCTTTCATGCTCTTTCTTTCTCAGAGCCTTTACTTCAAAGTCTTCTGGGACTAGAAGAGCCCTTGGCAATCATCCAGTCTCCATATTGTTGAACTTTCAGTCCCAGACCCTAGAATTACTGAACCTTACAGGAAAGTTAGGGGGGCACTTAAACCAAATGTTCTCACTTATCAGCCAATACGATGAAGTCAGGTAGACAAAAAGGTTTATCCGTATCACACAGTAATAAAGAGACAAGGATCCACTTTTTCAGGCAGAGCCCTCAGCCCTATGTCACTGGCCTCCATCACTACCAATATCACCCTAGTGACGAAATGACCTTTACCACTGGGATGTTTTTACACAGAACTAAACTTGATCCAAGATCAAGTTCAACATCATTTCTTCTCATTCAGTCCTCAAGTGGAGACGCTGATGATCAAAAAGTATTAGAGGGGAAGATAAGAGAATGAATGAAGAGGACAAGGGAAATATCATGGTTATGATTAACGGATCAAAGAACGGCTTCTGGTATTAATGTTTACAAACATTGGGACAGATTATACTATTCGTCTCTGGGTTCACTTACTTTTACCCTACATGGAGTTAAATACTTACTGTTTGTGCCTTTTGAGAACCCTAAAGATTATCGTGTACTAGTAAATGTGTACACTTTTGGTGGCATGAGTCAGTAGATAAGACAAGGGTAGGAAAAATGCATTGTCACATCAGTGCCAGTACTGACTGAATTTTATTGGTCTTTCATCTTTATCCCAGATATATAAACTCACTCAGATTATTTTAAAAATGTAAACTCTTTTATAGAATAAAATGTCAAGAACAAAGTCACGACATCCAAAACATAAATGTTAGCATTACCTCTAGACTTTCTGAAAACTCAAGAAGTGTGATAATGAGAACACACTTCTCACCTCACAGCTCTGTATTATTTAGCTAAGGAAAAAAACCCAACAACCATCCAAATATATCCTACTGCGCTTTGGGGACGTTCATCAAAGGATGTACGCCAAGAAACCTACCAATCTTTGCTTGTGGTCACTTTATCTGGCATTACAATACAAAAAAATCTCACAAAGTTTATGAGATGACATTTACAGGATCGAAGGAAGGATTTCTATGCTCCAAATGTTTATCTGTCCTCTTACAGCTCAGCAGTTTTTCAGTACATAAAAATAATTTGCACTCCCACTTGCTGTAAAACATTATTACATTCTTTTCCTATTTCCATTGTGAAGCCTTAATTCTGAAAAAAAAAATATATATACATACAAACTCTAATTTATATAAGCTCTTTCCAATTCCATATAAACCCATGTGAAGATGCTCCCAGCAAACACAATGAGGGGATAACTGTGTAATGTAAAGGGATAAAAAGTTCGAATATTATCCTTGTGTTCTTTGATTTGTCAAAATTCACCTTGTATCATAATTGGATACCACAGCTGGAAGAATCAGTGATTTTAGTTATATAAGAATCTCTGTCACCAGACAAAGAACTAATGTAACCTAAGTGGACTAAATTACCCAATCAACCAAAAAACTGAAAAGGACAGCATTCATACCTATGCCTATTACCTTTAGCGTGGCAGTAGGTTACTCAGTTATCACAAGCCCTGAGAACACAACTACGTTACTTTAAACTAGTGGTTCTAAACCAGTGGTCATTTGCCCTCTACGTGACACGTGGCAATGTCTAGAGAAATTTTTAGTTGTTACAATTTGGGGGATGCTACTGGCATCTAGTGAGAAGGACCCAGGGCTGCTGCTGAATATTCCAGAATGCACAGGACAGCTCCCACAACAAAGAATTATCTGGACCAAAATGTCAACAGTACTCAGCTGAGAAGCCCTGCCCTAAACGTTAAGAACTAGACACCCAATACAGTTGCAATGTCATGCAAATCCCTACTTTCTAAGTGGGGACAGGATGGGTGAGGACTGTTATTCTAGGGAGAGTAATTTGTTCCAGTTTAGGTGTTTATGTCCACTAAACTAGTAAGATGTTTGCCTTCTCTAATGTGGATTTATCAGGGAAGTGAAATTTAACTCTTATATTTAAAATTTGGTGTTTGCTCTTGGTGCTTTTTGTGATTTTCTGCAAGAGGTAATTTTAACAAAGCAAAATGACAGATTTAATTTTATCGTCAAGTTTCTGCTATACACTTTGATAAGATTATACGGAGCATATTATGAACGTCTAATACATATTTATCACTTATGAAAAAAATAAAAGTCCGTGAACCAATTTCTGCTCTCTTCCTTTCTAGAGAACTGTGATTGCATTTTTCCTCTTTCTCTAACATGTATAAGGTGCCTGTTGCCATAGCAATCACTGATTTAGCACATGTTTTTTCCTCCTTCTTTTAAAATATTAGTTTCCATTCCTGCCAAGGAGGAACATATTAATCTACCCATTATGCTAGCTTAGGGAAGCCGAAAGCCATACAAGTTGCCATTTACACAAAGATTCCCAGAAAGTCCATTGTTGGTATCTTTTGTGCCAAGAACTCTATCCCAGTCCCAGAGAGGAAATGGGACACTGAAATAAAAAGATTCTGGAGCTAAGGAGGTAGGGTCTCTCTTCTTTTCCACAAAGTTTCCCAGCAGGGTGTGAAACCTCAAACTCCCAAATATCATGTCTACCTAAACTAAGTAACTCTGTGACTGGATATAGCTTTAAAAACCACTGATATCCAGAAAACAGGCACTAACTAGATAAAACTTTTTAAAACAAAAATGTACCTTCATCTACTGACCTCTAAGGATAGGACCGAAACAATAACAACAATAAAAACAAAAAAGAAAATCCTTTGAGGGGACTAATACAAAAAGTAGGAAAGTCTCACTGAAGAAACCAGAATCAACTGTTGAATTCTTGATAAAATAAAAAGTCCTGCTTGAGACTCCTGACTGATTAAACTCTTTCTAGGATTAGGTAACTCAGATCTTGAATCTGATCTAGCCTTGCTATTCAGACCTCGAAATGCCTATAAACATATCTCTCCAGAACTGTGTCCAGGCCTGTCTTAGGACAAGGGTCTGTGTTAACCTGGATTTTTATAACTGACATTCCAAGCTGGGAAGACCAGATTCTTCCCAATTTCTCTAATCAAATCCACTGGCTTTCCTGCCTGTGGTATTCCATAAATCTGTCCAGCCACTAATGGGAAATGCCACATACTTGGGTCACTTTAGGCTCCCTAAAATTTCTGACCTACTTACTGCTTTAAGAGAAGAAAGGCAGTGGTGGGAAGAAAAACAAAAGGAAAGCTGAAGGATTTTCAATTTTTAGAAATATCTGCTTATTATCGGAGTGATGGAAACTCAAAATTAAGACATGGGAAAGAAAAGATTAGAGATGTGAAGTTGAAGCTGTCCCTTACCCAAAGCTTTACAGAATTGTCTCACAGCTACATGGGAGCCTCAAAGCACGAACGGCCTGCTGTAAAGGAGCGGACCATTTGTTTTCACCGACAGCATCATGGAGAATGAACACACATCGTCTTTTAAACAGACCCTTAAATCTATCCTTGAAACTAACTCTTAAAAACTTAAAATTCAGCATATTTACTGTTATTTTCCACTAGAAAAAGAAAAAGACCTGGCCATGCATTTCCTTTTAACATCATGGAAGTGGGCAAGGGCTTAAACAGAAGAAAGATATTACTTCCTGAAACCTTGGATGTTTTGCTAAAAACACTCAAAGGAATGCATCTCTGTTAGAAAAACAAAAACATTTGATAAAACGTTTCTAAAGCTATTGGTCTGTAAAGGAAAACGTGAGAAATATGTAATTGGGAGCAAATATGCATTCGATTGCACTAAGTAAGACCATTCTTCTGCTTTAGATCCTCAGTTCACTGACAGAAAGTGTTTGTTAATTAGGCAGCAATTTAAAAGGTATCACCTTTCCTCTAGATGTCAATTGTTCACTCAGCCATGAATTGCGAAGGTTACGTGAATCTATGGACGGTTTGTAAACCGCTTAGAGCCCAGATTTCAATTCTGTTGCCAGTAATAATAATAATACCACCATTTTATCCTAGTATCTAATGCAAACTTAAGATCACTAGAAAACCATGATAGAAATTTGAAAGCAACAGATTTCAAAACAAGACTGCACCAAAGGATAACACACAATTAAATACCTTTTCAATTACCTACACAACCTGGAAAAAATAGTTGACAACGAAAAAGTGTGATGAGAAATATCTGATTAACTCATTAATATTTTCTGGAACCTGATGTTTCACTAAGAAGAGAAAAAAGTTACTGGTGTAAAAAGATTTTATCTCTGTTAAGCGTATGCTTTTAGCCACCATCATCTCTAGAAACTAGGTAGAGCACAAGAAGAGAAATAAAAGAAACAAGCCAGAGAAACAGTAGGTGGTTGTGTTGATGACAGCTAATCCAGTGACGATGACTTGACTTTCTAGGTCAGTCCTCCAGCTACTGTATAGAGACTTAACTCTCAGGATGGCACTGAGAAGGTGTACTTTCTCGGCCTGAATAAGATTTGACAGGTTCTAAGCAGGAAGATCAGCATTTGCATCTGCAATTTCTATGGCCCTGGGAAAGTAATGTCTTAGTGCTGCTTCCGTAACTGAAACGTGGTGATGAGCATCTCTTAGGACTCCCTTGTAGGGACTAGACCAGTGAATTTTATTAAACAGAAAAAAACAGAACTGTTGTTTTACGGATTAAATAAAAATAAGTATGTCATGCTTAAAGCAATTCCTGGTACAGAGTAGGTATCCAATAATGTGTCTGATCTTTTCCCTTTGTCTCTTTCAGACCTATACTTCCATGTTCAGTATTCGTGGTGTAAACAGCTTATAAGCTAACGTGCCCATTTGATGGTCTAGTTTATGACTGCCAGCCCAGTTCTCTCAGTTGATACAAATGAGTATTATGGACAATTAAGTTCAGGATCGGTTCCAACAAGAATTAATTGCCTTGTCTTATTCCATAGTCAAAGGTCACCTCAATCGAGTTTTCCATTGCTTTCAATGAAGACAAGGAAACGAACTGTTACTAATCTGCTCTCATTGGTGGAAAATCAGTGCAAAATTACCCACAGATCGTAGGCATGAGCACCCCCTGTGCACACGAAAGTTTCCTTGTTGTCATTATTATATATCTGGATACATTTGCAGAGCCTGGCTATTCGAGATGGGCCTTCTCCACACTGGCTGCCCATTAGAATCATTTATATAGCTTCAAAAATATGTCAGTGTTCAGGCCTCACCCTGAGAAAAGCAGAACAAAGCTTTCTGAAATGGAAAGGGTTCTCACCAGGAGGACCACCCTGTGAATCCATAGAAAGAGAGATCAGGGGTCAAAGGAAAATATTCTCTTTCTCCCCTGAGAATCACCATCATTTGCACGGATCTCTAAGGCTGGCTACATGACCCAGAGCACTTTCTTAAAGTGGGACACAGTGTGCTCTGAATCCAGACCTGACTGAATTTATCACGGCTGGGTAGCTGCTGCCTTACGGAGAATGGCCCAAGGGACACTAAACTTACACATTCAACAGCTGAGCCAACGGATGCTTCAACTGCCAGGGACATAACAGAATGGGGAGACCCTCCGTTCACCTTCCATGGGTGCCAGCTTGGCAAAATGGCATTTTTTCCCTGCAGTCATTCAAAGAAAATAATCTAGCAACTCCCATAGCCTGTTAGCTCTCAAAATACTAGGAGGCATTTTTTCTTTACCAGCTTATTTTCAGTGCAAACCAGATTCCAGCCTCAAGAAAAGCACAAAGCACGCCTCCTTCTAGTCTTGATCTGATTTTTCAATTCTTCTGACTGATCTGGCCTCCAACTCGCTGGCTTTCCAGAGGAGTCTATCAGCGCTACTACGCTCTCATGATCGACTGTTGATGACCGTCCTAGGCCTCGGAAGAAGCAATGGATTTCAATGTTTACAAAGACTGTCACTGCAGCTTATCGAGAAACAGGCCAATATATATTACTGTCATATCCAAATGCCTTGAAAGAAAGAATCATTGCTGTTCACTGAAATTTTATATATATACTATATGATATACATATAATCCTATTTATATAATATCCTATATTATATATATATCCTATATATATATATATTTCCTATTTGTTCACTATTTTGGGGGAAGAGAAAATGAGCTAGAAGAAGTCCAGTCTTAGCTTCTTGACCTGTTACCATTTAAAAGTGACATTTAATTTTTCAAATTACTGTTCCTCATCACCTAAGCTACTAATTTATTCTGTTTTCTTTTTTGAAAAATGTTGTAACGCACATTTATCCACGGTGCAGGTCTGGGGTGAGGTGGGAATGTGTTCAAATGGGTCCTGCTTTAGTTGTGGTGACACAGCGTGCAGGGCTGGAAGCTTGCAGGTCCTATTTTTACTGTGGTGTTGAAGCAGGACAATAAAGTCCACTAGAAGTGCAAATATATACACACATATATTTATATAAATACATAAAACAAACATATATACATACACACATACATATGGCAAAATAAACTATACACAAAAATACTGTTTATATTTGGCAATAGATTTTATTTATTTACTTATTTGCGGTATGCGGGCCTCTCAACCACTGCGCCACCAGGGAAGCCCTATATTTGGCAATAGATTTTAAAAACTGACTTTTGAAGATGAAACAAGGCATGTGGAGGTATGAACAGCTGGAAAGCCCCAACAGACAGAGCACCTCTCAGAGATTCGTCCATTGGGATCAGCTACTATTTAGAAAGTCCACTTATATTTGCTAATATGTCCAATGCATATAAAAGAGGAAAGAACAGGCAAGGCAGCTGAAGTGTTACTTCACTCCCTTTCACTGGGTTAGGCCAGAACTGCAGAAGGGCTGAAGGTCCCCCACCAGCTTGAGCTCCCAACACTGGAAGGCAAGCTGCAGCCAGCAAGACGCCTTGGGGAAACCAAAGGTGAGATTGGCTGACATGACTTTTGTGAGGCCCTGTCTGCCTCCGTTTCCACACACACACACACACACACACACACACACACACACACACACACCCGCCCCCGGGGTCAAGGCCACCGGGGAACAATGTGATCAGCACATGCCAGGCAGGCTGTGGTCACTGGGACCCTGCCCAGGTCACGGCCACACTAGCATGATTTCTGCAGAACCTCTGGAGGGGAAGTCGGCTGAAGGAATTTTACTCAGGTCTGAAACGGCCCAGTCTCTAGAGGTCTGGATCCAAAAAGATTCCAATTTTTTGTCTGATTCTCACCAGAATGAAAAACCATTTAAATCCTCCCTAGGGGCCTTAAATTGTTGTTTCCAAAAATGCTATGCTGTGGGAAACACTAATATTAAATAAATAGCCCCTCTCGTTTTTACCAAGGACATTTGAAAAAAAAAAATCACCGATGAAGAATCGGGATGCTGTTTTAAGTTGCTGGAAATGACAACATGAAAACCATTTTTCTAAATTCCGTAGCCAATTAACAACCTTTCTCACTAGTCACTACATTCCATTCCCTTTAACAAATAGGTACCTTAAGTTGAGGGAGAACACAGTCAGAGGCTGAAGGCAGATCCTAGAACTGAAAGATGAGGGTGGATAACTGAGGGACAGACTCATCCAGCGGAGACAAAGAAAAGCAATCAGACTGGGCTATCTGAGAACTCACCAAGGGAGCTAGAAGCCAGGCAAAATGTCCTTGGCAAGATAGCAAATTTTTCCTTGAAAATCGAACCATACATTTACTGGGTTCTTCTTTTCCAATCTTTTGTTTTCTCTTCGCCTCTGAGTAACAGCTGTTTGTGAAACTTTCATGGGTCAGATGGGGCGGAAAGGGGAGAAGGAGAGGCAGCAGGGGGGAGGGAGGGGGAGGGCGTCCCTGCCGGCAAACAGCGGGGGCTGAACTGCCTCCTCCAGGGTGAGGGTGAAGTGGGAGGGCCAGGGCAGCCTGGGAGAGAGAGGTGCCAGTTCTCTTGCAAGGAGGGGTCAGGGGAGGGCTCTTCTCAGAAAACTGGGAGAGATTCCCATGGTGATGTCAGAAACAGAGCACCTGCCTTCTAAGGACTTTGCCAACTGGCAGAGGGGGCATGGGCCGCAGTGCCAATTCTCTCTGTAAGAAGGAAAGGCAGGAAATGGGCAGGGAGCATTCAACTCAGTGGGAAAAGCCACCTTTGAATGACACGAGAGAGCCGACAGCAGGGGCAGAACGTGGCATCGCGGTCCCCGCGGTGAGGGAGACGTCCCTAAAACACAGCCTCCATCACACCCAAGCCTCACAGTGATCTGGCGAGGCGGGCACAATTATCGCTATTTTCCAGATGAAGAAATGATCACCCAGAAATAAGTGATATACGTGATTGCCAGCTTTCTAATGTTCTTTCTACGACACGTAAGCAGCTTCTCTGGGGCACGTCTGCACAGAATGAGTAGAGTTAGAAGGGCTTTGAAAACAGTCATGTATTCATACGATGCTATTACTATTATTAGCATTGTTCCTGGCCAGTTCATACCTAGAGACAGTTGTTCTTTCCATGGGTAGAAGGAAAGAAGACAAACTCTGAGCTTAGAAGGAAAAATAAGGTATCTTCCCAAATACCATGACATCAAAGGTCTAACTCATCCACTGGCCACTGGGAGAGCCTCCTTTAACCGCTAAACCAATGACCTCACCGCCCCCCCCCCAAAAAAAGCTACATCTTGACCTGTCCTAACTTCCAAATCATCTTGATTTGCTATCTCCCCAAATTTGACTTCCGTGTATTGTCAGCCCTCTTCAGGAACGCCACAGATAAATGAAAACTCTGCAGCAACAGAAAATATATGGGGATACAGTACCAACTCTGAGTTTCTTCGGTGAATCCAAATACAGTATTGATTTTGGTATGTGTTGGAATATCGGTTTCAATAAAGAACTATTCCGTTGGGTTTGGGGTCCTCATTTAACTTCATACTGCCCCAGAGCACTCTGAGTTTGCTGTTGAATCAGGCCCTCGTTGGGCTTCCAGGTTCAGGCAGATTTTGCCACTTTGCAGTGACTGCAGGCAATATGGCATCACCCACAGGCTGCTCGACAAGAAGGACAGAGACCCAAATCTCAAGCCCGTTTCGGTCTCCATCTCCTAGTGACACGTTAGAAAACCCTAATAGGGGCTATCTTTGAGTGCCTTTCATGTGCTTTGATCTTGATACAGGGTATCTTTAATCCTCACAATAACAGGCAAGGTAGATCCATTTTTTTGTACAGATGAGAAACTAAAGCCCAACAAAGTCAGATGACTTGACCAAGGTCACTAAATCAGCACACAAGGAAGCCACCCTTCCCTGTATCTAGAACTGCAAAACTTTCATCTTTCTCCACTCTACCCAAAAGGCATTTTTCCCTCATTTACTTTACAAACTTCAAAGATGATGAATGGTATCTTTGGAAGGTTACCTTTAATATAAGTTTGTGTTATTAGAGTTCTACACACATACCCACCTGCTAATTTGCTTTCTTTCCCTATGTGCCCATGGCTTGGTTCTAAAGGCTCAATTCCAGGTATAGCTCTCCAGCCAGGAAGGAGAGTCCACATTCCACCCACCGAAGAACCACACTTTTGTAACAGCAGATCCCTCATCACTCCAAAAACCAAAACGATAGCTTAAAACTATCCTACTCTAAACTACATATAGCTGATGACTAATAATTATATTTATCCCGAGTCTATATTTCTTAATGAAATTTAGCAATAAAAATCCTGTTCGTTAATTGTATTCAATGCATGTAGTTGTACTTAATGCAGAATTTCAGGTTAGGATTCTTACAAATTTGAATGTAATCACAAAATAAGATGTCTAATTTTGGTATTTTTCTGGTTTTAAATGTGTATGTCCAATTGTGGAATCAATCACCTTCCGGTCGCCTGGCTTTGAATTGGCTTGCCCTCCATTCCAGTGGTCCTCCCTCCAGTATATTCTATTGCAGGCACAAACATCCTTCAGGAACTGCTTGGAACCCAAGGTCTTAATCCTAAAATCCCCCTTTCAGACTTCAGTCTCCTTTCTGGCCATTCTTTATCTATCTTTCTTACTGACTTCCAGTTGCCAATCTATAGATTCTTAGCTCACAAAGTCTCTCAGGCATATTCCTTCTTTCCACTCTGCCTTCCTTTGATGTCCAAGTCCGTTTTGTTTTTTTTTTTTAATTTTACTCAAGTACAGTTGATTTCCACTGTTGTGTTAATTTCTTCTGTACAGCAAGTGACTCAGTTATACATACCTATATATAATATATACACATATTATATGTATTCTTTTTCATATTCTTTTCCATTATGATTGGTCACAGAATATTGAATTTAGTTCCTGTGCTATACAGTATGACCTTGTCGTTTATCCATCCTGTATATCATAGTTTGCCTCTGCTAATCTCAAACTCCCATGTTCAGGCTCTTATCTAGTTTTCACTCAACTCAACTAACAAACCTATGCTCAAGTTCCATCAGACTAACTTTCATAGAACATGAATACAATTTTAAACTACTCAAAGAGCTCAGCCACTTGCCCTCTGAATATTAAAATGTCTACTTAACTTGGCATTCAAGGCCTTTGAAAAGTTTAACCCAACTAACCTTTTCAAGTGTTATCTTCTAAATACCACTTATTTTCAGGATCCTATACCTTAGATAAAGTACAGTGGTGTTATTCTTTAGTTTTCCTGTCTCTATGTCTTTGCTCGAGCTATTTCTGGCTCCTGAATAGCTCTGCCCAACCTAGATTGTTAGAATGTTACCCATGTCTTTCAAGGTCTAAGTCTCCATGTTACCTGCTTTTCTTCTATGGTATCTTCATCATGATTCTTTGTATTACAGATATTTATATAGATTTCTTCTCCCATACTAAATTTAACGTTGTATTCATTTTAATGTCTACTAAAACTTCTTGCACAGTATAAAAATTTAGTTTTGAATAAATGGGCTAGTAAAAAATAATTGAGTTCTTAATACCTATATCCTTGTATGTTAAATGAAACAATATTCCCTAAAGCCAAAGTAGATTCTACTTACAATTAGTGTTACGTTTTTACTAACTGAATTCTATATCCCACTTTTATGGAAAACTAACCTTTATCTATTTCTATATATCAATATAACATTTTGTGTGTGTAACTGTGGGGCTGTTTAATTCATTAAAATGAGTGAAGATTTTCAATTTTTCTTTGTTGAGTTTATGAGTCATCTTTAAAAACTAGTCAGTGCTTATTGAAAAATGGTATGCAGTCAGGTTTAACTAACTCTGAATTTAAACTAACTAAACTAACTTAACCTATAGACTTTTATTGATTAAAACATAGGTGCTAAACAGAACCTCAAATTTCACTTTGACTTTCATCACAACCCAGATTAGTATTCATTTTTCCCTTAGTTATGGCTGCCATCTATCCAGTGCTCAAGATAAACTGTCTTCACCACATCACCCAGCAGAACTTCCATCCCGTCTTTTCCACCACAGGAAAGTGGGGAGAAAGCTTGCAAGTACTGTTCTGGAGTCACTGTTCAGCTAGTCACCTTGACTCTACCATCATTACCTGTGCCTTTAACTCTGTGCTCAAGTATGTTGCCTCTCTCAGATTAAAGCCTCTCTCAGATTAAAGCCTTTGCTATTAGCTGCTGACACAACTGCACCATTTGCTTTTTATTTGTGACCTGTTGCTCCAGATCTGAGTCACAGTTCACAGAATGAAAGCCATGAATTTCTCCTCTAATCGGGCATTTGTGCCTTTCATAAGTGGCCCTCCAATGTATAAGGTACAGGTTCTATCCACAAGACACATCAATAGCACCATATGAAATCATTGTTGAACTTAAAGTTAGATTTAAATTAGTATTTCAAGTTAATCTTCACTGAATAGGAAATATTAAAAATGAGGCAGGCGTGAAAAATACCAAGCAACTGGCTTTATTCAGTACAGCATGCTAATTCCCTTTATTCAAAAGTAAACATTTTGCAAAGCAAAAAATTCTCCTATTAAACTCAAGCATTAAGAAGAAAGACTCTTAATTACTCGAGGAGGAAATGCATTTGCTCCAGGATTAGCAGGTTAGCAGCGTAAACAGCCGAGGGAGCTTTCTCAATGGCTCCCCTTCCAAAGAGCCCCAGCGGCCACCACTGCCTCATTCCCCTCAAGCCACAGAAGCCAACACCTGTGTCCATTAGCTGCAGTTTTCCATACTTACAAAGACATTATTGTTCACCAAGGGAGTGCCTGGGGTTTTGTCCTCGCTTTCCCTACAGGAGGAAATTCAGTAGAACCCTCTAAATGGTCTGAAACAGTCAAGACATTGACCATCTGACTCCTAGGTTTTCTAGGCAATCTTCTCAGGTGGAAAACCTTCCTCTCTGTTATTCCTCTGTTCATACAGTTAGCTCGCAGTTCAACATTAGCTTCAGACTAGTAAGAGAACATTGTGCAAGTTTCAAAAAGCACAGATCCTATTCCTAGAAAGCACTCTGGCATCCAAGACAAATGTGTAACTAATAATGAATAATAATAGCATTGTCTTTGAAGGCAAGAGCACAAAAATACATCGATGAAGTAAAAATAAACCCCTAAAAAAATAAACAAACTCCTGACAGGGCCATATGTGCCCTGAAGAAAATAAGTAGAAAGCGTTTGTTGCTTTTGATTATTAAGTGGCACTATTTCATTTGATTATTTTAAAAATGTTACTTTTCATAGATTTAAGATGATCAGGGATTTACAGATCCACTGGTATCTAATAGAGCATATTAACCTGAGACAAACAAGATAAAGGAAATCCATGAATTTTCACATAGTTCTCTACAGCTCCCTCAGCTGTCAATCATTAGTGGAAGAAATGCTTCTCTCTATACATATGTGACAAACATCCTTTTTCTCCTTTTTTTTGTCCTTATGTGTGTACACCTATGATCACCACACTTGCACCATTTTTTAGTCCTTTGCAAACACCAAGATCACGTCTACACTCCATCTGTAATGTATTGCTTTTGCTGATTCTTCGGGAATACATTTTTTTTTTTTGCAACAGATACAGTGATATGAAAAGACCATATTAAAATATGTAATTTTATGCAACAGCTATCAAATTTGTAAAATTCAACATCCCAGGAGTTTGTGCATGTTGAGGAAACAAATCCAAGAAAGACGTAGCTAAATTAATGAATCATCATTCCTTCACTGGTCATCAATGCCCCAGATTCACTAAAAGATAGAACATGGACTCTAAGGACCATCGGGCTGACTTAGGGTGATGTTTGCATTTTCATGATCAGAAAGCAGAACTAAAGCATTTCAGCAGTTCAGGCTGGCATGGGTACACTGCTTCCTAGTTTGAAATGCATAATTAACCAGAAAGCTAGTTGTCGAACAGCTAAACAGATTGTCCGAAAGTGACCTCACTGCTGTTCAAATGGATGCTGAAAGGTAAGGTGCCATGGTGGCTTTTTGTTTTCTAGACAAGCTACATCCAAGCAATTGACAAAGACTGATTTTTTTCTTTTTTTTCAAAGCCTATGAAAGCTTATGGGTAACAGCAATTATTTATGTCTGTCAAATACTTGTATCCAGAAGTGGATTTAAAATCCCTTGAAAATTCTGTAATTTACTGAACCACTGAGCGAGCACATGCTACTCCCCCTCCCCAGACCCACAGAATGTAACTCATTTCAATGGAGAATTGGAGTCAATGATGTAAAGGAGGGAGTCCTGATCGGCAGAAGGGGGAAAATGCTAGGAAAGCATGCTTCCCAATTTCCGTAAGAAATACCCTTGTTTCTTAAATAAGCAAATACCAATTACTGGACAGAATAGCCACAGTTCAGAGCATAAATGCATCCCATTTTTGTTGCTGATGCAGATGTCAGGGAAGAATTAGTGGCTTAGCGTTAGGATGGGCTGTATACCTACACTTGCTGAAGCAATTACTGCAAGAAAAAAATAAATATGGGAAACATTTGTGGATCAAAGCCAAGGAATGTCTTAAATATAGATTGCTTAAGAAAAGTACATAGATGTTTCCATATCTTGTAAATGATAGTTTTCAAGAGGTTGTCTTTAAAATAAAATGGATGGGGACACTAGGCCCCTTTTCCAGCATATCCTACAAACAAGAATTCTTGGGAGACATGCCCCAATTCATCTTCCAACTTCCAACAAAGAGAAAGGATTTCACTGTTTTACATTTGCACTACAGTGCTCGCATGATGGTTTCTGGTTAGTTTGGTCATGTTTCATTTTCAGAAATGTTAGAGTGGGAAGGATGAAATAATTCTTCAACCCTTAATCTTTGACAATTTTAACAAAATACAGTGTTTATACTTGTGCTAACAGGTGTTTTATTTTTTCCTTGTCCATTTTTTTCTACTCTGGTCAATCCATGTAACACACTAACTGTGAATTATTTTGACTGCATTAATAAGTTTTGACCTGAAATCTAATTTAAATTGCCATAAATTCACCTTGTTCCTTGAAAATGATTGGCATGAGTTTGAAAAATCTGTTAGCTGAGTCCTCAATGACTATCAGAATCTTGACAAAATCATCCCATGCAATACATCGCTGTATGCTACATAGTTATCATCCTCTTTCTTTTTTTTTTTTTTGCGGTACGCGGGCCTCTCACTGTTGTGGCCTCTCCTGTTGTGGAGCACAGGCTCCGGACGCGCAGGCTCAGCGGCCATGGCTCACGGGCCCAGCCGCTCTGCGGCATGTGGGATCTTCGCGGACCGGGGCACAAACCCGTGTCCCCTGCATCGGCAGGTGGACTCTCAACCACTGCGCCACCAGGGAAGCCCTATCATCCTCTTTCTATAGTGCAGAGCTTCTCAGTGTCTTCCTCTCATGGGAAAAAGCAACTAATATTAGATTCATTTGTTATCAGTCATCTCTACAAAATATGCACGAACACAAATACACATACACACAGAAGCTCATGTCTTCAAAAAATTTATACAAATAAGCCAAAGAGTGTGCTAAATATGGTCTCAGGAAACATTTAGAGCATGCTCCCTTTGATATGCAAGATGAATACAACAGAAGATATATCTGCTCTTGGAGTTCTGTGCATTCCTGGACTTTCTGATTCTCTGTGAATGCACAGTGATTTTGGCAAGATGTCAGAATGTTCCCCAGCAATTTTCAATACAACGTTCAATACATAAATGCCAAACCGGGAACTTTAGAAATTTTAATTGGGTTGTAGGGCTATCGATGTCTGCAGCTTTTCACTACCAGACAGGTGGGGTGGGAAAGGATGTCAACACCTGAGCTGTGATGAGGGCTGAGTGTGGAGGGAATGGTAGGAAAGCCAGAGGTGAAATCAGCGTGGCGGAACCAAGGGAAAGCCAAGGGCCTTTCCTGCCCAGCACAGCTGCGTGTGCGGTGCTAAGGGCCTGGCCACGAAGACAGGGCCGGTGTGGTTATACGTTTCCATCAAGCCTACAATCTAACCACTGCAGCTGATCCCGTTGGTTCCAAGCCAAAGCATGTCGTGGGTCACTTCTCTGACGCTCAGAGGCACCCACAGAAGGACTTAATGTCCCACATTCACCGCTTGGGGCTTAAACTTAGGTAAGTTACCGTACGCTACGTACTCCCCGTATCTATGCCACATGCTGACTGTATAGACATGAACAGGAACAACACAATCCGTCTCTGGGCTGTGTTCTCCCATTTCTCCCCCCAGTTTTCTTCCTTCATGATTGCAGTGCCAACAGCGGACTGAGGATGAGGCTAAGCAAGTTCTGGGCCCAGTGGTGCCCCTTCCGAACTGCACGAGCTTAGTAAGTCACTTCCTAGATTGCTCCTGGACTGGTTCCTTATCTATGAAAGGAGACGTTTAACTAGATGCTATCTAGGGTTCCTTTCGCTTCTAAATGTCACGGTTTCTTCTTTCTTGGTAGTTTGCTCTGTCCCTGCCTTTGGCCTGTGTCCATTTCTCCATTTCCATTTCCCAAGTTATGAATCCTTCACCTCAGTGAAGCTCCTCTTCCCACCTTCATGGGTCCCCTGCCTGGGAAAACATCATCTGTCTGGAAATGGAGCTCCCACAGCTCTCAGCATATAGGGTTCCATTGCTCTACCTGCATAGACCGTCAGCCTCTGTCAACAAAGACCTTTTCTCTCTTATTTCTCCTATCTTCCCAACTTTGTGACAATTAACACTGCATTTGGTAAGTATCTTTGGAATAACTGACTTTTCTAACCTTCTTGGAAGGTCCCCTTAGACAAAGAGAATGGTCACGAAGAGTCGCTCTTTGCTTTTCTGCTCAACTCTCTTCACAAAGAGCCGGCCTGGTGTTCTGTCTCTTCTGAGGTGACTTTTCTGAGCTGTGGGTCTTCACTGGTGCTTATAATTACTAACCCATTTGCATTTATTTACTCACAAGTACAGGCAAATAACTGTATTGGGCACCAAGGACTATATTCCATAAGTAACAAAGTCAGAGATATATTCTCTCCATAAGAGTTTAATCACCTTCTATCATACTAGTCTGTGAGTTTGGCCATGGAAGGGGACATGTTTTCTTTATCCCTCTCAACTTCCTTCTTTAGCTCTTTCCTCCCCATCATCCAACAACTCCTGACATAGCTGGAGGCATCAAACATCCTTTAGTACATGCTGACTGAAAGTTTGGGGTTGAACCAGATCACGTCCAATCTACACTCATTCCCTCAAGTCTTCATTTTACGTTGTTCTCTGTAAGATAGGCCAGCATTCAGAGGCCCCTCCCGGCCTTACTTCATCCGTATTTTCTTTTAGGCAGCGGCTATCTTCATTGCTGTGGCACATCTCTGCTGAGTCACACAAACAGAGGCCCATTTGGAAATACAAAGTGGAGAGATTGTCTCTTGTTTTATTTTCTGTATGTCCCTCCTGAAAGCACGTGGAGTTTGGGCACTTTGGACTTTCCCTTCATGCAAAGGACACAATAAAACATAATTCAACTGCCTGAATCTGGGCTAAAAGAGACAGCACTTAGCATTGGGGAACAAGGTAGCGACAAGTAGGTGGCCCAACTGGGAACAGAAAGCACAGGGACAGAGCTGCTAATTAACAAACCGCTGCACACTAAGCATGCCTTCGTGCTCACAAGTGGTGAGACAGCACTAAAGTCCCATATTTTGGAGAGGCTCTAAACTTCATGACTTTGATCAGGGTTCAGCAATATAAATTATTTGTCCCTTGGGCTTGACCAATTCTGCTATGCCGAAAGATACAGCATGGGAGAAAATCTGAACTACGGTATTCAGTTAAAAGATATTAATATTGGAAAATAATTTATAGCCTTAGGAAGCCTTAGAAAAAAACAAATTTTCCTTGGTCACTTAACTGCAACTCACAGGAATGAAATATGTTATCATTATGTAACATGCTCTACATCAGAGTAAGTGATTATACTTAAACATAACTTTTGATATGATTGCAAAATACCAATTCAAGAAAGGCCTGCAAAATTCTTCCTATTTTTGAGACCAGGAGCCAAGAATGCAAAAGGTACTTTCCTCAGAGAGAACAAATCTTCCTGAAATAGTCACACTGGTTCAGCTTCTGGTCCTCATTTGAAATGGCCTATTAGTTGAATGAAATACCACCTATAAGCACTCAATCATATTTTGTTAATGGGGTATATTCTGTTTTTTTTTTTCTTTTGGGAAAATAATTCTGCAGATTCAGCCTTCAGAAATGCACTTGGAGATAACAGAGAAACCAGGGTTTTTGACCTGCTTCGTAGCCAAAAGATAATGCAGCCTTGGGCTCTTTGTCAAGAACTCCTGCTTCAAAATTGTCCAAAGCAAGCTGCTGGCCAGAAATGAATTTGAACCCCTGCAAAGGGTTTTAAATTCACAAACCTTCAGAAACACACACATACACAATACCACATCAGAGCTTCAGTTTCTCAAGAGTGGGTATGTGGTCATCAATTTAGAATACGCTAATTCTTACAGTACAAACTCCAACCATCATCTAGCTTGCTGGATAGAAAAGAGTTTGAGGCGTGGCAAATAATGAGGCTGGAGAGTGGAAAGAGGAGAAATAAAATACTCAGGGTTTTGGAAGTAATTACAATGGAATCATCTTGCACAGAACACGGTGGAAATTATGCATCCCGATGCCATACTGTCCAAAGGTTGGCAGTATCATTCTAAAGGGCAGGAGTGGTAGTGAGAATGTAGTCATATGCATATGGACCCCTTGTTCCTACTTTGCCTATCCACCAACCAATGAAGCCTCTAATTTATTCATGAGCTGTTAGTCCCTATTCCCATCCCTTCACCACCAAAAATGGGGTGTTGTGAGCAATGTAAAAATAGCCCCGTGAACAGAAGCAACCACAGACTAAGAGTGAGAGGAATAAAAAGGAGGACAAAGAAAGAAAAGAAAAAGAAGAGGGGGGGCAACCTCCAGAAGCAAATGCTAGAGGAAACCTATAAAATACAAACTTTCTGGTTTAACTTTTCAATACATTATGGGGCTTTCCCATGCATGCCTCTTTTCACTAAAGCTTCAGGCAATAAATCTTAGATACGGTTTGTTAGATTATTATAGTACCCCTCTAAGGGCACTGAAATGATGTAATGAGAAATCAGAACATCAGAACACTAAATTATCCCATGTTTCAGGAATTCCAGCAAAACCTGTCAATTTGACTTGTTACTGGCCGAATAAGGATGAAACCAACATCGCATACTAGGGATAACACTGAAGGTAATTTTAATTGGTTTGCTTTAAAAGCTATCTACATGGTGACTAATAAAAGAGGCTTATGTAGTCTATCAGTAGTTGAAGATTTATGAGCACTACAGGAAAGATTAAAATTAGCAGATATCTATTTGCAGAAATAGTGGTGAAAAAATAGAATTGTGAGATTTTCCTACCATATAAATATAGTCATCATCATAATTCTAACATGCCATTTTTACACGTCCTCTCACTCTTTGAAATCCCCTGTAAATTATCTTTAATATTTGACAATAACAATATTACCCATACCATTTTATTAACAAAGCATTTTTACATATCTCATGATACTGATCGCAGCACTTTAAGAAATATTTTCTTTTAGAAAAAGAAACTGAGTCTTAAGAACATATAACTAAATTAGCTATGCCCACAAGGGCAGCAAATGAGATTCAAACTGAGGTTTTTGACCCCAAGAATGGTGATCATTCTGTAATATTGCAATACAGCTGCAAGCTTAATAAATTATTTTGAAAAATAATTATTTTTTTAGCTTGTATTTGATTTTGGAACCAGACTAAAGTTATTTGGCACTAAGACTTTTAAATCATGTGAATGATCAGAAAGATAATGCCGTATGAAACTTTTTAAAATAGATGTTATCTATGGCTCTGAAGATAATTGCAAAAGAGGAATACAAGAAGGACTTTGAAGAATAAGGGTATTTTGGAATCCAGGAACACTTCACAGGTGACAAATTTAATGTATGAGAACGGCTGGCACAGTATTTTGCACATAGTAGACAATAAATATTAGCAAAAAAATTTTTAAGGGAAGCACTTCTATAAGTACAGATAAGATTTTCTAATAAATAATCTCATCAGAAAATTATGCACAGATATTAGATATGTAAATTGGTACAGATTCTACTAAAATAACTTGGTAAAAGTTACTAAGAGCCTTAATATGACTATATATTTTGGTCTACTTCTTCTAATTTAAGGATTTAACTTAAAGAACTAAGTGTCCACCAAGATTTTTTTTCCAAAATGTTCACTATGGCATTCATTGTTTATATGTAAACACTTGTTGAAAAAAAAACAAAATCAAAAGAAAATCCAATAATAGGGGCCTCACTAAGTAAATTGTATTTATATAATAGAATATTACTCAGCTATTAAGATTTTATTTTAAAGAATTTTATTTATGTAAGGAATATTTTAAACACATACCTACAAAGCAAAAGAGAGAGCAAAACAAAGATTATATATACTAAAAGGTAAAAAGTCATTATCTCTGGTTTGCGAGCTTACTTACAATTTTCTCCCTATCTTTTGAAAATATTTTATATTGGGTACATGACTTTTTTACAGACACCTAAGCTATTTTAAAGTCAGTATCTTAATAATGGTCAACATGGATTGAGTTTTTACCACGTGGCAGACATGGTTCTCACCTTTCTACAGATATTATCTCATTTACTTCTCATAAAAATCTTTGATGTGGAGCTATTTATCCTGTTTAATAGGTGAGAAAACTGGGGCAGGGAGACATTAAACAACCAGCCCAACATTACCTTCCAAATAAACATCTGAGCTAGGACATGAAACAAATCATCTGACTCCAGACTCACGCTCTTCAGGACCACGCTCTACTATTCATACTATACAGGTGGCTTAGGGATGTGTCCGAACATATTAACGTCACAGAGGAAGCAATCTCCTACAACTGGGACTCTCATCTACGAAGGTGAATAACCCTGTGGGTGAGATGGCTTGTGATTCTGGTGGTATACGAAGTGTATTTAACTTAATTTACTTTACACCTTCTCTAAGTTAAATACACTTAATACGAAGTGTATTTAACTTGATTTACTTTACACCTTCTCTCTAAATACCATGTGAGTTTCATATCACATGGAAACACTCATGTCGTAGCTTTTTTGAGGCTTTATTACATATAATATTATTGCACAGCATGATGAACCTAAATCAACATCCTTTAAGTAGGAACTCAAAGGTATACAAAGGTGTAATGTGTGTCAAGAAGTTTTATTCCAATTTTCTTTGTTTATAAGGCAGATATTTACTAATCCCTGGGTACGTAGGTAAAGGTGTAATAGATGTAAATAAAAGAAGATGCATATGTTCTCATGAACGATAAGCTGACCCGGTGCAGGCACCTGGTGAAGTGTTTCACGAGGTAGTACCTGAATTACACAGATTGATTTACCACCTAACAGCTGCTCAGAAAATTCCTTTCTTGAGTCTCATATTTTATACCAATTGAAAAAGGAAATATATAGGAAGTATGCAAGAGAAATAACCTAATGTTTAAATTGCACCTTAATTGTAAGAACAATTTAGAAACAGAAAACTAAAGCCTTGATTTCCCTAATGTAAAAAGATTGCTCATGCCCGTCAAGTAGTTTATAAAATGAAACACAAATCAAAGTGATTACAGAGCTACTAATGTCTGAAACTGCATTCTTTGCTGCCTTTTATTTTAGGTGTTGATTTTGTTAAAAAACAATATTGAGACCAAAACTCTGGGAACTGTTGAGGTTCTAGCCACTGAGACAGGTAGACTGTGGGGAAGTAAACATCTGTACATGTCTGCATCTATATATAGAGTTCTACATGAGATGTAGCAACCGGGTGGGTTTTAATGTGATGGTGTGACTGATGTGTACCTAGCACACTGGGACCACTGCATAATGTTACCTGTATATTCTGCTGAGTAAGATGGGTGTGGTGAATTAAAACTCTCAGATTTATTTTTTACTAAAGGATATTTCCAGGTCTAATAATTCTGATTCTGTATTTGCCTGATTGATTTTTCCTTGGGCTAAATTCTCTATTGTTCTTGCCTTGACTGATCTATAATTACCTATCACTTCATTAATTTAAATACTGAATTCTTCCAATATTTTTCTCTTCCATCCACTCTTATGCTTAAATAAGGACTTGTTTTAGTCTCTTGGAAGTTTATTCACTGTTCAGGTAATTTTGCAATACCTTTTCCCTTTCTTTTTTTTTTGTGGTACGCGGGCCTCTCACTGTTGTGGCCTCTTCCGTTGCAGAGCAGGCTCAGTGGCCATGGCTCACGGGCCTAGCCACTCCATGGCATGTGGGATCTTCCCGGACCGGGGCACGAACCCGTGTCCCCTGCATCGGCAGGCGGACTCTCAACCACTGCGCCACCAGGGAAGCCCTCCCTTTCTTATGAATCAATAAATAAGCCTCGTTTGTCATAACTTTATGATGAGTCAACATATGTACTACAGAAAACAGAGAGTTAACTTGACTGGTATGAATTGGCTTATGCCTAGAGATCAATATATTTTCCTTTCTACTCCTACATGGCCATCCTGAAAAGAACACTATAGGTTAAAAAAAGAAGAAAATGATTTATAATAAGACAGTAGGAATCAATGTAAGAAAGCCCTTTGCAGATGGTAACATAGGGGAAGAAAGACACAGATGGATCTGTGTCATCTGGATACCAAAGAGCATGGACCATCTGGCTCAGATGGTTGTTGTAGGAGGGAGTGGAAGAGTATGTAAGGACAGGGCCCAGAGGAGTATCCATGGAATGCATGAAGAATGATGGGGATAGCCTAAAGAAGCTCACCAAGCATTTCTCTAGGCTTGGCCAATCAAGTCTAAGGACATATAAGGTAAGACATGGTCACAGAGTCTCAGGAGGGTGTAATGCTGCTGAATAATTACATTTTAAAGCTGGAAGGGACTTCAGAGATTCTTTTTTTTTTTCTTAAATAAAGACATAATTGGTAACTTTTTGTGTGCTCCAGAGAACACTATACTTACAATCCCACAGATCTGCTTCTACAATTTCCCTGAAGACAGAGAAGAAAAAATCAATTGTTTAATCCATACAAAAAATAAAAAGGAAACCTGTCAATGTGGTTTGACTAGCAAACCACCGGAGTTGTGGTTTAGGCATAATGGATTCCCTCTTCCATTGCCTCTAATCTAATTAATCCCTCATATCTGTCTGCATTCTAGAAGATGTGTTTACCAACCAAGTTGCATTAGATGATTTTTGAATAGCTTCATTGGAAAAAAAAATGGATAGGATGTGGGTAAGTGAAGCAGACAGAAACATCAAAGTCTTTCATTTCTGATGACTATTGCTCTCATTACAATTGTCTTTAGTAGAAACACAATCTCTACTTTTCTGAAACGGCACGCACTTAGAGAGTGGTTAAAATTAGGGTGACTGTGCCATACTTCCTAATTATTACAACTGCATAATTATTAATAATGCCCCCCTTTACTAGAAAAAGTGCTCCGATATGGACAATAAATTACACGGTTACCCTAATACGCAGTGACAGGAATGTCGATTTAAATAAGACATCGTACCATTTTAACAGATCAATCCAGTGGATGTATATGATTTTGCAAATTCAGAACTTAGCAAGACTCCCTAAGAAAGGATTTAAGCTTCACTTATTTGGTTTTTAGGTTACTTGTTGTCTTTCAATGTGTTTCTTTTTTGTAAATGACTACGCCAAGAAAACTAAGGCACAGAGTGATTAAAAAACAAAAAGAACTACAAATCAAGTTTCCTCATACTTCACTGTAAATCTTATTCAGTGTTACGTGGTTTTTTTAAATGTCTTCTCTCAAAAGGACAGCAACCATTTCTTCTGAAAAGGAAGAAAATGTATAAATCATTTACTGCAACTCTGATTTTACAGAAAACTGAGTTTACAAAAACTGAAGCTCAGAGAAATGAAATGACTTGCCCAAAGTTACTGGTCTGGTTAGTGGTAGAGCTGGGTCGGAGGACTCGGATTCACACATGTGAACATGTGTTTAGGACCCAGCCAACATTTCTCTCAGTGGGCAAAGTAAGTTTGTTTCCATAAATCAGCATTTTTTTTTTTTTTTTTTTTTTGCGGTACGCGGGCCTCTCACTGTTGTGGCCTCTCCCGTTGCGGAGCACAGGCTCCCGACGCGCAGGCTCAGCGGCCATGGCTCACGGGCCCAGCCGCTCCGCAGCATGTGGGATCTTCACAGACCGGGGCACGAACCCGTGTCCCCTACATCGGCAGGCGGACTCTCAACCACTGCGCCACCTGGGAAGCCCCATAAATCAGCATTTTAAACTGTCTTAGACTATTGATATTTGACAACTTCTTAAAATAATGCAAAGAAGATCCTCCCTGTTCTGCATCTTGTCACTAACTTCAGTGCAACAGACTTTAACAGGAGAAAGAAGAATAGGAACTTTGGGAGGACTCGCCAAAGAGACATCACTGGGGATTGGAAGCTAAACTAAGAAAAGCATAATCAAGTTTTATTTCTTAATATTCAGTCTAATACAAAGTCTAATTGGCTTTAAAGCAAGTGTTAGGATTAGTTCTGCCAAAAATTTAAAGGTAAAAGTTTTAAAACACGTGTTTAGAGCAATGTATTTAAAACAAAAATAGTGAAAAAGCCATCCTCTTAAGGTGCTTTTATTTCCTTCCTGACACAGATTTAAATACTGTGTTAGATATTGAGTTGAATTAGAATGTGCATTTGAATTCAGAGTAATATGTTTGCTCACTGAATTCATCATATCAATAAATTCTTCTTGTATGAAGATTTAGTACATATATTACAATAAATTCTTCTTGCATATATTGGATGCCCCCATCTGTCTAACACGTATACAAATTTAGACAAATCATACTTATTTAGGGATTCTTTTCCATCATGGAATCAGTCAGTGTGCTGTGAATATCGTGTATGGTCGTAATTGTGAAAAAACTGATTATCATTTTCAGATAGTTCAGATGAGGTTTCACCATACTTTTCACAATTACCAAGAGGATTCAACTCTTTGTAACAAATATGTTTGGGGATTATTATTTTAAAAAGAAGAAGAAAAAGACAGGAGAGAAGAAAAATTAATCTTGTACAACTGCAGACCAAGCGCTACTGAACTCCCAAGGCACTTTGTCTCTATCATCATGATTATATCACTATGTTAGAATTATTATGTTATAATTGTTCTTTTTTCTATTAAAATTTAAGCTTGGAAAAAAGGGACTCTCAATCGTCTTCAAGTCTCTAGATTAAGCACAAAAGCCACAGTTAAGAAGTTAATACATTTCTGCTGAATTAACTGGTCGATTAACCACGGATGGATGCAAGAAACAGAACTGGTAAGGAATAAAGATAAGTTTAGATAATGTGGACAAAAGCAGCATGCCAGGCATGATGAAGATCCATGGGTAAGTTGCTAATGTAACCAGCTTCTTGTAAGGCAGCATTATCAACATTGACGTAAAAGGAATCACCCAAGTCCAAGGGCCTGTGTATTTTGGGGGTAAGACTAAGAATACTATCCTGGCATTGTCACGTGAGGAATTTCATTTCACAGCAATCATAACAGAAGTGGACATTCCACTACTTCAATACAGCATATTACTACTCTTATTATTCCAATCATAATCCGCCACCCACCTCTAACTCCTAGTAACTCGACTGATCTCACAAAAACTTCTCGGGCATATTTATATCATCATCCTAGATACTCCTGAGGCAAGGAGCTGCAGAGCACAAAGAATCAAAATGCAGCACTTTCCCCTCCTTGGCCAAACAATTTAATCGAAGTGGAATCTTGCTAAAATACTCTTCAAAAGGATGATAAAAGAAATAATTGGGCTTCCCTGGTGCCGCAGTGGTTGAGAGTCCGCCTGCCGATGCAGGAGACGCGGGTTCGTGCCCCGGTCCGGGAAGATCCCACATGCCGCGGAGCGGCTGGGCCCGTGAGCCATGGCTGCTGAGCCTGCGCGTCCGGAGCCTGTGCTCCGCAACGGGAGAGGCCACAACAGTGAGAGGCCCGCGTACCGCAAAAAAAAAAAAAAAAAAAAAAGAAAGAAAGAATTGCCATGAAAACTTAGTGGGAATGAGAGTGGGTACCCAGCTAGGCAGCTTCTCCAGAGTTTGACTTGATAGCATATGAAAGAGATGTAGGGTAAGTACTAGACCCAACAACCAACCACTTGGTGTAAGGTCAAGAACACCAAATGAGGTGTCAATATACTACTTGGTTTCCTGTTTGGGCTCTGCTATTTATTAAAATTCTTCTCACTCTGTGAACTTACATTTTCTCACGTGTAAACGTTTTGTTGCTTCCCCCTTTCTTTCTGCTATCTTTTCAAAATGATTTGTTGAGCTCCTACTATGTATCCATCACTGTGGAACTCTCTCTGCCCTAAAATAAATGCACTAATGCCTCAAAGGATTGGTGTGAAGATGAAATAGACACACAGGAACCTTGTAAATAGCATAGTGTTATGTAAAAGGAAAAAGTCTGATCTCTGACCCCTCCTGTGTTCTCTACTAGCCCTAGTTCTCTGGTCTCCATATTTTATCTTGCTTCCCCTCCCGCCCTCCACCCAAATTATGATTTCACTGACAGGGTATATTCTGGGCTGCATCTTATACTTTTGATCATTTTCTGTAGCTATCATTTTTACTAGGCTTGTAGAGACAACTAACTGCCTTGAGTTCCCCTCCCCTAAGCACAAGCACATGTGCACACACACAAGGTACACACACATGCACCACACACACAGTCCCAAAACTCCATAGCGTGTGCATCTTAAGAAAAGGAAGAGAAGAAATCCCTCTGCCTAATTCCCAGCAAGCTATCTTAGAATTCCATAAATAACCAGCTGGAAAGTAACTGAAGGCTACAAGGATAGCACCTAACATTTACTGAGACCTTACTATACTGCAGGTACGGGCTAGCTGGATTTAATCCTTTGAAATAGGTTCTATTATCCTCACTCTATAGACGATGAAACTGAAACACAGAGAGGTTGAAAATTTATGAATCTATGCAGTTGATGAGTGACAGAGCAAGGATTTAAGCCCCGGCTAGTGTGGCCCACAATCACTGCTCTCAATCATTATACTACCGCAGATGATGGTTCTGGGTAGCTACGACAACGGTCACAAAGACCATCGACTAAGGAAAGTGCTAAGACCTTCACTTCTGACCACTGTCATTTTGTGTCCATAATGAATACCTTCCATTCACTCTCATTCTGTGTGCAAGTTAGGGAAGCAACAAATTTTAAATGAACATAGCAGAGTTAGGCACACTGACAGCCTAACTGTAAAAAAGGAAATATGTGTGTGTGTGTGTGTGTGTGTGTGTCTATATATATATATATATATATATATAACAAGGACTCAAAACTCAGTAGACTTAAAGACTGGAAAACTTTACTGTAAGACCAAAGACCCAGATCCACCTCAAAATATCCCAAGGATTTCCTACGTGAGAACTGATGATTAAATTAACAACCAAATAAAAACACATCCGTTTAAGAGAATATAGTTCACAATGGCTATGGAAGTCATGGGCTATTAGGAAAGATGTTCCTTTCCTAAAAGAATTCAAACTATACAATATGCTTCAGTTATTCAAACAACTAATTTGTGCAGGATATTTTAACCCTAGATATTGATAGGTAAATGAAGACTTAATATTATTATTTTATTATATCTACTTTTATATTTATAGCTATACTTGTGTTTGTATTTATTGTATTAGTATTATATTATATTAATACCCTTAATATTCTACCATCCTATTAGACTTTGTGTAGGTCAGATGAATCACTTCCTATAACACATCGACTTAAACCATGCCAGAACTCACCCACATAGAGTTCTTTTTCCTTATGAACAACTCAGAAAGGACCCCTGCAGTTTACTTTCTTGCCCTGGTAATCTGTCCATCCTCCTTCAACGCCGTGTCCAGATACTCTGCGATGCTGAGCTACCTGAGTCTGGGACCCTGAAGGCAGTAAGCCCCAGCTGATTGAATTCCTGGCTAGGTGGCTTCAATGTCTGTATTAGCCTTGTTGTTTATGCTCAATAAATTCATACCATTTAGAGGAAAGACTCAGACATGAGTAACATCCGCTTCCCCTCGTAATGCACAGGGTTAGGAAACAAAGTTGAAGACAGGCAGCTGCTCAGGTTCAAAGCCAATGTTGCCACCTTTCCCTACTTCACATCCCTCTGAGTTCACGATGGCTATGAACAATGAACCAGAATTGAATTGTTCCCAGTCTCTGCTCTTCTGGTCTCTATCTGAGAGGGCAGCCAAATGGTGACAAGAGCCATCTGGGGGAGCGGAACGGGAGGCGCAGTGTGGCTCTCTTCTGGGGAAGAGCAGGCACACGGCGTGGTTGCTTCTGCCCGCAGCCTTGCTGACAGCTCAGCGTCCTTCCTTCTCAGCCTAAAGAGCAGCGGCAAAAGCCCCCTCAAAAGGCACTGTGAGGATGGGGCCAAGGAAGGCAGGATGGCACGGAGAGGCGATGGGCTGTGCTACAGCCACGTTGCTGTAGGACTGGATATCTGTACAGCTACCGCCTCAAGTAGAACGTGAGTTCTCCATGGCAGGGGCCATGTCCTGGTCACCACTCTTGTCCCAGCATCTTACAAGGGACTTGACACAGGAGGGTATTCATAAAGTGGAGTGGGTACCAGCCCTACTGGATCCCACCAGCTTCCTCTGGCTCCTCAAGCATGTGTACATTTGACTCCAAGGACAAAGTGGCTGTCTATTTTTAATAAAGCAGCAGTTTGAGTGAATCCCACGTCTCTTTTCTTCCTCTTAAAATGCCTTTCCTTTGTTTGCTTGAGCAAGAATCTGAACTAATTCCAGGCTTCGCTTCATTTTAGTAACAGCCGAAATCTAATCAGTGCTGTACACTCTCTGCCCCTGTCTCTGTCCCTCTGCCCGCCTTCCTTCTTCCCTCTTCCCTCTTTCTCTGTCCATTCCCACCCTTTTCCTACTCTCCCTGCCTCCACCTCTCTCTCTTTCTCCCTCGCCTCTCTATTCTCTCCCCTTCTCTTTCTACAAATTAAACAGAATAGCTCGTTTTAAACACAGTGTCAAGTTAAGATTGCAACGTTTATTAACGTGCTAGGATGAAAGCTGTCCTTTGGGAGTTGTTTTTGTTTTATTGTGCCCTAAAAATTAAACTCTATGTTAATAGGACTTAATCTTGCTTTCCCACCCTTATCTTGGTAAATAATAAATGTGTGTGTGAGAGAGAGGAAAGTTCTCTTTTGAAAGGGAAAAGTTGGGGGCTTCTTAATGTTAAATGTTACAATTAGTTATATTTATAAACATATCGGCAGTGAATTTACTCCAAACAGACCAGTAATTCTCCTGCAAAAGTTTAAAAAATAAAATAAAACTTTACTTGAAAGCAAATGAGTTACAGACACACCTGAATACTGAGTTTGTATAAAGTGTATACAGGTTGTCTTTGGACAGTCATCTGACTCTAGTTCGAAGTGGTTTTGTTGCTGTTCTTGTGCCATAGAAAGAATGTGGGTCAAAAGCAAGAGTGACTTGGAATTGGACTTTTGAAAAAGCTGCTGAAAATTCCATTTGCTGTGGGTAGGTCTGTATCCTTTGAACTGCCATGTGGGTCCCTTCCTCTAGGAAAACCTCCTAACCAAGAATTCTTACTGTTAATGACCTCCAGGGTCAGAGATTATAACTTCTTAAACTTAGTGGCAGTGCTGACGCAAGGTAACAAGCATCCTCTGGTAGATGGGTCATCACTACTTTACACTGTCTTGTAATATACAAAAAGGAAAGACCAAGAAACTACTATTTTAAGAAAGGAGAAAAGCTGCATTCACTGTTCGGCCATATGAAGAAGTTAAATGTTACAGAGCCAGTGCAGGCGATGACAGAACGCTATTAATAGAGTTTCTTTACTCTTTAGGAAAAGAGGAAATAAATACTCTGAGAGAGAAGAGAATAGACAATAATTTGGGCAGGTCAGGTACATGGAGGGATTTAGAGTTTTTCTTGCTTCTCAAACGCAGTTCATCATGGCTCTTCTAGGTTGATGGAGTGTCGGGGGCAATGCTGTTCAAGAACTCCAGAAAAGATACATGACTGTTCTAGTTTCTCATCTTCGGAACTGCACGACCACATGTAGTCAGGGTCACAGCACCATGACCTGCTTGCTCGTCCCCATCTCACCTATGAAAGCCATTCGAGGGGAGAGGAGAACAGCCCAGAGGAGGCAACGTAGCCTTTACAGTCAGGCAGTCCTACTGCTAAATTCTAGATCTTCCCCTATTAGCTGTGTGACCCAAAGAAAGTTAGTTACTCTCTAAGCCTCAATTTCTTCATCTGCAAAATAGCACCTAACTAACACAGTTGTGAGGATTAAATCAAATGAATATTGTAAGGAAAACAGCATGAAACCTGGCTTTCAATATGTCTTAGTACCATCTCCGCCACCACTGTCGCTTCGCAAATTACCATCACATCCAAAACCACCACCTCCAACACCACCATTATCACCACCACGACCATCATCACCACCTGCACCACTACCACCACCATATCCAAAACCACAACCTCTAATACCACCACCACCACAACCACCAGTATCATTATCATCACCACTATCACCTTCACCACCATCCCCACCACTACCACCATCATCACCACCTACACCATTACCACCACCATCACCACCACCATATCCAAAACCACAACCTCCAATACCACCACCACCACAACCACCAGTATCATTATCATCACCACCACCACCATCACCTACATACACCACTACCACCACCATCACCACCAGCTCCAGTATCACTGCCATTATCACCACTACCACCAGCACCACAATTACCAATACCATTACCACCTTTACCACCATCGTCCTCATTTTACAGGTGAGGAAACTGACTCAGAGCTCAAGTAATTTGCTGAAAGTTACAAAGCTAGTAGGGGACAAAGGTAGATCTCCAATCCTGGGTATGGAAGCCAAGTTGAGAGCTCCTCCTAAGTCCACCTTTTATCTCAGAAAGCCTAACATGGAAAAGCCAGGTGGGCTTGGTTTCAAGGGTCACCCCAGGGCTTCAAGGGTACCCAGCACGCAGGATCTCTCTTACCTAAGCTTTAAAAATTGTATCTAGAAATAAAATATTCCAGGTTTGTCATTAATATCTGAGTTACCAGACATAGTGAAACTTCCCTGATTTCTGCTTCTGGTTGTTTTTGTCCCTTGCCTGCATATCCTCAACTGTCACACAGAACACAATGCCTATTCCCCTATCTGACCCTATAGAGACACTGTAAGAGGGAAAGAAAATGTCATGGAGAGCACTGGGTCCTGGGGAGAAAGGCAGGGAATGAAAAGGCATTGTTTATTTCGCCTGGCTTTACAACAAGCCTGCTGTATAGGCCTGTAAAAAGAATGAGCTCTGGAAGGCTCAACCTTTGGCAAACAGATCTGGTATTACGTAGGCAGTCTGTCAAGCCAGGAGAGGAAGCAAAGGAGGAGATTTCCTTTAATTCTGCCCATATTGTTTACTGCTTGTTTTCCCTTCCAGGACTTTCTGGACTTCCCCACTCCCAGGACAGAAAGCGCAAGGCATTGTGGGAAGCCGGCAGCAAAACCCCACTAGCTGCTGGTTGGTTCCATTGACACCTTCCACAGGACTCCCCTCAGCTCGCTCACCCAAGCCAGTGATAAAGATCTCTAGTGCCACGGACCCACATTGCATTTGGCTGTCCTTTCCTTCTTTCCTGCCACCTGGCCCAGAGCCACTTCTATTCTACTGTTGCAAGGATAACCCTTAAGAGTTGCATGGCATTTACAATGTAACAGGGGCCTAACAGCTTTCCTATCCCAAAGAATGAATCTCCAGTGAGCAGATTTCAGTAACCATGCCAGAACATGACCAAGATACCTTATAGGAAAACCTCTATGGTTCTCAAGCTATTGTAACCCATTGGCAATTTTCTACACCTCAGCTAACAAGGACAGAATAGCTAACAACAAATAAAACCCCAGTACAGGTGTTATACCCTCAAGGTGGCTCCATTCAAAAGAATTAAGCACGTTTAAATCTCCTTCCATGGGTTACCAGTGACCTCAGGAAGGAAAACCAAAGAAAATCTTTTCCCACTTCACAATTTGATGTGACATCTGCCTGGGTTCTACCAAGATGATGGTTGTACACTGGTATCACCGAGAAGATGGAGGGAATGGGGAGGCAGAGTGGGTTAAGGGCTACTCCAGTTGTTATAGGATTAAAGGAAGTCAAAAGCATTTCTAGAGACCAAGGACTAATTCACTAAGTGCAAAAGAAAATACTGGCAACATTTTACTAGAAATCTTGTGAAGTTCGCTTAGAAACTCTAAGACGCAATGAGATACAGAGGGGCGAGCACATACGCTTTTTTTTTTTTTTAAGTAGAACAGGTATTTTTTCATTTAACAATTTTTAATTTTTACGTTACTGTAGTAAAAAACATTTGACGAGATCCACCTTCTTAACCGATTTTTAAGAGTACAGCACAATATTGTTAACTACAGGTACAATGCTGTACGGCAGACTTCTAGAATGTACTCGTTTTGCATTACTGAAACTTTATACCCGTTGGTTAACAACTCCCCGTTCTCCCTTCCCTTTCCGCCGGCAACCACAATTCTGCTCTTTGCTTCTCTGAGTGATATCTCCTATCTATTTTAGATATCTCATATAAGTAGAATCATGCAGTACTGGTCTTCTGTGATTGGCTTAAAGGGATATATACTCAGATTAAGTTAAATGCCCTCATAATGACTTAAAATCCCATTAAATGAAATAATGCCATTTGCAGCAACATGGATGAACCTAGAGATTATGATACTAAACGAAGTAAGTCAGAGAAAGACAATTACCATATAATATCACTTACATGTGCAATCTAAAATATAACACGAATGAACGTATCTACGAAACTGAAACAGATTCACAGACATAGCGAACAGACTCGTGGTTGCCAAGGGGGAGGGAGTTGTTGGGGAGGGATGGAGGGGGAGTTTGGGGTTAGCAGATGCAAACCAGTATATGCAGAATGGATAAGCAACAAGGTCCTACTGTGTAGCACAGGGAATTATATTCAATATCCTGGAATAAACCATAATGAAAAAGAATATAAACAAGAATGTGTATATATATATATATATATATGCATAATATATATATGCATATATATGCATATATATGCATATATATATGCATAACTGAATCACTTTGCTATACAGCAGAAATCAACACAACATTGTAAATCAACTATACTTCAATTAAAAAAATAAAATCCCACTAAAGAAAATGAATGGTCCCTGAGTCTTTCACTAATATTGAGAACCATCTTATTTATTGAAAATGTCCACACACTCAGGTTTACCAAGTTATGATTCCATCTTAAAATGCACATCACATTTTTTTATCCAATTATGCTTCCAGCAAATGCAAATATTTTGCCCTAAATTAAGGCTTCTCCTACCACTTATACCTTATCTTTGTAATGATGTTCGTACTTCACAAAATATGTTATCTCATTAGCTCCCATTTTAGAGTATCTGGAGGATATTTCTTCTGTTTCCTTCATAATGATTAGCCCAGCGCTGAACGCAGATCAGGAGCTTAGCAAGTATGCGCAGATCGATTGTTATATAAATTCTTCTCTAACCCTGAACCAGAGAAACAAAGAGCCCCCTACGTGATAGCCTTGAATGATGACTCAGAAAAGAATCCATACTTTAAACACTTCAGTGTGTCTAAACTATGACATCTCCTCATGTGCTAAGATAAAACTTCTTTACATAACTATATCATAACCCCAGACTCTAATCAGCAGTGGGAAAATGAGGTTACAACAGCAAACACAGCAATCTGATTGACATGGTAAACAACCCTTCTGCACATAATCAATTTAGGCTCCCGCCAGCAGTGAATTAGAACTTGTCATTTTTTTTGGCTCTTACCCTGTCTTATTTCTTATAATAGTTATGCATGCAGGAAAACATATACATTTATAAAAACATTTCTTGTAGTTATAGTTTAGATTTTCAGATGATACTACATGTGGTTCGCTTCTAAGAAGAGAGAAATATTCCAGACTGAAAAGATAACCCACCAAAGCAGAAGTCCATTAAAACCCTAAAATTATTCCACCCAAATTTCTTACATTACACAGGAAAACTTTATGTCAGTGTAAAATATCACGCTTCCGTCACTTTAATAGGCTAAACGTTACAGATAAAATGCTTCTGCCACAAAGTAAATCTGGAATATGTTGGATTCTAGGTAATATGTGCTAACAGTCTTTCTTGTCTAATACTACATTCTCTAGTTTTTTTCATCATTTTGGATTCCCCCAAACACACATTATTATTCTTGCTCTGATCATTTCAAATTTTCGTAATATTTTTTTCATTTTTTTAATAGCTGATTGCCTTCTCGTATTACCTATTTGTTCTACTCTCAGAATTGAATTGCTATCTCATATAGCTAGGTCTTTACTCCTTGGGATTCCATAGAGCAAGAAAAGAATACTAGTAATATAAATAGCAAAACCAAAGTACTTATTTTCCGTGGAATATAATAATAATGATTCCATAAAACCTATATATTATTAAAAATTTCTTTTCTATGTATTTTTCCAAAAAAGTGATGCCAATATTTTGCATCCAAAAGCTATATTTGTTGAGATGTCTTGCATATCGTATGTGCTAGAGTTAATGAAGTTACAATCAAACTTGAAAATGTAATAGTCTTTAAAGCTAAATTAATTCTGGACAGATCCATTGCTTAACAAATTATGGCTAGAAACTCCCAGTAAAATGATTTGCTAAGCAAGATGTTATGTAAATTTTCCAACCTACATTCTTTGTTTTCCAACTTTGAATTTTAAATGTATAACAGTAAATGCTCATGATCTTTTGCGTAATCTTCCCCAAATGACATGATTGCTGGGCTATAACTAAGTAATTAAATTTGATTTGTATCTACTCTAGTTAATTAAACTTAACATTTTCCAGAACAGTCAAGCTAACACGTTAGACCTTGAAAAACCAAACAACATTTTGTAATAATTATTACCACTAAACTTTCATCATTAAAGAACAAACATCAGTAGCACTTCAAATCTGTGGATGTCACCTACCAAATCACAAATCAAATTAGCATATTCTTCATTTATTTTTTATTAGCTGTTAACATTAGACAGAATTCCCTGTTGAAAGTCAAGATCAGCTGGCATGGGTTTAGTATTTGTCACTGATTGAGTTTATACAAAAGCATGGGCTAACTGTTAATTATATCTATGTAATGAGTTTTTGCATTGTAATTTTCAAATGTTTTGCCGAGAATACATTTTATTAGAGACTACAAACACCACTTACCACTTACAGGTATTTTCCTCAAATATGGATTTTGATCTTAAAAGAGGTCATGTTGAAATAATTCAACTCATTTACATAAAAATATGAATGAATAGGTACAGACATGTTTATTTTCTAAACTTAAGAGACTTCTTCTACACTAAATATGAGGCAAAGATTAGGAATCTGTCTTGTTCTTAAAACCTATGAATCAGTAAACCTGATTGCCTCTTGATCTCCATCCCTGATCAGACTGGACCCTATTTCTACCTTGGTGAATGGCTTATTAAACTTAGATATACTTTAAATCCAGGCTTTTCCAGGAATCTCTTTATGATGCTCTGGAAAGAATCACAAATTCTGGGTTCATGCACATCATTAAACAAACAAAAAAAATTTTTTTAAGTATCTAATGAAGCTCAGTGGCGTCAATAGTCCCATCTATGTATTTTAGGTTTTTGAGAAAGTCATCTCTCAAGAGTAACGAATTGGATGAAATATAAATTCATTTTTAAAGATAAATCGAGTTGTGTCTACATAGTTCAACTAGGCTGCATGATGACAAACTCTCTTTCACTTGGATCTGACTGTGTGGACCTGGCATTGGAAACTACCAGAGGAAAAATGATCCATAACAAGAAAGAGTAAGGGATCTTGATAATATTATGTTTTTCTAAAAGCATTCTGTCTGAATTCTTGGTGCCTAGCCTAAGGCTGAGTCCCAGGCACTGCAATAAATTTATTCAAGCAATAGACTGATTAACCATCTACAAACCTCGTCAGTAGTAAAACTCTACAACATTAAGATAAAAACGCCTTAAAATTAAAATTCTAGAAAGAAGAGAAAAATGTAGGGCTGTAATTTCATTTCACTTATAAATAAAATGTTTTGCCGTTGGTAAAATTTCATATTTCAACTTAGCAAATAAAATATAGGAAGAATTTTATAAAACTAGGAAATGGCCATTGATCTAGAATATGCCTAGAACACACATACAGAGATGCTGATAATTCCACCAGTTCTTACCGGCTTTCACAAGGTATCTAAAATTCTAAAGCTGAAATTTGGCAATATTCCTTCCTTAGCAAGAATGAAATCAATTTAACGGCACAGGCTGAATGTTTGAAATGGAGCTTGACAGAATAAATTATACCATCAAATCACTGTCTCTTTTTTTCCCTTCTTCATCTTCTACTACACTGTGCCCAAAAGAAAGTTATTTATTTGTGCTTTGGTAGAAGTCCTGGATGGGAAAGTCTGCCTCTCGAACAAGTAGAGAGCCAGTATTCTCAGGAGAAAGCAAGATCACATTTTCTTGAGAAAACACCCTAAGTAAAATGAGTATATAAAACAAAACACTAATTTGCTCGTATTTAAGAGCTACCCTTGTGAGTTCATTTAACAACATGCAGTATTCCTTTAACAACATTCAATATCACTTGTAATCCATGTAAAACTGTATCAAATACAAGAGGGTTCAATAATGGAAATGATTGTAAAATGGAATGAGCAAGAATTCCTAGCAAAGAAATAAAGTTTATGTGCTAATGTGGGCAGGATCACATTCAACACGGGCCTTTGGGAAAATCCTTCCTTGGGTGTGCAGTGTATTCATTTGCTATTATATTACTATCTTTCAGTAAAATATTTGTCCCGACAAAACACATCTCGCTAAGCGGAACATTAACAACGTAAGGACCAATGTAAAATAGATATTCAACAAAAGCTCTCCCCACATACACATCCGAAGATGGCTATTATCTCTCTTTGCTTGATTTCATTGTGATATCACACTAACTGTCCATCTCTATACAACAACGTCAAAGAGGTGATAGATACTGGAAGGCTCTTTCAGAAAAATCTGTTTCCTCTGCCCATCCGGCTCCCTTTGTTTTTGTTTTCCCTTCACTTCTTGTAGAAGAAATTTCATCTTGGAGAGAATGCACCCCATTTGATATACAATGCCATTTACACAAGAGTTAACTATTTTGAGAACAAACTATATTTTATATTGTTTCTCCTGAAACTCCTAAGTTGCCAATGATTCCACCAACATAATTATCCACTGGAATGTCCTATTTTTGCACTGCAGATATTATAAATAGTTTCCTTTCGTCCTTCCAGTCAGGATACTGCTCATCGAGTCACATTTTCTGGTTTGCTTTTGGTAAGTGCAATGCCCCTGGCCCTCGGCAAGGAAGGAGGAAAAGCTCTCTAAACGGCAGCTGTCTTTGGAATAATTATCGTACAACCCGCCATTCTGTGTTACAGTGTTGGCAGATGTCACTGTAAAGTGCCAGTAGGAAGAGCAAATTGTTCCCCACTTTTTTTTCTCTGACCTGCTCCCTGTCAACTCGGATGCTTGGACAGAATCCTACTTCTCTCCCCATCCTTATACCAGCAGGGTAAAAGGGTTTGTTTAATCATGTAAAGTAAAATCAGACTGGAACTAAATAAGAGCTAAATGACTTTCCCCACTGGCATAAAACTGAAAAGGCAGGATTGGTCATTAAGTCATAATTAAGCATTAGCAGTTAAGCAGAAACATTATATAATCACAAAAACAGTGTCAGATAAAAGCAGCAGAAATCATTTCAGCCAGCCCTGGTAGCCAGGCAATTCTTTTCAGGGATGTTTCTTTTTTGGGCTCTCCCAATTTGTACACAGTAATGAAGTTAGGACATAATGTGAGGTTTTCAATGTTCCCTTTCTGTGTGTATATTACGTGATCAAGATAGAACACAAATTTTTCAACCCATCGTAAGTGCTTGGATAAATTCTGTCAGAAGACTCATTCTATAAATCTACTTAAAAACTATAAATGTACTTAAAAATTGTAAAAGTACAAAAGTAAAAATAAAATCAAATTAGGATCTCTGGGTATACAGTATATTGATCAGTGGTATAGGAGCTAGAAGCTAGGATATTTCAATATTTTGAAAGTCATCTTGTATAGTAACTATTCCATTCTTTCTTTGCCATTTAGTTTTTAAAAAAACAAGCACACATTCGCACATCCACAAACGCAACTCAACCACACACATAGGTATAAAGAAAGAACTTACACAATTTCATCGTTCTGGAACTCGAGCTCTCCGCACGTGTCCTCAAAGTCCTCTCCTCCGCCTCTGGCGGTCCCTTCAATGGTTTTATAGGGGACGATAACATTTCCGCGTGCTCCAGATGTTCTCAATACTTTCACCTCCATGATGCCAATGCTCTCACTCACGTGAGTCACAGGTTCCTCAAAAGTAAAGATGCCTGCGTGGTCATCGTCAAAAATAGTCACGGTGGCAGTGGAGGGAGATCCCAGGCAAGCGAGGGTAGAGACATGATTGGCTTCCAGGATGCCGTCTTCCGAGGCTTCAGAAGATACTTTGACGTTGCTGAGATGCACAAGGAAATTCTCATCTTCCTCAAAGATGTCGTCATCGATGATGCCGACTCTGATTTCCTTCTGGGTCTCACCAGGCTTAAAGACCACAGTTCCTTCGGTAAATTCGTAATCAGACCCGGCATTGGCTGTACCATCCTCTGTTCTGAAGTCGACAAACACAGTGTTGGTCAAATCACCACCTCTGCGGATAATGGTCAGGGCTACCGTACCACAGTTCTCCAGACACTGATATGTTCCTTGTTCAAAGAAGATCTTACTGACGGGGTCATTTTCAGCCACTTCCGTGTTGACCTCATGCATGCTGACGGCCTTTCTGGCTTGGTCAGCCGCATGCCTCTTTAAAATGTTGCCTGCTCCGGTCATCAGGCGGGTAGCCTGAATTCGGTAAAACGCTCGACTTTTTTGCTGCTGACTTAAGACCTGGTAGTTGGCTAATTCTATCAATTGCTCTATTTCCTTCTCCGGATGCTTCTGCTTGAGTTCCTTCAGAATCCTAGCCATTTCTCGCCTGGCTTCTTCATCATCTTGGTCCCTCTCATCGACTTCCAGAACTAGGGCACCATCTAAGAAACTGTCAACGTGGGAATTGACCACTTTCCCATCCATCTCAATTTCTGTCTTGGAAGATGGCCTGTCTCCTTCATGTTCAATAATCATTCCCCTCTGCTTGCCAGCCCGGTACCTCTTGTAGACATACTTGTAAAACAGAAGCCTCCTATCTGCCACCCAAGCGAACACAACACAGATGGGAAAGAAGAAGAAAGTAAGCAAACCTTCCCAGACCTCCACGACCCCAGGAGAGATGACAGACAAAATGATGTAAAGCCAGGTATAGGCAAAGATGCTCCAGGCTGCTGTCACAAAGAACACACGCAAATGCTTAATCTTCCTCGTCTCCCCATCTGGGACGACGTAAACACAAAGTGCAATAATGATGAACATATTGAATGCGGCACTCCCCACAATGGTGCTAGGACCGAGGTCTCCTGCAGTGAAGTTATGGCCACACACCTCAATTACTGAAAGGAGAATCTCTGGAGCTGAAGATCCCAGGGCCATCAAGGTCAGGTTGGACACCGTCTCATTCCAGATCCTCACAGTTGTCTTGGTGGTCTCTCCGTTGGGTTTCTTTATGGTGATTTCTTTTTCTTGAGACGTGATGACTTCTATAGAGGACATGAATCGGTCGGCAATGATAGAGACTCCGAGAAACATGTAGACCATGGCCACAAAATACACAGTCGCTCTAGCAATTTTGTCCCCAAAGGAAGGGTCTTGGGGCTCCCAAATGGGTAAAATCACCCCTTTCTTACAGTAATAGGAGCCAGTACACTCGCCGGTTTCATTGCCTTCTCCTTCCATTTCTGTCTCAGCGCTTATATGATCCACGTGGGAAAACAAGAGAGCCACCATGACTAACACATGAAATCCCATCGAAAAGGTGGGTGAGAGACTGAATCGCAGCATGTTGGACAATGGCAGAGTTCCAACTGTCCCAACCTACTGGGAAAAATAAGATAGGGGGAGGGTGGGGGGAAAAGAATCACATCATTAGATCCAGATCCAAAGCATGACTAATTACTTATTTTTATTACTTTTACTAATGATTTGTTTATATTTGACTATCACAACGTCTACGGAGAATCATGATTCTAAGAAACCATCTGTGATTAAGCAATCCTTGGTAACGTTTACAGCCCAGTCTCTCCACTTGAGGATTTTCTACATGTAATCCCCATTCACTGAGCAATGTACACAGCTGACTTACTGGAATGAAATGTTCAATTATATCCTTGCCTTGTTGAATACACATGCATGCATGCTAACAGCCAATGAGAAAAAACAAAAAATTTTGACACATTGAATAATTTTCTCCTTGTTGCTAAGGCAGATTTCCTTTTAAACTGTGGTTAGTACAATCACCTTCCAGAAACTGTTTCATCCCCAAAATCACCTCGTTAAGAGTGATGCTATGAAATTTAGACTCTAAAAATCCTACCAACGCAAGGCTTGGTGATGATCTTAAATTCTAGAGCACAACTTTTCACTGCATTTCATGAAATCATGTCCTATGGCTCTTGGCAGCAGACAAATCTTCAAGCTTGCTTGCAGTCAAAGCTCAATGGCATTTGTACTTGAGAGGAAAAAAAATCTGCTATAAGGCAATATTTCCACACATTAAGTACAGTTTTTAAAAGCACGTTTTAACGAGAGCACGTTTCCTCCTAATTTTCAGCAAGCCCAGGTCTCCTGTTGCATTAGCAGCCGGGCATCTGGTTCCTCAAGCACTGCTCTTCATATCTGTGTACAGATCTCGCTCTAGAATCTGCAGGCTGCCCACACAGGAAGGGGAGATAAGCAGGTCCAGGTCTAGGAGTGTGTAAGTAAGACTCTTGCTTGGCAGGCTGTGAAATCAGCGTTACCAGCCATAAAATGTTCCTTCTCTGTGTCGATGTCAGACTCGCCATGGTCATTCTAAAATACATATTAGTTCTATAGAGGATTCAAGTGACCCAAAAATGCAAGGGCAATAATCCCATCTAAATTAGCTCATGTGACAAAATGACAGCGACCACAACGTATACATGTGATGAAGGGCAGTAAGCAATTAGGGATATGGCAACAGCATCACTGGCGGGGGAATTCAGGTGCATGGTAGCTCCATCCACCACTCTGCCTTGCTTACCAAGCTGTGTGCCTCTTAGTGACCTTGTATCACCTCTGATTCCAGGGCTCTGGTGAAGGTGGTGGGGGCAGGCGCTGAAGCTAAGAAGGGTCTGCTCCAAGTCAGGGTAGGTCTGTTCTGGAAAGCCAGTTATGGTTATGACATCGGATAACACGGGGATAAGAAGGGTCCTGAGACAGAGCTTAGCCCTGTGGCCTGACACAAAGTTAAAAGTGGAGCTGAGTTAGACCCGCTCATAGCCTCAGGCTGTCTGAGAGTCACACCCACATTCACCTAGACTCTCTGGCCTATGTTTGAGGCTGATGGCTTATACTGAAAACTGCACCTGGGCCCAGGAGAACCTCCACCCTGGCCCAGCCCATTCTGGCACACCCTCCGCAAGCCCACCATCACCTAAAGTCCTTGTTTTTAGCTCATCAATGCTGGGGGATAAGTTTTGACCGTTTTCCCATGCTAAAGAAGACACAGCGGAGGGCTGCGGTGGTGGAATTCCATTCTAAGTAAAAGGTCGAAAACTAGAAGAAGCGCATTTTCAAAATATGCAAAAGTTCACGGCCAGTGTGTCTACTTGTTCAGTCATTACTGGGCTTGGGTGGGTTACAGGACTTCTCCTTAAAACAAGGTAACGATGAGCCATCCTGTAAGAGCAGTGGCACACCCAGTCCTAACTCCCTTATGCCACAATTTATTCCCCATATTAATGAGAGCCACCCAGACAAATTTAAAAGGGTACGCTAGGCTCTCTTCTAGGTCCTGAGAATTCATCAATGAATTTTTTTTAAAGTCTCCATCTTTGTGGACCTTATATTCTAATATAAGGACCTTTGTGGACCTTATATTCTAATGGGGAGGAAACAAACAAATAAATGTAAATGTCAGATGGTAAAAAGTGCTATAGTGGTGGGGGGTAGGGAGCAATTTCAACAGGACAGGAAGTCTGTAAGTGTCAGCGTGTGAGTGTGTTAGTGTGTGTGTCAGTGTGTGCACACACATGGCATGCATGATTTTATAATGGATGGTTTAAAGAAGGCCTCTCTGATAAGGTGCAAAGGACTCTGAGCAAAGTCCTGAAGGAAGAAAGGGGCCAAGCTTTGTGGATAGTTGCAGGAAGAGAATTCCAAGATAAGCGCAAAGACCCAGATGAGAATTGTGCTCTGCACAGTCTAGGAACCACGAAGAAACCAACGTGCTGAGAGGGCAGTGAGTGAAGGGAGCAGGGCTCAAGAGCTGGGAACACAGTGGGGATGGATTATGAGGGCCACTGAGGACATTATAAGATGCTGGCTTTGACTGTGAGGGAGATGGGAATCGTAGGGAGGTTCCGATCAGAAGTGTGATGTGAGCTGATTTTCCTTTTCAAGCGATCTCTCTGCTCGTTCAGTGAAGAATAGACTATAGGGGTAAGAGTAGAAACAAGGAAGCCAGTATTTGCCTATTATAAAAAACAAATCTGATTTATAAATGATCCCCAATGCCTGCTAGGTATATAAAACGATACGGTAAAGATCTAAAGTTTAAAAAGGAGAAAGAAACATTTGCAGTGACCCTTTTGGAAGATGTACAGCTTAAAACGTCTTGGTAACCTGTCAGGATCAGAAAGGTTAAGTATTTGCTCAGAGGGAGTAGGACAGAACACAGAGAGCCAACACTGGACAGAGACTTGAGGCTGCGCCTGTCTCCAGAACTGATAGAATTAACCACTCCCTTCAAACCACTGCCAAGTCTCATCATTCCATTCCTCACGTTTCAGCCAAAACAAACTTCCTAAAGTGCAGATCAGACTCTCTCACTCCCCTTAAAACTCTTCGTGGGCTGCCTATTGCCCTGAAGACAAACCCAAATCCCCTCAATAGGGCGTTTATACCTTTTAGGATCCGGCCTCTGAGCTCCAGAATCTGGGAATTCTCTCCGCTCCCTGAACATGACAACACTTTCTTACCTCCGGGACTTTGCACGTTGTGTTTTCTGTACCCTGAACTATTTTCCTTCTTAGAAGGAAGTTTCAAAATGGCACAACAGCAAATCAGAGTTGATTGCCTGAGACCGAAATACCAGGCTCCGTTCTTAAACACTGTCCCAGACACCATGCTAAATTCTTCACAGGGGTCCTTATATCGAATGCTTCTAAGAACCAGCATTGCCCTGTTACACAACTCCTAATGTTGCCATTTCCACTAGAGTCTGTGCGAATAGCACCCCTGGACTTGTGCAGTGCACAGTGCCCTAACAATAGCCCTATAGGATAGATATTATAAGCCCATTTTGTAGGTGGGAAGACTGAGGCTCGGACAGGTTAAGTTCTTGCTGAAAGTCAGACACATAGTAACTAAGATTCAAAGCCTGGTCTGTCTCTGAGATGATATAATTCACTGCTCCGTTCTACCATCCCTGAGAGCATGTAAAATAATCTTTGAGAATGATTGGATTTGGGCTTGGACTAGCCCATTGGAAAACCTCCTGGCTCCCAAGAGGAGGACCTAGGTAGCAAAAGTCCCATGGAAGGATGACAACAAGCCCGGTTCTATGTTATGGATTAGAGGCTTAGACAAGCATGCACAGCTCTGAGGTAACCTGTGGGCTGGGATGTTCCTAGAGACAGCTGACCCCCGCTTTCCCACCTTTTAGCAATTACCTGGCAACCTCTCCTGCAAGTACTCTCAGGGCAATCTCTTAGGTCTGCCCCACCCACATCTCCCAATATGTTCTCAACCCAAAGGGTACCAATGTCTAAGGGTGGACTGAGCAGTAAAAATCCATCATCACTATCAGAGAAAAAGGAAGGGGGCTTCTGAGGTTAATTCAAAAATGTCATAATTGTATTCAAAAGGTGGCAGTGGTCTGATTTGTGAAGTCAGTGGACAAAACACACTGCTATAACTTATTAGCCATGAAGCAACTGGAAAGAACTCTCTGGACTTCAGTTTCTTTCTTTATTAAATTAACGCCAAATCTAAATGCTTGTGAGGGTATGGGGTAGGTGTCATCTAAATGAGAGTTCTTCCTTCATTTTTTGTCTCCATTCTTTTAGGGTCTTGCCTCTGTCATCAGATTCAAAGAGATCTCTACCTGACTCTCCCCACTTTCTCCTCAAATATATATTTTCATGAAAATTAAGCAGGAAATAGAGGCCACTGATATGTTGGTCTGCTGCCTGGCCGCCTTCTGCCCTGATCTACTGAACTCTGTAACACAGGGTAGGCTGATCTTCATGGTGGTTTCAGATCAACTCTTAACATCCACAGCTAGTTCTTACTTAGGAATATCCATTACATCATCCAAATGAGCCTTCAGCACAGTAGCAAGAATACTCACATTATCTTCTGCTTACTATTTATTTATTTGTAAATTTATTTATTTATTTGTTTTTATTTTTGGCTGTATTGGGTCTTCGTTGCTGTGCACGGGCTTTCTCTATCTGTAGTGAGCGGGGGCTACTCTTTGTTGCAGCGCGCGGACTTCTCATTGTCGTGGCTTCTCTTATTGCAGAGCACGGGCTCTAGAGCGCAGGCTCAGTAGTTGTGGCACACGGGCTTAGGTGCTCCGCAGCATGTGGGATCTTCCCAGGCCAGGGATCAAACCCGTATGCCCTGCATTGGCAGGTGGATTCTTAACCACTGCACCACCAGGGAAGCCCTCACTATTTATTTGAAAACAAACCAAACAGCCCCAGAACCTAGAGATGGCAGACCTGAATGGAACTGACAAAGGATGGTGAACAGGTATCAAACTGAGTGAGCCCAGCCACCTATGTTGAAGGGAGAGGTCCCAAAAATGGATGTATGTACCTGCAAGACAGATCTTTATCAAAACTGCCACAGTGGAGGTCCAACGAGTAGTTAGGCAGCGCAGCAGTGAGGAACTATGGCGGTTTTGACTACAAGGAGAACTGACTCAGACAGAAGGAATACCTCTGGCATTCTCACCAGTCCTATGCTTGGGGCAGCCTAATCTCATTCTGCTGACTGGCAGCTGGGGTTATTCCAAGGAACTCCCTGACTCTCCATCAGGACCTGGAATCCCCTTCTATGTGATTCTTGCTGACTGAAAGCCTAAAGCTAAGCAGTGAATCTGTTTCTAAGGCAACAGTAAAGCAACCATAAATTCTTATTCACTATGGATGCAAGCACTTCCAAATTCTTCTAGACAAAGAGATGATGCCAGAGGATGACTTTTCTTATCTGATCATCCACTGAGGGTGCCAATTACTGTTCTGGCCCTCAACCTCAGGCCATCAGGCCGTGACCACACTTCAGAAAGGAGCTCGTTCAGTTTCCACAACGACTCTCTGCTATTACTTTTTTTTTTCTTTCCAAAGAGAGTTGCTTCTTTGCTGCCTGATAAATGAGGACAGGTCCTCTAGGAGACAAGCTGTGAGACATCACATAAGGGGCTCAAGCCCTCTTGCCTAAGCTTACAAGACTGGAGTCAGGACCCTGTCCCATCTCAGAAAACACCCACCTCATTCATCAAAGGTAGCAACTGGGGCGACAGGCAACGTGGCCAAAAAAAGAAAGATGGATTTAGGATTTAGGACAATGCATATGTTATTGAAAAGTCATGAGACCCTTTTTCTGTACTTTGTTTTTTGATATAGAAATTACTTTTTAATGAAGTATAGTTGATTTACAATGTTGTGTTAATTTCTGCTGTACAGCGAAGTGACTCAGTTATACACAGATATGCACTCTTTTTTATATTCTTTTCCATTATGGTTTGCCCCCGGATATTGAATATAGTTTCCATTTCTTCTGGAATGCCAAGATCATCTGCTCTGTTGAGAGGGTCCTAATATTTTGCACATCCTCAAGGGAGCATATCTTCTTCTCCTTTCAGGACACTAAAAAGACATCTAGTCAAACACCAACCCCCAATCACCTCTATTACAGAGGCCCCATAAAAGGGAAAGAGCACGAAGAATTTAAATATATTACCTCTGCATTCGGACATGGATATATGGGTAGAAGGAAGAAAGGTGGAGAATAGAGTCTTCCAATGGAAGGAAGAATTTGAAGGGAAGATACTCTGCTAATCTTGGTCTCCATGTAGAGTCAGCCAGGACGATCCTCAGATGTGTTCTGCCAGGACCAAGGGCAGTGGAAGGGCCCCCCTCAGGGGCCTTTATGACAATCATGACTGCCACCACTGACTGGGCACTTGCTTTGTCCCAGGTGCTCTGTTGATTACTCTGCATTCGTTATCTTTTCTGACAATATTGCAAGGAGGTATTGTCATTCCCATTTTACAAACGAGAAAAAATAAATCGTTCATCAAAGTAAACCGGGCTGAAATCATACGAATCTAAGTGACAGATAGGATTTAAATCCAGGCATTTTGCATGATAAACAGAATGCTTTCCAAAACGGCAGGACCTTTTCATTTGTTTGTTTTCACTACACAGGTTAGCAATACTGTTCTGTCTTAGCAACTTACTTAGGTACTTAGTGTGGAATAACCTTCCCACGCTGCCCCTCCTTCCCACCTGAATAAATGGTGTCTTTGGATCATCTCATTCACGTTTCCCTCTCCTGTCTCATGCCTGCCCACCCCGCAAGAAAGGCTTTTGTAAGCACTCCTATTCATCACATAGCAAGGGAAAGAGGATCCACTTGGGGGATCATCAGCTAAAATCTGAGGTCTGAAATCCCTCCAAAGTCATGTAATAATCTCAAGGTTTTTCCATTCAGTCAGGAGAAAAGAAAATAGAGAATGAAATCCTAGCCATGAACAAGCAAAACTAAAATAAAAGAGGGCAATGCAGAAAGCTGGGGAGAATGATATTGAATTGTAGCCTAACAAGGAAGTTAATACTTGGCCCTAAAAACAATAAGTCAATATTTTTTCGAGAATCTCAATGCAGCAGCCCACAGATTTACTGTCTTGGGGTCAAGACACTAATTTTTAACTGTTAAGTAATCCAAATAAAAGGGAAAACAACACATTCATTCATGGGTTTGTCTGCCAAGTTTTTCTTAGCCACTCGTATGTGCCAGACACCATGTTACAAAGATGAATAAGATAATATCCCCCCCCAAAAAAAATAAAAAGATAATATCCCCAAAGAAGCTCACATTCTAGTGGGGCCTTACAAGAGTCAAGGAGTGAGTCCCCTTTCTGGAAGACATAACTCTTTCATTACTAGGGGATCACAGAAGAGGAGAGATTTTCCAGGGATTCAGACAGTGAGACCGTGACTACACCTGGACGCTCTCAAAGTGGACCACCTAGTTCCCAGGTTAACATATCTGGGGTCTTGGGGTCATAAAACTGGGCTTCTAGAAACCTCCAACTGCTCAGCATACAGTCCTGGAATCAAAAGATTTCAAATGTAGTGAATTCCCGGAGGAGGGCCTTGGATCGCCTTTTCTGTACTCTGAATCTTTCAGGGGCCTTGTGTTGGACAATGGTTACTATTTCAGGTAATAATTTGGTCACCATCCACCCTGAAGAGAAAGAGCAGCCTTTCTTTGATGTTCAACCTTACACACTGGAAAAAAAAAAAAAAAAAAAAAAAATGAGGCCATATGCATGCATTTATTTCTGGGTCACCAAAAAAGATTTCCTACCTAAAAATATTTTCCACACTAGCTTGTTGACATTTCACCTTCAGACCTTTGTTTCAGTGAAGTATAGCCCTCCTGATATTTCTAGTTCTAAGAGAGGGGATCATTCATTCATTTGTTCCTCAAACACTTATTGAGGGCTTCTATGTGCAAAGCACCAGACCAAACACCGTGGGAAGTACAAAGATGATTGACTCATGGCCCCTGTTTCTGACGAAGTTACAGTCTTCCAGTAATAGTTACTCAAATGACCATGAATAGAAGAATATGGAAAATTCCATAAAAGGAGGGGACTAGAAGGATGACAGAAGTCGGAGAGAGTTGAGGACATTCCAGAAGGAAGCAATGATATGACAAAAGGCATAGAACAATGCTTTTTCAACTTCAGGTCACCTAAGGATCATCTGGAAAACTCACTGAAGTGCAGACAACTGGGCCCTATCATCAGATACACAGTATCTCTAAGGAGGAACCCCCAAATCTGAATTTTCCCGAGCACCCTAGGTGATTCTGATAGGGGTGGTCTTGGCATTGGCACGTAGGGTAGAAAGGCAGAACTGGGTAGGAGGAAAAAACTGGCATAAAGGGCATCGGGCATGTTTAGCAAACAAAGACTGGAGAGCAGAGGACTTAAATAAGGTCCTCGATGGAAGGCAGTACCTTAAAATTAGAAGATAGCGTTTGTTGTAATATCAGTAAGTTGTTGATATGAAAGTGTATCAGATGGGCTCTCCTTGTCACAGATTGGGACTCCAGACAGCATCAAAATATGAAGCCCCTTGGTGACTGTGTGTGTGAGGTAAGACAGAAGAGGGTAGAGAAAAATGGACCCTAACAGGAGCATCAACGGGGCCCCCCAAAGAGGAGATTAAATCATTGGGAGTAACTTACACGTACTTCGTAATTTTGCCAAGGGTTTGTTCTGCTTTCCTTAAGGAGAAACAGCTAAGGATGGCGAGGACTCCACATAGACACAGGACAAAGAACCAGACCCACGCGAGTCTTCAGAGACCTTCTAATCAGGTTCTGTCCACAAGCCCTGAACAGAGGTCAACAGTACACAGCAACAAAAACCCCAAACTGCAAGGCTTAGGTGGTGAGGAAAGCTGTGCTCTTTACACGAGGGGCTCTGGGTGGGGCCTCACCAACTCCCCTGTTCCTTCAACTCAAGGGTAAATCTTTGCAGTCCCTCTTCTGGCTCGCTAGTCTGCCTCTTGGGACTGGGGATGTTTAACACAGACTCCAATTTCAAGCTATGTGAGAGGAACATGCAGATGTCTTTTTTAAAAAAAATCTTTTTTAATAAGGGAAATACTGGTTATGTGAAGAGAGGCTGGTGAATTTCATCAGCTTTCTCCCTGAGTCATTAAGCTTCATCTTCGAGCAGATTGCTGTTTGGGGGATACGACCCTATCAACTCGAAGTCTGTAGGTCTTTTAGAGTTTCCTGCATAGTCAAAAAGCATAATCCTTTAAAGAATAAGATGCTCTTGAGGAGAACAGAAGTAGGAAGTAAAAAGAAATTAAAAGAAAAACAAACCTCAAGTTGATACTCACATAATGGTGACCCTTCATCAATATTCTAAAGTTCCTGACAATATACACAGTGACATGGGTCTAAAACTAGGTGTGTATGTATATACAAAAAATCCATTTTTTAAATGGAAGCAGCTTAAAAAGGAACTAACCAAATTTTTGTTTACAGAAATAAATTGAGTAGCTTTTTGGGAGGGAAAATATGAACTTTTTACACAAAACCCTGAACACAGTTTATGAAACATACAGTTTCTCTACTAGGTAAGGTATCTAGTGAACATGTCCTTTAAACCAATCCCATACACCTGTATTTGAAGAATTGTTTAAATATCGGCTTATGGCTTATGGTTTTAATGTTGGTAACTATGCCACAACTATTATGTTATTGTCTTTTTGTGATAGGTGAGGATTACATAGGAGCTTTTGAAAAAGAGAAAAAATTTAGTGGAGAAAGAAATACTCATCATTTAATCATTTCATTAACAAGTGAAAATAGTAACCTGCCTATTAAGTCCTTGCTTAAGCAAGGACTGTTTTCACCAGGATCAATGACTAATGAGAGAACATGCATTCCTTCCTTCATTCAGCAAACACTGAATGTCTATTATACATCTGGCAAGATATGCGGGGCTAGAACCATGAACTAAACAAGACACAATCTCTCTCTTCCCTGAATTTATTATCTAGATGGGAAGACAGATGATAGATGTTAAATTTAAATTGTTACAGAAAGAAGCATTTATTAATTGATAAATGCTATGAAGGAAAAACACAGTCCTACAAGAGTCAGTAATGGAGAACCTGACCTACTAGGGTATTAGGGAAGACTGCTGATGAAATAACATGAGTCAAAACTTTTTAAAAGACACTCAGCAGGAAGCCAGGCTAAAGGTTGCTGTAGTGCAAGGCCTTAGGTTAACACTTATGCAATTACCCTTCTCTGTAATGGGATTACTCACAGACCTACCTTCTTAGATATGCTGGGCGTTGAGATCATGTTTAGACAATACTAAAGACAGCTTCCATAATTTACATGAGAGTTTACCCCTCTGAGGTCATAGTCAGACAGTTGAAATTAACTGCATGCTGCTGGGGGCAATATGGTAGATTGGAAGGGTCGTTGGTCTAGGAGCCAAAAGAAATGAGTGCTGGTCTTGGCTCTCACTGGCCAGTCATGTGGCCTTGGACAAGTCATTTTCCCTTTCTCAGCCTGATCTGTAAAACTGAGGAATTTGGCTAACAACCCCAAGCTATGATATTCTGATCCCTCACTTTGGCGTTCAAGGTCATCAATACGTTGCCTGTCTAACTCCCCAGGCTTACTGTTCCTGGTAGACAACTGAGCTACTAAATAAAAATTACCCAAATATGCACCCTGTTTTTCTTTCTCATGCTTTTCTACCCGTCCTCCATGACCCATCTCAAATGTCCAATTCCCCTTCATTAAAATGCGTTTAGTGCCAGGAAGGGCCCTAAAAGTCATTTAACGTTGCCCCTTCCCCTTTTTCCCCCACATGAAAACTCAGGCCATCATAACTTAAAAGACTTTTTCAAAGCCATGCATCTCAGAAGTGACAGAGCCAGGCTCTAAAACAAGGTGTCTAAGTTTCTAGGCCAGATCTCTTCCCACGACACCAACCCCTATTGCTGGGTTTCCTGCAGCCCCCTAAGACGGCCTGTGTGTATCTCTTACAATCTGTGTCTCAAGGGAGGCTCAAGAGGGAGGGGATATGGGGACATGTGTATGCATATGACTGATACGCTTTGTTGTGCAACAGGAACTAACATGGTATTGTGAAGCAATTATACTCCAGTAAAGATCTATTAAAAAAAAAAGAGTTGGCAAACTATGGCCAACAGGTCATATTTAGCTCACCACCTGTTTTTATAATGCCTATTTAATTTTTTTTTACATTTTGAAATGATTGAAAAAAATTTAAAAAAACAATATTTCATGACATGAAAATTATATGATGTTCAAATTTCAGTGTAAGTAAACAATGTTTTACAGAACACAGCATGCTCACGCATTTAAGTATCGTCAATGGCTTTCATGCTACAACAGCAGTGTTGAGTAGCTGTGACAGGCTCTGTGGTCCACAAAGCCAAAAATATTTACTATGTGGCTTTGAAAAACTGCTTTGTGACCTTTGGTGTAGTCCTTATGTATGCCCTTATTTTCGAGCTCTCCATGGCGACCTTCGCAATTAGCATGTCCACATAAAGGCGCACAGGTAGAAACAGTGCTCTCTCACTGGTCATCTCTCAAGTAGGAAGGACCAATCCTCACTGAGCACTCATGTGCCAGAGGCAGTTCCAAATGTTTTACAAGCATTAATGTATTATTCCTCACAAAAACCCCATAAGGTTCTTTACTACTATTACTCCCATTTAATAGATGAAGAAAATGAGGCACAGAAAAGTTAAGTATCTTGCACAATGTAAAATATGCCATTTGTTGAATTCAAACAAATATTAAAACTAACATGATATGCCTGCTGACCTCAGAGAACTCTGGTCTGAGTACCATAGGGAACTTCATTGCTTTTGTCAATATCCTCGATATAGAAGCAAATTCATAGTTTTCTTTCCACCTGAGGAAATCATTGCTAGACATCCACGGACTCCTGAGGCCAGAAAACACAGGCACATTTCTAGAGGGCTTCTATATTATCAAAGAAAAAAGGGAGATGTAACTTTGGTGAAATGACTTCAGAGTCATAGATCTAGATTCAATAATGTCCCATTTCACTCTTATTGAGTCATTTAATTTCATATGGCCTCCATTTGCTTATTTGTTAATAAAAAAACTAGCTGATCTCTGATGTGTCTTCCAGTGCTAGCTATGGGTCTAAGCAGCACGAGCACTGATAAGGAGAAGTTCTGAAAAAGGGCCAGGGGCAGCTGCACGGCCAGGAGAAGAAAGTGAGGAGTTAAGTTGGTGGGGGGGGGGGGGGAAGAGTCACCAACTGTGTCCAACATCAACTCACAAATTTCAGCTCCAGGGGGCTCACATCCCCCAGCATTTGAAAGGCAGATGGTTTTGGAAGAGTGACAACCTGCAACTTCTGAGGGACATGTGACACGTGACTGAGCCCCTCCCCAAGCTCTATCCTTTTGCCCCTGGCTGATGCCACTCACTTTGGGGGCACTACCAAGGTGCAGAGAGGAAGTGGAGGTTGGCGTGTAGAGTAAGCAGACCCATTCTCTAAACCTGCTGCAACTGGGTGCTATACATTGAACGGAGCAGAGCCAAAGGGGGCCCCGGGTCCTGTGCTCTAGGGGGAAGCGGAAGTGAGGAACTGGAGAAGCTCAAGGGAGAAAGCATCAGAGCCATTCGGTGCTCAAGAAAGAAAGAAAAACCACCTGTGATGGCCCAGAAATCATAACCGTCAAATTTAAGGTCTGTTCCTTGCTTCACCTCTCAGACTGATACAGCTCCTCTCCTCCAAGGCATGCTGGAAATTCATCAATTTTGGGTTCCCGTGTAAAATACATGCGAGCAGTGATTTATGCTAGCATCTGTTTCAGATCCACAGTTCCCATGGCATGGTCTTAACCGGGACATGCAGCTAGCTTGAAGTCTGGAAATGGCCCTAACCTTGCTCCAGGGTGGTCCTTGTCATAAATTAGCTGGGGCTGGTTTACATGTTTTAAAAATAGCGAGGCTTTATTTATTTGCAAAGTCCTTTCACTCTTTGAGAACCAACTAAAATGCTTCCTCCTCCTCCATGAAGCCTTTTCCAATGTTCTCTTCTTCCTCTCAACTCTAAAGCACTGGGCTCATTAGATAGCTGCAGCCATCCATCTACCTCACTCAGCCCAGTGTTTAGGCGTTCTAGACCGTACATCCCTAAGAACAGGGAACACAGCGCAAAGAGCATGTTTTGCGCATGGCTTTGAAACAGCCTCAAAAACGGGTACCATCACCTATTCACTCTTGGACAAGTTATTTAACCGAGCCATAGTCATCATCTTTAAGTCAAGATCAGGATGCTTTCTTGCAACGGTGTTAAGTGAGAAAACATGTACAAAGTGCTTAGACTGATGTCTGCAACATAATGGGTATTCAACAAACATCACATAACTCCTCTTCAGCATCTGCATTCTCTGAAAAGCCCAGCGCAGTGCCTTGCATACACTGAGTGCTCAATAAATATCACAGTTGGATTGAAGAAAATTGCTGAATCACTCTCTTGTCTGTTTGACTTCATTTCACATTAGATTCAAGCAGGAAATTATTAACTTATTCTGACTTCACATGCAATGACATCTACAGAGTGATGACTTTTTCTATCTTTTCTAAAAAATTAAGATGGGGCTTCCCTGGTGGCTCAGTGGTTGAGAATCTGCCTGCCAATGCAGGGGACACGGGTTCGAGCCCTGGTCTGGGAAGATCCCACAGGCCACGGAGCAACTGGGCCCGTGAGCCACAACTACTGAGCCTGCGCGTCTGGAGCCTGTGCTCTGCAACAAGAGAGGCCGCGACAGTGAGAGGCCCACGCACCGCGATGAAGAGTGTACCCCGCTCGCCGCAACTAGAGAACGCCCTCGCACAGAAACGAAGACCCAACACAGCCAAAAATAAATAAATAAATAAAAATTTAAAGTGACATGTCATTTTAAAAAAATAAATTAAACTAAAAAATTAAGATGGACTCTAATATTTACATTTATGTTCCTATGTCTATTACATATGCAAAAAAAAACATTTGTCCGAACAAGTATCACACTAGTGTTCTAGGTTACTAGTATGAATATTCCAAAATGATACAGTAGAAGCCATTCAAGACTTTAAGCATATGATTTCACACTACGGGACATATTTCACCCATTTCTCAGAAGAGTAAGTTTTCAAGAAAGATCAAATTTTTGTTACCTTTGCTGACCCAGAAGTAAAATGTCAGGGTGACAGTTTATCTTTGCCTCTGTCTGGCTACTCTCTACCCCCCCCACCCCACTTCAGCAGCCTGGTTCCCGGGTACTTCCCCATCAGAATGGCCCTCTGGGGGCACTAACTGGACAGCAACCCATTTCAAACTTCTTTCACTTCCTCTGCATCATCCTGTGTTCCAGCCCTCAGAACTCTTCTGCCAGCTGATCTGATAAACCAATCCAAGTTAGTAAATGAACAGATGCGAATGGTTTGTGAGAAGGAATGGTAGCTCTTTCCTAGGTAATCTCGTTGCGTTCTATTAGGGATCTACTAGATAGAATTACTTTATTCAAATGAATGTCTCTAATAGTAAGAATTTCTGATCCTACATTGGCTGAAGGATAAATGCTTTGAATCCAGGGATGTTTTGTGCTTCTCAAATCACTTTCTAGACAGCTGCCTATAACATACTTGCCCCTGATCACAAACACACTTCCATCACTTCAGCTGCTTTCCATCACTTCAGGACTTTTCTCCTTCCCTACATTCTCCTCCTCCTCCTGAAATTGGCTAGAAAGTTTCAGGTAGCGAGAAAACGGGATTCTCGTGAAACTTGGTCTATCCTGTTACTTACTATACACTCTTGGCTGCGCCGATCAAAGGACAATCACAAATGTAGACATAAAACACTTAGGGTTCAAAACATAGTTGACAACAAAGAGAGCCTACAACAAACACTTGAGGCCTCGTGGGCTGCGAGCAACTGTCTTCCAAGTTGAGTCAACACGCTAGAAAAAGACGCCTGGTCTCATCTGTATTCTCAACTGCTTGCGAGGAAATCATGCCAGTAAGAGTAGTTTACCCCAGGAGTCTCCAGTTCAGAAAATGAGCTGCTTGATTTATAAACCCTATTGAGAACCTAATCATCGATTAGTTGTTTTCAAAATATGTGCTGTATATCTTTTGTGAAGTGTGTGTGTATGGTGTGTGTGTGTGCGCATGTGCGTATGCATGTGCCCTTTGGCCTGCATGGGCCTGTGTGTGTGTGTGTGTGTGTGTGTGTGTGTGCGTGCGTGTGAGAGGCTGAGGAGGGAGAGAGGGAGGCAGGAAGAGAGAGAAAAAGAGAGAGGATAGATGCAGACACATTCACACACAGGTATCTTTTGGAAGAGAAAAAAAGAAAACTGAAAATAATCCCACTTCACTTAATGAGGCCCCACTGGACTAGCCCTGAGTCCAAATCAGAGTCTCAGAGGCAAGACTCTGAAAGCTCACTTTCCCAGAACCCAGTCCATCTCAGTGGGTCAGACAGCACCTGACGTTTACTTCCACTAAATCTCAAGGACATCTCCAGGGGATAGACCTCCCTTTGTTCAGAGAGAAAATTGGAAGCAGCGAGTTCAGCAACCTACTGCCTTCGTTAGCATCAATTACCACTGAAAATTAGAACCTAAGTGATAGGCAGCTGAGGGAATGGATTCTGAAATCTAGGGAAAGTCAGGGAGAACATTTGCCACAAGAGGGAGCAGAAGAATTGGATCAGATGGGAAACCGTTTGGTAGAGGTTATGACGAGAGGTCGGACCATGAGGTATGGATGATACTGGAAGACGTTTTGACGAGACATTTATCCCTTAGAGGAAAAAAAATAAAAGAGGATGGAAGGATCTGGAAGAAGTGAGATCTCAGCACTCTGATTCCTAAGTTGTTAGCAAATGTAAAGCAACAATTTTTAGAGAAAAGCAACATACATACATACAGCAAAAATATCAAGCTTGCAAGGTATGTGCTCTACCATCCTCTTTTAATTGTGTATTTCTTTTTCCAGATTTACTTTCTATTCCAATTTAGCTCTTGTTTATTTCCATGCTGATGGGGCAGACTGCTCGCTTCTTACCTACGTGCTTTTCTTCCTCTACCTGAAGTCATCACGGAGAAAGGGCCTCTGTTACTGAATTGCAACATGAAAATCAGATGGTACAGTCCTAAAATGCACTTACTTTGAGAAAAACCCATCCATGAGCTAAATGTATGCTTTGTACTTGCAACTTCGTTGGATCTACAGAGCTTTTCTCACCATTTATTTTGTCAAAGAAACAGATTAAGTACTTACAGGGAAGGAACTATGCGTTTACTTTGCAAGATAAATAAAAGTCTATTTTTGTCTGATAAAAAACATCTTAAATATAGCTTGCTAACAAAATGCTGACGCTCTCCTGGAATATTTTATTTTCAACACATAGTAAATTTGAAAGAGCAATTAATGTAATTCCTGCAAATAGCCCTGTAGGTGTTACTGACTATACTTCACCTTCTTTTTGCAATTTCGCCTTCCTTTTGTAATTTCATTTGTAGTTAAAGCACTGCTAGGGCTATGCATTTTTCTTCCCTTTCATGGTCAACAAAAGGGTCATCTAGTACTTAATCTTAATCCAAAACGATACAGTAGAAACCATTAAATAGTAATGATAAAGTAAATAGAAAGATAGACAGTAGGTAGGTAGGTAGACAGGTACACAGATAGATAGATATAAAGCACAGCCTTCATATTCTTTTAATTTGTTACACTCCTCTTCCAGCCCTGCTAAGCTTTTAAGACAGAGTAAAGGAAGTCTGATTGTCATGGACACTTACATTCTTTGCTGTCCCTGCACAGCTCAGTAGTGAACAACAGTTTACCTCTGTCCAGTTTTTTTTCTTTTTCCCTGGGAATTAATCATGCCATATTTAATAAAAGAGCTAGTTTAGGGGGAAAAAATTAAGGCTTCTTTTTTAGTAGGTGGGAGAAATCCTAGCTAAAGAGCCCTCAGATCCAAATGGAATCCTTCAAGCAGGCAGAGTCCCTAAAACGAAAACCATTTAAGAAAACACATACTGCTTCTGAGGAAATAAGGGGATCTTTCCCCACCTTCTCACTCTCAAGGCCCCAAAGATGGAGCAAGCTAGCTCTCTCTTCCTCCTTTTTTTCACGCGAGACTAACCTCACAATTAAGCAAGTTTAGCAAACCCATAGAGGTAAATTCAAGCAACACAGGATTTGAAAGAGGAGCCTCAAAGCAATCACTCCTATTCCGGCTTTGTTTTCTTTTCTGAAATGAATGAAACATCTAAATACATTTTCCTCCCTCTTTTCCTGACTTGCTGCACAAGTAGCTCTGAGAAAGAGAAAACGTGCGAGTGAGTGAGTGAGTGAGTGAGTGTGTGTGTGTGTGTGTGTGTGTTGGGGAGTGTGGGTGGGAGGTATGCTTTCAGAATCCCCTCCTGGTTGCACCCCATTTCCCTTAGGAAATCTTCACACAGATGCTAGACTGTGGATGTTCAGCTGCTCCTATTCGGAGAGACCCAAGCTAATGCCTTTAACCAGATCTGATCAGACTCTCCACCTACTCTACTAGCTCCTCCATGATAGGGATGCCTGTACTGTCTTTACATCCGTCATTTTTTAAAAAGCTTCTTCCACTTCACCTCCTACTGATATCCTTTTTTTTTTTTTTTTTTTAGTCTTTACACCTCCAGCAGGACAAAGTTTGTATTGTTATATTCACAACCACTAGTGGCTGACTAGCAGTAGACAGCGCCAGCAAGGGAGCCAGGCAAAGAGGGGTTAAACAAATACCTAGTGCAAAGCAGGACTTTCTTTCCAGCGACTGCGGACACCAAGCACATTGCTTTTTCTCACAAAATTCTTTGTTAAATTTGATCACTCTGCTCCCAACCCAACCATTGCCACTTTGTCTGGAGAGGGAAATACGAATTGCCGGCCCAAGCCATTCATCAGTCAACACAATCCGTAAGGGAAGGGGGAATTGAAAAACCACGGAGGCACACATACCATATTTTTAAAAGCATCGCCTGGGTGGATTTGGTTTCTGTAGCCTACCGTCCACCCAGAAGACCTCCCTCTTCTTCATTAAGGAGGATCCAAGAAGGATATCCTCACGTCTCAGAACACAGACCATTTCCCCAAGAGCCAGCGAAGCTCCGGAGGCAGACAATGCAGCGGCAAAGTTCCCTTCGAATGTCCTGGGGAAAGATGCCTCTGCGCGCAGGATCCCCAACGCACACTCGGGCTGGGTGCCCAGAGACTGGGACCCTGCAGCCCACTCCCCCGCCGCTTCTCTCCCTTGCCTGTCCCCCCGCCCCGGCCACACCTCCCTCCTCTCCGCAGTCGATGCTGAAGGAGCACCCAGGGCTGGCCGGAAAAGAGGAGACTAGCGAGTGTGGCCTTGGGGAAGACCCCAGGGATTACCGGGAGGAGGGGTGACCGCGGAGCAGAGCCCAGTGGGTGGGGACGCCTGGATCCCCAGCAGCGTTGCATTCCGGGTGGACTTCGCTCTTCGCGCCCTGAATCCTTAAGCCCAGCGCGGTCCAGGGTGCAGCATCTCTCCTCAGCAGCCCTTTCTTGCTCCGGCAGCCGGCACTGGCAGGCGGGCACCCTCAACGCCCAGACGCACCAGCCAGAGCAATTTCACTCCCCGAGAAGCGCGGACACCCCCAGAAAATGGGTGGGGACACACACAGACACACACAATTTAGGAGCTGGTCCTTTGCCAAAGCGGAGGGAAGTGTAGCCTTCTGAACAAATGGAAAACAGTTGGCGGTATCTGACCAAATCCTTTCTGCTGCCCTTCCGAAGATCCTACCTGGTTTGGGGGAGTGCGGCTGGATCCTTCCCCCGTTCCTCCACGTTAGTAGGAAAGACGGCGCACTCCCTCCTTTTAAATAGCTCCCGAGCTGGGAAAGGTCGCTCCCATCTTCGGGGGGAAGCACAAAGCGGGCGGCGGCGGGCAAGCTCCCGTGCAGCGCCGGCGCGAGCAGGAGCGTCGGCGGCGGCAGGCAGCCGGTGCGCGCGGGCGGGAGGCAGCGCGGAGGCCGGGAGGCTGGGAGGGCCGGGGCCCGGGCGGCGCGCGCGCTCCGCTCCCCTCCCTCCCTTCCTCCCGCGCACACTCGCCCGCCAGCCCGCCGCCCGCAGCCTCGCACTCGCTCTCACGCGCGCTCCGCCCCGCCGCCGCCGGCGCCCCGGCCCCCCGCGCGCCCCCACCCCGGCGGCCTCGGCCACCGCGGGCGAGAGGAGCCGGCGCGTTTCTGGAGCTCCGGGCGGGCGGGCAGCAATTCCAGCCTCCCAGCCTCGGCCGCGGAGAAGGTTTTCGACGTCCTCCCGGCTCTCGGCCCCGCAGTGCGTCCCGGCCGCACGCTAGCGCTTTCCCCGGCGCCCAGCCCATGGAGTACACGCGCAGACCGACGCTGCAACTTTTCTTTGCCACCTTCCTCCCCTCACCCACAGACAGAACCGCCACCCCGGCTCGCCCACCCGTTTCTCACCTCTGAAATTGTTCAGCCAGATATATCTTTCTTCCTCCACTTTCTATCCCCCCGCTAAAGGAAGCTTTCCTTTAGCGGAGGGATCCGGGGAGGTATCAATGATTTTCTCTGAAATCCTCACTCCGTGTTTTTCCTACTTACCAGACCTGCACAGCAATACGCTGGCTAGGAGCTGCTGACACAAGCAGATAAGGATTGCGGGGCGGCGGGGGGCGGGGGGGGGGGTTGTTAATTCCCCAGCCAAGAACTCCAAAAGATTCTCCCTTTTGGTATTTCCCTCAAAGATTGCAGCTCACTTGGGAATAAAGACCAAGAGGCTGCTTAATGTGAAAGCCCTGCAGCTTTTAAAACTACAGAGAAGAGTAAAAGCTGAGCATTAAGGTTAAGTTGGGAAAGATCTAATGCAGCAATCGACGAACCATTCATTGCCCTTTCCAAGAGAAGCATTATCATCGCCAATACACCACTTCGCCATAATTAATACAGGAGCACTGCATCAGGCCCTTGCTCTCTTGACAGCTCATTCATCCTTACAAATCCTTAATGACTTGGCAGGATGAAAGGCTAGACCCGCTGTGGAGTTCACATCAGACACACCTGGGAAGCTAGTTAAAAATGCGGATTGTAGCGTCCTATCTTGAGACTCTGATGCAGCTCTCAAGGTGGACTCCAAGTTTGTATTTTTAAAGCACGAGTTGATGTTCGCCCCTGGTGTGGTTTGCTAAAGTGTGGGGCATCAGGGGCAGCTATGTGGAGGGTGAGAGTGGGAGGGAGACCAAAGTACTAGACAGAAAGTTAAGTTTCTTAATAGAGTTTTCCCCCGTACTTACAGCACAGCTCTGGGCAGCCAGGCCACAGGAAAAGAGCGATTCGGACTCCAGGAATCCCACTGTTTGACTATGAGGCAAAGAGCAGGGGGATGGGAAAAGTAGCCCTCCTCTGCCTCTTTGCCAGTGGCTCTCAACCTCTGACTGCACCTCAGAATCTCCTGGGGAGCTTTTAAAAATCCCAGCGCTTAGGCCACACCCCAGACAGAGTAGCTTGGAATCTCTGGGGGTGGGACCTGGGCATCAGTAATTATTTTTAAGTTTCCCTGGTTGGTGCCTATGTGTAACCAAAGCTGAGAACCATGTTCTTGGCCAATGCTCCTCAAACATGAATGCATATATGAATCACCTGGAGATTGCAGTTTCTGAAACAGGCCTGTTATCTGCATTTCTAGCAAACTCACAAGTGATGGTGATGCTTTCTGAGTGAGAACTGCTCTTTAATGAGCAGGGGCTTGGTACATCATCCTAGTGGTTGTGGACACAGCTTGACGGAGGAAACTCTGAGCTTCTTCTTGTCTTGTATATTCCCAGGACTCATTCTTCCCTAAGAATATTTTCCTTTCCTCTGCGATGAATTAAACTTTCTTGGAAGCCACTCTCCATGCAAACTTTTTGTTAGACTGCACTGACTAATGGGTGTGAACAGAATGACATGAGGGGAGACGCAGGTCACCACCTCTCTGTTAGCGTATGGCCTCAGCCAAAAATGACATAGGGTCCTGACTTCAAGAGAGTGTGAGAGGCAGACATTTGGCCTACACGCAAGGAAAGGGGCTTGGAGAGAGAAGTGGCTGCTTTGTCAATGACATTGAGAAAAGCATATAACTAAAGACTCCACCCATAGGAAATAGGACAAAACTAACTGAAGGGATTGAATGGAAGAGCTAAATGAAAATGTGAGTGGACTACATCTCATTGGAACGGATTTTGTAGAAAGGGTGAGGCCTGTTATTGCTATTATGGACCACTTAGTGAAAGCACAGATTTTTCTTGAAAGTGTAAGCATGCTTGTGACATGGAGTGATAAAAGCCCTGTTCTTAAATGTCTATATTCCAGTGGTGCCCCAAATCCATCTTGTCGGCAGCAGAGAAGGCATTAAGATGACATCTTGGTTTTCTTTATTCCTCTTTCTTTCCAATTTAGACTGATATTTAGGTTAATTTGGATATTTGAGTAAAACAAACTACATGAAGTAGTTTTCTCTATTACCTAAAACCATTAAAAGGTAGCCTAGTACCTAGTGATTTGACACCATTTTTTATTTGGCTCAATTTCTGACCCCCTAATTTTCTTTTCCTTTCATTTCTCATTAAAGGCATTTTTATAAGGGTTCCAGGGCCCCGAGGGAAATCAAACCCTTTGCTCCCTGCTAAATGTCATACATGACTGGCTTCTTATTACAAGAATTATCAAAGGCTACATCACTGGCACAAAGCTCTAGGTAAGGAAACAGGCTGCTACAGGCTCTGACTCTGGAAAGAAAAAATATTGTATGTAGGAAGGTGGTGATTTACATTCCAATGGCAACACTATTTCCTAATTCATTCTTGCATATTGATTGCCATTCTTTCCTTTGGACTTAAGAGTCAGTTATGGGCCTCCACTGTTATCTAGCCAAAGCAGTTGGCATGACCATTTTGCAGACTCCACAGGGAAATCACTAAGAGTTGATATATTCTAAAGGTGCTTCAGATTTTCATGAACTATTTCCCTGGAAACCTTCAGGGGATCTTTTATCAAACTCATTTTCAAACCAAATGAAAATATTGTGAATTAGGCCAGTCTACAGAAAAATTAGACATGTGATCGGGGGTACCCCAAATTTTACTTTTAATATGGTATTAAAACAGTCAACACTTTTCATCATGGGGAAAACAAGTACTTCGTTGTAATTCCTTTCACTTTTACAGTACTTTGAATTACTTAGGTCAGAGGTACCATCGTTGTTTTGTTTTGTTTCTTCACTTCTTGGAGCTCCTTCAGTGTGTTAATATAGCTCTAGTTTATTCCCACCTCATTTCCTACTCTGTCCGTCTTCACCACTCACCTATCTGCTCCTTCATGGGTTCAGTCTGATACTGATTTCTACATAAGAAAAAAGCATTATAGCATCTGCAGCCTGGCCAGCAAGAGAGTGGAGCTTAGCATTAGCTATTTTCCCATACCCAGGAACCTCAGGGGAACCACTGGGCCAGGTTTTGTTTGCTGCTGATTGGATCCTGGGTTTGCTTCAAGCGTGACTGTGGGGATTCTTGGTGACTTCTAAGTGCTACCGTTCCTCCTCCCTGCTGTCTTGTTCCTGAAATTAAATTTTTGCTTCTCTGTTTTGTTTTGACCAGTTGAACCCCACATAGTCAGTGGCCCTGCTGGTGGGTGGAATCAGCCTTCCCCGTAGACTCAAAGTTATAACCCACCCTTCCTCAGTGCTCCGTCACTGTAAAGTCACCCACTTCCTCTGAATTTGTCACAGTCTTTGGACACCAGAGGTCTTCACTTCTGCATTTGAGGAACTTATAGTCAACAGTTGGGCTTGTGCAAAATCCTGACACTTTCATTTTCCATTTCTTCCCCTTAGAACATTGAGGACATTCGTTTGTACCCCAAAACCTTATCAATGGTGAGGTTACCAGTCAGTAACTCAATGGCAGAATCATTATCTAGATCAACTGGTGGGTCAGAAAAGAACAGAGACTGGCTAAGAATTAAGGCTTTGGAGTCATACTACCTGGGTTTGAATCTCACCTCTGGCTGTATGACCTTGGGAAGTTTTTTTAACCTTTGTGTGTCACAATACCTTTGTCTGGAAAACCTAGATCACAAATCGCCTTCAAGAATTTATGAAAAGTATAAAATGTATATAATGTGCTTGACATAGTTCCTGATCATAGTAATTACTCAATGTTGTTGTTATTATTGGTAAATTTCCATAAAAATGATACCCATAAAGTAAAAAATATTCTATGTAATTGGGTTCAACATAATCAGGCCGTGTCATTACTAATAATGATTATGCTGAGGTTTTTGTTATGCAGAATTCTATACAATGAGTAATCCAGGAAAGTGGATGCCCCTACAGTACGAGAGTACTTTCCCTCTCTGTAATGAAAGAAGTTGCTTGTGCACTTTCTGATTTTGTAAGTACAGAGTGCGGTTACGTGATCAATAAAGGGGGTACCACATTCTTGCTGGATCACAGCATTTCTTTTCCTATATGTTCCTCTTTTCCTATGATCTCCTCTCTATTATAATCTAAGGGTTTAATTTCCAATAGAGCCATTTTAAACAAATTCCACTCCGAGGAAGATCTTGTTTGTCACATTAGTTTTCTTAACAGGGGACCTTATCTAGAGGACAGAAACTTTTTTACTAAGTTTGCACAAACTCAACATTGATTCAAGGACTCCATCAACAGGGATTCAAGACGAAGTCCCTGGGGTCCTCTGTACCAGGAAGTTGTTCCCTACAATCCAGTTCTGAAGCAACATCCCTGAGAGATTGTACTTTAGGTTTTCAGTAAATCTCTTTTCTTTGGCATTGTCTATGATATTTAGCTCTCTCACTGCATCTTCAGTTGCTGGTCACTGATTAGAATCTCTGAGAACTGCCAGTGTTTTAGTGGTGATCACAGTGCCCGGACAGTCGCCCTTGAAAATGGTCATAACCAAGATACCTAAGGGGAAAATGGACTGAATTTATGGATGTCTTAATCCATGGTTTTAATGCTGCTGATTCTGCTACCACTGGAAGTGTCTGGAAGTAATGAAACTATATGCTCTTGTTTCTTTAAAAATTCAGAATCTTACATAGCGTGACCTAAAGAGTCCATAGCAATTACGAGTCAGAAAAGTTCAGAAACTACATACTATTTTCCCTTTCTTTTAAAATGTTATCCTGTCACACAAAAGTCTTAGCCATCTTTGGATTTGTTTAAGAATTTCTGAGTGTAGACCCCAAAAAATGTTAGTTGTGTAGATATTAAAATTATTTATTAAAATTGTTTGACATCTACAACCTAAATTTTAGATAAGCAATCCTTATGAGCTAAGGAGGGAATTATGATTACCCTCATTTTACAAGTTGAGAAAGTACAGAGAGATTTGCCCCATACTAGCTGCACATAACTATCAGTTGTGTTGTTTCAAAATAATACTGAAGCCCAGGTCCGCTCTTGAAGATTTTGTTCCCACTGGTCTGAAGTGGAATATGGGTACCGGCATTTTTTTTAGTTCCCTGGTTGGTTCTAGGTTCAGCCAGAGCTGAGAACCATGGGCCTAGGATCCAATAGCAAATTAGTGGTAAAGACAAGTGAAAAAAGTCCCCTTACATCTGCCATAATGCCGTTTCTATTCTGCTGCTGCATCGAACATTGGTATTTAACAGCATATAAAAATGGGGATGCCTCTTGGAAATGTAAGGTAACTTAGAAATGTTTAAGGACCTTTTCTGAGTCTCTAAGAGACACAGGTGGGTATTGTAATTAACCTGACAAAGATAGATGAGCAGATTGGAACAGATGATCAAGAAAGGCAAATCCAAGACTGCAGGGCCTCTGTCTCTCTTTTTGAACTGTCAGACCCCAGCATCTAGAGCAGTTTTGGGTTCATAGTAGATGAATTAATAAAACACATACTGTCCCCTATAGGGGGACTGGCCTATGTAGACAATAGATGGATTTGGGTTATAGGGTAAACACTTTGGCCCCTGTCCAGTGCAAATTGCAACTTAATAGCTATCATCTCCTCCTAGCTGCAGTGCAGGCTGTAGTTAGCAACTGACATGGTCACCATATCCACACCCACAGTCCTGCCTGGCCACCTGCTCTGTGATGACAGATTGTCTGTGACATTGCAGGAGACCGGACTACAAGAGATGGCAATCTGACCGAGCCTCAGGCTTGCGCCTGTAAGCTGACCCCTTGTCAGTTATCTCAGCAATTAATTACTTATAAGCCCTTGTTTGATCCAGTTTGTAAGCATGTCAGAGAATCTCTTATTTCCTGTTATCTTTAGGCATGTATTGTGTAGATATTGACTTATATTTTCTTTTTGTCTTTTTCAAAAATCAAGGAATCAGTGAAGTTGCTGAGAGGTTCAAAATCAGTCGTTAGGCAACTCTAATTAAAAGCAAGAAGATTATGACCCATGCATTGCTCTCTTTTGAGATGAACAATGATAGATGTGAAGCCTAAAAATGATACTTGAAATAAGCATTTTTTGTCTTCCTGTTTCTTTTGTCAAAAAAAAATTTCTAAATGTACATATTGCTCAAGGAAAGGCAGATTTTAGACAAAATTATTCAACACAGCAAATGCCTACCTAACTCATACTAAATGATCAATAAGTATGTGTTGCTCTTCCCTGGTGGCGCAGTGGTTGAGAGTCTGCCTGCCGATGCAGGGGGCATGGGTTCGTGCCCCGGTCCGGGAAGATCCCACGTGCCGCGGAGCGGCTGGGCCCGTGAGCCATGGCTGCTGAGCCTGCGCGTCCGGAGCCTGTGCTCCGCAATGGGAGAGGCCACAGCCGTGAGAGGCCCGCGTACCGAAAAAAAAAAAAGGTATGTGTTGAATAAATGATGCAAATTCGTGGAACATGCCTAATTATAGGGCAGTCATTTAAAGAAAATTTCATAGCAGATTTACTAGCTGAATTTTTAAATAATTCAGGCAAAATTTAGCAAGTGACTACTCCATTGACCGCCATGAACCAAGTCCTGTGGTGACCAAAAATGGCTTAGACACCACCCATGACCTCTAGGAATTTAGTAGCTAGAACTCGACTCTGGAGATTTTTGAGCACGCAAGCCCTATAGCCAGACACACACTTTATGAAGAGGCATCTTGAGTGTATGACATGTAAGAGTGGGCGTGGTCAGGAATAAAGAGACCAGCAAGGAGTTGGTCACAGTCACCCCACAGAAGGCCAGGTGAGAGGACTCTAAACAACGACTGGAGAAGAAAGGGAAGAAAATAGTAATTTTTGCTTTGGCTCAATTCTTGGCAGAGTCTTTTTTTTTTCATGGATGATCTCAATTTTGTTTCACTGATGTCTTAAATATTAATACACTGAGCACAGGAAAAAAAAGCTCAGAAAGGCATATATCAAAATGTTAACAATAATTATCACTAGGTACTGTGCTTCCAGGAGAATTTTATTTTCTTTGTGTGTCTGTGTGTTTTTGTGTCCTTCCCAATTTTTCAACAATTACTTTTGTAATTGAAAGCAAAAGTATGCCAACTGGACAAAGGAAAAAGGAGAGAAAAGGACACTCATGTCAGTTGCTGATCCTAACATGAGAATGCCCACAAGTCTATTTCCAAATGACATAGTAAATATCATCCTCCTTGAAAATCAAATTATAAAAGGCAGGCTAGCATTTGGGAAAATAAAGACCAATTCAGAAGACAGAGCAGTGGCGTGTTCCCTGCAGAATTAGAATAGAGGCAGATCCTCATTTCAGATGATTCCCAAGTCCAGAGTGGGTTCACCACATCAGTGTGTGCCCAGCAGAAAGGAAAAGACCGGAGGAGCCTCACACACCACTCAAGAAGCCCATCAGAAAGGAGAGGCTCAGAAAGGAAAGACTCTTGGATCAAGCAGCACTCTCCCTGGCACTGAGGGCTCCCCACCCCCATATCTCTCTTAAGCTAAATTCGCACCCACCCAGCCCAGTATTTAAAAAAAAAACAAAAAACAACACACTGGGGTTTCATTTTCAGAGGACTCATCATGGACGGTTTCCATTGGAACCCATCTGACTTCTATAAGGCTGTGAGTCTTCTGGGAAGAAACACTCCTTAAACAGTAGCCTGCTCAAGTGGGTAGGGGGCAGGGTAGCCTTCTCCAGCAGGCAGGGGGAACACTTCATCACTGAGAAGCTGCACAGGGATGAGAAGGAGCAGAGGACCCTTAGTTGGTTTTAGTATTGTGTTTAAGTTCTCTAGAGACTATGCACCCCCTTATTCTTTGCAACTTAAATTGACTCTTCCCACTGCCTAGTCCCCTGGATGTGTGGCTGCCTTTTAAAATAGGTTGTAGAAAGCTGAGAATATCTGGTAGTCTTTCAAAGACACATAGAGCTGAACTGTAACCAGGGAGCAGGTGCAAAGATTCTCTCTCCTACATGTACCCCATCCTCTCCACAAGAAAAGCTCCAGACATTTAAATCCATGGTGTGGGAAAGCCAAAGGGAGCCAATTTTGATGAAGTAGGGACTTCATAAAGAGCCTCTTGCTTCCCCTAACTACAGCTGCTTTTAATATTATTTTAGAAATATACAGAATCAGTGAAGGGAGTCGGAATGGAATTGTTACATTTAATCAATTTTTTGTCTTTTGATTTTATATATATATTCTAACGAACATTGTTTTGCTCAAAACAGTCTTATGTGTTGGCTAACAAATATCAATAGAAAGATAAAATCATTGGTTTGATTTTTCGTATGTATTTCTGATATCCCTTGTGACACACCCTTGATCTGACACAAACTAGAAAATTGTATCTATGTCATTATGAGAAATCTAGTGTTAATTTAACACTAAAACACTACTTATCGTAAGATTTATTTTTGAAATGGAAAGCATACGCTAGGCTTTTTGATCTTTATCTCCTTGTTTTAAGGTGAAATGTTTTTATTTTGTTTAAAAAATTTTAAAATATTTAATTATTAATTAAAATTAAATAATTTAAAATAAATTTATTTAAATAAATCAAATACAATGCTATTTATATGTAAATGGTAATGTTAGAAAAATGCCTAATGAATTTCCTGACAAGTTTGGAACCTTCTTTCCTTCTTCTGTGAGAGACAGTGTCTTATGATCAGAGCAGATATGAACTTGAATTTTATGGAAGTGGGCTTGAGTTTTCGTACTTACCTGCTAGCTATACAATCATAGATAAAAGTTCTTTATTCATTCACTCACTTATTTGAGTATTTTAAAGTTCCTATTAAGCGGGGTACTGAATTAGACAGAAAGGAGTCATCAGTGCACACATGAACAAATGGGGCTTTCATCTTGGGGGGAAAAAGAGATATTTACAAAATTACACAATTTTCTAACAGAGGGAGCTGACCTTTTTGTTTTTAGGAGAGTCTGTTCAGCTCTAAAATATGGCTAGGAGCTGGCTAGGAGCAGAGGAGGGTAAATTCAGTTTAGTCCTGGACAGAAGAAGCTTCAGGTGCAAAGGCCCTGTGGTGAGAAGGCGCAGTCTAGGTACTCTAAGTAGGTCAGAGGGTGTAAAGCCCAGAAAGTGAGGAAGAGAGGGGTGTTAGCAGGGGCTAGAGGGTAGGCAGGGCCATGCAGTGCTGTAGGGTTTGGTATTTGGTCTCACTCTTAAGATCAAGATAACTCATCTGTGCATTCTGAGGACTTGCCTTAGTTTCTTCCGGAACAATTAGCCTTGCAATTACTAACCTCTCCTCACTTTCCGACTCTCCTTGCTCACACATGGTTTACCAGAATTCCTTCCACGTTTGGTATTAAGGGAGAGACTTAATTTGTTAAGTCATGTATTCCTGAGATGATTTTATTTAATGCCATTGGGCCTTATCAGGGCTCTCCTACATGATTATCAATAATCACTACAATGTCCAAAATTCCCTACCAGTTGGCTGTTCAGCTTATTCAGTGGAATCCTGATCTTTCTATGCCCACATATCTTCCAGATATGTTCTTCTAAATTACTCTCATGTAGTAATAGATAAGAAGAAATATCGATAGCCAAAGGGAATAAAAATGCACTGGCTCAATTCTGGAAGGAGACAATGCATTTCATGACTTTGAAACACTCCTACATCTTCACCTGTTTATTTGCAGTGAACATTTCTGCATGGTGGTGTACAGACAAATTGGTGATTATGCCCAGTAAGCTACCCATTCTGTAATGAGCTGTAAGACAGTATTCAGCTAGTTCCTCCTTTTTGAGGTCAAGAGAGGAGGCTCCCAAAAGAATTGCTTTAAAAATTGTAAAAAAGCAAGACCGGCATCTGATTTCCCAGTCTTAGCCTTCAGTTTACTTCTGAAGCATGTACTCCTTGAGTGGGGGAAAGAGCACGGGGAGAAATGGGATGGAGTGGTCTCAGAAGTGGGACTTTAGTGGGGAAAGGAGATAGGGACAGCAGACCTCCCAAGGACTCAGAACAGGAGACGGATTTTGTGTGAAGCCGTCATTGTGGGGGTAGGGGGAGGAATCAACCTAAAATAATAGTCCTCCAGTCACACAGAAGTTCCTCAAAGCTTGGAGTAAAGGGTTCTACCCCAGGAGGACAGTGGCAGACTCTACCTAAAGATTCTGAGCATGTAACCAACAAGATGGGTCAGCAGTATGAAGGAGCTGCAACCCTGCCACAAGAGGGGTTACCGCCACTCCTGCCTGCCAGATCACAACAAGAGTATAAAGGAAGGAGGGCGAGGAGAAGGTAGACCGTATCCCCTTCCTCTTCAAGTCTCTCAAACAGTGGTTCTCGACTAAGGTGTTACTGCTACTTGGGGGAAGCCTGGAAAGTCACTGGGTGCCTTGTCACAATAATATGGACATTGCAGTGGACATTTATGGGGCTGGACCAAGGATGCAACATTATCTTGCAATGTGTGAGATGGCCCCATACGATGAATATTTGTCCTTCATTCCACGTACTTTTCAAATGTTCTACAGGATACTATTATCCAAGCCTAGCACCTTACTCAGTTTTTACATACGAACCAAGTACTTTTTGCATGTTTTAACATGTGTTGATTGTTCCAGGAATGTAACTACTGTGTATATTGAGAAAAGATTATACTTTGTTTCATTTGGAATTTAACAAGAGCTAGTCACCATTTTGGAAAATCACTGATGCCAGTTACTTGATAATCACCCTTTGCAGCTGTTGCCCTTAGGAGAGGGGGTGCTGCTTAATGGGACAGGCATCTGCTGTTCCATTGTATCTTCTAGGGTGAAAATTGAGTTCATAAATTGAACAACTTATTGATTTATTAGAAAATATTGGCAGATATTAGAGTTATAGTATGCAGAACTTGAAAAAAAATTATTCAGGAAATAGGTTATATTATCAATTTTATTTCAGTATGTTGGAAAAATTGCTACAATGTATTTTTATAAAAGGGGAAAGATGGGTCTGAAGGAATTGATAACCTCTCCAAGTTTGTTACTCTCTAAGACTTAACAAATGCAGCCTGCTGTGTCAAGGGCAAGAGTTGGGAGAGAAATTTAAATCGATTATGATTATCAGATTGAAATTTAAAAATGAAAGGGAATGAGTCAATTACAGGAGGCTCTTTCAATAACTAAAACTGAAAATTTGCTGGACTGATATGCCCTTCAGGAAGCCACTGTAGGGAAGAGCTTCCCCAGAGCCCCACTGGAGGCTCTCCTTGGAAAATGACTCAAGGGTCTTTTCTGCAGCTATTATATCCAATTGGATGGTCGTCTACCTGCCACATAATTGAAGAGTGGAAAGAATATCTAGTTCCAGTTCTGCTACTAACTAGTTGCTGGTAAACTCACTACCACTGTAATCGAGCAGGACCCTATGAGGCCTTCCCAGAATAGACACCCGCCGCCATGTCCTCCACCTGCCTTTTGTCTGTAAGAAAACCTTAGTCAAAGAATAAGTTTAATCAGAGAAGTGAGAAAATACAGAAAGAAAGGAAAACAGTCAAGTAAGACAAAATAAAAATACTTTAACCATTAAAGTCAAGGACCTCTAGTTCTTCCTCAAGGGCTCTAGATACTACTCTGAGCCACGTCCTTTAAGCTGTTTTGCAGATACTGAAACCCTCACCAGGTGGAAGACGTTAACTGGATGCTGCCCACGAGCATGGACACCCCGGACCGGTTGGAACCAGAAGGTTGATGATGCTGACTCCCACTGACCTCACCACCAGCCAATCAGAAGAATGTCCACGAGCTGATCACGCTTCGCTCATTGAACACTATAAGGCTCCTCACGTGGGAGACACAGTTTTGAGGGCACTTGCCTGCTGCAGCCCCCTTTGCCTGGCAATGCAATACAGTATTCTTTCCTATTTCACCCAAAACTCTGTCTCTGAGCTTCTATTTGGCACCAATGAACAGAGGCCGAGTTTCGTCAATACCATTCTGAGCCTTCCTTCCCTTGCAAATGGAGGGTGAGAAGAACTTGTCCGTTCTTTCAATATTACTGTGAGAACAATTTTGTACAATAAGTATAAAATGTTCTGTAATAAAAAGAAATACGATTCTGTACCTTCTTGCATTCCATGGCACTGAGACCCATGCGGGGCATGTAGGACTATCTAATAGTTCATGCTAGTGGTTGCATGTATCTGCACCCTTCCCGCCCCACCCCAAGGAGCACAGATGCTGAAAGTTTTGACTTGGTCTCCATATCTCCAACGGTTTATGCTTAATTTCTCCATTCACATGTATTATGTACCTGAAAAAAAAAGCTATTTATGATTACTTAACATCATTAACTTATTTCTAAATGGCCCAAGAGAGCATTATATATAATAGTGTCTAGGTATTGAGATTAATCATAGATTTTATAGGAAAACAAAATATGCAGAGAAAGAAAGAAGCAGAATAAGTGTTTTAAAAGGTCAATTAGGGCTTCCCTGGTGGCTCAGTGGTTGAGAGTCCGCCTGCCGATGCAGGGGACACGGGTTCGTGCCCAGGTCCGGGAGGATCCCACATGCCGCGGAGCGGCTGGGCCTGTGAGCCATGGCCACTGAGCCTGCGCGTCCGGAGCCTGTGCTCCTCATCGGGAGAGGCCACAACAGTGAGAGTCCCGCGTACCAAAAAAAAAAAAAAAAAAAAAAAGGTGAATTAATTTGAAAGTGAAATCCCACCTGGTGCACACCAGGAGAGAAGCTAATTAAATCCTCTGAAAGGAGCAGAGTGGATCCCCACGGCTGGCTGGAGGCTGAGCTGATTAGAACACAATGTTTATCCTGTCCCTTAAAGTATCTATCTGACCCTCAGGAGGGTCAATTTCAACTTTTCAGCTTTTTCAGTTGTTCATCTTCAATTTTCACCTGTCCAAAGGCTCCACTGTTAACCCCAAGCTGCCCATCTTGAAAAAGTCTCCTTCTGTATAAGCTGAGATTGTGGTGGGGACTGATGGAAACTCAGTCTCAGTGCTAAAGGAACAACTCCGTATGAAAGGGTTTGCCCTATAGAGCATCGCCCTATAGATCACACGGTAGCACTGCCCTCCTAAACAAGGGGGTGATGGTGCTATTAAGTACTATTACGTATGGCCCGAGGGAGGACAAATGTCTAAATTGTTTCATTCACTTTTCATCTTTCTCCTCTTAATTGAAAACATTGCTGGCTGCTGTCTTTGTCTCTATTTTCTCCTACAGAATGATGATTCGCTACCATTTTGCTCTTTTGAGGCAATTTCTGCCTTAACTAAGAAAAGAGACGTATAATATCTCTTTGCATTTGACATTCACATGAATAACTTCTGTCCTTGTTATTCCCTTCAGAATGCTGTCCACTTTAATTAAATCCTGATTAATTTTCATTTTTTTCTCCAGAGAAAACAACAGTGGTTTTCTGTGGATTCACTAGTATCTATGTTCATTATCTTTATCTGTTACACTAAATGATATTGAATTTTTATGGCTCTTACCTTTGTAATCTTCACAAAGTAATTTTTTTTTTTTTGCGGTACACGGGCCTCTCACTGCTGTGGCCTCTCCTGTTACGGAGCACAGGCTCCGGACACACAGGCTCAGCGGTCATGGCTCATGGGCCCAGCCGCTCTGCGGCATGTGGGATCTTCCCGGACCGGGGCACGAACCCATGTCCCCCGCATTGGCAGGCGGACCCTCAACCACTGCGCCACCAGGGAAGCCCCACAAAGTAATTTTTGATAACAAAATTTGAACTTTTTCATATGTGACTTATGATTGTGCAAAAATTAATTACTCTTAAATATGGGTATAACTATAAGCAAATTGCTTCAGCTTCCTCGAACTCAGGGTGATTATCTGTAAAATGGGGATGTGGAACAGGTTTCTGTCTCTTCCCCCAATTAAAACATTGAGATTCCATGATATAAAGTCTCAGTACTTACTCATGGTTTCAAAGTTCACTTCCCATTATTTGATCTACATTGTATCTAAGAGAGGTGATATGTAATTATTAACTTTCCCTTCCATGATTGGGAATTCTCTTGTGTTCAAAACATAGTCATTCATTTTCCTTGGAAAGATAACTTTGAGATAACACGAACTTTAGTGGCACTTACGTTTTAAAAAGTAAGTGGTATTTATGTATTTTTTTTTACTATTTACTATTATTGCTTTTTATAGAAATAGGCTCTTTCCTATTCATCTAAACAGTTATTTTTAAAATCAACAAGCACCCAATTATTTTGATTATGAAGACTTTTCATGTCTTTCCACATGCTTCTTAGCCCCTTCTGAAACAGAAAGGGCTTGTAGGTAATCATAATTTTCTATTTTTAATTTCTTCTTAATTAAAAGTAGCTCTACTGTATTTTGTGTATTCCCAGTGTGCATAAATCTTTTGTATGCAATAATCTATGTTTAAATACTTTCTTCACTTTTTATTGTAGTAAGTCTCTAATATACATAAAAGTACACGGAGAAATAGAACCAGTTCCCATGTATCCATCTTTAGCTTCACTGGTTAATGACAAATAGTCAATTTTGTGGTACACAGATCTCTCCTCCACCTTACAGGTTTGATCATTTTAAAGCCACTCCTGGATATCACAACATTTTTCTTTTGTCTTCAGCTGGAGATGGTATTTAAGGTGGTGGCTTGGGCCATTTCAGGGGGTTGCTTCCTTTTCCTAGGACTCTCCCATGTACACAGATGGTATACATGTTATTAAACTTCTGTTTGTTTTTCACCTTTTAATCTATCTTTTATCACAGGCATCTCAGCCAAGAGCCTAGAAGGGTGGAGGAAAGTTTATTTTTCCTCCCCTACACTCTCATCAATTCTTTGGTTACCCTGAATTTCGATTTGAACAGTGTTTTAATACTTTCATGAAATTCTCTCTGTGTACATTCCCTATTTTCTCTTATGTGAAATAGTCCATAAATCTATATATTTCCTTTGGAAAACAGGATGTAAGTAAAAATTTGAAATTGCATTAATTTAATTAAAGCTCCATACTTTATAGAAACTTAAAAAATTTCCATTTATGTTTAAATCTAAACAGTTTTTCTAGAAGGCGATCTGGCAAAGTTTTTATTTTTATTGTGCATTCCCTTAAATCTGCTTCGAGTAACTTATCCTAAGAAAATAATTGAAAAGTATGTAAAAATATAAATGCCCAGAAATTCAACACAGCATTGTTTATAGTAGGAAAAACTTATTGCAAACAATCTAAATGTCTAACAATAGGCTGTCTAACACATGATGATCACCATGACAGCCATTAAAAATGGAATTACAGCTCTATGTTGACATAAACAGAATGATCTGTATATCAATACAGAATATAGATCTTTATTGACATGAACACATATTGTGTTAAAAGCACGTTACAAACCATTATGTATAGTTGGATGTTTTATTTGTAAAAAGAATAATTTTATATGAATAGATACAGGTATGTTGACATATACATAGAGAAATTCTGAAAGACTATCCTTTCAAATGTTACTTATATTTATTGATTTCTGGTAGCATTTGAGTAGTTGAGCAATTTTCTCTCTCTGCTTTACTTACTTTCATTAATACATGAATTAGTTTCACAATTAACTATGAATAAAAGTATTTATTCATATCAACAATAAATACTTCTTTAATTGAAAAAACCCAATAAATCAATTATCAATTTGTAAATAAAGAAGATTCCTGGTCATTGTCATTTAAGTCTAACAGGTACCACCGTTTCTTCTACACTTAAATCTCATAGTGCAGATTATAAACAGGTAAGTGGTTTTTATGTACTATGATTTCTACTAAGCCAACTGTTGAAATTTTATGCCTAGATTTGATGCTTCTTATTACCTGTGAAATTGCTGATTTTCTACTGAAGCAGGTTGAAGGCAGCTTTACACTGAAGGTTCAGTTGCCCAAACAGAAACCTTTCCACTGCTAATGTTCTGTGGTACATGGAACCTCTATATGTACATGCTATTTCATCTTTAGAACCACTCTCTGGTACAAGTATTGATAACCTTATTTTATAGATGAGAGAGAAAATCCCATTTTCACACAGCTACTAAAATCCTAAACTGGGACTTGGACCCAGGAATTTTTACTCAAGTCCATTTTTTGCCTGCTTGACCACTGCATTCCCATGTCAGTCTCATTCATTTCTTTCCTACCTTGAAGGTCTTATCCAACGTCCTAACCACACAGAGAATATAGTACTTAATTCTCTGCCACCACATTTCTGGAACAGATTACTTTATCCGTCGATGTCTAAACTCTCATAGCACTAGCACAATTTCAGCTCCTGTGAAATAGGGACAGACTACTTCCCCGATCACCCTATGTACTGAGATGGTAATAAATTGTGAGCTAAGCACACTGAATTGCTATTTCTGCCTAAAAATAATGTTTCTCCATCAGTTATATAGAGGAAGCACACCCTTCATTAAAATAAAAAGTTACTGACCTCAGGCATCTCTCTGGAAATACCCTATTCATATACCCCAAGGCAATAAAGTTGACAGGAAATCTGGAATGATTGCAGCAATTGCAATGAGTTAAAACAGGTTTTTTAAAAAAATTATAAATAGAGACAATATCAGATAACTGTGGCAAGATAGGGCAAGATTCGTTTTTAAACGAAACTTAAGACAAAACTTTAATATACACTTTTCTATATCATGCTGGCAAATCTTAAAAAATGAAGAAATTTTAGAAGATGTTTATCCAGCTATGATGCATCATCTAATAGATGAAAAGCGTAGAGCATAAAGTCCATAGGACAGAGCACTCTTCTGTCTTGGGAAAGGAATGGCCTGAGACTGACTGTGAACAAACTTGACTTTATATCTAAACGAGAGGGATTACAAACACAGGCATAAAAGCAAAGGAATCAAGATGGTATGAAAAGCCAAGTGCTGTCAATGGTAACATTCTGACTCGCATATGTTAAAGACATGCCCATTTCACATGACAACCCTGCACTAAACTTAACTTACATGTTGTGTAATAAAAGACATAGGGCTTCCCTGGTGGCACAGTGGATAAGAATCTGCCTGCCAGTGCAGGGGACACAGGTTCGATCCCTGGTCTGGGAAGATCCCACATGCCGTGGAACATCTAAGCCCGTGCGCCACAACTACTGAGCCCGTGTGCCACAACTACTGAAGCCCACCGCCTAGAGACCGTGCTCCACAGCAAGAGAAGCCACTGCAATGAGAAGACCGCGCACGGCATCAAAGAGTAGCCCTTGCTCGCCGCAGCTAGAGAAAGCCCGCGTGCAGCAACGAAGACCCAACACAGCCAAAAATAAATAAAATAAGAATAAAAATAAATTTAAAAAAACATAAAATATTAAAGTGGAAGATCTGGATTCAAGCCTGACAACGTGCATCACCCCAAATAATCTTTAATCTCTGTGAGCTTCATAAAATCGCTCCTTTTAGAAAATAGAAATGGAGCATTCCATTCCACCTACCCCACGGAGTTGGTGAGATTATATGAAAACACACGTGAGAAAGTATTTGGTGAAACATAAAGCACTATATTAATATAAGGCTGAGTGTTTAGAATTATTTGTCAATTACACCCAACACTTTTCTAGGCTGTTTCAAAGATGTATAGTCCTCCAAAACACATTTTTTTAAGTGCCTACTACGTACCAGTCCTATTCTAAGTGCTGCAGGTATAGCAGTAAACACTATAAAAGTTTCTGCCCTTCTGGAACATAATCAGTAGAGATTACAATCGTAGACTATTAGAATTGTGAGAGATATTGACTCACTCAACTCCACAGATGTTTCTGAGCACCTGCCATTGTGTCACGCATGATGATGGAATAGAAATATACATACCTGTTGTTGTGGAGCTGGTGATTTAGAAGGTAGCCTGGAGCCTGCCAAGTTTAAGGTGAGCTTAACACAGCATAATACAGCTAAGGTAATGCATACAGGAGACCATAGTTGAGATCTGGGAGTCGGGAAGGCATTCTGAAAGAAGTACCACTCACACCAGAAGACAGAACACAGAATGGAGGTAGCGGGTAAATTTCCCATTCTATTCTGCATTTTAGAGTATAGTGGTCTGGGCTGAGTATACCCAAGGGAGAGACACGGACGATCTAGAAATCATAGCACATGGCAAATGATGGAAGAACTGAAGATATTTAGCCTGGAATATTGAAGACTAAAACATAATAAATACCTAAGTGTAAATAAGTTACACTTATTTGGTATCATTCTAGTTAGCAAATTTCAATCAATGGCCAATTATAAACCTTCCCCAAATCCTCACTTCCACCTCTTCTATTTCTTCTGTGAATATCCTTCCCTCACTATTTAACTGACATCCCCTCAGCTCCATTCCAACACCCTTATCCCTCTTCCTTGCTTTATTTTTCTCCACAGCACATAACACCTTCTGACACATATATCTTTTACTTATTTTATTATGTATTAGTCTGCCTTGTCTCAAAATAATATGTCATGTGAAGGTAGGGGTTTTATATGTTTTGCTCATTGCTATATTTCAAGTTCATAGAAGAATGTCTGGTCCACCAATACTTGTTGGATAAATAAAGGAGTATTGTTCAGAATATGAAATGGGTTGCCTCACAGAGCAGTTTATTTCCATTATAGACAATCAAAGCATAATGGATGTGTTTACTAGAATATTAATGCAATGGATAAAGAGTTGAATTAGATGGTCCTATGATTTTTTTCTGATAGAAAGATATAGACTTTTCCTTTTGTACATCCATTGGTGGGGAACTTATTACCTCAAACAAGATGGGTGGACATCTTTCATCTTTTCTCTTTTCTTCTTACATTGGACCAAATTCTGCCATTCTGAAAGCTCTATTCAGTGATCCTAATTCTAATTTGAATTGATATGCAGTGTAGATCTACACATAAACTGATTTAGGATTGAAAACATGCCAACATAGAACTTGCACAAATTATAATCCTAGAGCTAATATAAAAATAATTCACATTATCTAGGACTTTCCATTTAAGATTATTTCCACTGCTGTCCTTTCTTCAGTGCAAATGATGAGGCTGGCTCTCTCCGTAGACTGTCTTCCTACAAGGCTGGTTTTCACGGTGTCCCATCATGCTATGTCAGGACAATTGTCCTCTAGCTGTATGATTTTAAATATAGCCTCCTGGCTTGGGAAGCTGAGTTGTCAGGAGATGATATATTAAGACTAACAGTATGTCTTTTCTATAATTACTGATCTTCATAAGGTGCAGTCTCATTTCCCCTTTGGGACATGTATTTAACATGCACAATGCAGCCTTATCACGTGGTTACTAGGTAGAGCACCAGAAGGGGCCATTTATCAATACTTTTAGATGAAAATGTGTATGATTGCTCAGAAAATGATACTATCTCTGATACTATCTCCATGGTAAGAGTAAGTTTATCTTTCAATTTCTAATCACTTTGAAATCCCAATACTTCCTAAGTTTTTAATGTCAGCTTCCTTTTTTCCTCCACAGTTCGTGACGATATTGTTTTATTCTCAGAAATGATTATAATGGTAGCTAACATTTCTATATTAACTATAAGAGTAGCTAACATTTATTAAATGTGCCTAGCCCTGTTCTGGATACTCTACAAATATGAACTTATTTAATCTGCTTACCAGCCCTTTGGTTTAGGAACTAATATTATCCATATTTTGGAGTTAAAGAAACTGAAGCATGGAAGGGTTGAATAAATCTAGGTTGTTTGGTTTGGGAATCTGAGCTCATGGCCACAATGCTAGACCTTAAAACTCTCCATGGGTTACCATTTGGATTCATGTTTGTAAAGCTTTAGTTATCTGTAAGTGCAAATAAGCTGAAACAATTGTCTGAGTATACACTAAATACATTTGTGGAAAGAGAAAGACATAATGGATGCCAAAGTGTGTGTGTGTGTGTGTGTGTGTGTGTGTGTGTGTGTGTGTATACATATAAATCATGTATATATGATTTCTTGGAGACCTGAGAAATATATTTAACTAAAGTGATCGGGGCTATTTATTTTACTATATACTCATTGTCATAAATTTAATTTATAAAATACTTAGCAACCTATCTGTTGATAGTTTAGTGTCTTAGAGTGGCAGTAACTATGTGCTTCCCCATTATACTCTTAAAAATCAGTGTGGATCCAAAAGAGCTTTTGCTCATGTGGGTTCTACCTAGACATATTTATTGTATTAGAAACGAAAACTAAGACTTTATTAATATTTAGTTATTCATTCAATAAAAATAACATACCCATTACATATGAACATAAATAACATTTATACCAAAATAACTACATTTTCCAAAATAAAAATTTTTAGCAAGAAGAATGATCTTGTTTTCCATATGTGCAAATATTTCTAAAGTTTGGCTTCAGAGAGACAGCTGGGTTTTCATATTTGCTTTTCCATTTAGTCTGTTGCAATATCACATACGCTGTAGCCTCTAGAAAGCTACAGTGTACACTTAGGAGAAAATGAGAATGAAAAGGCAAATACCATCTTCATATTATTATGAAAATAGCATTGACCTAATGGACCCCCTGAAATAGTCTCTGAGATGAGCAGGGGTCCCTAAATCATTCTTTGAGAATTGCTGTCTTAGAATGACTGACTAGGAGAAAACCAAAAGAAAACTTACGGCTTCCTTGAGATGATTCCATAAACCGTAGTTTCTCCTAAAAGTTCTGTTTCCCCCCAGAGTGTAATATTCTATGATGCTTCAGAATTTTTAAAGGGTTTTGGGGGAAATTATCTTGTCTAAGTAATTTTCTATTCAAAATATAGTTAACAACTTTAACATATTCCCAGATTTGTCTTATCTCTAAGAGCTCTCGTTTTGTTTCAAAGCATGGAAACAAATAAGTAATGAGAAATTAACAACATTATTTACAAGTCAATTAAAGCATTTTGAGGTTGTGGAAATTTTTGATTTTTTTATGAAAGCGTAAAATTCTCTGTCAGGAATCATGACTTTTTCCTATTCACGTATTCCTCATATCACCCCATTTATAACAATCTATCTTCACTGGTATTCCTCAAAGGGGACCCTATAGAGGCTCTGGACCTGAGGCCTAAAGCTGAATGCTGTCTCAGTGTCCCAGGACTACCTGGCACTTTTGTCCAAACTCCTTTGCCTGACTGCATTTGCCAAGAGGCTGAATTTTTGATAGCTACTGGAGCCAGTTCATTCATTCAGGGACAGAGAAATAAAGTCTTACCCTTATGAAGCTTACCTTCAGCTGGGAAAGACTGAAAATAAACAAAGATGTAATCTAATGTTGGGTAGTAATAAGGCCATTAAACAGTTATGCAAGTTATGGGCTAGAGAATGGCAAAGAAGGGGTTTAGGTAAGGTGGTCAGGAAAGGGCCCCCTCAGCAGGCAATCTGAATAAAGTGACAGAGAAGGCTATTTCTAGGGCAAAAGCAGTCCTGGCAGAGGTCACAGAAAATGTGAGTTCCCTGAGGTCAGAAGAAACTTAGCTTATTTGCATTTGAGAAAACAGCAGGAGCCACTGTGGCTGGAACCAGAAGAACAAGCCCTAGAGACAGAAAAAGTGACATGAAGGCCATCAGAAGCTGTTATAATTTATTCGAGCAGTGCCAGAAGTTACAGGAAGGTTTTGGGTAGAAGAGTCCCTCTGAGTACACCAGCGGGAATCAGCCTGGGGGCATGATGGAAGCAGGGAGACAGTGGGGAGAGACTTGCTGGTGGCTTTCACTAGGATGTTAGCAGCGGGAGGGGACTGGTCCAGTTTGGGAAGTATTTGGACGGTAGAGACAAGGCGATTAGCTGATGGATCAAAAGTGGGATGGATATATGAAAAAGAAGGTAGACAAGGGCGAGTGGAGTTTTCTACTGAGCAAGTGGGTGAACGTAGTTGCTGTTTGGGGCTAGAAATAAAAAGTTTTGTTTTGAAAGTATTAAGTTTGAGATGCCTAGTAGACACCCAAGTAGGGATGTTGACTTCTCAGTTGAGTATATGAGTCTAGATCAGTATTGTGGCCTGAGACTGAAAATTTGAGTATTATTGGAATATTGAGTATATATGGTCACTAAATCCATGGGACTAGGTGGAATCAAATGAGTGAGAGCAGAAAGAAGAGGAGAAGGGGGTCTGAGGACTGAGCCCAGAGCACTCCCGCATTAAATGACTGAGAAAAAGAGGAGGACCTAGGAAGGACACTATTGATGGAACAAACGGCCATTGACGTAGGAGGACATCAAGGAGAATGTGATGTCCTGAGGGCCAAGAGATGCACAAGTTTAGGAAAGCGGGCAGCGGCCACACTAGATGGTAGGTCCTCTACCTGCTCTGGATTCTACTCCTAAGGTTTCACTTTGAGTTATTCTGCCTTTATTTAGGTCTTATCCACTTCCTAGACTGTCCCTACCCTGTGCCACAGCAGGCTTGAGATGTCATAGACCCCATAACTGCTCAAAGCTCATCCCTCTTGACAGTTCACAGAGAAATCTTCTAATGAACAAGCACCGTATGTATCAACTCGAAACAAATTGGTTTGCTGTATTCAACCCCCAAACCCACAAAAAACAACAAGATAGTTGCCCAGTAGTTGTCTTCTGGGAACACTATATTCACTGAATATTTTTCATATTTATGGGAAAATAATTGGCGTTCATAATGATGTCCCTAAATTAATATGTGGTCCCCCAAACCTTCTGAATCATTAACAAAAAACTAATTACACTGAGCATCTTTTAGGGTTAAGCATAATATCTCATGTTCTAGTTATTCTAGAATTAGGAATTAACGTGTGGTCATATAGCTAAACTCTACTAGCCTTAATAATTGATTGAATAAAAAATGATATTTTCTAAGCGCAGCTAATAAAAGACTTTGCTGGAAATTGAATCAGCAGAAAGGAGAGGCAAGAAATATCGGTGACGAGGGCTGTCTGTTTCTGTGCATGGTCAGTGCCAATAAAAGAACATGGATGGGGAACGAACGCGCAGGGAACGCTGAGGCTGCTGGTCTGGGAAGCGCACTTGGAGAACCACTACCCAGAGGAGACGCGTTAAGACCTAGCATCTCCAGCCTGCCTGCCTTTAAGCCAGGCCCAAGTCTGAGGAGCCCAGGATCAAGCTACTTGCCTGGCCTTCCCAAAGGATAAGAAGACCGAATATCTTCAGAGACATCTATAGTTCCACCAGCTGGAAAGCCCTAATCTATAGAAATGAAGTACCCATAGCACAGACCCTGTACTTCAAGTTCCTGGCTCTGTCCCTTACCCCGCCAAGAAAAACAACACAGAATTCCACCCTCTTGCCTTGGCTTACATTGCTGTCCAGCCTCCAAAGCCACACCAGAAATACATCTACACGCGGAACAACACCTACAGAACACCTACTGAACGCTGGCAGAAGACCTCAGACCTCCCAAAAGGCAAGAACCTCCCCACGTACCTGGGTAGGGCAAAAGAAAAAAGAAAAAACAGAGACAAAAGAATAGGGATGGGACCCGCACCAGTGGGAGGGAGCCGTGAAGGAGGAAAGGTGTCCACACACTAGGAAGCCCATTCGTGGGCGGAGACTGCGGGGGGCGGAAGGGGGAAGCTGCGGAGCCACGGAGGAAAGCGCAGCCACAGGGGTGCGGAGGGCAAAGCGGAGAGATTCCCCCACAGAGGATTGGTGCCGACCAGCACTCACGAGCCCGAGAGGCTTGTGTGCTCACCTGCCGGGGCGGGCGGGGCTGCGAGCTGAGGCTCGGGCTTCGGTCAGAGAGCAGGGAGAGGACTGGGGTTGGCGGCGTGAACACAGCCTGCAGGGGGTTAGTGCGCCACGGCTAGCCGGGAGGGAGTCCAGGGAAAAGTCTGGAACTGCCGAAGAGGCAAGAGGCTTTTTCTTCCCTCTTTGTTTCCTGGTGCGCGAGGGGAGGGGATTAAGAGCGCTGCTTAAAGGAGCCCCAGAGACGGGCGCGAGCCGCGGCTAAAAGCACGGACCCCAGAGACGGGCATGAGACGCTAAGGCTGCTGCTGCCGCCACCAAGAAGCCTGTGTGCGAGCACAGGTCACTATCCACACCCCCCTTCCGGGGAGCCTGTGTAGCCCGCCACTGCCAGGGTCCCGGGATCCAGGGACAACTTCCCCGGGAGAACGCACGGCGCGCCTCAGGCCGGTGCAACGTCACGCCGGCCTCTGCCGCCGCAGCCCCGCCCCGCACTCCGTACCCCTCCCTCCCCCCGGCCTGAGTGAGCCGGAGCCACCGAAGCAGCTGCTCCTTTAACCCCGTCCTGTCTGAGCGAAGAATAGACGCCCTAAGGCGACCTACACGCAGAGGCGGGGCCAAATCCAAAGCTGAGCCCTGGGAGCTGTGCGAACAAAGAAGAGAAAGGGAAATCTCTCCCAGCAGCCTCAGAAGCAGCGGATTAAAGCTCCACAATCAACTTGATGTACCCTGCATCTCTGGAATACATGAGTAGACAACGAATCATCCCAAATTGAGGAGGTGGACTTTGAGAGCAAGATTTATGATTTTTTCCCCTTTTCCTTTTTTGTGAGTGTGTATGTGTATGCTTCTCTGTGAGATTCTGTCTGTATAGCTTTGCTTTCACCATTTGTCCTAGGGTTCTATCCATCCATTGTTTCCTTTTTTTTTTAATTTTTTGCTTAATAATTATTTTTTATTTTAATAAGTTTATTTTATTTTATCTTATTTTATTTTACTTTATCTTCTTTCTTTCTTTCTTTCTTTCCTCCCTCCTTCCTTCCTCCCTCCCTCCCTCACAAGCTCCCTCCTTTTTTTCTTTCTTCCTTCCTTCCTTTCTCTCTCTCTTTTTTTTCTTTCTTCCTTCCTTCCTTCCTTCCTTCCTTCCTTCCTTCCTTTCTTTCTTTCTTTCTCTCTTTCTTTCTAATTTTTCTCCCTTTTATTCTGAGCTGTGTGGACGAAAGGCTCTTGGTGCTGCAGCCAGGAGTCAGTGCTGTGCCTCTGAGGTGGGAGAGCCAACTTCAGGACACCGGTCCACAAGAGACCTCCCAGCCCCACATAATATCAAACGGTGAAAATCTCCCAGAGATCTCCGTCTCAACGCCAGCACCCAGCTTCACTCAACAACCAACAAGCTACAGTGCTGGACACCCTATGCCAAACAACTAGCAAGACAGGAACACAACCCCACCCATTAGCAGAGAGGCTGCCTAAAATCATAATAAGTCCACAGACACCCCAAAACACACCACCAGACGTGGACCTGCCCACCAGAAAGACAAGATCCAGCCTCATCCACCAGAACACAGGCACTAGTCCCCTCCACCAGGAAGCCTACACAACCCACTGAACCAACTGTAGCCACTGGGGATAGACACCAAAAACAACGGGATCTACGAACCTGCAGCCTGCAAAAAGGACACCCCAGACACAGTAAGATAAGCAAAATGAGAAGACAGAAAAACACACAGAAGATGAAAGAGCAAGATAAAAACGCACCAGACCTAACAAATGAAGAGAAAATAGGCAGTCTACGTGAAAAAGAATTCAGAATAATGATAGTAAAGATGATCCAAAATCTTGGAAATAGAATAGACAAAATGCAAGAAACATTTAACAAGGACCTAGAAGAACTAAAGATGAAACAAACAACAATGAACAACACAATAAATGAAATGAAAAATACTCTAGATGGGATCAATAGCAGAATAACTGAGGCAGAAGAACGGATAAGTGACCTGGAAGATAAAAAAGTGGACATAACTACTGCAGAGCAGAATAAAGAAAAAAGAACTGAGGACAGTCTCAGAGACCTCTGGGACAACATTAAACGCACCGACATTTGAATTATAGGGGTTCCAGAAGAAGAAGAGAAAAAGAAAGGGACTGAGAAAATATTTGAAGACATCATAGTTGAAAACTTCCCTAATATGGGAAAGGAAATAGTTAATCAAGTCCAGGAAGCACAGAGAGTCCCATACAGGATAAATCCAAGCAGAAATACGCCAAGACACATATTAATCAAACTATCAAAAATTAAATACAAAGAAAACATATTAAAAGCAGCAAGGGAAAAACAACAAATAACACACAAGGGAATCCCCATAAGGTTCACAGCTGATCTTTCAGCAGAAATTCTGCAAGCCAGTAGGGACTGGCAGGACATATTTAAAGTGATGAAGGAGAAAAACTTTCAAGATTACTGTACCCAGCAAGGATCTCATTCATATTTGATGGAGAAATTAAAACCTTTACAGACAAGCAAAGCTGAGAGAGTTCAGCACCACCAAACCAGCTTTACAGCAAATGCTAAAGGAACTTCTCTAGGCAAGAAACACAAGAGAAGAAAAAGACCTACAATAACAAACACAAAACAATTAAGAAAATGGGGATAGGAACATACATATCGACAATTACCTTAAATGTAAATGGACTAAATGCTCCCACCAAAAGACACAGATTGGCTGAATGGATACAAAAACAAGACCCATATATATGCTGTCTACAAGAGACCCATTTCAGACCTAGAGACACATACAGACTGAAAGTAAGAGGATGGAAAAAGATATTGCATGCAAATGGAAACCAAAAGAAAGCTGGAGTAGCAATTCTCATACCAAACAAAATAGACTTTAAAATAAAGACTACTAGAAGAGACAAAGAAGGACACTACATAATGATCAAGGGATCGATCCAAGATGAAGATATAACAATTGTAAATATTTATGCACCCAACATAGGAGCACCTGAATACATAAGGCAAATACTAACAGCCATAAAAGGGGAAATCAACAGTAACACATTCATAGTAGGGGACTTTAACACCCCACTCTCACCAATGGACAGATCATCCAAAATGAAAATAAATGAGGAAACACAAGCTTTAAATGATACATTAAACAATATGGACTTAATTGATATTTATAGGACACTCCATCCAAAAACAACAGAATACACATTTTTCCCAAGTGCTCATGGAACATTGTCCAGGATAGATCATATCTTGGGTCACAAATCAAGCCTTGGTAAATTTAAGAAAATTGAAATTGTATCAAACATCTTTTCCAACCACAACGCTATGAGGCTAGATATCAATTACAGGAAAAGATCTGTAAAAAATACAAACACATGGAGGCTAAACAATACACTACTTAATAACGAAGTGAGCACTGAAGAAATCAAAGAGAAAATAAAAAAATACCTAGAAACAAATGACAATGGAGACACAACAACCCAAAACCTATGGGATGCAGCAAAAGCAATTCTAAGAGGGAAGTTTGTAGCAATACAATCCTACCTTAAGAAACAGGAAACATCTCAACTAAACAACCTAACCTTGCACCTAAAGAAATGAGAGAAAGAACAGCAAAAAACCCCCAACGTTAGCAGAAGGAAAGAAGTCATAAAAATCAGATCAGAAATAAATGAAAAAGAAATGAAGGAAACGATAGCAAAGATCAATAAAACTAAAAGCTGGTTCTTTGAGAAGATAAACAAAATTGATAAACCATTAGCCAGACTCATCAAGAAAAAAAGGGAGAAGACTCAAATCAATAGAATTAGAAATGTAAAAGGAGAAGTAACAACTGACACTGCAGAAATACAAAAGATCGTGAGAGATTACTACAAGCAACTCTATGCCAGTAAAATGGACAATCTGGAAGAAATGGACAAATTCTTAGAAATGCACAAACTGCCAAGACTGAATCAGAAAGAAACAGAAAATATGAACAGACCAATTACAAGCACTGAAATTGAAACTGTGATTAAAAATCTTCCAACAAACAAAAGCCCAGGATCAGATGGCTTCACAGGCGAATTCTCTCAAACATTTAGAGAAGAGTTAACACCTATACTTCTCAAACTTCCAAAATATAACAGAGGGAGGAACACTCCCAAACTCATTGTACGAGGCCACCATCACCCTGATACCAAAACCAGACAAGGATGTCACAAAGAAAGAAAACTACAGGCCAATATCACTGATGAACATAGTTGCAAAAATCCTCAACAAAATACTAGCGAACAGAATCCAACAGCACATTAAAAGGATCATACACCATGATCAAGTGGGGTTTATTCCAGGAATGCAAGAATTCTTCAATATATACAAATCAATCAATCATTGTGATACACCATATTAACAAATTGAAGGAGAAAAACCATATGATCATCTCAATAGATGCAGAGAAAGCTTTTGACAAAATTCAACACCCATTTATGATAAAAACCCTGCAGAAAGTAGGCATAGAGGGAACTTTCCTCAATATAATAAAGGTCATATATGACAAACCCACAGCCAACATCATCCTCAATGGTGAAAAACTGAAAGCATTTCTACTAAGATCAGGAGGAAGACAAGGTTTCCCACTCTCACCACTCTTATTCAACATAGTTTTGGAAGTCTTAGCCACACCAATCAGAGAAGAAAAGGAAATAAATGGAATCTAAATCAGAAAAGAAGAAGTAAAGCTGTCACTGTTTGCAGATGACATGATACTATACATAGAGAATCCTAAAGATGCTACCAGAAAACTACTAGAGCTAATCAATGAATTTGGTAAAGTAGCAGGGTACAAAATTAATGCACAGAAATCTCTGGCATTCCTATACACTAATGTTGAAAAATCTGAGAGAGAAATCAAGAAAACTTTCCCATTTACCATTGCAACAAAAAGAATAAAATATCTAGGAATAAACCTACCTAAAGAGACAAAAGACCTATATGCAGAAAATTTTAAGACACTGATGAAAAAAATTAAAGATGATACAAATAGATGGAGAGATATACCATATTCTTGGATTGGAAGAATCAACATTGTGAAAATGACTCTACTACCCAAAGCAATCTACAGATTCAATGCAATCCCTATCAAACTACCAATGACATTTTTCACAGAACTAGAACAAAAAATTTCACAATTTGTATGGAAACACAAAAGACCCCGAATAGCCAAAGCAATCTTGAGAACGAAAAACGGAGCTGGAGGAATCAGGCTCCCTGACTTCAGACTATACTACAAAGCTACAGTAATCAAGACAGTATGGTACTGGCACAAAAACAGAAAGATAGATCAATGGAACAGGATAGAAAGCCCAGAGATAAACCCACGCACATATGGTCACCTTATCTTTGATAAAGGAGGCAGGAATGTACAGTGGAGAAAGGACAGCCTCTTCAATAAGTGGTGCTGGGAGAACTGGACAGGTACATGTAAAAGTATGAGATTAGATCACTCCCTAACACCATACACAAAAATAAGCTGAAAATGGATTAAAGACGTAAATGTAAGGCCAGAACCTATCAAACTCTTAGAGGAAAGCATAGGCAGAACACTCTATGACATAAATCACAGCAAGATCCTTTTTGACCCACTTCCTAGAGAAATGGAAATAAAAACAAAAATAAAAAAATGGGACCTAATGAAACTTCAAAGCTTTTGCACAGCAAAGGAAACCATAAACAAGACCAAAAGACAGCCCTCAGAATGGGAGAAAATATTTGCAAATGAAGCAACTGACAAAGGATTAATCTCCAAAATTTATAAGCAGCTCATGCAGCTCAATAACAAAAAACAAACAACCCAATCCAAAAATAGGCAGAAGACCTAAATAGACATTTCTCCACAGAAGATATACAGAATGCCAACAAACACATGAAAGAATGCTCAACATCATTAATCATTAGAGAAATGAAAATCAAAACTATAATGAGATAGCATCTCACACCAGTCAGAATGGCCATCATCAAAAAATCTAGAAACAATAAATGCTGGAGAGAGTGTGGGGAAAAGGGAACACTCTTGCACTGATGGTGGGAATGTGAATTGGGTACAGCCACTATGGAGAACAGTATGGAGGTTCCTTAAAAAACTACAAATAGAACTACCATATGACCCAGCAATCCCACTACTGGCATATACCCTGAGAAAACCATAATTCAAAAAGAGTCATGTACCAAAATGTTCATTGCAGCTCTATTTACAATAGCCCAGAGATGGAAGCAACCTAAGTGTCCATCATCGGATGACTGGATAAAGAAGATGTGGCACATATATACAATGGAATATTACTCAGCCATAAAAAGAAATGAAATTGGGCTTCCCTGGTGGTGCAGTGGTTGAGAGTCCGCCTGCCAATGCAGGGGACACGGGTTCATGCTCCGGTTCGGGAATATCCCACGTGCCGCGGAGCAGCTGGGCCCGTGAGCCATGGCCTCTCAGCCTGTGTGTCCGGAGCCTGTGCTTCGCGACGGGAGAGGCGCAGCAGTGAGAGGCCCACGTACCGCAAAAAAGGAAAAAAAAAAAAAAAAAAAAGAAATGAAATTGAGCTAATTGTAATGAGGTGGATGGACCTAGAGTCTGTCATACAGAGTGAAGTAAGTTAGAAAGAGAAAGACAAATACCGTATGTTAACACATATATATGGAATTTAAGAAAAAAAAATGTCATGAAGAACCTAGGGGTAAGACAGGAATAAAGACACAGACCTACTAGAGAATGGACTTGACGATATGGGGAGGGGGAAGGGTAAGCTGTGACAAAACGAGAGAGTGGCATGGACATATATACACTACCAAACGTAAGGTAGACATCTAGTGGGAAGCAGCCGCATAGCACAGAGAGATCAGCTGGGTGCTTTGTGACCACCTAGAGGGGTGGGATAGGGAGGGTGGGAGGGAGGGAGACGCAAGAGGGAAGAGATATGGGGACATATGTATATGTATAACTGATTCACTTTGTTATAAAGCAGAAGCTAACACACCATTGTAAAGCAATTATACGCCAATAAAGATGTAAAAAATAAATAAATAAATAAATAAAACGTGAAAACTGAAAAAAAAAACATGGATGAAGCTTCGGATCATAGTACATGCAGAGAAATGAAGTGAGGGTTGGTCTGGGTAATGCATGTTTTAAGGCAGGTGTTGTCAGGTGAAGAAAAGCGGACGTTAAGAGGAGGTGAAGCATAAATGATGTGGGGAGTACATTGTGGTTCAGGCACAATTTGCATGGGTCAGCCCTGAGGCCTCAGTTCCTGGTGGGAAACTAATGACATAAAGAAAAAATGACAGCATAAGGAATGGTTCTGAGGTTCTGATATCAGACTAAGAAAAAGTCGCTGTCACACCCTATGAATGCTTCAGCACCCCTGCTGTTGTATACTCTGGGTGTACAGTACAACCTCCAGGCAAGCTGGAAAAATGGTGAGGTGCCTAAGGACTGGAACTTGCCTGAAACACTGCAGATCTAGTACAGACCCAGGCATCCGCCTCTAAACAAGAAAGGGGAGAAGGTAAGGGAAAGTGAGTTCTCAACTTTCATGGGAATGCTGCTTTCATTCACTTTTTAAATCCAATCATTTAACCAATGAACATTTACTGCAGTCCTACTAGCTGGGTCTGTGGAGAGAAGCAGAGGTGAATAAGTAAAAATCTTTGCCTTCCAGAAGTTTCCAGCTTGACATGCGGGGAAGACAGAGGGACAAGCAAGCAAATACAGAATAGAGGTATGATTGGGGTGTTATGCCATGTAGAGAGAAGAGGGGGCTTTGCACAGAGAGGAAGGGAATGAAGAGGAGAAGATCAAATAGGGCTTTCAAGAGAAGCTGATGGCTGCGTTGAGTCTTAAAGGACCACTAGAGGTTTTCTAGGAAGACTTGCTGGAGGAGTGACATGCAAAACCACAGTGGCATGAGACATCAACTTGCTTCCTGTGATGTACAAAGACGTTTGGTCTGTTTAGAACGCTTAATGCATATGGAAAAGTGATGAGAAATAAAGACTGAGAAATACAGGGTTGTATAGGCCACCCAATCCAAATTTGAGATTTTAACTGAAGAATAAAAAAAAAGTCAAAAGGATTTAGACTGTCACTAATTGATTGTGGCAATTTAGGTAGCTGGGACTTTGGTCCTTAGATCCCTACTATGAATTCTGATGCTTGAACATAATACCTTAACTCTTGGAGAGATTTTCATCTACACACAATTTAGCTGGTAACAGGGTCATCCCATGAGCTACCATAGCAACTTTCAGAGTTCAGATGTGGAGTGAAGGAAACCTCTTTACCGTCCTTACACTACACAATTCAATCATTCTTTTAATGAAGTTTATTGATTAACTCCTGTAGACAAAGGACTTTAATGTCTTTTCAAACTTATGAATGAACCTCCAAAAAGTGGGACACACACTTGGATGCTGTGAACTTCTGTCCTGATGGTATGACCATATCAAGAAGAGTAGAGTATCTCATGGGAAATGTACACTTCTTTACTCTCCAGGGAAGGTAACTGGGATGGAGGCTATGCAACGTTCTCTTGGTATAGTGATCAGCCATTTCAGGTTTCCTAATATAATCGTCTTTCCACAGTCTATCTTGTTCACTTGTTCACTCCTTTCCTTAGAGCACCAAGCCTAATGCCTACTGCATAATAAGTACACGTTAAATTTTGAAGGGGTGAGTGAACCAGTATATCAATGAATAAAGGTTATCAGACTAATTTCTCTGATATTTTGGTCTGGATTATATGGTTATAACTAATCTATGGGTACATTTTACCTATAGCCAACATAATATTGTCAATAACTGTGTCATGCATTATTTATAACATTCAATGTTAAAAACACACATAATGTAATTCTCTGAAAATGAGAATAGAGAGCTCATTAAATGAATATGTGAATTTCTTGGGCAACATGATCTTTTTTCATTTATTTATTTATTTTTAGTTTTTTAGTTTATTTTTCTAGGCCGAACTACAATGGAGTCTGAAGAAAATGTAAGGTTTCTATCATCTTAAAAGACAAGACCTTATGACATAGTCCTAGGCTGAGAGCTGAGTCTGTAGTTTCCTAGTCTTAGAACCCTCTGAAAACATGCAAGTAAATCAATCCAGTCCACTTTGCTTCAGGTTATTTATCTGTAAAATGATCCACCTGCTCCTCTCCCCCAGCCCCCTCCCTGTTTCTTTGTCCCACATTATTAGAAGGAGTATAACTTTTTGCCACTTAAACAGGACTTTAGAAATGATCCCTCAGCTTTTAAGGCACCACCCAAATGCAAAAGACTCTTGACCTTCTGCTGAAGGAAGAAAAGGGGTCAGGTGGCTTGGAAGGTTTTCCTTCCTCTGGCTGAAGATGAACTTTACTGCATTTTTCTCTGCTCTGTACACTTAAGCCACATGAGTAATTTGCCCTTGAGTTGAACTGCTGAATTTCAGTACAGATGTGTGTGTGCGCCTATGTGCATGTGTGTGTGTGTGTCTGTGTGTGTGTGTGTGTGTGTGTGTGTAGAGGGGGAGATTTGGTCAATGTGGGAACTGTATGCAAAGACATTGGTTAATAAAATCTCAAGGGGCCCCAGAAAATGCTTAGTACTGGGTTGTCCATCCCTGAGTTAGAGTAGCTTGACATGGCATAATGATTTTCCAGAGTAGTTTTGACTCAAAAGTTTTCAGGAGCTATTTGGACGGCAGCTCAGGGAAAGACCGAATGATCACAATATATTAAGAGCTTCTCAGAAAAAGATGCTATGTTAATACATGGCAGTGTTATTATTCCAGTCTTCCTTCTCGACCACAAATTTTGGCATCAAATTGTGAAAAGCCAGTGATACAGTTTCTGGAGAGTTGTTTCACACTTTTTTTCCTGTGTATTAATTTTGTTTGAGTGGTACTTTCTTCATTCTGCCTTTTCATATTTAACTATGTCTTGGTTGGAGATGATAGAAACACTTTCCCCCTCCCAGTTTTTTAATCTCTACACACACACACACACACACACACACACACTATTACCATTTTGCTGAAAAACAAAACAGGCCACCTGTTTAAGGCAGTTCTACCTGTCACGGTGAGGACAATTGTTATTTTAGCCATAATCAGCAGGGTGCTGGGCTGAACCAAGTGTCTTTCGTGCCCTGTTTACATATTGCTGAGGCCAACTAAACTCAATATGACCTTTACAGAGGCTAAACCATCCCGACAAATTGTAATAGCCAGTCATCTTTGTAACTGCAAAGGCAAACATTAAAAAAAAAGAAATACTATTTAAAGCAACGTAAGTTAGTCAAATGTACTATTTATTTAAAAGTCTATGGTTTTTCTTTTGGGTGGTGAAAAGCTCAGGTAGTTTGTTCTTTTCCTTGACAAATTCTCCTGTACATTTCTCTTTCTCTCCTGAAAAAAATGAGTCTCTGATGGGTTTCAAAGTATCTCAGAGAGAGTAGAATTTCAATATGATTTTTATACTTTGATGGACTTTTTAAACGCATTTTTACTGAAGTGTAGTTGATTTACAATGTGTTAATTTTTGCCGTACAGCAAAGTGATTCAGCTATAATATAAAATACATTCTTTTTTAATATTTTTTTCCATTATGGTCTATCATAGGATATTGGAATATAGTCCCCTGTGCTATATATAGTAGGACCTTGTTGTTTATCCATTCTATATGTAATAGTTTACATCTGCTAATCCCAAACCTCCAATCCATTTCTCCCCTACCCGCCCTCCCCCTTGGCAACCACAAGTCTGTTCTTTGATGGATTTTCTGAAAGGAAATTTATACCAGTTTCCCTAGATATTGCATTTCATTATCGACCAAATAATTTTAAACCTCAGGAAAACTTTCAGTCTTCATTAATTCAGACCTCTAATTCAGAACATGCAAGCGTTCAAACGTGTTATTGTTGAATAAACATTTTAAGTATCTAAATTCTTAGGCTCCTTTTTGGTAGAAATTCAATTCTAAATTGGCATCTTTTAAAAATAAGTGTTCAAGAGATGCCATACTTTGTATTTTTGTATGTAATTTTAACTCATAAATTTAAAATTACTTTTCTTGTCTAATTACTTTATGTTTACAGCCCATGGTCACAATGAATTCATTGTCCCACTAGAACCTGAACACCAAATTCTTAATATGCTATTTATCTTCCTATCACAAACTTTCTCAGGCTTACGGAATTCATAAATGTTCTCACAAACTCATAAAGATCTTCCTCTTGGTCACTTGGCTGGATATCACTTTTTTCCTCAATGTAGTCTGATCTCAAGTTAACAGTGATGAGTACTTCATACGTTCTACAGATGAGGACACACAGACGTTTCTCGTCTTGGTTAGAAAGAGAAAATATTCCAGGGGTAATAAGTAGGGTTTTCATGTTATCTTTTATAACACTAGTTTTATTTGTATTGGGGGAAAATCACTGCTAAAATATTAACAATAAATGATTGCTTCCATCTTGGTTTTGATCACAGGGTGCTTTGACATCCTAACACTTCTGCTTTTGGGGAAAACATTTTAAAAATCATTGATGTTGGGAGAGAAATACAGGCCTATTACACTTCCCTTCATTGTTTATCTCCTCAGAGGGGTCCGTTTCGTAGCTGTGCAACTGCTAAGCCCTGGTCCCCACCCATGTGCTGGTAATTAATGCCCTGGTCGATTTCTTCCTGACTCCACGATCTGTTGATGTAGCTATGAAAATGGACTGAGGGCCTGTGATAAGGTTTCCACAGAGACTTGATTTTACTGAGAAATGGGGGAAAAACAGGACAAGGCCAGAATACAAGAACAGAATCCTTTTCTTGTTTATTCAAATTGCGATTCTGATTTTCTCTAGTGCCAGGAGAGAGACCACAACATCTCCTCTTTAGAAGCAAAGCAAAAACCTCATGAAACCTTGAAAGAGGAAGCCAAAAGTTGCTCTCTTCCCTAAATGAACGGCTTTTTGCCACCAAAGGTTAGGCTGCCCTAACTTTGCTTAGACGAAAGAGGTTGAGTGTATTAGTTGAAATCCTAACCAACAACCCTTGTTAGGGCGAAGGGGTTTCAGGCACATAAATATTCAAGTTGTGTTGGTACGCTGACCGCTCTTAAAATACCTCTTTTCCCAGATCGTATCTCATCAGGAATGAATGAACTCAGAGATGTGCTCAGAGATGAAGACCTGGATGCTGTGTGGCACCCGTGACCAGCACCCACTGTCTAATCTTACATTTTAAAGAAATCTGTGTGTCTATAACTGCATCAATGTTTAAACACAAGGGTGTAAAAATGCAAAAGACCACAACCATAACCTTTTAACTATACTAACATCCTTTAATGTGGGAAGAGGAGAAGGGAGTGCATTTTTTGCCCATAGATACAACTATGTCAAGAAAAAAAAAAAAAAGCAGGACATCATTCATAGAGTTGTTCTCTAAAAGGAAGCAAACGTTCTCCTGTGTGTGTGTATGTGTGTTGTGTGTTTGTGTCTGTGTGTTTGCATACGTGCACAGGCACTTAGTATTTTAAAGAACATGAGTTAACATGGGAAGGAATAAGGGATATAAAAAAGAGAGCAATTAATTGGTTCTGTGGCATATCATATCATATCTTTTCAAGGTTTAAGCTCTGAATGTCACCTCACATGCAGATGAGTGCCATGTGGATGTGTAAGCACCACAGTTTTCGGGGAGGTTGTCAAAACAGGCAATGAATTCAGCCATACCTGGACTTAAATCCCTGCCACATGTTGGCTGTGTGATTTTTACCCAAGCTTACTTAATCTGCTTGCGCTTTAGTTTTCTCATTCATAAAATAGGAATGCCACCTCTCTTGCTGGCTTGTTGTCAAAATTCAAGAAGATAACATTTGTAGAGCATCTAGCACTGTGTCTGTAAAAGAGTAGCAGTCAATAATTCTCAGATTCCTCTTGTCTGTCCGTCAAAAAACAATGTAGCTTAATTTGAGCTAATAAAATCTCATACTGCAGAGAATTATCATAATCTTTACCACTGGGCTCATGGGTAGGGGAGGGAATGGAATATTTATTCTTGAAAATACACAGATGGAAAACAAATGGTTCAGAAGTCTTAACCTTTTCAGACAAGTTGCTTTTGCATACTGAAAAGCAGGTTCCCCATTCTTCCTGTATCTACTCCTGTCTGACTCTCAAAATTCAGAGAATTCCTTGACTGGGGCAAATCCTGACCAAGGTGGTCAGGTTTCTGATTCTTCCACAGCCTTTGGTTTGGCAATTTCAGAATCAGGGTTGTGTAGTTTAAAATAAGAATTTCAGAGTTGGAAAAGCTATTGCAATAGAGTGTTTCAAATTTTAAGGCACGTTAGAATCACTTGAAAAAATGAAGATTTGTAGGACTCATCCCCAAAGATTCTCTTTTTGAAGGTGTATATTCCAGGTTCCTGCATTTTTTAAACAAGGTCCCGGGTGTTTCTGATTCAGTTGGCTCGCGCGCACATGGAGGGTGGGCTGAGGGCTGTGTAATCCAAGGTTTCACTCAGTGCGGGGTCATTTATGGCTCCCAATTCAATGCAAAACTGCCAGGGGATCCTTGAAGTTTTGTAGGGACAGAAACTTACACCGTTTGGCTGCCTGCTTTTAAAAAAAACAAGAAAAAAGAACTTACTTTTGTAAATTTTGCCAAAGCATATAATCACGTGAACAGATTGCCAGGACTTCTCCCAGGGCCTGGGAGGGGACCCCTGGATATGAGAGCCTCTGGACATAAGCTTCCTTAGCTTCACCATCCACTTCCGAGTACTACCATGACAATCCATCCTCGTTATTGTCTGTGTTTTACACAATTAGAAAACTGAGGAACAGTGACATTAAGTAACTTGCTGTGGTCTCACAGTAAGTGGCAGAGCTCGGATTTGAATCCAGGCAGCTTGTCTCCAGAGCCTTTGTTCTTTTTGCCATGACAACATAATGCCTCTTATAGATACTTCCTGTTTTCTGAAAGCCATAGAGGCAACGCTTCTTATTTCTGTTACAGGAGCCACAGTTACACTCTGGATGAAATAAAGTGCTGATGACAATAAATGAAAATATACAATGAGTAGTCAAATATTTATGCATAATTAGTGACTATTAAGTTACTCTATTGACATATATCTTTATATTTTAAAATCTAAATTTAAAATACACCATCACTCAAAATATATATTGAGAAATTTATATATGATAAATAATTGATGAAGACTTTGAGTGATTAAAAGTATAAGAATTTACATCTCTGACTCCCAGAAGCTTATAATTTCATAAACCAAGGGTGTGTATAAAGGGGGAGGGTGTGTAAGATAGTCTTAAATTTATAAGGAGCATGAGAAATTATGTGGGAAGCTTCAGCATTCAGAGAGGAGAGAAAGCAGGATCCTAGTCTCCACAAAAGAATAGCCACATTGAACAAAAACCAAACAAAACAAAAGAAAAAACAAACTGACAGAGATTGCTAATCTTCTAGCCCAATATTCTGTTAGTAACAGACCCTTCAACTTTAACTGCTTTATAAAGTCTATTTTGCTGTAAAGTGTGGCCACAAGACTAAGTTCTGGCTGATGAGATGGAAACAGACATGTCATGTGACAACTTCCGGAAAACCTCTTAAAAGGCAGCTGACATGTTCCCTTTGTTTCTTTCTCTTCCCCTTTCTCCTTTCTGCTGGTTTGAATGCAGACTGATGGCTGGAATTTGAGCAGCTATGATGATTCGTGAGACAGCACACTAGGGTTGGCAAAGCATCAAGCTAGAAGGAGTCCTAGTGATCATTATATCAGCCCTGAACTGCTTATTTTCAGATTATGTTCATCAGAGAGAGACAGACCACTCTCTTATGTAAGAAATGTTTACGGTTTCTGTCATTTGCAGCTGAACTTAATGGTAACTGATAGAAACTTTTATTACGAATGCTGACCCCAGCCACTGTTCTACTAAGACGATTTCATTGTAGAAAGCAGATATAACTGTAGCTAACATTATATGACTACGCATTAAAAATGTATTCTTTTTATGCATCCAAATAAAATGAGCACTCACAAACTGTCACTTTGGGAGGAAATATTATTATTCCAACTGGACCGCTACCAGTCAAATTAGTGTTAGAGATTTTCCTTTGGAACTGCATTTAAACGATTTCCATAGTCACCTTATTCTAAATTAGATCTCTTGGTAGACATTGCTTGGGTGATTTTTGCTTCTAAGTATTTGATATCCTTACTTTCTTTTTTGAAAATTCTCTATCTTATGAGTTTGGGTAACTCCCTCTGCCTTCTCCAGTCTTCTATCAGGATTTGTTTTCCCCTGCATCACTTCTTTTCTCACTAGATTACCTATTTATTATAAAGGGATATTAAAGGATACGAATCAACAGCTAGATGAAGAGATACATGGAGTGAAGGAATTCTGTCTTCCTGTAGTGTGGGGTGTGGCACGGAGGAATGTGCAAGTGTTCTGGCTCCCCAACAGGGAAGCTCTCCTGAATAAAGCGCTCCTTGCATCGCTTATTAACATTACCCCATATCTTCCTCTAGAAGGGAAGCTCCGTGAAGGGAGGGACGATATCTTATTGTATTGCTCAACCCCAGGGCCTAGTGCATAATTGAGCCTGTCAGATCATAGGTGTTCAGCAATTATTATTCAGTCAATAAATGTTAAGTCAGAACTTGCTTTTCACCATAGATGTTGAAGAGTCTGGGTACTTGCTTCACTGGCCCCTGGGCACCTAGAATATGGGCACATAACTTGCCATCAGCCAAAGGCACCTGGCTCTGCCTCTCGAACAATGGGGCATCTGTTCTGGACTAGTGCAAGCAGTGGCAACGTCCAATTTCTAGGTATAGCAGTGCTTACAGTGGCCTTTGGAAGGACTAGCATTATCCAATATGGGAGAAGGAGTGGTGACACAAGCTTGGCATCCAGGAAGGTTTGTGATAAAGCAGCGTGGGTTGGAGTATGGCCGCCTACACTCCAAACCTCCTTCTCCACTCTTCCCAGGGATGCCATGAGCTTCCCCGTATCCTTACAATAAATTATTTTTGGGTAACCTTATCATAGAGGCCCTCCCTGATGATTCTACACCACCCTCTAGCATTCCCTGTCCTCAACACCCAAGCCTAGTGAGAAAGGCTTGAGAGTTTGAAATGTGCCTTCTGGAATTTGGAGAACATAATGTGTGACATACATTCAAAAAGTCAAAGGTGAGAGTCAGTTACTGTCACGTAAGTTAGCAGGGCAGAGGGAGAGAGGGCTGAGGTCTGCCTTTGGGACTTAAGTGAACAACCACAGGCAACATTCAGAGGATGTGTTAAGTGCTTTTCATGGACTAGATGTGGGCCACTAACCCAAGAGAGCTGGAGTGGGGTCATGTTAGTTTCTATATATTAGGGCCACCCCACCTGGTGTGTGATGGAACCTGAGGGGAAGGACACAGGGGAAGATGGAAGGGCAAGCCTGAGAAAAACACAATGAACTGCTTGCATGTTGGGAATTATAATTCAGTGTATCCCCTGCTGGGATCTCTTAAGAATCCAAGACAGTTCCCGAGAGAGTCAGACACCTGCCAGATTATGAGAAATCATCCTATTAAAGAACTCTACTGTAACTCTGATTGGGTTAGCAAGAATAGAGGAGGGGGTGCTTCCCTGGTGGCTCAGTGGTTGAGAGTCCACCTGCCGATGCAGCGGACACGGGTTCGTGCCCCGGTCCGGGAGGATCCCACGTGCCGCGGAGCGGCTGGGCCCGTGAGCCATGGCCGCTGGGCCTGCGCGTCCGGAGCCTGTGCTCCGCAGCGGGAGAGGCCACAGCGGTGAGAAGCCCGCGTACCGCAAAAAAAAAAAAAAAAAAAAGAATAGAGGAGGGGGAGTGGAGAAGCCAGCAGGCAAGGAGAGCGCAGCCATCTTCCTCCTCTCTCTCCCAGCCTTCACTTTGCAAGTCATCAGCCTGCAGCCATTCTCAACAGGGCCCAGGGAAAAGGGCTCAACCTTATATCAGATGAAACTGATCATTATGTGGAAACAGGCAACCTGCTTTCTGAACTGGGACTATGTTAACGTCCTGAAGGGACTGCAGAACTTCTACTAACAATCGCGTTTTACCACTTACTGCCCAGGTTTGTATCTAGGTTTAAAAGAACAGGGAGGAAAAACAAGGCTGCTTATATGATCATTCCCTGTTAGCCTTGTTTGTTCAAATGGTCAGTTACTTTTAAATATCAGGGGATGGTAAGCAAACAACGCAGCGGGTGATAGTTCTTCCTCCCCTTGGTCATCTTCCCCTCTTTATCTCAGGGATCATTGTTGGCAGTTTGCTCTGATTTCTCCCATCACATGAAAACACAAATGGGAAAAGAATTTGAAAAAGAATAGATACATGTATATGTATAACCGAATCACTTTGCTGTACACCTGAAACTAACACAACGTTGTAAATCGACCATACTCCAATATAAAATAAAAATTAAAAAAAAAAACACAGTAAACAAACATTTTTAAAATTGAATAATTTTAACTGTGTTATTAGTGGCTAAAACTGTTGCTCTTTCTGGAATAATTACCACTTCAAAGAGATTCCCTGGAAAACAATATTAATAAAAAGTAATCCATCAATGCTGAAATTTTAACAAAGGAGAGAAGACATTCTATATGTGGTACCTTTCCACCATACCTGCTAGAAAATTTAATATATGATCTGAGCATATCAGGCATTTAGTTATTTGTTGAATGAATAAATGATAAATAAATTGCTTGTCTACAAATGGCCCGGCTGGTAGATGCAATGCAAGTGCAAACTTCTGAGATGCGAAGGAAATTGGTGGAGAGTATGAAGCAAATCACTTTTACAGGGTAAGTGGTGTGGAAGGAAGGAGCAGATGTTTGATTCTAGGAGCAAAATCAACAAGTTCATGCTTGGAGAACCAATACTAATCATGAAAAATCAGCCAGCCAACATTGTAAAACAGTTGCTTTGGGGGGATTAATAATTAAACTAACAAAGCACTATCTTTCAGAAAAGAGAAAATCTGTTTCTTCTAAATAAATTAATTCAAGTATTAGAGAAAGATCAATTGCTCAATAATTATTTATTGAAAGCCCATGAAGTGATTAATACCATGGAGAATGACCTGGAATCTAAGAATCCCTCGGTACTGTATTGATTACTTGTAATTTTAATGGTAATTATTCACAAACATTTTCCATATTTCTCCTAATCAATTGCATTGTTGGTTGTCTCATAGGTATCATAGCATTAGAGGTGGAAGGGATCTTTAAGAATGTTTCACTAATACTCAGCCCAAATTTTCCAAAATGTAATTCTTTATATGCTGGACATGTACCCTTACCGTAAGCCACATGCTTGATGATTTCTTTATTGGAAAATAGGTTACACGTGGTGATGACCTAGTATAAATAGCAAATGACTGTTGCAAATATTAGTTACACAGTTCATGTGTCTTCACATGGTATTATATACTTTTTTATTGTCTATATTTCTGCATTTTCACTTTGTTGGTACAGAACTGTTATATTCATTCTATAAGTGCCTTAAAGTTTGGTGGCTTTTTTCTCTTCACTCAGCTCAATGTCATTTCCTCAAGAAAATTTTCCCTGATCATCCAGAGGTAGCGACCCCTGCTACATACCCTATACTTCTAGAAATATACTTACTATAACTGTAATGAGTGAAAATTATACAATTCGTGTTTAATATCTAGCTCTGCACTGCAGCATAAGCTCATCAAGGGCAGAGAATGTTCATTCTGGTGTTCCCAGCGTCAAGCGTAGCAGGTACACAAAGTAGGTACACTAGGATGTTGCCTGGCGCATATGAGATGCCCAAGAAATGACTGCATGAATGATTGCAACAAATAATAACTGAGAACATATTTTGTTCTTCCCTTAACTGTGCAAATTATAAGATAGCCATAGTTCGATTTGGGGCCATTTTTCTTGGCCAACCTACTCTTCTAGCTCATCTGAGAGTGCCACTTTCATACTTCAAGCCCCTTAAGTATAAGTTTCCTGGGCTTCCCTGGTGGCGCAGTGGTTGAGAGTGCGCCTGCCGATGTAGGGGACACGGGTTCCCCGGTCCGGGAAGATCCCACGTGCCGCAGAGCGGCTGGGCCCGTGAGCCGTGGCCGCTGAGCCCGCGCGTCCGGAGCCTGTGCTCCGCAACGGGAGAAGCCACAACAGTGAGAGGTCCGCATACAGCAAAAAAAAAAAAAAAAAAAAAGAATAAGTTTCCTTTATTCATTCAATAAGTATTTGTTTTCACCTATGTGTGAAGCTGAACTTATCTTCTGAATTTTACATTCCTTTGTTAACTTGCTACCTGCCATCTAATCAAATAATTCTAAATTGACTTGGAAGTGCCCTTAAAGACTATATTGTACAAAATATTTTATAATAAAGCATTTTCTTTAGTAACACATCTCAGAATTAGTTGTCTGACACTCTATGAACACTTTTAATCACCCTAAAGAAACTCACTTCTTTGCAAGGAAGCCCAACGGTTTGCTGTACCTATTAAATTACTGGAAACTTCCTTGTTGCTGTCCTGGACCCTTCCATACTATAAAGTCTCCTCTGGCTGCTGGTGTCGTACTCTAAACAAAACCCTCAACTTTTGTAAGATGGACCTTTCTGTAACAGCAGAAAGCTCTTATGCCTTCTCAAATAAATTTAAACATTCATGGCTCCTTCACCAGTTCATCACTGAAGTTCTGATCAGATGTTTTGCCTTACTTATCATTTATATTTTCTTAACTCTTTAAAAATGTGGTGGCCAAAGCAAGTACAGTATTCCCCAGATGGCAAATTTATTGCTTTGAAAAGTGGGAATTTTGCCACGTATGAACTTCATAAGGGTCCCAAGATTCAATATTAACTGACCGGCAGTTTGTCCTAAGATAACAGGGCATGATAAACGCACTATTTCCATTAGACTGTGCCCAGCGCCTCAGAAAACACGAAGAGCCCAATAATTGGCAGAGGCAGTTACATTTTATCATTTCATTTCCCTTCACAAATGTCAATGATAATGAACCAATCAAACGTTGCTTTGGTTTCATCTAATTGTCTGCTTAACCTTCTCCACCTTGACAGGCTGGCAATACAAAACAATACAGTTGTTTATGCTACGGATGCTTAAACAAATGGTCAACAGATGTATTCAAACAATGCCTTCTAGAAAACTACAATCATGATACAAGAGAAATAATACAGATGGCCAAAAAGAGTATTGATATCTTCTACTTCAGTGTGAGTATCAAATGTGGTAGAAGTTATCTCAGCATGTCCCTGGACCTGGATTCTTAATCAGATCATCTCTCATGAAACCTAATTCTACCATGAGACAATAAGATAGATCTGTCTCTAACAAATAATTCCATATTTGACTTTTTAAAATTATCACAGTTTTGGAAAACACAGACGATAACATATCAATGCGTAAAAAATATAAAGAATATGTAGAAAATGGGAATTATGTCCAAGAACACCATATGAATGAGGTTTGCTGTTGGTATCATTCCAGTCTATTGTATGTAAAACCTTCAATGGAAGTTGCATAAATCGTTTTTGAGAAGAAGGTGGTATAAATTTTGAAAAGTATTGTTGAAAAATTCACTTTCTTTTTTCAACTATTCACTCAACAGCATGTTTTGTATGTAGGAAATATACAATGCTATTGAGTTGTCAATGGTGAAAAATCCTGTGCTGTCATGCTTCCTTGAGGAGGTGGCATTAGAGACAAAATATGTAAGATGTAGGGATCCATACTACTAAATACTGATTTCCACCACTCAGACTCTCTCCTTAATATCTGATAATTTTCAACACTTTAGATCCATGACGTACATTTCCCCTAAATATCCCAGAAATAACTTTAGTTATAGAAAATGGCCGATTGAGAGAAATTTTTCACATTTCTGTCTCCCTTTTTTTAATCCTCCAATTAAGATAGAGTCTAGTTTGGATTTCCTTTCTAAAACTAATGTCTCAGAGCTCTTAATAACCTTTTATTTTGCTTGAATAAAGCAGCATATAAACCTTTACTATTCCTGCAGTTTGGGAGAAGATAACTGGATATATTGATACAGTAGAAAGAGGAAAAAACAGTTAATTCCTATTCACTACTCAAAACAGAGAACCAGAGTTTCAATTGAGATACTACCTTAAAAAGAAGGAAAACTGTCAACTCTCATTACTCGGGTGGGGTGTTTACTCTGAATCCCAGGGAGTGAAAGAAGCCCTTTGCAGTGCCTGCTGACTCAGACCAGTTTTCCCACTGCTGCTAAAAAGGCAGGGCTGGGTTGCCTAATTGAGAAAGCTTAATGGTCAGCCATGGCATTGAAGCAGACACTGGTGCTTAATCACTTTTTCATGCTCCAGTAAGTAAACTTTTAATGGACAGATAACACCATCTTAATCTCTGATACTACTTCATGGAAAAATGATACAACCAGTCCCAAGGAAGGAGACATTTAAAATAACAATGATAATAAGGGAGGTTAAAAAGTTTAAAGCCAGCTGACTACATATCTGGCTTTGAGTTTAGCATTAATTTACAGGTAGGAATGAGTCTTTGAATAAACTTTTATCCTTTCAGAAGCAAGAGCTATTAAAGAGGTGGATAGACAGAAATGAAAGGTCTTTACATGTGTGAAATACACAAGATTAGATGAAATGCCAGACTAGCCTTTGCTGTTACCACAAGGGGGACACCTTCTGTGGACAGAGACAGACTGAAATAAAGTGAAGGCTTTTTAAATCCATATTCCTCCTCTCTCATCTCCCCCAAGCACACCGAGAAAGCTGGTTAAAGACTGTAAATGACAGGGAATTGCCATGAGACAGAATTGAGGAGATTCGGGTCATCAAAATGCTCTTAGGATTGACACTTGCCATCTCATTTCATAAATGTGCAGGCAAATTCTCTTGCAACAGAATTCACAAACTGCTCACTCTTGAGTTGCTCCTTTTTTTTTTTTTTTTTTTTTCTTGAGAGCCTGCTCAGCCCGTGGAAAGAATGAGCATGTCCCCTTTTAACGGTCAAAAGGGAAGTCTCATCTGACAGTGTACTTTTGAACAAAACCAACTTTTTTTTTTTTTTTTTAAGTAAAGTGACCAAAGGCTGGCTGGGGGTGGGGGAGCGTGAAGGGGGAAGAGGGAAAGCAAAGCAAAGATTTTTGCGCTAAGCCGTTCATTTCCTCATTCATATTTTGTCTTCTTCTCCTACCCCAAATCATCTTTACTCGTAAAGGTTGCTTAAGTTCACAGGGGGTCTTTCCTGGTGTCATTTTAGTATTAGATAGCATTTGATTTCTTTACTCAAATGAGATTTTTCAGGGCTGTGTTCATGTCTTAGAATTCTTAATATCTTCACAGAGTATCTCCTCATTGTAACATTTCAGTGAAAGTGGAGAGAGGATACACAGTGCTCTGTGACTGAGCCTTCCATCTGCATGGGGGTAGATTGCAGTGCTGTAGGAGACTGTGGCTCTGTGACAGAGGAAAGAATCTTGGGTTTGAAAGGAGAAGATCCATGTTAGAATCCCACAAGATAATCATAATTATAGTAACAGTAATACTCTAACGAGGATAATTGTCATTGATTGGGTGCTTACTCTGAGTCAGGCACGGCATTAACTGCTTTGCAAACATCTGTAGCTGCTGCATCAACCTAGGAGGTTATCAGGATCCCTGTCTCACAGATAGAACACTAAGGCTTAGAAAAAGAGACTAGCCTATGGGGACACATTGCTGGTAATTTACAACAGACACTGAGTTAGAAATCGGGTCTATCTGCTCAGTTTCACCATCTGTAAAACAAAAGTATAATGTACCTCAAATTTTGCTGTGCGTAAATAGGATTACATGAGCCTTGGAAACCAAAAATAAATATATATGCAAAAGTATTTGTGTTGGGACTTCCCTGGCGGTCCAGTGGTTATGACCCCGTACTTCAAGTCCAGGGGGTGTGGGTTCGATCCCTGGTCGGGCACTAAGATCCCACGTGCTACGGGTGGCGTGGCCAAAAAAACAAAGAAAACAAAAGTATTTGTGTTAAGGTCAGCATGACATATAGACCAGGTGCCAAATGGGAAACGGAGACCTCATAAGGTGGGTTACAGGGCCGAGGAAAGTAGGGACAACTTGCCTTCCCAAAGTCATGGTTCTATGCCTTTTCATGAACCTAAAAGTCTTTTCTCACTTTTCTGACATTGTGTTACTCCTTTAAGATGCCAGAGCAGCCTTTTCTACTCTGGTGGGAAGAGGACTGTGGCATATTGTTGGAAGGGGGATTGGGGAAGAGATTCAGTTTCACTGTGGGATTAGAACACTTTGGTTGAAGAAGGAGAGGGGCTAGAAGAAAGCTTGAGGGCAGAAGAATAGACAGACTCAGTTCTCTTTCTTGAGACAGATGCAGTACTTAATTCTTAGGCTTCTGCTTTAACAAGGGTCATTAAGTGGCTTCCTGACAACTTTCCATGTGGTTGGTCTCCGGTCCGGGAAAGGATCAGAACGTTGGTCGGCGAGATTCTTTCATAGGAACAATCCCCAGACTTTAGCCAACAAAACATTTTTCTAAATTACCAAGAAGCCAATACGGTATCACCTTATTAAAAAGGCGGTCCTCAGGTTTTACAGCCCAATGTGAAGCTAGGAAACTCACTCACCTTCACATCATGGCCATTTCTTCAAACATTTTTAAAAATTAATTTATAGTGGCAAAATACACATAAAATGTACTATCTTAACCATTTTTGATGCATCGCTAGTTGATTATGTATTAAGGATATTCATATTATTGTGCAAACATCACCACCATCCATCTCCAGAACTCATTTGCAACAGCGTGGATGAAACTGGAGGACATTATGCTAAGTGAAATAAGCCGGACACAGACAAATACTGTATGATCTCAGTTATGTGTAGAATCTAAAAAAAACTAAAACCAAAACCAAGCAAAACAAAAACATCAAACTCATAGGAAAAGAGATCAGACTGATGATTACCAGAAGCAGAGGGAGCCAGGAGCGGGGATTGGAGGAAGGCGGTCAAAAGGTACTACAAACTTCCAGCTTTAAGGTAAATAAACACCAGCAATGTAATGTACAACGTGATGACTGTAGCTAACACTGATATGTAGGAACGTTACTAAGACAATAAATCCTAAGAGTTCTCATTACACAGAGAAAAATTTTTTCTTTCCTTCTTTCTTTTCTTTTTGTTGTATCTATATGAGATGACGGAATTTAGCTGAATCTATTGTGATAATCATTTCACAATATGTGTACATCAAACCATCATGATGTATGCCTTGAACTTATATAGTCACGTATGCCAACTATTTCTCAATAAAACTGAAACAAAACAAAAAAACCCTGAACTCATAGTAACAGGTCTGAGAGTTACCAGAGATCTGAGAGAGGGGCAAAAATGGAGATTTAAAAAAATAATAAAGAAAAAAGAAAGTAGAATGGTGGCTACCAGGGGCTGGGGAAAGGGGGGACGTGATGATATGCTTCTAACGTTTTACATTGTGCCATTAAACCTGTGTTAAAAACAAACACAAAAATCTGTTTTTTCCTCTCCTATCAAGACACATTCATGAGAGCTTTGATGACATTAAATATGTATAAGTTTTTCTTTCACCAAGAAACTAGTGAAAGTGTATGGGTATTTTACTCATATCCAAGGAAATATGCAACATTTTAACATCATAGATCACTTGGAATGTTTATTATGTATGAGGGCAGATGCAATGTATTTGACTTTGAAATATGTGGCTCATTGGAAAGCATGGAGAGATGGGTTTCTTGTTATTGTTTTAACCTTCAATTATTGATTTGGATTCTAAATAGAAACTTTAGTATTTCAGAAGGTAATAAACACAGAATAATTTTTGTTGTGTAGTTTTCAGATCTTCATTTACTCTTTTCATATCCTCTGTTTGTTTTTCTGAATCTTCCACTCATACATGGAATACATAAACTGTGCTTCTTTTTATAAACACACATATATTAATTTATTCAAGACTGATTAGAACTTCCTAGATACGTAGCATTCCAATAACTGTTGAGGAAACAAAGATGAGTATCTTTTAAGTACTTAATGAAACTTTAATAAATGAAAAATGCTGTGTATATGCTGAAAGTGTGAAATTGCATATAACATGATAATATTTTGAGATGATTTGTGGGGAATGGGAAGAATCATGGATTCACAACTATCTATTCATATAGCCAGGGATGTCCAAGAATAAAACTTGAAATGAAAGACTTGTAAGTTTAGCAAAGATATTGAACACAAGGTATTAGTAATATCAGTGAAAAGAAGCAAAAATTACTGTATAAAGCACAGTAGAGCTTTATGATGACTGACATCTAGTTGGAACACATGAACACAGATGCTAATCGTATTATAGAGAAACATCTGTTATACTAGATTTAAAATAAGAATATTTACAAGTCAGGAACAATGGGGAATCCATAAGCAATCTTTTCTCATATCTGAACTTGAAAACACTGCCATTCACTATACTTCCTACCAAATTTATATTTCTTTAATATAAGAATGTGAAAATAAAAAGCTGCATGATAAAATATAGAATTTATATTCTGCATTTGTAAGGCCCAAAGACAAACTAACACAAAAGAGGTTCTCTCCGTATAAAAAAGGATAATACATAACATCTGTGTTTTTCCTGTACATAAAATTCAACCGTTGTGAGGGACCTTTGGTGATCATCCAATTCAAGCTCTTAATTTATGGTAGAAGAAGCTTAGATCCAGAAAATGAAAATAAATTTACCAAGATCACAGAACTGGTGAGTTGGAGAACCTAGCCTAGACCCCAGTTCTTCCACCATCATCATCCAGTGACTTTTCCCATATTATTTATGCCAGTGGACAGGCATTGGGACCTATAGACTGCATCTTAATGGGGTTTCCTTCTTTATTTTCTTTCTCCCAACTTTTTTTTTTAATTGATACTTTTTCCCTTTTTGCAGCTTTGAGAAACGTGAGGTCAGACTCAATCTACCCAAATGTGCCTTCTCCCTTCTGCAGGCCTCTGCAATCACTATAATCAAATATTTGAGTCATTTGGCCCAAGTTCTAATAACACAGAAACCTGACGGGTCTGGCTGTCCCACTGCCTTTTGATGATACACCCATTTTCCTTGTTATTTCTTTTAGGTACCTGGGTATTTTTTTCCTCAATCCAATAACTCTTGAAAAATGTTTTTACTGCATACACTAAAAATAAACTCCAGGTTCCAAAGAGGAAACACAAGCGTGAGAAATTGTTTTGAGATTAAATAAATTATAAATATGTAAAGCCAAATGGGACCTAGAGGTTATTTAGTTTCATCTTTCCTTTGGCCGATGTTCAAGAAAGTTCATGTCACGCATTCATGAATGTAATTTGTGTCAGCCATTGGCAGAGCTGGGATCAGCAGCAAGAATTTTTGTCTTTCTGTCTGATGATTTTTGTTGTATTGTCTACGGAAAATGCAGATGGAAATACACGGGGAAACAATGAAAGGGAACTATTTGTCATATATCATGGTTTTATGTTTTCTCACCCGTCATCTCATTTGGCCATCCCTCCCCCACCAAAACCAGTGAAGCCTACATTCCTATTTTTCATTTACAAATGAAGAACTGAAGCTAACACTTGAGTGAGAAGTCATACTGCTGGGAGATGAAATTTGATACTAGATTTGTCTGTTTACCTTTAACATAAGCACCATGATAACTAAAGTGAAGATAAAGTTGAAAAGCTATGTATCAGTTGATACACAAATTTATGATTGTTCATAGGCACAATCTCTTTAATGGTCACGAAATAAATAATGTCATTTTGCATGGTGATTATCTGAGTCATAAGACATCGTGGATAAAGCATAAATTTTAATGTCAGGCAGACATATGTTCAAATTCTGGCTTGTCTGTCTAGATAGAATGTAGTAGCTCAACAAACGAGAGTCATAATAATAATTTTTGTAATTATTCTCTTTGTGTCTGAAAGTAAGGTGTCTTCTGAGGAACAACGCATCCTATGTTAAAAATTTAGGAGAAAAGAGAAGGGTTCAAGTCCAGGACAAATTCTTAAAGCATGTTTTTATTTCATTTCCAATTATGCTTTCTTATTTCTCATCAGATGACAATGACTAGGACAATTTATGTACAAATGATAAGCAATATCAAGAACAAAGAGTGGGCCTAGGAACAAATCACAGATGTATCAGCAGATAAAAAACCAACATGTACAACGAGAGCCTTGTTACAAGTCTATGACTCCATTGTTTCATGTAACTTTTGACCATGAACTTTACAGCAAGAAAGGATTCCAGTGGTTACCAAGTCCAGCTACCTCATCCCATAGAGGAAACAGAGGTCTGGAGAAGATTAGTGCCTTGCCAATTATTCGCTTTGTGACAAAATTGGAACTTGGAGCCAGGACATAGAATTCTGAATGTAATAGTTTTCCTTTTAATCTCCAAGCCTTGAAACTGGTGCCTGTTTATAAAGACTTACCTCCTTTGTTGTTAGGGTTAACCTTTGTCATAATGGACTGTCAGTGATTCTTCAGTTGTTAGGTGTCAGAAATTATTTGGTCCTCAAAGAGTATCATTTTATCTTTTTTTTTTTTTTTAAATAAAGCAATCCCACTCAGGGGTACATTTGAAGAATTCGGGAGAAAACTCCTCTAACAATGATGAGACACTCACTGCTTACTCATTATCATTTTTTTCCTCATTGGCAGGAAACACTTTAACTCTAATAAATGGAAAAAATACAAAGCCTAAGCCAAATTTTAGGTTCTATCTAATTTTTTAGATGTTATCTAAATGGGATACCACATTGCTCTACATAAACAGATGATGTGACTAGAAATGCTTGGTATTTCCCATGTGCACATTGGTAAACTGAGGCAAGTTTCCAGATGCAAATGGAGGTATTACCCAAGCTGTATTTGGTTTTGTCTGATTAAAACCCATTTTTCAAAATATTACCCAAAAGGATTTCAGAACTGTCTGAACACAGAAAATACTGCTCATGACAAGTACTTCAAAATGTGGATTAAGATCTGGATAACCCTGCTAAAAATGCTAATGGAAACTTTTCGTTACCACCATGTGTTGCTTTTGCCCTTTATAACCGGATAAACCAGTGCTTGATTTTTGAAAAGTTATTCTCAGAATATTTTTGAATATTGGAAGGCAAAATAATTAAAAGGAAAATATTCATCTAGAAGAGAGATATTTCAATCACCCTCTCTTCCGTGTAAGTCCTCTCATGTTGAGGCTGGTAAGGTTGATAGCTTTTGAGATTGGTGAGTTTGGGCAGCCTTACAATAAACAGACTGTATATTCTGGACTTAAACCACCCAAGTCCACACATCATGTGAATGAGTAATGCTACAAAAAGTTAGTCAGGTGGACCTTAGAATGTAAATAACAAATAAGATTTTTAAAATTAGCTCAACAGGTTGGAGCTAAATGAGGAATAGACCTCCTGTTGGGGGCATGTGGAAGACAAGAGACAAACATAACTCCTTTGCATACATTTTCTTCTAGTTCTTCATCCAATGAGAATGATTTTGACTTATTCGTTTCATTATTCAATAAACATTTATGGACTACACCCATCGTATGTCAGATACTGTGCCTTCATATGTAAAGTCCTTCATATGTAAAGATGAGTAAGATAAGTATGTGTCCCCAAGTTGCTTAGAGTCAAATGAGGAGGCAGAAAAATACACCTTGACAATACTAAGTATTAGTACGAGACATATGCAGGGTGCAGTAGGAACACAAAGGGAGGATACAAATCAGAATCGGATAATGGGGAGGGAAGCCTCACAGAGAGAATGGTTCTTGTATTGAGTCTTAAAGCAAGTGCAGGGTTTGTTAAGTGAAAAGAGGGAAAAAAAAAAAAAACACTGAAGAAAGAGGGCAAGGAACATGTGAGAAAATGGAGATCTGAGCCATTCTTGACTATTTCAGTGAAACGTAAGTAATCTGGTGAAGCCGGGACACAGAACATTTATTGGGAGATAGAGAGGGCCAAGCTTAGGAAGGTACGCAGGGCTACAATTTCAAAGGTCTTTGGCCCCAAGCTAATGAATTAGGATTTTATCCTGGAAGATACAGGGATTCATTAAAAGATTTTACATATGTGTATGCCAGGTCAAGATTGTGTTGAACAAGATCACTTTGGCAACCAAGTGGAGGATAGCTGGGAGTGGCCAGGATGGGGGAAGGGCATCTCTTAGCGTGCTGTTGCAATAACTCATGTAATAAGCTATAAAAGGCAGTAATGGATATGAGAGCCTTCAGGGGGTATGAACTAAAAGATTCAGTGACTGATTTGTTGTGGTGGGGAGACAGCAAGTCAAAGAAAGGAGTCTAAGCTGACTTCTTGGTTTAAGGTTAAAGTGTTATATAAACCAGAAACACTGGTGAGGTGGGTAGTAGCAAGATGAGTTTAATCTGCAACATATTAGGTTTAAGTAAGGGGACCTGTGGAAATAGGTTGAATAGAAAGTTGAAGGTATGGATGGGAGGGTGGACAGTAAATATTAGTAACGGGAAACCAAAGTCAAAGATAAAAGTGATGGTAAAATGGTAGCTGGTTCCTCTAAATTTGTTCAGATACTTTGCATAAGTAAGTTACATTCCAATGTATGAAACCTTTTTATAAGAGAACGTTGAATCAGTCAGTACTCTTTGAGGAGCTCTGGAGATTGGAAAAGGAGCTATGAAAGTACAAATAAGCAAACAGAGTTTCAATGTTCAAAGTCAAGTCAGACTAACCTCATGACACTGAGGGATCTTAAACTAACTGAAGAGAAAAGTGCTGTTGGTACATGATTTCTGACCTTCATCAGGATGTTTTGCATAACTACACAGAAGCACTTTGGACCGAATGGAAGAATATGGGCTGTCTGATTATGCGTTTAGGTGGAGTCCTTACTAAATAACGGTGCTCAAAGATTGCTGACTCAGGCTGGATGGAAAGTGACTGATGTGTTGCATGGCACTGTCCTTGCCTTTGGCTAAATACTTTGTCAGAGTATAGGATAAAGATATAAAAGCCATTCTCACCACATTTGCAATAGATGTCAAAGTTGAAAAATGAAAACAGACTGGATGGCATTCAGGATCCACAGACATCTTAATAGATGCAATTTAAAAAGGGTCGGTCTCTACATCCTACACTGTTGGTGGGAATGTAAATTGCTGCAGCCACTGTGGAAGACAGTATAGAGCTTCCTTAAAAAACTAAAGTTAAGGTTACCATATGATCCAGCAACCCCACTCCTGGGCATATATCCAGAGAAAACTCTCATTTGAAAAGATACATGCACCCCAATGATCATAGCAGCACTATTTACAATAGCCAAGACATGGAAGCCACCTAAATGTCCATCAACAGATGAATGGATAAAGAAGATGTGGTATATATATACAGTGGAATACTACTCGGCCATAAAAAAAATGAAATAATGCCATTTGCATCAACATGGATGGATCTACAAATTATCATACTAAGTGAAGTAAGTCAGAAAGAGAAAGACAGATACCATATGATATCATTTATATGTGGAACCTAAAATGTGATACAAATGAACTTATTTAGAAAACAGAAACAGACTCACAGACATAGAAAACAAACTTTCTGGCCTCTGTGTCAATGGCAATTCAGAATCTGGTTTTCTGGCCCACTGTCCTTGACTCTGATCCCAAGTCCTTACTAGAGAAGGAAAGGGCACCAAGAACCTTTTACTTTTAAAAATTCCCAGGCATCAACTTAAGTCCATAGAACCACAAGCACACAGCAAATATTAGATTTTCATGGAAAATGAAAAACAGGCTTCTTTGCATCTACCGGGGTTAAGAACAACCCTGATATTTTGGTAACTGCTAAATTAACGTGACACTGCTTTTGAATTGCAGTTTGGAGCTCCATACACCACTGAGTTTTCTACCCAGTAATCGAACTAAAATGCCTGGGTCAGATCTTAGAATCATATCCATCCATCGTCTACTCCACGCTATCCCTGGACCATACCTTTCTCCTGCACTGCTATTCCCCATACTGAGTTCCATGGAAGGCTGGTGTCACAAGATATTATCTTCTTGAAAAAATAAAATCTATAGACATATAACTGGGGAACACTGCATATGATCAACAGTGCTTAGGTATTCCCAAAGCAAATTAGCTTCTTAAAAGAACTCCTTTAGTAAGAACCAGTTTACCTGGGTTTAACCTAGTAGTCCCTAGTTTATTCTCTCATAGAATTACTTTTAGTTTATAGCCCATTAATACTCAGTTCACTAGTATTTGGTGGAAGATTCTGGTAGCTACTAATTTTGGCTGATTTTCTTTGAACACCTACTCAGTACTAATTTATTGTTGAAAAAAGCCCTTTAATTAGGGCGAGCATATGTCCCAGTTTGCCTGGGACATTCCCAGTTCACTGCTGTTGATCCAGTGTGATTATAATTCTTCCCCCTTTTACTCTCAAAAATGTTCTGATTCTGATGACCAATTATGTAGACGCTCGACCTGTAAGGTGTCTATTATTTTCATCTGCTTGCTTGCTTTACTTATTTATTTATTGCTTTTCTACAATTTATCCTCCCTACTGCAGCTGGAATTAAGTGTTAAAAATGTAAGTTAGTTCATTTCATGTCTCAGTTCATAATCCTTCAGTAGATTCCTAGCACTCTTGGAATTAAAATCCCCTAACCGAGTCTTCCAAGTCTATGGGCTTCAAAGACCTAATGAATTAGCTGCTACCTATATCTCTGATGTCATTTTTTATCACTCTCCTACTTTTTATAGAGCCTCATTGGGCTCCTTATTGTTCCTAGAACAGATCACATATGCTCCTACCTCAATGCCTTTATACTTGCTAGTTTTTCCCTCTGTCTGGAAATCTTCTCCCCAATTATTCACCTGATTTGTTTCCTCACTGCATTTAGTTTTCTGCTCAAATTTCATTTCCTTTGACCACCCTCTCTAAAAGCACTTTCCCTCCTCTTTCTCTGTCTCCTTATCCTGCTGTGCTTTTTGTTTGTGTTTATATTGTCTGAGTTATAACTCTAATACCGCAGTTACATTAGCACTCCAGTACCTCCATTGGAGTGTGTATATCCTCTTTGTATACCATTTCTATAATGTTCAGTTCTTCAACATATTAGCAAAACAATTAAAAATAAATGCTCACCCTTGCTCACTTTAGAACACTGACATTTTAAAATAATTTGCCAATTTCATTAATCTCCCTCAGTTCTAGGTATTTTGATTGGCAAGTGCTCTCTTTCGACTGGCATGCAGTGTTTTGAAACATATGGATTAAATCTACCTTTCTCGTTTCCTTGTTTTTCAAAATTGATCTGTAATCGATCCAGAAACACTTAAAAGCAGAGACTTTCTAGACACTACCCAGTACAGACTCCTAGGAAGACAGGGAAGCACACTAAGGAAGGCAAATGTTCCTTCAAGTCCTTCAACAGGTATAGGGACATCTGTCACCTTTTGGTTTGTTCCTCATCAAGCCCTTTGGGAGTTGCCTGTTGCCCACCTGGCAGGGATTTCAATAGTGTTGCCGCATCTCATCTCTTACACAGGTGGGACCTGAGCAAAGTTTAATAAGAAGAATATTTCATCCCCTGGGGATGCAGTGAGTGGCCCAAGTTTCAGATAGTGTTATAACCTTGGGATCATAGTATCAAAGGAACTCTTTCTTTCTATCTTCTCACTCTGCTTTACCCTCCATCCTAAATCAAGCTCTTACCATGAAGCAGCAAAGATTGGGTTCATGATCTCTGGACATCATCCTAATACTGGCCATTGCAGAAGAATTAAAATCCTTCCCTTTCCCAGCATACATATCAATTCCCCAATAAGATTCTGGTTGTTTCCATTTAGTTCATCCTAAGCCAATGCATATAAATATAAAAACAAACAGACAAGGTAGATATAACCCTAGAGATGAATGCTATACTATAGTCATTTAAAAACTTTCTTTAGAGCAATTCCTACTCATCACCCCGTGGTTTATCTTCCCAATGTATCCTCCCTTTCATCACAGCACACATTTGATCCACTGAAGAAGGCATAAACATTTTAGCTTGGTTTCTACCTTCCCTCCCAGCTTTATGTTGCTTTTTGACTTGTCCTGGATTAATGTTTTGTTATCAATCTCTGATATGGTTCTCTTCTTTAACTTTACATCCTGTGCCTTTATTAATGAATTCTTTGAGAGGAAGGACTGTGTCTGAGTCATCATTTTATACACAAAAGCACAACGTTTGGAAATAGTAGATGCTCAGTAAATGCTTACTGAATGAATAACAATAATAGCTACCATTTATTGAGTAATTATTATGTGCTAGGAACTAAACATATTACATGCTTTATCTCATTGGTTCTTACAAGAAGAACGAGGTAATCATTTAAAAATATTTTTTTTGGGCTTTCCTTGTGGTGCAGTGGTTGAGAGTCTGCCTGCCGATGCAGGGGACACGGGTTTGTGCCCCGGTCCGGGAAGATCCCACATGCCGCGGAACGGCTGGGCCCGTGAGCCATGGCCGCTGAGCCTGCGTGTCCGGGAAATAAATAAATAAATTAATTAAAAAAATATTTTTTTGGTATCTCCTTAGCGCAGGCGTGATTTGTTAGAGTATTTGAATACTTTTACATGATTTTAAATAATAACTACATTACTTAGAGTAAGTAAAGAATATTCATTTAGCCACTCAGTTATTCATCAGACATTAATTGTCTACTTTGTGTCAGGAAATGGTAGTGGAGATACAAAATTAAGAGGTACCACAAATCTGGTCACAGCCCTGGCTCAACCTTTCTGTACTGCCACCCCCTCACCTCCCATTCCCCTGCCACTGCCTTCAGAACAAAGTTCCACCTTCTTAGCAAGATAAGGGAGGGTTTTTTTTTTTTCTGCCATCGCATTTCCAGGCTCACCGCTGGCTAATCCACACCTCAAATCTCAGCAACAGCAAAACACTGATAGAGATCAGTCTAGTGATTACCTTAGAGGGGAAAAATGTCTGGAAAGGGTTATCAGGGGACCTTCTGAGGTGCTGATAATGGTTCTGTGTCTCGATCTAGGTGCTGAATACACGGACACGTGAGTGAATTCTATTTATGAGAATGCGTTGAACCGCACAGCCACGTGTTTCTGGGGGTATACTACACGTCAATAAAGAGTCAAAACCAAGTTAACCCAACCAAAACGCCACCTCTTGCAATGCTGAACTATTTGCTGTTTCCCATCCCTAATGTGGCATATTTTCCTCCAGACTTTTGCATATGCTGCCACCTCCCTGGGTCACCACTGGCCTGTGCTATTAACTTTTTCCCATAGTTCTCTATGAAACTGCTTTGCGACAGCCTGTTCCTGTGATTCTCTGCCCCACCAGACTAAGTTCTTCAGGGCTGTGTCTCCTGGTGTTTAACGTAGCTCCAGGAACTCAAGGAGTTTAGTATAGTGACAGAACCACATAATTTTACTGGTGCGAAATGCTGGGAGAGCTCAATTCTAAGTGCTCTGGGAACACAATAAAAGAAAGCACACAGGCATACAAATACAGTACACAAACGTATCTTCTACAGAGGGCTGAATCAAAAGAGAACATATGATTTGTGCCTTTATCACCTCCCCAAAACAACAAAAACAATACTCAAAAGACTTTTCTATACTTTTAGAAGAGCTATGCATATATATGGGTGAAGCTCTTCAAGTTGGAACTTAAACTGGCATTCTGTAAGCTAGGCACCCTTCTACTCTTTTTGCATAGAGACCCATTAAATAGCTTGTCCTTTGTGTTAAAACCATAGGCCTGGGTTTAATCAATTCTTTCAGAGTTAACTATTGATATTTCCAGGGGATTTTTCCATGATTGGATGACAGCTATATTTCATCCTATGTATTAACTCTTGTCAGTTAGTGGTGGGTGCCTGCAACAATCCACTGAGAATGACTCTGAGACGAATCTAGGCTGAGTCAGTGACGATGACATGATTGATGTTTGCCACGGATGCTGTGAGGTCAGGGAGGGCAGTGAATGGGCTACCTCTCATCCGGATTCTAAATCATCATTTAGCATAACAACAAGGTCATGCCCAGATTATCTTTCTGCAGGATTTCTCTGAGCTAGTGACATGTTAGTGTGTCCTCTGAATATCTGAGATGGAGGTTCATTTTATACAATATATCACAGATGCTGTTTTTGGGTAATGGAACCTTTGATTTCACCAAATTGAAGAACAATTCCTTCTCAGATCCCATTTTGGAAGATGTGGTTTGGAAGGTCACAACCTTGCTGAACTTTTGGAGATCTGGTTCTCAAACCAGTCAATGAATATTTATTAGATGTTCCCTTGAAAAATAGATAAAATTATGCAGTAAATTGGGCATATTTTGTTTTAGCTAAACCCAAGTGGATTATTGAGGGAAAAAAAAAAAATGAGCTTTGGGACATATATTCTCTAAATTATTTATTTAGTCTGTGTTCCCCAAAAGATCATGGGCCTAAACTGTGGCTTTGGGACACACATACTGAACAAAAGCCAAGTATATAAGTGTTACTCCAATTTTGTTTCTTTATAACGAAACTTCGGGTGTCTGGTATTTAGCATACTGTGTTTTTGTTTTAGGTTTTCAGTGCTTTGAATTGCTTAGGAAATTATGTGCTTTACGTTAATTATTATGGCTGTTTGTTGATAGTGCTGTTGATCGTTGACAGTTTAAAAAGTGTAACCTATTAGGGACTACAGATTTCTGGGAACTGCAGGAACCCCATTTTTTGTTTAAGTCGCTAATCTTTTGATTTTCTTTCCCTATCCCTCACGTGAATCAAAGTAGATATTTTTCTTTTTAAGGCAAAAGAATATTTAAATTAATAGCAGCAGAATCATCTCTGGGGAAACAATATAACAAATGATCTTGAATGTGTAACAGAGTAAAAATAGAGTGGTAGAAGGTGGATTTGACCTCGATTCCTCTGCACACGCCTGATAAAAAGTAAAAAGAGGTAATCTTTCATTACATTCTCTTTGCAAAACAAGAAGTGAATAACTTCTTTATAATTTGTATTGTCATAGTTAAAATACACTTCATTATAATTTTCATAAAACTAATACACAACTCTACAATACTGGTGAAAATTTTATGTTGAATTCCTGAAGGTCTGATGCTCATAAGCATAATCTAAGATGTAAGTTGAATGCCGGGTAGAGCTCTTGTTCTTCATTTAAAATTTTGAATTGGAATTTAAATGCAGTTTAATATGTCTGTGAGATGGGTCCCTGAATACAATACTAACTTTCATTTAAACGATTTTTATCTCATTTTATCATTTTTATACAAATCATCTTTGCTACATAACTGTGAAGACGGGGAAGGATGTAAAATTTTCGACACACATTTATCGAAAAGTAGGTAAGAAGGGAGGGAAAGAAAATGGAGTACAGTCCATTCTCTTTAAAATAACAGTTTAACCTCTATTTCTGAAAAGTGTCCAGTCAACAATTTATAAATGTTAGTTTATAAAGAGCAATCAATTTCTTTTTTTTGCGGTACATGGGCCTCTCCCATTGCAACGGAGCACAGGCTCCGGACACGCACGCTCAGCGGCCATGGCTTACGGGCCCAGCCGCTCCACGGCATGTGGGATCTTCCCGGACTGGGGCACGAACCCGCGTCCCCTGCATCGGCAGGCGGACTCTCAACCACTGCGCCACCAGGGAAGCCCAATACCATTTCTTATATAGTTGGTACTCAGAAACATTGTTTCAAATGATTAGTTTACTCATTAAACAGATTAAGTGGACAATAATCTGAGAATAACATGGTTTGCTCTCACTTCTTGTCAGACACTAAGCTGAATACTTTTCGTACATTAATTTTTTCATGCATTAATCTATTTGTTTCTATTTTTAAAAGACCAAGAAAGAATTGTGGGACAGGAAAACAGAGGCTAAGAAGAAGCTTCAAATCCTGTCTCTTCTGTTTACTTGTTGTGTGACCTTGGGCATATTACCAACACTTCTTTGCATAACTATTCACAGAGTGGTTGCCAATCTTGTAAGGTAATTGTTAGAATTTATGAATTAATCTATGTGACTTGCTTAGAAGTGTGCTTGGAAAATAGTGGAGTACAACGCATGTCAAGATAGTTATTAGGTAACTTGACCAACGTGACAATAAGAAGTGTAGTTGGGATTTGTCTGAATCTAGAACTCAGGGTTTTAACCAAAAAAAAAGAATTTTTATTTCTTAATATTTTATCCATCTGGGTAAAGCGGTGGTAAAATTAGTGAAGATTTGGAAATAGTTTTTAAAATTATATTTCTTTGAATGAAATTCAACAACAGCTTGTGATGGATAATAGCATAATAACAGCATAATAGATAAGAGTATATATGTCATTTTACATATGATTGCATCTTATCTCTCAGAGGGCAAGCTGCTGGAGAAACTAAAGAACTAGAGTTATTATTACTATTATATATTATTATTAATTGGAATATAATACATTACTATGAATAGGGTAAATATTCAATGGATTCTTCTATCTCTACCTAAAACAGACCTTGTTCAGAAAAATGATTTAAGAAATACCTTTTTAACCGGTGCCCTTCTCTTCTATTAAGATATGACTTAATTTTTGAAAGTTTTTTTAATATTCATGAGGGAATATATATCTGTATCTTTTTTTTTTTTTTTTGCGGTACGCGGGCCTCTCACTGTTGCGGCCTCTCCCGTTGCGGAGCACAGGCTCCTGACGCGCAGGCTCAGCGGCCATGGCTCACGGGCCCAGCCGCTCTGCGGCATGTGGGATCTTCCCGGACCGGGGCACGAACCCGTGTCCCCTGCATCGGCAGGCGGACTCTCAACCACTGTGCCACCAGGGAAGCCCTCTATTTATTTTTGATATCTTAAATGATAGTTTCCAGACTCACCATGGTATGATTTGAAGTAAGAGGGGAATTCAATTTCATAATCAATCAGTTCAAGAATATTTAATCAATATCTGACAAATGTTCAAAGTTAATGGTGGGTTAATTCTAGAAACTGACTTGAAAGGAGTTTAAGAATTCATCTATACTCTCTTTGAGATGTGATCACTCTTCTGTTTAATATTTCTAGTGACAGGGAAGTTAGTCTCAAGAAAAATCCATTTGATTTTAACATTGCTTACAAAGATGGTACCACCATTTACAGGCCATTAAGCTAAACTCTTTATTTGAACTTTGCCAATTTATCCCTTCAATATGGTCATTGCTGTCCATAATTTGCAGAGAAGAGAAATAGAGGCTTAAAAAGATGATGTTACCTGTCCAAAGTCACATGGCCATTAATACATTGAAGAGCCAGACCTGAAACTCAGGCTGTTAGACTCCAATCACCCTCAGCAGTCATAACTCGAATCACTGCTCCACCCACTTTCTCGAAGAGTCCTCTTTACCCTGAGTTGGAATCTAGAGGAGTTATTTATTTTATCTCTACTTGCATTCAACCCAGAATCATTTCTGCAGGCCTCAGAGAGCCCAGCCTTCAGTTCCTACTTAAAGGAAAGGAGTCTTTTGTAGCCCTTCATTGCCTCTTGGTATTGTGGCTAGTGTCAGTTTCTTATTCATATGTATTGATATGTGATAAATTAATATATCTTCTGAGTAAAATCACACACCCTCTCTCCAAAGTTCTTGACATTTAGAAAGGCAAAAGGCAAAAAAGAGAATGACTTGCCTAATCCTTAGAAAACTGTTGCTATCCAAACTTAATATGCCCTTTCAAGATGACTATTTGATAATTTGCTAAAACAATATGAAACTTCATTTAGCAGCTATAGTTAAGAAACATAATGTCACATATATGTATATATATTTTTACCTTTCAATAATTGTGGTCAGCATTCACATAGGTTTCAGCCTAGGGAGCATGAGAGATATCAAATAGATCTGTATCAGTACTTTATTGTAGAGAAAACTTCTTTTTAAATACGTTGAAACTTTTAAATAGGAACGCCCTGTCAGTGAAGATTACATCAATCAAACTTCCAGAAAAGTCCTCTTTCTTGGAAAGATTACACTTTTTTATCTTCATCTGTGGGTTCTGTTAACCTCCCCCCGCCCCCCGATGAAATAAATTGGACTGGTTACCACTTTTTTTTTTTTTTTTTTTTTTTTTTACGGTACGCGGGCCTCTCACTGCTGTGGCCTCTCCCGTTGCGAAGCACAGGCTCCGGACGCGCAGGCTCAGCGGCCATGGCTCACGGGCCCAGCCGCTCCGCGGCATGTGGGATCTTCCCGGACCAGGGCACGAACCCGCGTCCCCTGCATCGGCAGGCGGACTCTCAACCACTGCGCCACCAGGGAAGCCCAGGTTACCACTTTTTTACTGCAGAAAGAAAGGGCTTCTCAATGTTGGTTGCACATTAGGATTTCACGGGATAGATTAAAAAAATAAACTACCTTTGCCTGGACCCCATGAGCATATTTAGTTGATCAGGGGTGCAGTGGACATCACCCCCACCAAGTGATTTTAAAGTGTTGAGAACCATGGATCATCTCATGGGAAGACGCTGATGAAATAGGAAAGGCCATTTTCTCCTCAGCTAAATGCCATGGAAATTTGTTCCCCTTTCATTTCTTGATATACCTGAAAACTACTTTAACAATTCTCTGCCATGGAGTTTTCTTCTAATATCTCACCAGGACAATTGAAATGGAAGTGTAATTTTAAGTAATGAAAGAAGAGCAGTATGGGCAGATGGGTTCTGATCAGGTGAGCTGGATCTCTTCACTTTCCATTGATTGACCTTGGAGAAACTATACAGCCTCTCAGGCCTTTTAACTCCTCACCAGGACCATCTCCTAGTCTCATGCTTAACGTCATTTAAAAAAATCTTGAAATATTCAGTGGTTTGTCTGGGACCACTCAATTTTTAATCACTGGAGAAAATTATATTTTATTTGAAGTTTGCAAGGGAATTTTTTTTTTAGAGTAACCATTGTTATCATTTCCTTGAAACTTAATGACCTTTCCTCTGGATCACAATTTTCCATGCCTTTGGAAAAGCATACAAATTCTCCCCCAACAGTTTCAGGGATATTGTTTGCCATCAAAGCCCGTAAAAAGTCTGTTCCCCCTACTCATTGCAGCACCATCAACCAGGCCCAGGAACTATCCACCCTGGCCCTTCACAGACAGAATCCTCATATCTGTGCTCTATGCTCTTAGGACAAATTTCAACTTTCCTGTTATCGTTGGCCACTGTAAATTTACTTCTACATCAGCTAACTATAGCATAGAGCATTCATGTCATTTTTTTTTCCACAAAAGTCTATCAACACTTCCAATTCTCTTCTCAAAATACGATCTCAAGATTTTCTAACACATACAGTCATCACCGAATGCTTAAGAAGTCATAAGTCATTAGTAGTTGATGGTCAATTTTTTTTCCATAGATGACATACTATATATATAAAATAGCAATAAGTCATTCTTTATTACTTATATTACACTTCTTAAATTTGTTTGCTGAAGAAAAACAGGAACAGGAACAGACATTTCTCATAAGAAGTGCACCCTTGAAATGTACTTGGCAATAAGCAAATGAGAAAACAGTAGATGATGTCATATACGTATTGCATCTTATCACAAATACTAGTGACATAATTTAGAATAACCTTTTACATATTTTACATATTGAAAATTGACAAAACTCCTGCTGTGCTCGTACTGTTCCTTTTGGAAAGCCGGCTGGTATGTAGTGTTTAAGTATTTTAAAACCATCCTTTTGTAGGCCTGTTCCACTTTAGCTAAAGTTATGACAGCTTAGTTAGCTCTGTTAGTTTAAAAAAAGACGGCATAGTTTATTCTCTCTCCCTCTCTCTCTCTCCTGCAGATACAGAATATTAGTATTGGCTTGGCCAAAAAGTTTGCTCGTAACAGCTTACGGAAAAACCCGAACGAACTTTTGGGCCAAGCCAATATTTTTAAATGAAGTAAAATAGCCTATTTTAGAGATGTGGAAAGCGTTAATTTGAATGTGTTGTTAATTTAACATGCTGTCAGTTTAAATAGACGAGACATGAACAGGAGTAATTTGATGAAAATTTATAATAATAATATTTTAGTGATGATAATGTATTCTTACTGAAATAGAACCATGTTTTCTCTTTCCCTGCCACTTTTTTTTGGTATTAGAGAACGTCCACAACTTGAAAGAAACCACTACATAACTAAAGTCACTTCACCTGTATCCTTTTCCCAACTATCTAATTTATCCAAAGAACATCTCCTTGGTCAGTATTACAAGCTGTTTTATTATTTTTTTACACTTGTTTATTAATCCTTTTCCATGTCATGTTTTGTCATCAGAGAAGGAAAAAATTATATTCAATTTTTCTTTCTTTTTTTCTCTCACATTCTATCTTAAGATTAAAAAACTTAAGAGTTGGTTCAAATCTTCCTTGAAATACAGACACAATATTCTCAGCAAGAGAAATTTTGAATTTAAATTCCATTATCTTGTGTAAAAATTCTTTTAGTTCAATCTTGAAAACACACACACATTTTATAGATATGACCTGCAATTTTCCCCCCTGACTTCTGTGTTTTGCAGAGGTTCACAGGTTTTGTTAACAATTTTAAAAGAACTGCTTAATGATCTAACGATTACAATTTGGTAATTAGCTGGAATAGCATTTCAACAGGTAACGGATATGCTTTGGCTGGGTTAACCAGTATCCTGGAAACTAGACTAGAGTCATAGCGATTCTGATATTGTTCTTGTCTTCAAAGCCATGCTTTTACTTTGAACCCCGAGACATCTAGCTTTTGTGATTCTGCCACTATCTACCGTTCCCCGAACATTACCAATGGCAAAACTATAGTCATATAGCTTTCCCCTCAAGCTCCATAGTTTTCAGTCATTAGCCAAAAAGAAAGAAAATGTCGAAGGTACTGAGAAAAGTCTAGTGCTTAAAGCTGGTTTCAGCAATTTCAACTTGCGCAAGACCCCATGTTTGTGAAAACAACCCAAGAATCTTTGAACAGGATGTAATCAACCTCCGATCTGCTGAGAAACACTGCAAAAATGACTTCAGCTGCCAAAAATAATAACGTCGTTTACAAGCAGCTCTTCCTAGGTCTAAGGAAGAACTAACCACACATGTTAAGTTTATGCTGGATTTGGACGCATAAGCAAGGTAAAGGGCAAATCCTCCCTCCCTCCCCTAAAATACACTGCATCAGAACCCACGAGAAGCTGGGGCCCATTTCAAAGGTGCTGGCAATATTGAGGGAGATTCGTATCCCCAGAAATCCGAACAGTAAGTGACCCCGGACAAAGCGATTCTATTTGGGAGCAATTCCATGCTGCCACTTTCCCTCTGTAAACAAGCTGCCCTGTCTTGTGAAGGCAGAGCTTGTTAAATACCTCTTAGTCACCAGCCCCAACCCAAATCTTTCTTTTTTTTTTCCAAAATATTATCTGGCAGCTTCCCTTAAGGGACATCAAGAGCTTGGGAGGGAATATTCACGAATGATCTTTTAGATAACGTTTCATCACAAAAGCCCTGCACCTACCTCTGTGGAGCCGGGCTGATCAGTCCGCATGGGCTGGATGTGAAAAAAGACCCGGGGTGATGGTTTCTCCAAATTTACCAGAAAGAAAGGACCTGGGATGCTTGTCCTTTAAGTGTCTCTAAACATGGTTTGCATAGCTGGATCTCTGCTTATCTGTGCCTTTCGGCTTTCGCTTCCATACATGGATCTGTTCCCAACAGTAACTCCAAGCTGTCGAAAAGAAGCTATCTGGTAGCACTCCGCTTCATCCAACACATGGCTGATAAAAATACACATATAGAGATCCTTCCAGCCAGGCCCATGTCCCGCCCCTCCATCCTGCCACTATGCCTTTTCGCAAATACACGTTCAGATTGGCATTTTTGCTCTCCAGACATTTAGAGAACAACGAGTTTTTACCTGATTCCCACATAGAGCTTTTAGGAGATGGGTTTCCTGAGCTCTGTGAAAACAGATATGATTACAGTTCCTTACTAGGGTTTTCATCCTTAAAGATTTTAGTGATAAGATATATATGTGAGACCTGAAAAATATTAGGGAATGAATGAATGAATGGCTGAACAATGGATAACATTGTATAGGGATGAATAAATACACAAGGTATTTCTTTAACTGGGAATAGTTGTTAATACTCTGGGTTGTTTGTCTTAAAGGAGAAGGCAGTAGCACCTGGTCAAAGTAATCAAAATCTCTAAGAGAGGAGGAAGGGCCAGGTTCGTATTTGAACAGCTTCTCAGGATAATTGGGACAGTTCCTACTAAGCGACCATCTAGCATATGGTTTGAGATTCAGGAAACTTTTTTTCTTTAATGTTAAAGAATGTAAACCTGAATGGAATACTAATTACTACATTTGTTAACTGTCAGTAGTACTTTAACTGACACATAGCTGTGACCTACATTTTAAGTGGTGGGATGGGTATGGAGGGGGATAAGTCCTGCTCTGTCTAGTAGAGAGGTGAGACGTACTCCCCTAGGAAGTCCCAGTTCTTTTGAAATCTAGCTTTTCCGGTTTTAAAGTTCTCTCTCTCTCTTTTTTTTCAATTTGTTGTTACTCGTGTAATAAGAGGTCAAAATATGGAGAGAGAGAGAGACCTTTCAAATAACATTTCCCACTGGTTAACTTTTTCAAAATTATGTTAAAACTCTTGTGGAATCTCTTGTTAGAAAAAAAGAAGAAAAAAGAAATTTGAGGCATACAGGCAAAATTCATTTTGGTATATTGAAATGGAGCTAATTTGCTTAAAATATTCCAGAGGAAAAAGGGAGGGACGGACAAAACAAGGTTAACAAAATGATCATTTTTGCAGGTAGTCTATAGGTACACCTATCAACCTGTGAATGGAGAGGTCATTATACTACCTTCTCTACTTTGTGTAGGTTTTAACATGTCTATAGAAGAAAAAAGAGAGAAGGATACAAAACAGATATATTTATGACAAGTTAGAAAACTCCTAGGTTTTAGTAATCTCTGTGCAACAGCACTAAGGCCAGAACGATAGGAGGCAACATTGTTTTTTATTAAAAATATTCTGTTATTCCAACCTCTCCCTGCCTCCCTCCCAGCAATTTTTATATATGCAAATACTATATTTATGTATTTATATATATATTTATATTTTTATATATACATTTTATGTATAATATATTATACATTATCTGCATAATAATCTATTCCCTTTATATTATTATATACTCTATATAATAATAATATTTATATCTAGGGAAAATTGAGATATGATATTTAAAAAGCTGACTAAACGTAGCTCAGTGATGGGCTTGGTAGAAGGTGACCTTACCCAGGAGTCATTCAATACCCTCCCTTCCTTGCCTTTTTCTACTATAGAAGTGCAAAAGCAAAACTCTTTTTTCTCCTTGTCCCTTGCAGTTAGGGATGACCATGGTAACACCATTCTGGCCAAGCAGGTGTAAACAGGAGGCCCCTGGGCGTGACTTCAGGAAAGCTTTTATTTATTTGTTAAAAAGGGATAGGTTCAGGGGCTTCCCTGGTGGTGCAGTGGTTGGGAGTCCGCCTGCCGATGTAGGGGACGCGGGTTCGTGGCCCGGTCCGGGAAGATCCCACATGCCGTGGAGCGGCTGGGCCTGTGAGCCTTGGCCACAGGGCCTGCGCGTCCGGAGCCTGTGCTCCGCAACGGGAGAGGCCACAACAGTGAGAGGCCCGCGTACCGCAAAAAAAAAAAAAAGGGGGACAGGTTCAGCTTTTACCCGTCTTGTCCTTTTACCCCTTCCACCTAGTTCCTTCTGAGAGAGCAAACTCAAAGCCTGAAATTGCAGCTGCTGTTTGATGACCAGGAGGGGACAAGCAGGAGGACAAAGGCCTGCAAAGCAAGGAAGGTAGACCAGACAGACGAAAGAATTTCAGTTCTCGCCAGCAATCTTGAGTTGCTGTAGTGATCTTGATCTGCCCACCTCAAACTTCTTATCAGAAGAGAAAAATAAAACCATAATGAATACAAAAGAGTGGATTCTGGATGATGAACTCAGGACGTGAATGAAAAGACCATGCTGTGGTCCTCGCTCTGTTACTTACGAGCTGCATGACATTGGTCATATCACAGTTCTGTTTCTTCATCTGCTCGTTCCTCAAGTGAACCCTTGACCTTCTTACCCTAGAATTATCCTATGAATTAATGTGTGTGGGATAGCTTCCCACACTGGAACGGATGATATGAATGTACGGCATTCTTTAGTTAATTAGCAGGGCGGTTGATATGTTAGGACCCACAGTGACTACGTGTAACAGGGCGCGGGACTCTCCTTTCTGTTCAAAGAATTTGCAGACAGTTTGACTGGCTTAACTTAAAACCTCGGGAATTCTTAGGAACATCCAAGGTATGAGAAGCTTGTATATTCCAAAACGTGTTTGCCCATTTTGGGTTGGCCAAACTGAGTTGGCATGTTCTCGGTGGGGTTGGCTGTGGAAGTGGCCCAGCTTCCTGTCTTAGCTTGGATAATCAGTACTCTAGGCCAGGGAGATCTTCCTCAACTCTGGAGGATGCCTTGGGGTGTGTGTATAAGGAAAAGATCTCTTGTTAAGGAGGTTCAAGGCCTATCATGTTTCCAATGAAAGAGGCTAAATTAGTCTCCGTGAAACTTGTAAATGAGAAAGTCAGGATTTAACGTATTGCCATCAATTTGTCTAACGCCATGGAGAAGGATATAGCATGGTGCATCTGGGCACACTCTTTCACTATGGGATACTTTACACAAGATGTTCCTTTCATCGGAAAGTTCTGCACCTTCCCCCAAGGGTATGTACACATGCATACACTCCACCTTTGTCTGTCAGAAGAACATACCTTCAGGCTTCTAAGATTCAGCTCAGTGTCTCTTCCTTTCTGAAGTCTTTCCAGACCTCACCGCCAGGTGTTCTAAAGCACATATGGCATATTGTAGGTTTTTCCAACCTCTCCACCCTTGGCTATTAGACTGTGAGCTCCTGGAGGACAGGGAAATCATGTTGCTGTCATTAGGGAATGCAAACTGAAACCACAAAGAGATACCACTCCACAAACACTAGGATAGCTAGAATAAAAAAGTCAGATAGGGCCTCCCTGGTGGCGCAGTGGTTGAGAGTCCACCTGCCGTTGCAGGGGACACGGGTTCGTGCCCCAGTCCGGGAAGATCCCACATGCCGCGGAGCGGCTGGGCCCGTGGGCCATGGCCGCTGAGCCTGCGCGTCCGGAGCCTGTGCTCCGCAACAGGAGAGGCCACAACAGTGAGAGGCCCGCGAACCGCAAAAAAAAAAAAAAGTCAGATAGCAAAAAAGATAACATGCATGTGGAGAAATTGAACCCTCCTACACTGCTGGTGAGAATATAAAATGGCGCAACTGCCTCAGAACACAATCTGGCAGTTCCTCAAATGATGAAGCATAGAATTCCCAGCAATTCCATTCCCGAGTACATACCCAAGAGGAATGAAAACAAATGTCCATACAAAAGCTTGTACACAAATATTTACAGCAGCATCATTCATTATAGCCAAAAGTTGTAAACCATTGAGGTGTTCGTTAACAGATGAATGAATAAACAGCATAGGGTATATCTATACAGTGGAATATCATTCAGCCAGAAAGAGGAATGAAGTATTGATTCATGCTACAAATGCATGAACTCTGGAAACACGCTAGTTGAAAGAAGCCAGTCAAAAGCAAAATGTTGCTTTTGTATTCCCAACACACATCACAGTGTCTGTTGTATAGTAACCTTTACAAGCTTGTTGAAAAACTAAATGCATTGATAAATGAGTGAAAAATGGATAAATGCCAGTTAACTCTCAACGAGTGACCATTAGCCTGGCAGCCCTCCTTGCTGCGTAAGGTATAAAAATCTCAAATAGCCCACTGTCCATCTGGATAGAGACTGTCAACTCAAAGCAGACAGAAAAACAGAGCGTCCAAAAATATCAACATTGTTTTGATTTACCTGGGCAGATTACCTGATGCTTCCAGTTACCTAAAACAGCAGGCCATGGTGTTAGCACAGATCATTTAGAGTGGATGTCCGACACAAATTATTAGTATTAAAGAGGGAGGTGAGGATTGTCATTTTTAAAAAGATCACAGATATTCAATTTTTGGTGATTAAAATATTTTTTTTTGTCTAAGCATATGGAGGGAATCTTTTACTAAAGATTTTTAAGGCACACAGCAAGTTTTCAAAGGGTTTCAAGGCAAATTAATAGCAAAAAACCCCATTCTATCTTTCAAGACTAGCAATGAGAAAAAGAGATTAAATACAGTTCTTACCCTTGAAGAACCAGCTCAAATGTCATTTTTCTTCTAAATAGATTTTCTTGACTTGCTCCCAGCATCACCACTGACATAGTAATTAAATTTTGTCTGTTAGCACAGTGTCCAAACATCTTCTTTAAAGCACCTTTATTGAGATATAATTCACATGCCAGACCATTCACTGAACTAAAGTGTACATACAATTCAATGGTTTTTAGTATATTCGCAGATATGCGCAACCATCACCACAATCAATATTAGAACATTTTCATCTCATTCCTATCCTTCCATCCTCCCCAGCTCTAAGGAACCAGTAATCAACTTTCTGTCTCTATGGATCTCCCTATTCTGGACTTTTATATGAATGGAATCATGTAATATGTGGTCTTTTGTGACTGGCTTCTTTCATCTTCTTGAAGATATGCCTATTTAGATTTTTTGCCCGTTTTTTAATTGGGTTATTTGTCCTTTTATTACTCACTTGTAAATGTCCTTTATACATTCTAGATACAATTCACTTAGCAGATATATGATTTGCAAATACTTTCTTGCATTCTGTGTATTGTTTTTTCATTTTCTTGATGACACTCTTTGAAGTACAAGTTTTAAATATTGATCAAATCCAATTTATTTATTTTTTCTTTTGTTGCTCATACTTTTGTTATCATAGCTAAGAATCCTTTGCCAAGTCAGAAGTCATGCAGGTTTGTCCCTATGCTTTCTTCTATAAGCTTTAGTTCTTACATGTAGGTATTCCATCTAGTTTGAACTAACTTTTCTTTATGAAATGCACTTCATTCTTTTGTGTCTTGATATCCATTTGTCCCAGCACTATTTGTTGAAAAGACTGTTCCTTCTCATTGAATAGTCTTGGTAACCTTGATGATTATCAGTTGACTTTAGATGTATGGGTTTATGTCTGGAGTCTCAATTTATTCCTGTTAAGCTATATGTCTATCCTTTGCCAGTAACACACTGTCTTCATTACATTATTTTGTAGTAAGTTTTGAAATTAGGATGTGTGAATTCTCCTATTTGTTCTTCTTTTTTCCAGAATGATTTGGCTATTC